>NW_026899052.1:0-705486 GCF_033153095.1 Gastrolobium bilobum
GTGTTGTGTAAACCATAGCTTGAAACCAAAGTTAATTGATTGTGGAACCGGTTGGTGGGAACAAAGGTTGACTAAAGCTTGAGGTAAGCCTTCGGACCTTGGATGTAATTCCCTTGATTGTTCCACCAAGCCCTGAAAGGGTAGTGGTAATTATAGTGTATATAAATGCAATGAAATAGTGTAATGTTTTCTTATACGTATGTGTATGCATTTGGTGTGGCATATGATGGCGTTTCCCTATGTGGTATGTTGCATGACGATGCGTAAATCATACTTGGTAGTTTAGCTGGCCAGTAGGACTATTTGCATCTGAGTTTCCTTAGGACAACTTGAGAGCTGGAGGGATTTCTCCTAGAGATGTTATTGCACTTTGCATAGATATGTATTTACTGCATTATTATTGTTATTGCTATTACACTGATATGGAACTGTGGGGTGGAGAGATGCTCCAAGGACCCCTGGTTTACTGGATATATTCGTATATCTCACCCCGTGTTGTGGGGACCCCCTTTCAGGTAAGGATGCTGCAGGAGCCTCGGGTGGCAAGTGGCCATACTTGGATTAGTTGATACATGAAGATGTTGCATTAAATTGTTATATGCATGCCATTTTGTAGTTCCTATGTATAGATTCATGTATGAAAGCCAATTGTTATATGTATATCATGCTTTATTGGATGGACTTAGCCTATGCTCATCTCCTTTGGTAGCTCTTTTGTTGATGGGAGCCAAGGAGTTGATCATAGTGTTTTGTAGCTAAGTCCCATGATTTGTAATTAAGACATGTTACAATGATGTAATGTTGCAATCATTGGATATATGTAAATGAGGAAAAAGGGCATGCATGTTCCTTTAGATGTGTTTGTATTATGCAAGAACTAAGAACCATTTATGGAGAGGAATTTATATGATAGATTTGGACCGTGGTGTATGTATGGAAGTTGTAGATATTTTTCTTAGCTTTCCATAGAGACCAATATTGTGTAATTTGGACAAGTACAACTCTAGTTAGAGGTAAAATACTAAGACTTGGTGAAACCTTCAGAACTTTGGCGCACTTGGCGCCGTTGTTGGCGCAAACCGCGCCAAGACACAGTGGGAAAACATCATCTGGCGCACTTGGCGCCAACCTTGGCGCACATCGCGCCATTTTTCTCGAAAGCTTATGTTTCGTGGCGCAAATCGCGCCGGTGTTGGCGCAAATCGCGCCGGGATCACCATCTGGCGCCAACCTTGGCGCACTTCGCGCCATTTTGCTTGGAAGCTTCTGTTTCGTGGCGCAAATCGCGCTGGTATTGGCGCAAATCGCGCCGGGACCAGCAGGTTCAACGCTGGTTTCGTAGAAAACCCATAACTTGGGCTACAGTGCTCCGATTTGAGCGCGGTTTGAATCTACGCGTAGATAACGGAGAGATTTATAACATAGTAGGAGAGAGAACTATAAAGTTAGTATAGAATAAATTTGGTAATGAATGAGATGTAGACATTTAACGACGTGTGGTCTAATAAACTAAGAGTATGATGTTAAGCTTAATTCATTTTATTCCGCAATGTAATATGGTTATGATCACGCAATTGGGCATTATCAATTCGGAATGTTTTAAAATGAAAAATTTAACCGGATTTTAATTGAACCCATGTGATTGTAACTGCGCTTAATATCATAATGTGATGTTAACAAACTGGTTCTAGAACGGGGCGTTACATTTTATGGTATCAGAGCAGTTTCCTCGGGAATAATTGTTAGCTATTGTTGTATAGGCTTAGTGTTTGATGCTTTATAGTTGTTTTAGTACTCTTGATGATTATTGCATTTGTGATCACTAAGTGTGGGCCTGATCAACTCACTTCTTTGTGTAACATGTGTAGTGACATGACGAGGCACCGAAACAACCCCGGACAATCAAACACCAATGCTCAGCCAGATCCTGTTTTGGCTGCTCTTGTGAGGCCCAGAAGTGTTCGTGGGGCAACGGGCGTACAACCTGATCCCGTGGCTGAAGCTCTTGCAGCCGTTCAGAGGGAGTTGGCTGCTAGCAGGCAAGCCAATGAAAATCTAATGAAAACAAATGAAGACTCGCGAAATGCTATGGCCGCGATGATGACCGAGTTAAGGACGTTGAGGGGTCCTAGTCCCGTGAACCGGCAACCCACTCCTCCTCCTCACACTGCTACGCCTTCTCCACCTCCTTCACAAGAAGAGGGTGTAGCGGGTAACAGTGAAGGTGAGGCTAGTCATCCTTCTGGAAGCCACAGTCATCACATAGAAGTTCGTCAACCACGTGTAGAGCACGTTGATGAACATGAAGCGGAAGAGAGGAGATTGACGGCTTTTAGGAAACATAAACCTCCTACTTTTTTAGGGGGGTTATGATCCAATGGCTGCAGCAAAGTGGCTCCAGGCGATGGAAAATCTTCAGGGTGATGAGGTGCCCTGACGCAATGAAATTAATCTACTCTGTGTACATGCTGGAAGAAGAAGCGAAGGATTGGTGGACTAATACCGTACAGCTCCTAGAAGCTGAAGGCCGGGAAATCACCTGGCGGTTGTTCGAGACATTGTTCTTGGATAACTATTTCCCTAGAGAGGCTAGGGAACAGAAGCAGAATGAGTACAATGACCTAAAGCAAGGGTCGATGTCGATTGACCAATACTTTGCAAAATTCAATGAGTTGGTGAAATACGCCAATTATGGGAGAGCCTTGCCTACTCCAGCTGAAATGACCTCCAAGTTCCAATGGGGTCTGAACCAAAAGATGTCTCGGAAGATGTCAAACTGTGACATTCGAGAATTTAGTAGATTTGTAAATCAGTGTCGAAAGGTGGAAGAGGTATACAAGGGGTCACAGATCAAGAAGCCTTCTGAGGCCCAGACACCGAGTGCCAATAGAGCAACGGGCTCAAGTTATTGGAAGAACAAGAAGATGAAAGGCAAGAAGCTAAATGTGAATAGTCCATTAGACTTGTTTAAAAAGCCCGGAACTCCGAAGACTTTTGTTGATAGGGGACCTCCTCCCAAGTGTAAAGGTTGTGGTAAGGAGCATAGAGGCCCGTGTTCTATAGGTGAGGTCATTTGCTATAAATGTGGAAGGTCTGGCCACTACTCCAGGCAGTGTTCTCAGAATGAAGTGAGGATTATGGCAGTTCAAGCTACTGTTGTTCCTGTCTCTGTTGTTCCACCTATGCTAGAGTCTCAGACGGTTGGTAGAGTATATACCATGGACCGTCAACAATCGGAGAAGGCTCCGAATCTAGTGAAAGGTACAATTTATATTGATAATATGGATGTTGAAGTGTTGTTTGACTCAGGAGGTACACACTCCTGTATGTCCGATTTTATGGCCGTTGGGCTAAATTTGCAAATGTACGACATTCGCCCTCCAATGAAAGTGGTTACTGCTACTGGAGAGGAGTGTTATACATCCGTGTTGTGTGAAGATGTTGAGTTCAAGTATGAAGGCCGAGATTACGTGCTGGATTTTATTTGTTTACCTATGATCAGCCTTCAAGTTATCTTGGGAATGGACTGGTTGTCAAAGAACTGTGCTATGATAGACTGCTGTGGTAAAAAGATTGTGCTTGCTGCTGATGATTCTGCTACTAGTTCTTCCCCATATCTATCTGTGTTGCAGGTTAGAAAGGCTTTGACGGCCGGGGCATTGGGATATGTCTTTTTGGGGGGTTTAGTAGGCGGAAGTCATGAGGAGATTGACACTATTTCCGTGGTGAAGGAGTTTGTGGATGTGTTTCCAGATGAAATTCCGCAACTTTCGCCTCATAGAGAGATTGAGTTCACGATTGATCTGTTGCCTGGTGTGGGGCCTATCTCTCTGGCTCCGTATCGGATGTCACCACCGGAATTAGCCGAGTTAAAGAAGCATATTGAGGAGCTTTCGACTAAGTAGTTTATCAGGCCAAGTGTGTCCCCGTGGGGAGCACCAGTTATATTTGTTAAGAAAAAGGACGGTAGCATGAGATTATGCACTGATTATCGTCAGTTGAATAAGGTTACCATTAAGAACAAGTATCCTCTCCCTCGCATAGACGATTTGCTTGATCAGTTGAGGGGAGCTTGTGTTTACTCAAAGATTGATCTGAGGTCGGGTTATCACCAGATCCGAATTAAGCAGGAAGATATTCTGAAGACTGCCTTCCGATCTAGATATGGACATTATGAGTATCAGGTAATTCCGTTTGGACTCACTAATGCTCCGGCGGTGTTTATGAATTATATGAATCGCATATTTAAGCCGTTTCTGGATCAATTCGTGATTGTGTTTATTGATGATATCCTGATATATTCCAAGAGTAAGGAAAGAGCATGAAGGTCACTTGAGAATTGTGTTGCAAATTCTTAGAGAGAAACAGTTGTATGCAAAGCCTTCTAAATGTGAATTTTGGCTTTCTCAAGTGCAATTTATGGGTCACGTCATTTCTGCTGATGGAGTGGCGGTTGATCCTAGCAAGATAGAGGCAGTGATTGATTGGGAGAGACCCAAGACGGTAACGGAAATAAGGAGTTTTCTGGGTTTGGCTGGTTATTACCGGAGATTTATTAAAGAATTTTCGGCTATGGTTTTGCCATTGACCTATTTGACCCGGAAGGATACTCCATTCATTTGGACGCATGAATGTGAAGAATGCTTTCAGAGCCTTAAGGAGAAATTGACGACTGCTCCAGTGTTAGTACTTCCCGATCCGGAAGGTGAATTTGAGTTATACAACGATGCTTCTAAAAAGGGACTGGGTTGTGTGCTGATGCAGGATAGGCGAGTGGTAGCGTATGCATCAAGGCAATTGAAACCGCATGAAGAAAATTATCCGACCCATGACCTTGAGCTTGCTGCAATTGTTTTTGGATTGAAACAGTGGAGGCATTTCTTGTATGGAATGAAGTTTGCCATATTCAGTGATCATAAGAGCTTGAAGTACTTGTTTGATCAAAAGGAATTGAATATGAGACAACAACGGTGGACCGAGTTCCTAAAAGACTATGATTTTGAGTTGAAATATCATCCTGGCAAGGCTAATGTTGTAGCTGATGCACTGAGCCGTAAATCTGTGAGCTTAGCAAGCATGATGATTAGAGATTATGATGTGATTGAGAGGTTCAAAGATATGCAATTATCTAAAATCTTTCCATGTAGAATTTGTGGCATCGAAATTACAAGCATTGAAAATGAACTGATGACCAGAATTAAAGAAGCTCAATTGCAAAATGAAAGTGCTAAACGACTGAAAGGTCAGAGTGGTGTATCCTGCAATGATGAGGGTATACTATTATATCAGGGTCGTGTTGTAGTACCTAGGCAGTCGGTGGAGGAAGTAATGACAGAGGCCCATAAGGGTCATTTCACAGTTCATCCGGGAGCTACAAATATGTATCAGGACCTAAAGATTAATTTCTGGTGGCCTGGTATGAAGAAAGATATTGCCGGATTTGTCTCTAAGTGTCTCATTTGTCAGAAGGTCAAGATTGAGCATCAAAAACCTTCTGGTATGTTGCAACCTCTGGATGTTCTTGAATGGAAATGGGAGAGTATTTCCATGGATTTTGTAGTGGGATTGCCGCGAACACAGGCTAGTTATGATTCTATATGGGTGATTGTGGATAGATTGACCAAATCCGCACACTTTTTGCCAGTTCGGGTAGATTTCTCTGTTGAGAGATTGGCTAGGCTCTATGTGAAGGAGATTGTGAGGCTTCATAGGGTGCCTGAGAGCATTGTTAGTGATCGGGACTCGAAGTTCACTTCTCGCTTCTGGGGAGCATTGCAGGAGGCTCTTAGCACTCAGTTGAGACTGAGCACTGCTTATCACCCACAGACGGATGGTCAGACTGAGAGGACCATTCAGACGTTGGAGGATATGTTGAGGGCTTGCACCCTGGAGCAGGGTACTGCATGAGATCGATATCTCCCGCTGGTTGAGTTTTCATATAATAATAGTTTCCATGCTAGTCTGGGTATGGCTCCCTACGAGGCCTTGTATGGTCGCATGTGTATGACACCTACTTGTTGGTCAGAGGTTGGAGACACAGAGCGGTTTGGATTGGATTTTGTTCAGGAGACTACTGAGCAAATCAAAATGATTAGGGATCGTCTGAAAAAGGCTCAGGATCGTCAGAAAAGTTATTATGATCTCAAGCACCGGCCTCTAGAGTTTGAGGATGGAGATCATGTATTCCTAAAGCTGTCACCGGTTACAGGTGTTGGACGAGCCTTGGGAGTGAGGAAGCTAAGTCCGAGATTTATTGAACCCTACCAGATTCTTCGTAGGGTAGGACTGGTTGCCTACCAGCTTGCCTTACCTCCGCAATTAGCAAATTTGCACGATGTATTCCATGTTTCTCAGCTGAGGAGATATGTAGCTGATCCTTCTCATGTGGTGCAACCTGATAATGTTGAGATCCGGGAGAATTTAAAGACTCCTGTTGGGCCACTAAAAATACTCGAAAGAGATGAGAAGAAGCTAAGAAATATTCCTATGGTGAAAGTCCAATGGGAAGGAATGACGCCTGAAGAGTCCACTTGGGAGCGGGAAGACGAGCTTCTCCGGCAATATCCTGAGTTTAAGGACAGGTATGTTCTTGATTTTGCGGACAAAATCGCTAAAAGGTGGGGTGACTATAATAGCCCTAACCTAATTAATTAGCAAATTACATGTAATTAAATAATTAAGCATGTTTTAGTGAGTAAAATTAAGTATAACGCTTAATTAAATGAATTTGAGTCACTTTGGAGTTAAAAAGTGTACTCAGTGAAAATTAAGGAGTATAAATGGGTGTAGGCAAAAGTACCCAAAATATAAAAATAAAATTAGAAATATTCCTAAAATAATATTCCAGACTTTTGGGTAAAGTTTGGTAATTAATGAAGTTGAATAGATAGACGAACCAATACCCGCATTAATCCACTTAACAAGTGTTAAGTGATAAAACAACAAAAAAGAACACCATTTCCCACCCCAAACCGTTGAGCAAACAGAGAGAGGAAAGAAGAAGAAGAAGAAGAAGAAGAAAGGGAGAGAGAAAAAGAGAGAGAGGAGAGAGGAAACCTTGACCGTTTTGAGTGATTCAAAAGCCTAAATCGCTTAGAATCTCGCCCTCATCATTAATCCAAGCTTGGTTCTTAGTGGGGAGCTTTGTGTGGTGAGATATTGCCCCTCAAAAATTCGACCCTTTGTGAAATTTTGGGGTTTTGAGAGCTTCAACCTCCATTGAAGCTTGAGGAGCCATCAACCCTTGGTTGTGCAACCATTGGTGGTAAGATTCTACCCCTCGAACCTTATTTTCATGGAAAATTGCATGAGTTAGGGTTCAATGAATAGTAAATTGAAGTTTTGATGAAATGTGGTTAAATTAGCTATGTTCTAGGAAGAATTGAGCTTAATGTATGTTGTGAAAAATGCTAGGAATGACATTTAATCGGTGGAAATGAGCTTAGATAGTTATATGACTATACTTTGAAAATGGCAAGATTTAATGCTTGATATTGGATTTTCTTGCATTAATGATAAATGGTTTGGTTTGGTTGATTGATGATTGTGTCCTAATGATGTCTAGGATTGAGGCATTTGGACCAACCGTAAGTGATCAACCATCGGAGCAAGCAATGGAGCTTGATTAGCTCTTTGGGATAGGTAAGTCCATGCCAATTGTGGTGTGGTATTGTTGTATTGGTAATGAATATATGTAGATATTCATTGAATGGCATGAATGATGTTGTGACACCTGGATGTAGGTGTGTGCTGTGTAAACCATAGCTTGAAACCAAAGTTGATTGATTGTGGAACCGGTTGGTGGGAACAAAGGTTGACTAAAGCTTGAGGTAAGCCTTCGGACCTTGGGTGTAATTCCCTTGATTGTTCCACCAAGCCCTGAAAGGGTAGTGGTAATTATAGTGTATATAAATGCAATGAAATAGTGTAATGCTTTCTTATACGTATATGTATGCATTTGGTGTGGCATAGGATGGTGTTTCCCTATGTGGTGTGTTGCATGACGATGCGTAAATCATACTTGGTAGTTTAGCTGGCCAGTAGGACTATTTGCATCTGAGTTTCCTTAGGACAACTTGAGAGCTCGAGGGATTTCTCCTAGAGATGTTATTGCATTTTGCATAGATATGTATTTACTGCATTATTATTGTTATTGCTATTACACTGATATGGAACTGTGGGGTGGAGAGATGCTCCAAGGACCCCTGGTTTACTGGATATATTCGTATATCTCACCCCGTGTTGTGGGGACCCCCTTTCAGGTAAGGATGCTGCAGGAGCCTCGGGTGGCAAGTGGCCATACTTGGATTAGTTGATACATGAAGATGTTGCATTAAATTGTTATATGCATGCCATTTTGTAGTTCCTATGTATAGATTCATGTATGAAAGCCAATTGTTATATGTATATCATGCTTTATTTGATGGACTTAGCCTATGCTCATCTCCTTTGGTAGCTCTTTTGTTGATGGGAGCCAAGGAGTTGATCATATTATTTTGTAGCTAAGTCCCATGATTTGTAATTAAGACATGTTACAATGATGTAATGTTGCAATCATTGGATATATGTAAATGAGGAAAAAGGGCATGCATGTTCCTTTAGATGTGTTTGTATTATGCAAGAACTAAGAACCATTTATGGAGAGGAATTTATATGATAGATTTGGACCATGGTGTATGTATGGAAGTTGTAGATATTTTTCTTAGCTTTCCATAGAGACCAATATTGTGTAATTTGGACAAGTACAACTCTAGTTAGAGGTAAAATACTAAGACTTGGTGAAACCTTCAGAACTTTGGCGCACTTGGCGCCGTTGTTGGCGCAAACTGCGCCAAGACACAGTGGGAAAACATCATCTGGAGCACTTGGCGCCAACCTTGGCGCACATCGCGCCATTTTGCTCGAAAGCTTCTGTTTCGTGGCGCAAATCGCGCCGGGATCACCAGCTGGCGCACCTGGCTCCAAACTTGGCGCACTTCTCACCATTTTGCTCGAAAGCTTCTGTTTCGTGGCGCAAATCGCGCCGGTGTTGGCACAAATCGCGCCGGGATCACCAGCTGGCGCACCTGGCTCCAAACTTGGCGCACTTCGCGCCATTTTGCTCGAAAGCTTCTGTTTCGTGGCGCAAATCGCGCCGGTGTTGGCGCAAATCGCGCCGGGATCACCATCTGGCGCCAACCTTGGCGCACTTCGCGCCATTTTGCTTGGAAGCTTCTATTTTGTGGCGCAAATCGCGCTGGTATTGGCGCAAATCGCGCCGGGACCAGCAGGTTCAGCGCTCGTTTCGTAGAAAACCCATAACTTGGGCTACAGTGCTCCGATTTGAGCGCGGTTTGAACCTACGCCTAGATAACAGAGAGATTTATAACATAGTAGGAGGGAGAACTATAAAGGTAGTATAGAATGAATTTGGTAATGAATGAGATGTAGACATTTAACGACGTGTGGTCTAATAAACTAAGAGTATGATGTTAAGCTTAATTCATTTTATTCCGCAATGTAATATGGTTATGATCACGCAATTGGGCATTATCAATTCGGCATGTTTTAAAATGAAAAATTTAACCGGATTTTAATTGAACCCATATGATTGTAACTGCGCTTAATATCATAATGTGATATTAACAAATCGGTTCTAGAACGGGGTGTTACATCATATATAAAATATCTTTTGTTTTAGCTATGTCATGACTTAATAATTAATATATCTTTAACATAGTGTAGACACTATCAAACCAGACAATGAGGTATATACTGATAGAAAGCCAATGTCAATGCTCTGAAAAGACAAGAAAGATTGTCACAAGGGATACAACAAAAATAATGTTACTAATACGTATATAATTAGTTTTTCACTAAACTCACGTTATCAACACCATTTATTTCCTTTTTATTCTTGCACAATCTCCCATATATACACATTATAAGTGCACATTACACAGGAATTGCTATGAATTGAAATACTGATACAATTCCAGATATGACTTTAGCCAATTATTCACACTGATCAGGAATGCTGCATAATATAATTATATCTAGGTTCATAGTGCCAGAAAAGAAAAATGCATAGTTCATAATCAGTGGAATAGTCCAATACTCACAATGAGAGGAAAAGGACATTTATGTCGGCATATGAGCCAAAGTTTGGACACAATGAATGTTCGTGGTTGATCAAATATCTTAACGTTGCCTCATTTTCAAGTATGTTACGATTCAAGGCTCAATAACTGCCAAAAGCCACTAAATCCTTTTTGGTTTTTGCGCTTGGAGAAATGAACTGGGTTTTCTTTTGAAGTGGTCTTAGATATTTTGAAGCGCCTATGGTAAAAAAAAAACAAAAAAAAAATGTGATTTTCTTTAACGGAGATACTTGATAATGAGACTTCTGATTCCTAGTTTGAAGGGTAGTATGATATCCGTTGATTCTATAAGTTTGACCGTCGGTTAGTACATGTGTTCATTGTTCATGCGAGAGTATACGTTGACTCTCTTTTTTATTTTGGTATGAAATTGATGTCACAGTTTTGTCCTCAAGAAATGTAATGGAGGTTGTCTCCATTAGTAAAAAACTCCAAACTATCCCAACTTTATTTTATTGCTATATGATTTCTTAAATTGAAAAGTGTCATCGGCAGTATTTAAACAGTTGTTAATGATTGGATTTAATTGTTCCACTTATGAAACCTTGGAGAATAAGTTTACTGGGCTATTTTTTTATTTTATTTTTTTGAATTACTGATTAGTGTTATTAAATAGAAATTAATTTGGAGCATATTATGCAATTGCTTTTAAGCAAACTAATATGAAAACACGGGTGATGATAAGCAAAATCATTGGCAGTTCAAATGAACCAGAAATAAACACTTTAGACTGTTCTTATGGCCTTTGCACATGAAAAATAAAAACCCTTTATCTTGTGTCCTTGAGAAAAGCAAAAGCAACCAACCCTTTACAAATAATTGTACATATAGTAATAGATGGATGAGATTTCAACATGGTTGTAACATGCAAGCAATAAAGTAGCTGCCGAATGGCCAAAACCAAACGAAACGTTGGGGTAGGAGGCACAATTGTGATTCTCTTCAAAACTATCCCCACCAAATTTCAAAGTTACTACATAAGCTCTCGGGCCATTCTATCATCAAAAGCTAGCTTATGTTGCCACTTCCATTTCCATTTCCTCATATCATATTGAAAAGAGAATATACCAGCATCGAATATTTTCAGTATTACGGAGGTATCAATTACTCGGTACATTTTTTTATTAAATATAAAAAAAAATAACATAATTATATTACTCTTACATTTATCATTATTTCCTTTTATATTCTTATTTTTTCCATTTTTAATAAGAATATACCTACATTTATTGCACCAAAAATTTTCTCCAGGCCCAGCCCTCGATAATCATCAACTTGTCCATTTTGTGATTTGATGCCCATCAACCATGCCTATACCCCCCATGATAATGCTGATTCACGGGTCAATCAATCCTGCAAATAGAATTATCTATCTTTCTCAGGGTGAATGACACTTTTGTTGCAATTTAAAAAAAATTAATGTTTTTTATATTATAGGAGATAATTTTATCTCCTACACACACATAAAAGTACATTCTCATATGAAACTATATGAAAAGAAAAGAGAAAAAAAAATATGAGCTCTACACACTTTTATTTATGTGTAAGAAATAAAATTATCTTTTACAATATAAGAAGGGTTTAAGTTTTCTTATGTTGTAGGATTGTAGGAGAGAAAAAAAGTAGAGAGGAGTTAAATGTGGGTCTTATATTTTATATTAAAAAAGAAAAGAAAAATTAATTAGTACGAAAAACGAATTTGTGTAAGAAAATGATTTACTCTCATGTAGCATGAGAATATTATTTACCATATAAGAAACACTAAAACCGTATATTTTTCCAAAATAAAATTGTTTTAAGGTAGCATGAGATAAGAGTTACCGTGTGTTTAATAATCAACTAATATTTTGAAATTATCTGACTAGTGAAGTCAAAACAAGTAAAAAAAATTACAAAATTAACTTAGATGAACGGGAAAAAGGTGTGTCATTTTAAATGACACATCTTACATCCTTTCACTCTCACAAAGATGTGAGATCCACATCTTTTAAAAAAAAAATTCCTACCTCTCTCTTTCATGATTTATCTCTTTCTCTCATTTAAAATGACACAACTTTATATTCTTTAAGATGATAACATGTTTCCCCTAAATGAATTGATATAAAAACATTAAATTCCTCTTTTACTTTTCTTCTCCTTTGTTTAATTTGTCTTCGTCACGATAGGTTTTCTAATTCTTCTTCGTAGTGTAATACTTTAGGGTAGTGTTTGGTTGGGAGCTTTTCAGCGGATATCTATGTTTCTCAAGTATGGCTTTTAGAAACACCATGTTTGTTTCAACATATTTTCACCAAAAATCCATCTATCCAATTTGTATGGATTTATGAGAAACATAGATATCCGCACTGTTTAGAAACCCAATTTGAAGGTGGGATTTTTCGGAAAACCAGTTATCTGGCTTTTAATACACTGTTGATTTCATAAAGTTACCTAATTTTCCCAGTAAAATTTTTTCCCACCAAACAACTTTTTTTTAACATTTTTCTACCTATCTCACTTTATCTATCTTTCCAATCATTTCTCTATCTATTACATTTCCCTACTATTCCAAAAAAATTTCTTCAACCAAACGCCCCCTGGAGGTTTTGTTCCCTTGAAAGAGTGTGTGATCACCTCCAAGGTTTAAGTCAATGTTTGAACTAGATATTTAGATATGGAAGAAGGGTCAAGTTATATTTACAAACTTTTTTGTTTACAAACTCTTACAAACTACACTAAGTATGATCGATCATACTTTAATCATGCAGTGTACGACCGATCGCACTTTGTGTAATTTATAAAAAAAATTATAAACAAATGTTATCCCATAAAAAAAATATGTGTACATGAGTATTGAGGCTTTTTGACCTTAGTAGGTTGATTTTCATAAGGTTTTACCGGAATAATTTCTTGATCAAAAGTATTACCTATATAATGCATAACGACGCGGTACCATGGGAATCACGTTAGGACGTGACACTTTAGCAACCGCGTTCTTTGCATTTGTTCCTGACGACTGGAACGTGATACCCTGGAAATCACGTCCTATTCCCAAGACTACTAGAACGTGATACCCTGGCAATCACGTCCTATTCCCAAGACGCGGTACACTCTCAGCCGCGTGTCAGTGCGTCCCATCCCAAAAAAAATTCAATAGAAAGCAGTAGTGTATATGTCGCGTTCCAAGTTACAAGTCAAGTCGGAGTCAAGCACATATATATGTTTCACCTAAAATGTAGGCATATTGATATATTCATTGTAAAAGAGTTCATAAAATCCAATAAATCAAATAGTACCCAATCTTATACCCCTGTTTTGTGTTTGGTCTGCTTTCCCGATTTCCAATATGTGAAAGAAACAATTTAATCCAAAATTTTAACGTGATGAGTGAGAGTTTTTTTAATGATTTATATTAAGGTAAACAAAAAAAAATAGAATCTATGCAAAATTCATACTTCAAGCCCAAAGGGCTTTCGTATGAGTGAGTGTGTAAGTGAATAACTTGTTGCTTTTATTGAATTTTTGGAACTCTTTTACCGTGAATATATCAATATGTCTAAATTTTAGGTGAAATAAATATATATGCTTGAGTCTGACTTGACTTGTAACTTGGAACGCGACTTATACACTACCGCTTCCTGTTGAATTCTTTTTGGGATGGGACGCACTGACACGCGGCTGAGAGTGTACCGCGTCTTGGGAATAGGACGTGATTGCCAAGATATCACGTTCCAGTAGTCTTCGGAATAAGACGTGATTGCCACGATATCACGTTTCAGTCGTCAAGAACAAATGCAAAGGACGCGGTTGCTAAAGTGTCACGTCCTAACGTGATTCCCATGGTACCATGTCGTTATGCATTATATAGGTAATACTTTTGATCAAGAAATTATTCCGGTAAAACCTTATCAAAATCAACCTACTAAGGTCAAAAAGCCGAGTATTGAGCCCCTGTATTTATAGTGTAGGAGGGACATGCTTTGGAACTGCCGCCTCCAAATGAGTATGTGTCAACATCCTTCGTACTTGACCATCCTTCCATCAAGTGATCTAAGCGTACTTCACTAGGGTAAGGCTGGATGTATCATGGACTTTCATGGGTTGAGCCTTCATGTTCGGGCCTTCAGATAGTCGTCCAAAATAGTGCGTTCACTAATTAAGGCTCTTGCACCGAAGATGAACGGGCTAAACGATGGAATATACAAATAATGAATAGATAGAGAAGCGTTTGGAACAAAATAGAACAAATAATATGTGATTTCAAACTATTTCAAAACTAAATTTTAGACGAAGAAAATATATTATAAAATAAATTAAATTAAATTCGAAACTAATTTTTGAGTTTGCCAAAATATATTCTACGTAGAATGAACCAGTCTACGATGCACGAACACGGACACGGGACGAGACACGACACGACACTCCGATACGTTAATTCTAAAAAATACTAAAATTCGACACGCTGGGACACGTTTTGATATTAAATAATATTTTTAATATATATAATATAGTTTACATTTAATACATATATCAACTCATAATAAGTCATATAACTAATCAAATATTCAAATTTCATAACACAAATATTAAGCAAAAATAATAAAACATCCCAAGAGTGTAGAGTGTAGACCACTCACAAGTTCAATTATTTCCATCTCCATCTTGAATAATCATGGCCTCTATCTCTAGCTCATCAAGTGAAAGGCTAGCAAATTGAAGATCTCCAACATCATCAAGTGAATCGAATGTATCTCTAGTAATATCCCACATTTGATTTGCTCCTTGTGCATAACTAGGAGTCTTTCTTGATAAGAGTCGAAGATTGCTATGCACATAAACTAAGTCTTTAGCGCGTTTTGGAGTGATTGTATTCCTCTTGATGGAATGAACAAAAGAATAAGTGTTCCAATTGTGTTCAAAACATGATGAAAAGGAGGGTTGTTGCACAAGTCTCAATGCTATTTTTTGAAGCATCGGTGTAAAAGTACCATAAAGTAGCCACCAAGATTTCAGATCCATAGTGTATTGAGTATTGATGGCATCAAAATCGCCAAAGGTTCCACTATTGCTAATAAAATCTGCATACTCCAAACTAATTCGGCTTCGATCCTCCATGCTAGGAAAGAATCTCCTTAAACATTTTTGTCGCTCTTGCGTAAGCTCTAAATCCATGTGTGGAGGAACTCGACTAGAATCTTCCTGAAGCCATTGTTGACTATAGTATATAAAGGAGAAGCAAAAAAAAATCAACAAATTGTCAAATTATATCAAGAGGAGTATTAATTTTAAACTGAATCATATTTTAAAACTTACTTGGGATTCAAAGCATGTGCCAAACAGTGTAGTGGAGCTGATTTTAGAAATTACATAATTACACATCATAATTACATGACATAGTTTTACATTACATAATCACATTTTCTCACACAATCACCTATAATGTTAGAATATAGTCATCTAGAAATTCATCAATTAGAAAAACTAAAAAAACTCTGCAGGCCAATGTCGTCACAGCTTATAAAATTTATTTGGACCTTGGAGAAGGAAACCCACTTCGGAGTCAAAGCAAAATAAGTTAGATGGGAATACTTTAAATCAAAATGATAGCCATGTCTGAAATTCTAGTATTTCTTAAATTGAAATTGATAATGAAATTAAAGTTTAAGAGTAACTTAAATGCTCCCAAGCAAAATAGTTTGTACTTTATGTTCCTTGTAACACCTCGTGTATACCCGGTTTGTTAACATGTCATCGTATTAAGCCACGCTTAATTAAATATGCGGAATATCTTTTTCTTTTCAATTATGACGGCATTATCATTACCAAGTTGAATTACTTAATTCATTTCCAAAACAATGCTTGTATGTAAATTGCAAAAGACAACTATCTACACTGAATAACCTCATATATATAAATCATTAACTGTGTCTCTAGTCACGGCACTACAACACGTAGGCCGAACAAAACCTGATAGTTTATACAACTCAAGTCTAAACAACGATACATAATCAAATGTGGCATGGATAATATACATGCTCACCAAAAAAGGCAACAAGGCCCAACAGAGTCTCAACAATAACAACATAATCATAAATATAAGATATCAGCATCCAGCATATAATCATAACAGCAAACATCTAACTCAGCTCCGGCCTCCTGCCGCCCGAGGTCTCAACCCCTAGGTTACCTGAACCTGAAATATGTGCCCCAAACGTGGAGTGAGATCTCTAAACAGAAATCTCAGTAAGACAAGGGGTCCTCAAGGATTTTCCACCCCAAGCTCACTTACATGTGCAATATAAGTTCCAAAAGCAGTTTAACAGTATAAGTTCCAAAACAGTGCAATGCAGCAGATAATCATGTCATGTGTGTTATAACTAATCTACTGGCCAGAGAGATGCAGGAATACGTCTATTACCCACATAGTACGCGCCCATGTCGTACCTGCCCACAGGAACTTAATCCCGTCTAGGCGAACACCACATACATATCATAGGCATTTGCACTTAACAGCTCAATAGCATTTCAATAAAACAATACATGAAAACACATCATGCGTATAAACCATCCCCCCATGGGATATGGTGGAACCAACAATGGCTAAACCGAGGACACGAAAGCTTACCTTGCAAGCTAACTATCCAAGCCATGAGTCCACACAAACTCAAAGTCCACACACAGCAGAATCACAATCTGTTTTGGACCAGCAATCAAATCAATATTCAAACACAACAAGCATAAGACATAAAGACAACGTCTTTCCTTTACGTTTCAAGTTTTTAGGCTTCTCACAAAGCCATAAGCCCTTACCCCCTTAGGTTCTGACTTAAATTAATCATACAAAAATCCACATTAAACCCACAAATAGCATTCTGTATGAACAGTACCTCACTGTTCTCAAAAACTCAGAATATCCGGATGTCGGGGCCATATCCGGATATCATATCTGGATATCCATATTCGGATATCTCAAGACCCCATATCCAGATATCAATATCCGGATATCATATCCGGATATTTCGCGACAGAATACAGTTCTGCATTTCGCGAGATATCCTTCCCAAAGGTGGTTCTTTTCACGGTTCTAGAAGCTTAAACATGCATTTTTAGGTGTGTTTAACCTTACCCAACCTCAAGTTATTAACTTTAGTTAGTTACATGCATCAAGAATTCATTTTTAACTAAGAAAATCATGCTCAAGGTTGATGACACTTACCCAAGCTTAACACAGAGCAAGAAGGTGCTCTTGGAGCTCTCTCTTCAACTCCACAGGTGCTGACTTTAAAGAGCATGGAAATATCAACAAGATGGGTCCTTTCTCTTCAAATGTTACTCCTTGGAGCTCCCATAACCAAGGAAATGGTGACTTCTTCACTCAACCAAAGCACCAGCACTTTCTCTTCCCAAAACAGTGACACAAACTCAGAATGTGGCTGACTCAACCCTCCCAAACCACTCTACCAAGTGTTTACAATGTATAAAGGGGAAGAATCAATGGACAAGAGATGACTAGAGAGCTTTCCAAGCAAGAAGGCCATGGAGAAGGTGACAAGGAGGCTGCACACAATACTCAGAAAATCCACGTAGAAGAGGCTGATTATGGCCTAGGGTTTTGTGCAAAAGTTATATTTATAGCCGGTTTAAACTTAATCGTATTGTATTAGCGCTAATTGCTACGCTTAGCATTTTAATCTCAAACTTAGGATTCTGAACCTACTCATTTTTCTAAGATTTTTCATATTTTTATTTTATTTTTCGCAGCACCTTTTCGGTACGCGCTTTTACATAGCCAGTATCAGTTCTGGCACCAGTTCTCATTATTTCGACTTGAAACTTGTTATGCCAGTCCTATGTATTATTATAGTGACATATACACACTTTTCATAATTTTCCGGGATACTTCACCGGTACGCATTTATACCGTGAGGCAGAACCGATATCTGCATTTTTCGTCAGAAAAGCAACTTTCAGCATTCTTAATCACTTACCATAATTATTTAAGCCTTATTATAATTATTAGGATCAATTATGAAATTATTTCATAATTCTCATATTTATTTAATTAATTTCCTAATTTAACGGTGAAGGTCCTTACATTCCTGGTGCCTGGCTTGATATAGTTGAAAGCATAAGTATGTAATAGCATTGATGAGCAGAGGAAGTGAAACACACTGAGGCACCAAACAAGAAAAGAAGAAATCCCTTCATTTATATGTATGTCATGACATGATAAGCACCATATTATATGCCTTATAATATAGTTCGCCATCTTATAAACAATATAAGTGGATGAGAGAATGTTAACTAATTAATTTGCAACTGATTGAGTGCTGACAAATGCCATCATTTTCTTCTTAAGATTTTGTGGTAGAATAATATAATAGATTAAGAAGTATAGCATTGGAATTGGGCTTAGTGGCTAACAACGGACATTTGGTTGTGTAGATTAATAATCCACTTATCAGTCACACAGTTTATTGCTGGCTTCAAATTCTTCAATAAACTATGAGGTTGGTGGTGCTAAATGTATGTTACACAGGGAGTTCATAGCACCTCGAACATCTGCTTCCTTTATATGCTTAAGCTTATCATTGGCTATATTAAAAAGTGAGCTAATGTTAGGTCACCTAGATATCGAAGGAAAATTGAACTCTGCTTCAGATAGGAAATGAGTTCTTTTAAATCTGAACTTATATTATCCAAGCTTTTAACCACTGATATATTATGGTGGAGAGGTCTTGCTCAAATTTTGAAAGTTAAAGGATACATCAGGGAGGGATATATGACAAGGTATAATTACAAAATATGTTGCTTGCTAGTAAAATTTTCTAAGTTAATTACAAAATTAACTTAAAAAAAACCAGAGATTCAGCTACTTCATATTTATGGGGGGGACATATTTTTGAGACCAAAGCCAAATAACATACATCAGCAAAAATTAAAAATACAAATAAGAAGATGCCACTGGTGAAATATATAATGGAAGGACCAACAAGCAGAGACAACAAACTATTGAAATCAAAATCAAGGATGAAACAGTTGAAATCAAGATCGAAAGAGACTTACCTTAAAGAGTTGCAATCAAAATCAAAGGAAGGAACGGTTTTTGATTCAGACCGAAAACGAAGACGACGAACAGAGATGAGGCGAGAAACAGCGGGTCAGAGATGACGAAGAAGAGAAGGAGTAGCAGCGTCGTGAAGACAGAACATAGGGTTCTAAACTTTTTGATTTTTATTAAATATTTTTACTTTTTTTTAATTGTAATTTTTTTTATTTTTACAAAAAATGCCAAAATGTGTCCAAATACGTTGACCGCGTGTCGGATTTGGTCAAAATCGCATGTCCCCCTAGTCAACGTGTCCCAAAAAGTTGACCACGTGTCAGACGCGTGTCGGAACGTGTCGGTGTCCGACACATGTCTGACAAGCATTTTTCCCCAATAAAGTCGTGTCTATGCTTCAAAGGAACCAGTAAAATGTGTAGGAAAATGGCATAGCTGGTGAGTTGGTCAAAAAGTTTCCCTGTGGGTTTTCTCAAATTCACCTAAGGTTCCTATAAGCATAAGAATATAGCACTATCAAATATTCTATTGAGGCAAACAAGCGCCAAGATAAGCAAATTTCATCATTGCTTAACGAACAGAGATAAAAATGACCTAAATTCAAACAATGTGGTGTAGGAAGCAAATGGCACCATGACCAATCTGTAGGCAGAGATGGTCACTACTACTCACATGAGTGTCTATTCCTTCGAAGTATTGTTGTTGATCGGAACTGATTACATGAAGCATTATATTTCGGTACAAAATAAAAGCGCGATGGGGATGAATTTGCACCGGTGTTAGCTAACCTATGCCTAGCACGTGTGATACAATGTATGTTGCATCGACATCGAGATGGACACGAGATACGATACCGACATGGGACATGAAATATGATACGATATTCTAACATGTTAATTCTAAAAAATATTAGATTGGGACATGTTATAACACATTTTGATATTAAATAATATTTTTAACTTATATGGTGTATATTATATTTGATATTCAATAATTTAACAATAAAATAAAATTAAACTTATAATATCCATCAATTTTGCAAAGAAATATAAGATGTAAATATTTACTATTATATTTTCAAATTAAAAATCTCTTATACATTCCAGTGAGATTTATTCAGTATCCATTTTTAATTTTATTATATGAGTTTGTTAAAATATTGATCAATCTTTTCATGATATGTAATAAAATTTCAAATATTATAGATGTCGGAGCGTATCAAAGTATCGAGAGTGTCGGAGTATCGGAGAGTGTCACAGAAGATACGTCCAAATTTTTGAAATATAGGTGCAAAGTAGGATACAATGACTTGCAAATCCAATAATGGAAAAGCTAGTCTCCGACATCTTAAAGTTAAAGGATATATATGTTGGAGTTATTGGGTCATGCGGAAGCGTTTAGACCATTGCAGTTTGGATGTAAAGGATCATCATTATTTATAATGACCTCTTAATGCGTAGATATCGTGTAGAATCTTCCCTTGTATAATTCCTCTTCTTGAACTACTCACCTCAGCGTCGTAGCACGAACAACCATCTTGAAGCTGGACTGTGGCAGATTTTCCAGACTATGTCTCAAGGGGAAATAGGAAGTGAGTGGGCACTCTCTCACTTTCAGGGAGATGACATTACCTCAGCCTCTACAACTGCCAAGTGAAGACTAGAGAGGTTGATGACTATAAGTGTAGAATATATATGGGTTCCAAGAAACCCTAACCCTAAGCTGAATGGGCTTTAGGTTTCTTGGGTTTTTCTTACATACTAGGCCCTATTGGCTTTAATGAAAGAGCAAAACTCAACAATCTCCCACTTGCTCTTGAGTACAAACTTGAACCCAAAGCCCAAATCCATGTATCCCACTAGTCTTCATCAACTGAAATTACCCCATCCCTTATCTTGAGCTAGCCTGGGGATCTACCATTTGTTATTAATCAAGGCTCTTGATAATCAACGAATGATTATCTAATTCGGTGCTACTCCACTAAAAGCCCAAACTTGAACTCCAAGATTAATAACACTTATAACACGAATATGCATCGCCCCTTTGTAGAATGTCTATAATTGATTGACAAATTTTATGTAACTCAATCAATTATTTATTCACTTGACTATGATAGTTTCTCTAATGGATTACATGCACTGGCCAGTGTCTTTAATATCCAAGCACCGAAACATATCAAGGGGACATATCCTACAAATTCCATGTTGTTTATCTCATAAATATCGATAATCAAATAATCTCACTCCCAAAATACCGAGTTATTGGCCATCAATAGATTGAACCTCACCTGTTGGTAAATCAAAGAATGAAAATTATTTGATTACTTATTTATAATAAACTCAGGATTAAGAGTAATCACATAACTATAGCTAACTGGAGAATTGATACCTTATGATAGAAAAACAACATTAATCAAATCTCTTCTTGATCCTTTCAATGTGAATGTTAATTCACACCAATATTTTACAATGATTCGGACAAAACCATTTCGTAAAATATTGCAACCTAAATAAAGTGCCTAACTTTATTTAACTATGAATCTATTCATCAATTGTGAGAACATATGATCATGCCCTCCATGAACGTATTCATATGATCATATACTCCACAATTGATCCGAACCTTTATGTTTTGTAAATAGTGCACAAAATAAATAAATAATATCTCATTTATAAAATTCAGAAAATGATTACATTATTTCATTGTCTTACTCCAAAAGCACAATGAACCCAATATCTCTTACTCGCTTAATGCAAGTCTGGGATCCTCCTAAGACCCAAAGAAGTAACATACCTCTCGAACACAAGTTCAGGCAAACTCTTAGTAACTGGGTCTGTAAGATCCACCTCTAATGCTATCTGAGTTTAGTGAAAAACTCATAGCTCGAGGTTGATTTCTTAAGTGAATATCCACTTGAAATAACTGAATGTGAAAACTCAGCTTTTTAAGACTCCCACTAAAATATACCAACATATAATCTCTCGTTCTCCAAAGATACTTAAGTACATGCTTAACAATAATCTAGTGTTCCTCTAGGTTCAGAATATTACCGTCTCACTACTCCTACTGCGTGGCAGATGGCTAGTTTAAGGCCCAACAGGATATGCATGAGACTACCTTTTGCCAAAGCATAAGGTATCCAACTCATGCATTCTTCCTTCTCAGGAGTCTTTGGTTACTCCTTAGGAAGATGAATTCCACATCTGAGAGTTATAATTCTTCTCTTAGAATTCTCATATTGAATTTTGGCAAGAGTTTTGTCAATGTAAGTAGTCTAAGGTGATGCCAACAACTTCTTCTTCCGGTTTCATAAGAGTTTTATACCAAGAATATAATTGGCTTTCCCAGTACTTCCATACCAAAACACTAACTTAGCCAACTCTTTATGCTTGATATTACCTCCACGTTGTTTCCAATAAGAAGCATATCATCTACACAAAGTATCAGAAAATCTACTGTCTTCTGTTGGATCCTTTACATATAAATACACATCATTCATCAAGGTTCTCTCAAAATCAAAATTTTGATAACCTGATAAAAAACTGATGTTCCAAGACCTGGATGCTTGCTTAAGTCAATGGAATAGACTTTCACAACTTGCATATTGTGTGTTCCTGCCCATTTGCTATAAACCCTTTTTGGTTGTTGTATGTAGATATCCTGACATCCAACTCTCAAAATAAAATCTCATAATTGAGACATATAGCAGCAACTAAGAGAATTTGGCTAGACTCAAGCATGGCTTCTGGCAAAAAATACCTCCAAGCTAGCTTTGAAGGTTTTCACCTTCCTGTCCATCCTTTCTTTACTTTTTAGGTCCACATGCATCTAGTGGGTCTTATCCTTCGTGATGCCTTTACTATGTACCTAACAAAGTTGAAATACAAGTATTACATCTCATATTTTATAGCTTGAGCACACTTGAACAACTGAACATGATCTTCACCAAGTCCAAAAATATTTGATTATTGTATACTACAATTTCATTCAACTAACGTGTTCTTAGAGTTTATAGTTATGAAAACTATCCCCTCTTAAATACGGTTAGACCTGAACTTACCAGACAAGTAGCCAACATTTTAGTCAGATCAAAGTGCTTTGATTTGAACATCTAGATGCTTTTCTGCCTCAGACTCAAACCTCTTGGAAATTTCCAAAAGCTTTAGACTTATGACGCACTAGATTCATCTATCCAAATCCAGAGTAAACATTCATATAATGAAGTACTCGTCACCTCTTCTGGCTTGAACGCTAATTGGTCCACATACATTAGTATGTACCAGTTCCAATTCAATAGTTGTGCAAATCCTTTTGACCTTGTAGGATTGGTTTGCCATTTTACCTTCCAAATAGGACCAACATATACCTTTTAGTTAAAAGATTCTTGAACTTTCAGTCCCTCTTTTAACTAAATCATGTTTCCTATTTGAGGTAATCTGACTCAATTATAAAAGCCAAAAATATGTTTCATTTGAAACTTTTATTTATTTGGTGAATGTTCTTGTTCATCATCCTTTCCATTCAACATAATAAATTTAAGGGGGTATAAGACATAGGTAATAAAGACTATTTAAACAATATACCAAAACAAACAAGACGAAGATGAACTTAAAAATGTAACTGAGGAATCAATTGCATTGTCAAACCATGTTTTAACCAAAACAACTAACAATAATTGAATTCTTCTTGAAATCCGGAACAAATAAATAGTTACCCAAAACCATAGTATTTTAAATAACTTGTCCTACTGCAAATGCAGACACAAGTTCCTATTTCAAGCCTAAAATATCTTTGTCCACTGCTGACAGGCATGCCATATTTGAACTACTACAAAGAGTAACAAACATAATCAGTGGTTCTTAAATCAATGATTCATTCACTAATCAGGCCTTAATATACCCATGTCTGGTTCTTTTCATCACCTTTGGGCAATTTTCCTTTCAGTGTCCCTTCAGTCTGCACTTGAAGCACTTGCCTTGTGGCTTCTTCATAGCAATTGGTTTGACAACTAATAACCAAGTTATTTTGTTCTTGTTACCACCACCATTCGGTTTTCCCTTTGATTTAACAAGACTTTTAGCAAAATCTGCGCTGACTGCATTTTGTCTAGCAGATCTGCTAGACGCAACAAACATGTCATTAAGAGTGTGAAGCATCTCCACTCCACTCTTAACCATGTACATTTGCTTATGCAAGTGTTTGGAAAGACTGACAAGAACATAATAATGAACTATCATATTTATCTTTTCCCAATCTGAGTATTGCATCTTTGTTTCCGTAGACGCATCCTCTGCAGGTTGCTATGACCCTCGTATTGTTAGGACAAATTTTAGCTTTCATGTTTTAGAAAAATATCAAAATTTGTTTTGCACTTATTCATAGTTGGTATCATCTAGACATTTTTGACTCAAAATCATTTCTAAGATATTTTCTGAAAAGCATATAAGGCAAGGCACACTATTACAAACAAATAATGCAATAAACAAAATTTTAAGTGCAAGTAGATTCTCATAACTACTCATGTTTATTGTTAACAATCCTTCAGTTTTCTTAACAAGGCTTACGATGGGCAAGTCACTTGTAAAAATTAAAATTGTTATTTAGACCTTCAGTGCCATTGCTAGAGCCTCGATGGGAGGGCTAACAATTTTACCAAAGTTGAATGTAATTAACCATTGTTTAATTTCAAAATTATCCTTAGTGTCCAAGCATTGCTGACGATGGGCCGTACAATAATTTACTAAAATTTTGAAATTATTAAGATTTAATCTAGTGAAATCTGATTATCTTTATCCGATGGGGCTTCAGCAATAACCAATTCAATAATAAATCCACAAATGGAGCCCGCAGATTTTAAAATTAGTTAATTAATTTTTTTTGGTAGGCAATTAATTAATTTTTAAATATTTACTCATTTAACATTTTTATTTGAGAATTTTTATAAGCTTTGTCGAATTAATTGTTTAATTTTAAAATTGTCTTTAGTAAATTAGTATTGCCGACGATGGGCCTTACAATACTTTATTAAAATTTTAAAATTATTAAGGCCTATAAAATTCAATCACGCTTATCCGTTGGGGCCTCTCATGATTATTTTATTGATAGGCCCACAATACATCTGGAGGTTAAATTAATTTCTTAATTTAAATCTCCTTCCATTCAACATAAGCAATTTTTTCAATTTTCAAGAATTGTTTAAATGAGAGTAACCTTTGTTTAATTTCAAAAACTATGTAAGCAAGAGCGCCGATAAACGTGCATCACTTAGCTTATCTGAATTTTGAAATCATTAAGGTCCTAAAATTCGGTCATGATAGGCAGTGTGTGCTTCACACAATCATGATACCTAATTGTGGTATACAGCGTGTGTTTAACACATGACCATTTTAGAAGACCCACAAATTACTCACAAAATAAACTATTCTCTTAGGAAATTTTCTTAATTATTTTTCTAGATTTAAATCATCCAAATAACTGATTTCATTATTAATCTAAATCTCAGCAATCGTAATAATTATCATTTATGAGGATAATTTGAAATCAAAATAATTTCCGTAACGATCATTAAATTATTAAATTCATTATGCACATATTTCAAAATTATTTCTCTAGATTTAAATCATAATTGTTGGAGTTATTGGATCATGCAGAAGCGATTAGACCATTGCGGTTTGGATATAAAGGATCATCATTGTTTACAATTACCTCTTGGTGCGCAGATCTCGTGCAAAACCTTCCCTTGTATGATTCCTCTTCTTGAACTACTCATCTCAGCGTCGTAGCATGAACAACCATCTTAAAGTTGGACTGTGACAAATCTTCCAGACTATATCTCAAGGGGAAATAGGAAGTGTGTGGGTACTCTCTCACTTTCAGGGAGATGACATTACCTCAGCCTCTACAACTGCCAAGTGAAGACTAGAGAGGCTGATGACTATAAGTGTAGAATATATATGGGTTTCAAGAAACTCTAACCCTAAGCAGAATGATCTTTAGGTTTCTTGGGCTCTTCTTACACACTAGGCCCTATTGGGCTTTAGTGAAAGAGCAAAACCCAACAATATATACAGAATATGAGTGATACTATCATCCAAAATCGATTGTTGTTGAAATTTGTGCACTTGCAAGCTACTACGTTGCACCAATATCAATACGAGATACACACGATACTTCAATACGTTAATTCTAAAAATGTTAAATTTCAATATGTTAAAACACGATTTGATATTAAATAGTTTATATTTAATACATATTACAACTCATAATAAATCATATAATCAATAAAATATTCAAATTCTATAATATAAAGCAAAAATTATTTTTTATGTCAAATTTCATAACAGAAAATATTTATTTTATAAATTAATTTTTCATGTTTAGTTAAAAATATAACATAAAATAAAATTTAAATCTGCATAAATGTTGACCACGTGTCTAACGCATGCCGGAATAGGTCAAAACGTTGATCGTGTGTCCCAAAATATTGACCACTTGTCGGAATATGTCAGTATCCAAAACGTATCCGACACGTATTTTTTAGAGAAAAAAAGTACGTGTCGGTGCTTCATAACTTGCAAGTACGGAAATTCAACTTTGACTCCCCAACCTGCAAGGGAAACTATCTTAAGCTTTGGTCCTCCACTCTCTTCCATCCTTGTCCTCCTGCTATACCATCAGCTTCACACGCTGCAGCATTCTTTACCACTATTAGCATAGCTTCATTCCATGCACTCCTTATGCTCAGATCTGTCTACACTGTATTCTTTGAATCCTGATAAAAACAAATCCTCAAATGCTAAGATGTGGGAAAATTTGGCAACATCAGACTGTCTTAAGAATTCAGGATCCTTTCACAAGATAGTTTGAATTACAAACCAGATCCTCTCAAATGCTCCTGTTAGTTTGAATTTCAAAACTAGTTCACAAGATAGTGCTATAAAGTGTCTTTATTCCTTTCTATTTTTCTTGTGGGTGGTGATGTCATACCAGTGTGCCAGTATTAGATCAAGAAGAAACCAAATAATAATAATAATAATAATAAAACTATTTTGAGCAAAGGGCCATAAAAATGAAAAATTATTCAACATGTCCAAAACTGTAATAAATACATAAAAGAAAAAATGAAACATTTAAAGCTATTTCTAAGTGGTTTAGCCTCAGATTTTAATAATTGCAGGCCAAACAATGTGTATCGAAAGAATGACAGAGAATATTTTTTGGTACAAGTAGTTTAGGGTGAGGTAGGCTCTCCCCATTCTAAGGTTTATGCAAACCCCCAACCTCAGCAAGGATTTACAAAGGGATTACTGACTTCCTACCAATGAAGAGATTCATGGATTCAAACTCAAGTCATGCAATTGTCACGAGCGGAAGGTCAACCAGGTGAGCCAACCTCCTCAGTGAATATGAAGTAGGTAAAAGCTACACAGCCAGAATCCTTTTTTCAGAAAATTTGACAAAATGAGTTGGCATGTTTCTTGTCTCTTTGATGGATGAGTTGTCACAGTCATTTTATCCTCTCCAACAACCATCATTAAATTTAACTGAGTTATGTCAAATCTAGCTATTTTTTTCTGAATATTCAGCACTACTCTATGAAGTAATTCAATATAGAATCTTCAGTGCAGAAAGCTTTCTGTCATCCCCAGATATTGTGAAGTCCTGAAGGGTACTATATAGACCACAGTTATGGTCATTGACCTAGCAAATTTATCTCCTAACATGGTGGAAAATGTCTGCACCAATACGGTGCTTCCTCTAGAAATGAGGTCTTTTCACCTTTCAAATGAATGAGATGCAGATGCAGAGTTGATGAGAACTCGGCCTCCTACCACATTACAAGCCACAGCTTGGCAGATGTCATCTAGCTTCTTCAAAATCTAGCCTGAGTTTGGTAACATATACAGCATATTACATGAGTTTGGTAACATATACTGACAAGATTGACAACATCACCCTTAACAGTTATAGAAGGCAACCCATTTAGCTGCTCTATGAGCAAGAAAATTTGAGTATCTTCTAACTTGAATTGCTTCCCAGTGCTCAAAACTTCCAAGGTTTTAAGTGACATCAAACATAGTCCTAGTGAATCATTCCATACAAGCCTCCAAGTCAATCAAATCTGTCATAACCACGTCACAGTCCTCCCATCCTCGAGACAGATGTGGGATTTGGGTATTACATCAGGAAAAACCCCATGCACTTTCTTTGATCCCTTGAATAAAAACTACATTATGAAGTACATCCAGCTTCCTTAACAAAAGAGAATGAAACTCAGGAATTTCAAATATGGTGCTTATGGATGAATAGGCAGGAGCATATATGGCTATTATCAACCTGTAAATCGTTCCAAGAAGAAATGATTCTTTCTATGGCAAATTTGGCTTGAAATTGAAGCATCAGGACATGGCTGCCGATGGGTAGTAATTAAGGTTTGAACCAGCAGTTCCACTTTGCATTTAGCAAAATTCATAAGTATCAGGCAAGAATTTAATTAAAATCTGCCAGAATATGTGATCCAAAAACTTTAAAGAGTATTCCCAAAATACCTCTGATCAAGGCAGAGTACGGGTTGAAGAAATTCCTTCTTCTACCATCTTTTCTCTCAATTTAGAGGCTTCATTAAGATCGCCAATCCTGCAGTAACCACTGATTAGTATATTATAGGTAACAACATTAGGAACCAAGCCCTTGAGATGAAGTTTATGGAAAAGTCTCTGTGCTCGATCCATATTTCGTAATTTGCACAAACCATTTATTAATGCATTATACGTAGTAATATTGGGAATAAGACCTCTCTCCAACATCTCATCCCTTAAGTTGAAAGCATCATCCACATTGCCAGCAACTGAACAGGCATGAATTAAGGTACAGTACGTGAAATTATCTGGAAGAAAACCTCTAGACAACAAAACTGAGAGAACATTCCTTGCTTCATCAACCTTCCCAGACTTACATAGTCCAGCTATAGCTATGTTGTATACAATATTATTGGGAAGAGAATTACATATAGCAGTTTTATCAAGGGAATCGGCAATTTTCTGAGCTTCTAGACTTACGACATCATTTTTGACAAACTTATCAGAACGCTTATGAATTGTAAGAAGATCAAAATCCACCATCTTGTCTAGGATCGCAGTTGCTTCATTGATTCTAGCATCCTTATAAAGGCTGCTGACAATTTTGCTACAGACCACCAAATTGGGAGTGAACCCTCTTTCAATCATCTCAAAATATAAATTAAAAGCTTTGTCCAGCTTCCCTTCATTACACCAACCAGAAATAAGGGTTCCGTAGGTAACAGCATTTGGTGATAATCCTCTTGTTTGCATCTCAACAAGGAGATCAGTGACGTCAGTTGACTTCCTAGACTTAAAAAGTCCATTAATAAGAGAATTGTACATTTCAATGGAGGGAGAGATTGCTTGTCTTTCCATGGCATCTTTAATTCTAATAGCTTTAACAACATTGCCAGTTTTACAATATCCGTCACTCAAAGTCCTATATGTTATTTCATCTGGCAAGCATCCAAGTTCCTTCATCCTATCAAAAAGAGTCTCTGCTTCCACCAATTTCCCCATTTTAAATAATCCATTGATCATCGTATTGAATGCAACTGTGCTCTTAGTAAAACCCCTGCCCAAAATTTCTTTCCACAGCATCATAGCCC
Organism: Gastrolobium bilobum; assembly: GCF_033153095.1. Taxonomy (NCBI): domain Eukaryota; kingdom Viridiplantae; phylum Streptophyta; class Magnoliopsida; order Fabales; family Fabaceae; genus Gastrolobium; species Gastrolobium bilobum. Next base: position 29,852 of record NW_026899052.1, read on the forward strand.
TGTCATAATTTCCCATTTTGAAAAAACAATCAAGCAGAGTACAATAGCTGAGCTCATTCGGAGCCACACCTCTTTCTACCATCAAACGCCAAAGGCACAAAGCATCCTCATAGGAAGCCGCATGAACTAATCCCTTGAGAACAGTATTATAGGTCACAACCGATGGATTAATTCCTTCCCTTAACATCTCCTCACAAAGCATAAAAGCTTTGCTAATTTGCTCTTCTCTGCAGTATCCATCTAACATCGTGTTATAGCTATACAAATCCGGCCTTAGATTCCAATCCACCATTTCCCTAAACACTTGCTCACCTTTCCAAACCTGACCGTGCTTACAATACCCATTAACCAAGGAGTTACAAATGAACAAATTCATCTTCAACCCTGCCGTCAACATCTCATCTCGAATCCTAACCGCATCATCCATTCTCCCCATTTGACAATAGCCACCCACCAGCACACCATAAACACGCTCATCCACAACAATCAACTCATCTTCCTCCATATCCCGAAGCAACTTCTCGGCTTCATCCATCCGGCATTGTTTACAATAACCTTTCAACAACAAAGTGCAAGTAACCACATTCCTCAAAACCCCTCTTTGGGACATCAAACCCAACACCCTCTCAGCAGCTTCCACATCCCCCTTGCAAACATACCCATTAATCAAAGCATTGTAAGTCACAACATTAACCTCAAACCCCATCTTCTCCATCTTTTCCATAAACACCACAGCCATATCCACTCTCCCCAATTGACAATGCGCATTCACAACAATGCTACACATATAAACATCAGGCACAATCCCCATTCTCTCAATCTGCTCGAAAACCATCACCGCGGTCATTGATTCACCCTTGTTAACCAACTTCCCCAACAAGCAATTGCAGGACCTCAAACTCGGGCTCCGACCCAACCTTCCCATTTCGTCGAACACGTGCAGTGCATGCTTAGTCATCCCTTTTTCCGCGAAAACCTTGAGAACCATGTCGAAAACCGTGGCCGAAAACCCAAACTCTTTGTAAACGCTAACTATCTGATCACAAACGGCGAAGGCGCGGTAATTGTTGGTGCAGTGAAGGGTCACGAGCTGGTGCAAAAACGACCTCGTTTCAGGGTACATTCGGGCTCGGGCGAGGATGTGGAGGAGGATGCAGTAGGAGTGGGAGTGGGGGCGGTAGGTTTGGTGATTGGAGGCGAGATGGAAGAAGGCGAGGGAGGCGGTGGGGTTGAGGCGGAGGCGGCGGAGGAGGGCGTCGGTGAGGTGGTCGGAGAAATGGAAGGAGAGGCGGTTGAGGGCGTGGTAACGGTGGAGGATGAGAAGGCGAGAGATTCGGTCGAGGAGTTCGGGTTCGGGGAGTTTTGATTCTTCTCGAAGCTTCCATTGGAGGTGAGGAGTGAGGTGAAAAGATTTGTGTTGGGGGAGAGAAAGTGCAGCTAGATTGGGTTTGCGAAGGAAACGAAACATTTGGACCAACATTACTTGGCAAGTGCCAATTCCATGTTTACTGAGATTAACGTTGAATCTATGATCTTACATATACTAGAATAGGTAATTAACATGTCCATAACTCCATATCAATGACTGAGAAAAAATATATATAAAAATGAAAAATTACAAGATTATTACAGTTAATTTAATTATTAATGATTAAAATTCTTTCATATCACATAGTCACATTGATCCATTTCCACTAGAATATCAACATTTTCACAACCTACCTTATATGGTAATGGCATTAGAAGGATTATGTTTTTGTCGTATGTCCTAAATGGCATTTAAAATTTCCCCTCAACATTAGAAAATAGAAATCCACATTAAAAAGGGAAGGACTGTGTTTTGCTCTTTATGTAATGAGGCCGGAACAACAAAAGAGGAAGAGGTTAGAGGGATGGGGGGAATTATATTAGGAGTGGAGAGGGAAATATTCCAAGTTTTTTTTTAAAGAAGATTTAATTCGGAGCGGTTTTTCTAATATTATTTTTTTCATTCTCAAACTCGAAAGTACTTGTCCTTTGAATTGTCAGTTATTAATTTTAGGGAAAAAATTAAGAAAAATTATAATTTAAACAGACATGGCACTGAGTTATGAGTACTAAAAATATTTTTCCCTTGCAGAGCATGTGATTCCTTTTCAATGTCACAAATCGGGATATAAATGAGTTAAGTCGGCCTACAAAGGCCTATTATCTTACCTATATTAGACTAGACTAGACTTGACTTATTAATAATAGTCAAATAAAACAGATCTAAATTTTAAAAAAAATTAATTAAAAAACAGATCATAAATTTTTTTTGTACATGTCGGACCTATAAGTCTACAGGTCGGCCTATATCATATTATTTATATTAAATAAAATTATTATTTTAATAATTTTGAATAATAAAGTAATATTATTTTAATTATTGAATGTTTAATAGGCTTAAACAAGCTAACCGGCTTAGACCAAAATTTTTATTTTTTATATATAGGCCAAACCAGACTTGTAATATGACCTACGCATGCTAAAAAGTCAGGCCAATCTTGAGAACTTTTACACATGCCTAATTTATTTAAATTAAAGTCTAGCCTACAATAGCCTATTTAAATTCCTAGTTGTGAATCTTCTCTCGTTACAAAAATATTTAAATATGTACTATTTATCATAAACAGCCAATCAAATTTCAGCAATAGGTGAGACCTACCAGGTCTCATGCAATATAAAGACAGTTTCCTTAACTCAGTTCATTTTCCCATGTCATTCTTTTCTTCTTATAGCTGCAGTTATCTGAAACGTATTGTGCATCTTGTAGGACCCTTCTCTTCTACTTATCTTGATAGATACGGCATTCTAGGATCCCCTCCCTAGCTCTCTTCACAAATTCATAGCTTGATAGGTGGGCATTGTAGGATCCCTCTCTTCACAACTTCATTGCTTGATAGACACATAACTGCAAGTATCCTCTTAATGCAGCCAAGTGGCCATATTCTCTTACATATAGCCTTTTAACCCACACGGGTTCTTCAATTTTCTCATTTTTACCGAACTAACGGAAGTTCACATTGAAGGTAGTAGCAATCAAGCGTGATAACCACGATTCCACGAATAGTTTGAATCTCTCCAAAGGATTCTTTTTGGAATCGAGCGCTAATAGCCTTTAGCATCTAAAATATTCCTTGGTGCTAAGTAGAGGTGGCAAAGAGTGCAGTCTGTTTCGTCCCGCTATCAATCCGTCAAGAAACTAGACAGTCCTTCTTGCTCTACTTTTGAGAATGAGCTGAAAAACTCGGCCCGTCCCATTTGACGGGCAAGGCGGGTTGGCTCACTGGCTTGACACTGACTCGTCCCGTCCCTTCCCGCCATCAACCTGCTAAAAAACGAGTCAGCTCGACCCACCCCTCTTTTGAAAGTGATCGGTAAAACTTAGCCCATCTCGCCAAACCGAACATGTTTTGCTGCGCCTAGTGCTGAAATACACCCGTAATGTGAACAAAGATTATCTTATATGATTACAATATCAACTTTGTCACAACCGAGCTTATATCAGTACCGTGGCTAGCATTAGAATCGAATGAACATGAACATTTGACTTACCAGTTCAGAACCTGTTGATATTGCCTGGTGCAAATCTCATGGAAATCATAACACACTACCATACATCTCGTAGTCTCACATGTTCTTACTAGTTGACCACGAACTCTCTAAAAAAACCCTGTAAAGGCAACCATAGCACATAATTAATTCGACATTACCTATAATTGCAGCAATTAAAGATGGCTTACTTTTTTCTTTCTTTCTTTTTTTCCTCTCTGGTTCAACAAAAACAAAATTCGTAAACAAAACTCAAAAGAACTTAAATTTGATTAATTTAAGTAGAAATCATCAAACGCTTGCCACATTTTGGAAGTTAGAGAGAAAATATTTGAAAAGAAATATATGCTAAAATTAAATAATTAATGGAGGAGATCAAGCTAGCTATATGATCAACTAGATCAGATCTTAATTTGGAACTCAAATCAATATTACTGGTCACTAGTGACATGCCTCAAATCTCGAGGGCATGAGATCCACTCAATGAATTACCTTCTAATTCTAGATACTTATTTAAGATTTTCCCGGACACGGATCAAGGATTTTTTATAATAGGGAGAACAAATATCAAATTACAAGTGTTATTAATTAAGACTAATAGGAGGGACTAATTATTATAAGTGTTGTTGAGAAATGTAAGATCCAAATTAAGTGTGGCTTTAGGTGACATGATCCACAGTTCAGAGCCTATCCTTGATCAAAATCGACCTAGTTTCCTCTCTTAATACACTCTTAAAAAGAGGAGAAAAAAATCATATTTTATGGTTATCTTGATTTTTTTAACCTAAGAGATTAGTTTAGTGTAACACAAACATGCAACGGTGTATATAATCCAAGCACAATGAAATTTTATATGGAAAAGCATCCCTCATTTCTAGATCATGACTTAACTTGGAAGACATACGAATTGAAAACAACTAGTACAAACATTTAAAATTTTGAAAATCTAACATATCATAATTACAAATTTAGAATGCCACCGTAGTACACTCAATATTCTTGATCCACGAGATCTTACGTTTTGTTTAAAACAAAGGGAAAAGGAAAAATGGGCAGCAAACACCTCCAGTTTGAGACACATAGAATTTATAAGAATAAAATTAAAGCATGGAGACAAGGTAACTTAAGAAAGACATATTCAAGCCAAGGTCTTGTTGGAGAAGGCAGCAACGGTACACCTAGAGAATTCCCCAAAAAGGAAACATAGTTCCTAAGTATTCCACGGGAAGTATTTATTCATACGAAAAGAAAACGGCTTGTGTTCATACGTATAAGGGTAGATGAATAGAAGGGAGACAGTATTGTTCTTTACAAACCCTAAAAGGCAAAAAGGTACAAAACCACAGCTTATCAACTTTAGCTTTTGGCTCAGTCCCATGAAACAGTGGAAAAGAAGCACAAAAGTGCAAGGACATGGCGCAGGTACCACCATCTAATTAATTATATATATTTCAGCTCCTATGTATCAGATTTAATTCTAAGCAGATCACCCTTTTGCCTTTTACCGGCATGCACCTTTTTCTTCTTTTTTTGAACCTTCTCTTGCTTGCTAATTTCAACTATCCAATACCTCCTTTCTCAAGTTTTCTTATATTCTTTCTTCTCTCTTTGATCCAAGAAAGTTATGATTCTCAAGTTTTCATAATATATACAAACCATGTAGACTAAAAAGATAAAATTCTCCTTCACAAGAATACCGTATGCGCTTCTCTTGTTTAATAAATCTAAGCTTCTCAAACATTGCTCAGAACCTAAAAAGAAAAATCACAAGCCAAGCATAGAAGCCAACCTGAAGATATGGGAGATAGAAGTTGGCACCTTGTGTTATTCTCGTTGTGTATTTTCTTCAGTTCAGGTGACTTAATTTTTGTTGGAACTCTTTGGTCCTTTTACCTATGATATATATAGATATGTTCTCTTAGTTACATGCATTGCTTGACAACCAAAATGTGCTTGAGGTGTATGACCAAGATATAGAGCCACACAAGCTGACCATTAGTAAAGAGTAGCAATGTTTGATTAGAAAAATACAACATTGAAGTCACGAAGAACTGTAAAGTTGTGCACAGAATTCATCAATAGCCAAATGATCAAAGTTAATCTTCAGGCATGAATGATGATATTTTCCCATTCCACGATCATAGCCACATAAACTTTAAGAATCAGTTGCGATGAACCGGATCAGGTTGAATGTGGATGAACTTACAGTAGCTCTAGGAAGGAATATATAACTCATAAAACATGCATGAAAAACTATTCATTGAATGGCACAGAAACCACATCAGTTCATCCATGCTCTGCCTGCCACCTTGGGAGCAATCACAGAAGAAATTTGGGTTAATTTATTCAGGTTTACTAGTTCAATTTCAGCAAATTCTTTTCACTTGTCTTGCTGAAGAGTATTAGTTTCTTTTACAGGTCTAGGAACAGCCATAACATTAAGAGAAGAAGAAAAGCAAGAAATCTCATCATATGAATTTAGTACTAAATTGGATGCAGTTCCTATCGTCAACCCTACAACTCCAGGCACAGCAAATCCATATCCTACGATAAACCCAACATCTCCTCAAACACCTGACACAATAGGGCAAACCCCATCATCCCCCACAACCCCATATACAAACCCTACAACCCCCACAAACCCATACACAAACCCTACAACCCCCACAAATCCATATGCAAACCCTACAACCCCCACAAACCCATATGCAAACCCTACAACCCCCACAAACCCATACACAAACCCTACCACCCCCACAAACCCATACACAAACCCTACAACCCCAACTACAACTCCAGCCAGTCCAACTGCAACTCCTACAACCCCAACCACACCCACTCCTGCATCAGCAGGTGGTCAATGGTGTGTGGCAAGCCAATCAGCTCAAGACAGCACTCTAAAGGTGGCTCTTGATTATGCTTGTGGGTATGGTGCAGACTGTTCAGCAATTCAACCAGAAGGAAGTTGTTATAACCCAAATACTCTGAAAGACCATGCTTCCTATGCATTCAATGACTACTACCAGAAGAATCCAGCACCTACGAGCTGTGCATTTGGGGGAACAGCAACACTTACAAACAAAGATCCAAGTAAGACTTTCATAAATATTACAGCCTTGGTACCTCCTCTTAATCATTGAGCACAAAAAGAAAATATAAATTATTTTTTGTGTGTCTTAATATTAGATAAGTGAAATTTTTCACTCGAAATAATCAAGGCAATAACATGTTGGTAGTCCAGAAATTATGTCGTAGCCTTACCTTACCTGATAAGCATCACATCCCAATACATATGCATACCTTTCGGTAAAAAAAAAAAAAAAAGACATGCATTTTTTATGCAGAATTTATCAAACACATAAATAAGGAAGGAGGGGTCCCTCCTATGCAACACAATAGTTTGGGTATCCTCTCCCACGTTTCTAAGTCAAATATAACTTTTTCATGCTAGCAATCTCTGGCAGCTTTCCATTCAACCACAACTTATATGATGCTTCGTCTAATTCAGACCTTTTTATTTAACATATATATAATTATAAATTCAAACAATCTATACCAAATATCTAGCCTTACCCATATCTAAGACTTCCAAATTTCTACATCCCACATATGGTACCAGGTCAGGAACTCATAATTGCATGAGTGAAATATAGCTTCAAGGCATCACTTGATGTCATTTCATAGAATCTTATGGGTTAAATTTAATCTCCCATCAAGTTATTTGACTTGCTTTCAACGTGCTTCCATGTGGTTCGAACCTTGTTACTTTACCCTTTGTAGTTTGTTCTGTTAACATATGACCACAATATATTCTAAACAAAAATAACATGTGAACGACAAACCTCAAAGGGGAAGAGTAACAAAATTCAAACCACAAGGTGGAAAACTAAATTTAACCCTTTATTTATTTATGAACAGAATAATACCCTTCCATCAAACCCACTCCAGTCATATATCTCTTTCAGTAGCTGATCAAGGTCCAGTCCCTGACTATTGAATCCCTTTGTCAGTAACAGATGAATCTCATGAAAAATTCTCCTCTTTTTTTTTTTTTGTATATAAAAATTCTCCTCTTTAGCATACATAGTTTATCACAAAATTAATTCATACCAATGTCAAAATTCATGACTCCAGGGATAATGAGCTTCCTTTACCTACTTCAGATTTGGGATTATACTGTCAAATTGTCAATAAAATCCTACTATATCATGTCTGTTACATGATCTTCTCTACATTGTTTCAGGTAATGGGAACTGCCACTATACATCATCCAAATCACCAAGGTGAGAATTTGCAACACCTATATCTTATTCACTATATTATGAATAAAACATGATATGTTAATCCTACACACTCTAATATACATTGTCCATGCAGAATGAGTACACCAACATCTGTAAGCCCACCGAATCCACCAAGTACTATGACCCCAACTACACCAAGTTCGACAATTCCTGGAACACCAAGCATGACAATTCCTGATGGAACATCGGTCTATGGTGCACCACCGACAGGAAACCCCAATATAGCCACATCTGCTTCTCATTCGATAATGCTGCTACTTACTTCATTTGGCCTCTGGGTATCACTTCATGTAGAAAATTACATCTAGACTAAAAACATGGTTCAGTGATTTGTTATGTGATAGGCTACAATTCACTCAGTCTTCCAGCAGCTTTTGCAAGACTTCAAGGAGGCAGAGTCAACAATGCCATACTTGTCATCTGAATTCTAGCCATTAAAATTATACTACCTTACATAAATGTATCCCCTTAGAAAGTGGTAGAGTTAAAGAGATTTATAGGTTCTTTTAGACAGTTTTTCTACAGCAATAGCATAGCACAATAAATTATTACATTATCTACTTCCACAGATAATCCCTGAAACAAAATGTCAGCAATACTCAGAAGGCTACTTCAGATAAATCTACCTTATCCACAATAGTTGTATATAAACATATGATTGATGATATTAGTTGCAATCATCTCGACAGAAACACACAAAATTTAATGCAACAGATAAGATAGAAGCTAGCTTTTAAGTAAAACCTATTTACACTTGCCCCAGTTCAAGTGTAATACTCATTTATTTTATCATATTTTTCAAAATGATTTAAACAAAAATTTGTTAAGCCCTAAGCAATAAATAGTGTTGGGTATTTCTTCATTTCAAATTCTAAGAAATAGACTATACCAAACAGATTCCAAACTAATCAGAATAAAGATGAAAATACCTTACAATTTCTTTGTTAACTATACATTCTAACACTAGTAATTCCACAAAGAAAGTACATATCTTCCTATTTCTGCACCAAAAGAGTAAAGATATTTTTACATCAAAACGATATCTGCAAACAACTCAGCTTTTAAACTCTTGTATAAATATTAAACATAAACTCCAATAACCCAATCAACGTTGAGATTACAGCACCTTCTTTTGTTCCCCATGTTACGAGTAGCATAACCGAAACCCCAGCTTTTATCGACTTCGCAATTCATTCACATTCATTCCTCCTTCAGGTTGAAGGAGTAAGAGACTAGAAACCAAACTTTTTGGACACTTTATGGGCCAAGCGAGGAGTTCAAAGGCCGAAATGGGCCAGAACCCAGATTGTAAAGGCCCAAATGAAGCCCAACGAGAGGTGTGCCCGCATATGATGCTCAACTTGCGAAACGACAAGTATTACGCATCGATGACGTCATCCACTTTATGCTGATGTTGAAACTAAGCTCCCAACTTGGACTTCTTGCTTGCGTGTACAACAGGGTTTGATGTTTACGCCCTTTCTTCTTTTTTGAGTGAAGACCCAAATAGATTCCTCACAAAAAATTCGATGCTCAAATTAGTTCCTTACAAAAATAAACTCGATAAATAGTCTCCAACAAAGTGAAACAGTATCCACGTTAGTCCTTCTGTCAATCCAAAACTGATGGTGATGATGTGTAACGTCAAGTGACATGCTGAAGGTCACGTGGGTTGAGGAACGACGCCGTTTTGAGAGTCTCATACACCTTGGACAGACCATTTTTTATTAAACCCAAAATTGTCCCTCACCTAACCGTTGGACACTTTACCATTTCCCTCTCTTCTAACTTAGACGCTCCATTGTTGAGAAGGAAGAAAGAAGACCGTGGAGTAAACACTCGCCTGCGTTTGGAATACTACGAACTTCTTCAACAATCGGAGGGAACCAGTGGAAGACAAAGAGAACTTGGGTTTAGGGTTTGGCTGAGCCTTCCGTACAAAAAGGTAAGAGTATTTATATGTTGAAACATTTTTATATTGTTCTTTGTCATCCTTTTGCTTGTGGTCCCCATGTTGTTCCCCTTTGTTTAGAAGTGGACATTGTGGTCCATGTTTCCATTTAGGGTTTTGTGTTAAAGATTGTAACTACCGAGGTGGTGCGGTTCCTGTTTTAGAAAAAGGGACCATGGTTGACCCAGTATCAATTAAAAACCCCATGGTAATATATGGAAAAAAAGTCAGCATCCATAAAAAATGTTGGTTTAGGGTATTGCTTTGTATTGTTTAAGTAGTCTACAGTCTGTGGTCGTGGGATTAATGATAGGTTTGTTTTTTTGGTTTTGACAGATGTCCGAATACATAGTGATTGTTTATCATCATGGTGGTATTTTAGTCAGAGATGAAGATGGAGTGATGACCTATATCCATGGAATGGTGGACTCATTGCCAGAGATGGACATTGACTACTGCAATATCTGTGACCTTGACACCCTGCTTAAGCAATATGGGTATGAAAAATGCAAGAGGATGATGTGGCTACAGCCTGGGGTACCCGATTTGGAACAAGGGCTCAAACCTCTTAGTACAGATTCAGATGTGTGTTCCATGTGTGAGGCTACTTTAGGGAATGGCAATGAGATACATGTCTACTTTGAGGGTTGCATCTCAATTCCCGAGTTTGCTTCACCTCAACATGGCAGTGAAGAGGATAATGTCATTAATTCAGCACATAATGAGGACCATGAAGAGGTTGATGATGGGGTCAATTCACATGAAGGGTGTGCTCAAGGTGATGATGGGGTCAAAGAAAATGAAGACCATGCACAGGCTGCTGATGACCTGAATTTACATGATGGGATCAAAGAAAATGAAGACAATGCATAGGCTGCTGATGGCTTGAATTTACATGATGATGGGATCAATTCGGACCATGATGAAGAAAGTGCAGAGGATGCAGGTAATGGTTCTGAAGATGATAGTGCAGATGATGACCATGCTTCCTCACACTCAGATTCATATGAGAGTGTAGAGGATGAGGATTACAAGCCTCCCCCACCTGGTGTTGAGGATAATTCAGAAGATGATGATGAGGTCAATGTGCCATTGGTAGAGAAAAAAGGCCTGCAAAACAGACCCCAATGAGGAAGGCAGTCAAGAAGGATGCCCCAATTCAAGACTCTGAATCTGAAGAAGTTGATGAAGAGGAAGACATAATGTCATTTGAGGAAGGGGGATATACCTATCTGTCTAAGGAGTTGAGGACTCCTCCTTCAAGTGATGATGATGACAATGCTAGACCTGTTTTGCCTAAGTTTAATGAACAAGCTTCTTTTGGGCATGTATATTTAGAACTTGGTATGGAGTTTATGAATCTGAACCAATTTAAGTGTGCAGTAAAAGATTATAATATCAGTCTTGGGAGGAACTTCATCTGGGTTAAGAATGACAAGGTCAGAGTAAGGGTCAAATGCAGTGTAAAAGACTGTGAATGGATGGTGTATTGTGCCTGGAACACCAAGCAAAGCACATTCCAAGTTAAAAAATTTAACGACACTCATACATGCTGCAGAGTCTTCAAGAATAAAAGGGCTACACGAGATTGGGTAGCCAAGAAATTGGAGAAGAGAATACTAACACAGCCCAAGATGACCAGGACAGAGGCATTTGAGCACATGAAGGAGGAATACAATGTTCATTTGGATATGAAGAAAGTAAGCACGGCTTTGAAAAAAGCAAAGGGAACCATTGAAGGTTGTGAGAAGGAACAATATGGAAGACTAAGAGAATATCTGGCTGAGCTGTTGAGGAGCAACCCTGGCTCCAGTTGCAAATTGCAAGTCACCCCCCTACCTATTCCACAAGCATTGCCAATATTTGACCGAATGTACATCTGCCTTGATGCTTGTAAGAAGGGCTTCAAAGCTGGATGCAGGCCCTTAATTGGGTTGGATGGTTTCTTTTTGAAGGGCTATTATGGAGGTCAATTATTGAGTGTTGTGGGTGAAGATGCAAACAAACAATTTTATGTGATTGCCTATGCCGTGGTTGATAGTGAGACAAAGGATAATTGGAAGTGGTTTTTGACCTTATTACAGGAAGATTTAGGGGATCATGGAGTATTTGGTTGGAACTTCATATCAGATCAACAAAAGGTAAGGCTTTTTTTCTTGTGCTTATTACAACAACCTTTTTTTGCTTTTTTGACCTTATGCTTGTGCTTCCATTCATTTCACATCAATGACAGCAATGACAAAAACCAGAAATGTATGTATATAGTGATGATTGTTATGAAATGAATGGAAGATTGTGTTGGTCTTCATGACTGTATTCAATGCTTAAATTTTTAAATGTTGCTCCAAACTATGTATCTACTTATACACTTTCTGGTTTTTGTCAACAATGGTATGTTTGTTCTGTTTGCTTTGTCCATTTACGGGTCATGTGTTGCTTAACTGCAATTGCCATCCATCTGCTTTTTAAGTTCCCTTACAAGTCCTCCACAATGTTTATCGAGGATCATTTCAGTCCTTGTTTTTTAACAGAGGGGACCATTTTGGTCCCTCACAATTTTATCAGGGTCCTTATTGGTCCCTACTACAGTTCTGTTAACACCAGTGCCACCATGGGCACTTACCACACCAGCAATGTCATGTCCCCTTGTACATGCTGATATTAGTCATGCTAATATTTATTTCACATTATGTTCATATGAGATTGTGTTTTAACTTTTTGTTTCACCTTCACACACAGGGACTTGTCCTAGCCTTGAAGGAAATTATGCCAGGTTCACACCACAGGTTCTGTGTATAACATGTATGGAAGAACTTCATCAAGCAATGGAAGGATAAAGAGACAAGAGGCATTGTGTGGGAATGTGCTAGATGCACCACTGTTCCCCAATTTGAGAAGGTCATGCTAAAGCTGAAGACTCTAAACGAACCAGCTTGGAAGTATCTTGACAATATACACCTTTCATGTTGGGTTAAGGCCTACTACAGTCACTGGCCTAAATGTGACAATATAACGAATAATATGGCTGAGGTGTGGAATGCAAAGATTGTAAATTATAGGTCCAAACCTATAATGACATTATGTGAGGAATTGAGGTGCTACATAATGCGAAGGATGACAGCACACAAGAGGATTCTACAAACCTTTAGGGGTAAGATTGCACCTGCACAACAGAAGAGGCTGGACCAGTTGAAGGTTGCAAACAATTCTTGGACACCAACATGGACTGGAAACTTGGTCCAAGAACTGTATGAAGTATCTGGAAAGGGTCAACGTGTTGGGGTGAATTTAACTCAACAATCTTGTAGCTGTAATGTTTGGCAGTTGACTGGATTGCCTTGTGAACATGCCATTGTTGCCATTGCACACAAGAATGAACCTGTGGAAAATCATGTTCACCAATGGCTGACAGTGGATGCTTTGCATGCCACTTATGAACACACACTTAACCCAGTCAATTCCCAACAATATTGGCCAGCTTGTGATGCCCCAAAACCACTTCCTCCACGCTTGAAAAGGCCTATTGGACGTCCAAAAAAGCATCGCAAGAAGGATCCCACTGAAGAGCTTATGAAGACCAACAACAAGCTTTGAAAAACTTACACAGTTCAATGCTCCAAGTGTGGTGAGACTGGTCATTACCCGAAGACATGTAAGGGACCTACTGGTGGCTCAAAGTCAAAGACAAAACCGATTAATGTTGAAGTAGGCCAGTCAAGGAAAGTTGAAGAAATCATCATTAGCATAAGTCAGGGCTGCCCTGCACCAGAGACAAGTAGCCAGCATGCAACAACTACAGTTGAACCAAGAGCTTCAAGAGGTAGCAGCCCACCTCCATGCACTCCTGCTGAGGTAGTGACCAGTGAGACAGCAGCTGCAGCTGGCAGTGGCACCAGAGCCAGATTCATGAGCTTCATGTCTACACCAGGATTCAGGCCACCTAGGCCAGCCCCACATAACTGATTTCGAATTGTAATCACTGATGTTAGGCCAGTTCAAATGTGACAGTTGGCATTTTTTTGTTATTAGGCCAGTAGCTTGGAATTGTAATTAGGCCATCTTTTTGGTATTAGTTTGGTTTTGGCCCTGTTCAAATGATTCACCAATGGCTTTTTTTGTATGCCTCTGGTTATGGCCATATTAAGTATGAACACTTTGTTTTTTGGGAAGACAAAGTGTTCCTACTTAATGGTTTATTATGTCAGCTGGAATTGTAAGTACAAAGTGATGATATGAATGGAATATATTTTTTGGATTACTATATCTCTTATGTAATTACTATTTTTCATTGTTGTCATTGTTGTGAAATGAATGGAAGATTATGTCAGTTTGGTTACTATCTGTCTTCACTGTCATGACTGTATTGAATGCTGCAATTTTTAAATATTGGTCCAAACCATCTATCTGCTGATACACTTTCTGGTTTTTGTCAACAATGGTATGTTTGTTCTGTTTGCTTTGTCCATTTGCGGGTCATGTGTTGCTTAACTGCACTTATCATCCATCTGCTTTTTAAGGTCCCTTATAAATCCTCAACATTTTTTATCGAGGACCTATTTAGTCCTTGGTTTTTAACGAAGGGGACCAATATAGTCCCTCACAATTTTATCGGGGTTCTTTTTAGTCCCTGCTAAAGTTCTTTTAACACCAGTGCCACCATCTGCTATTAACAAACCAGCAATGTCATTTCCCCTTGTACATGCTGATATTAGTCATGCCTAACACAATCAACTTCTGCATAATTCACCCATCACATTCTTAGTTTAGTCTTTATACATTGTTTCCATTCAAATCTCAACAGCAGCAAATCTCAACAGAACCACATTTTTTATACAATCAAAGTTTGCATAATTCATTACACAGCAAATCTTTATACAATAAACTTCTGCATAATTCATAATATAAAATATGCATACTACTTGCAAATTTTCCATTCAAGTCTTTATACAATCAACTTCTGCATAATTCATTACACCAGCAAATCTCAACAGAACCACATTTTTTATTTCACTCCAACCTCCTTGCAAGATATATACATACTAGAAACACAACAATAATGGATCCAGCAAACACCCTAGCACACCTACACACTTGCATCATTTCCTTCTCAACCCTTTCAAAGTCTGCTTGCATCTTCATTGATATGTCTTCAATCTTTATACAATGCTCATTAATCTTATTTTTGTGGTCATTCACCTCCAGCTGCAGTTCCTCATTGACCTTCATGTCCAAAAAGTTCAACTCCATTTCAGCTACATTCAACTCCAGCTTGTTAATTGTCCAATCTTCCAGCTCCATGGTATCAGATGTAGCATCATCCACCCATGTAAAAAAGTTACAGTGTGGCTTCTTTTCCTAAACCAAATTTAACTATACAGTTAATAACATTAACATTACAAAAATAACGCATGAAAAAATCAACCTCACCTTGAAGTTGGGGCACCCAAAAAATGATCTGTTAGGGTTTCTAGGTGTCTTGGAGGTGTAAACAACATTGTGCCTCCCACATTTACACAATGGAGCAGCTATCATTCTTACACTTCTGGACCCAAATGAACTACTTGAGCTCCCTCTTCCAGAAGAGATATTCATGTCATAAAAACTAAGAACAACCTTAAATCGTACAATATAAACCCACCTTCACAATATCGTCAATCAATTCTCCCCAAATTCATGTGTTCAATCTTCGATTCAATGTCATGCTTTCTGGTTTAAGATTGAACCCTAACAAACAAACGACGACGTTCCTTGGATGAAAGAGAACAGGTCTGTCCAAGGTGTATGAGACTCTCAAAACAACATCGTTCCTCAACCCACGTGGCCTTCAGCATGTCACTTAACGTGACACATCATCACCGTCAGTTTTGGATTGACAGAAGGACTAACGTGGATCCTGTTTCACTTTGTTGGGGACTATTTAACGAGTTTATTTTTGTGAGGGACTAATTTGGACACCGAGTTTTTTGTCAGGGACCAATTTGGGTTTTTACTCTCTCTTTTTTTTTAGAGTAAACACCATTTTTAGTCCCTGACAATATTTACGAAGTCCTTTTCAGTCCCTGGCAATAAAAAAGGACCAAATTGGTCCCTGAAAGTACAAGAAAAGGGCCACTCTACATATTTGGGAGTTGACATAAGGACTAACATGATCCTTTTTATGTAATTTCAGGGTCCAATTTGGTCCTTTTTTATTGCCCAGGACTAAAAAGGACTTCGTAGATATTGACAGAGACTAAAAATGGTGTTTACTTTTTTTTTAATTCTCTAAGTTGGCTTATACAGGAATCTATATCTTTTTAAGATTTATGGTGGTGTTTAGCTTTCCATAAATCAATGGCATGCTCGCGTCTAACATGGTGCAATTTCGCCAATCATGCAGTAATCCTTGTCAACAGCTTAAAAGGGTTCATAGATCCTACCAAACCAAAATTATGGAACCCAGCTCATTCAAATAAAAAACCTCATTTCCAACATGTGAAATATTTTACAAATTACTATTCCGGAACCAAATTATTTTTTCTTTTTTTGGGTAAACAACCAAATTCTTTTTAAATTACTCTGCTCATTGTTTTAAGTTTTCTGTACACCAGGTCACGCACTTGATTTGTAACCCCTAAGATAAAAATAAAAATATTAGAAAACTTTGGAAGCTTGAGGAGTTGTAGTTTTGTTTACACTTTTTTTTATTTTTTGGGGTTCATTTTCTGTTTTCTAATATATATATGTTCGGTGCAGTAGTTGTCGGAGATTTGACGCCAATTAGACAGAAATCCGAGACGACAAAACCAACAAACAGACCGACCCCATCCATCACCCATCGTTATCGTCGAAACAGAGCAGTGTCCACAACATTATGGTCCCTTTCTCCTCTTCACAACACAAACTCATAATCAGCAGAACCAAAAAAATACCTAACTCCTCAGTCTCATCGCATTCTAGTAGAGTAGTAGTTACACAATTACTTGAGCGGTTAACGTTGCTCACTCTATCCTTTTCTACCAAACTGCCAGACATTTTAGGCCATGGCTGTCCCAACCTTCACTCCTACACTTTTTTTCCACTTATTTCTGATTCAATTAATCTGATCGAACCCGGCAGATATATATATATATATGAGCGAAAAAAAAAATTATTATTAAATTGTTAATAGAATTTTATATCATTAATTTTTAATAGAATTACAGGACTCAAATTTAGAATTGAAATAATTAATTACGTGCTTGATTTTTTTTATTTTTTTTATACAAAGGTTGGCACTAGATTCGAATCGAGATTCGATCTATAATATCATGTTGTAGCCTATCGAAATACCTTGATCAATCCTAATGACTTCGCTTGATGGTTCCTTTTAAATAAAATTCATTACTTAAAAAAAAAAAAAACAGTTCCATTCTATCAGTCATTAAAATAATTTCCAATTTCCACTGAAACCTAAAAAGAGTAGACAATTAAAATTAAAAAAGGCAAAATCAAAATACGAAGGAAGAGGATACTGATTTACGTAATTTACAATTAAAATTTTTACAACGCCAAAATTTCTCTGTGAAATCTAAATTGAAAAGAAGATAAAAAGAGAAAAAAAAAAAAAAAAAAAAAAGATAACAGTTACACTAATCCATTCGGACCTCACTCATCATCAACATAACCATGTTTCAGCCGTAACGTGCGCGGCGCATGTTAGCAACCAAAGCATCTAATCCATGTCCCAGTCACAATCCGAATTCTCGGGCTCGGGTATCTTATTAAGGTCAACCCGTACCGCAAATTCCCCAGCGGCGGCGGCGCGTGTGGCGGAAGCATGTGGAAGCTGGCGGTGGAGGGTGGCCTGGAGGGCATCGACTCTGGCACCGACCTCCGTGGCTTTCTTCCTAACAGAAGCTGCGGACATGTCGCAACTGGTAGCGCCACCTTCTCCGGCTAGAAGCTCGGGGAAGTTAAGGCGAGCGGATGGTCCCCGGAGATAGAAGAGGGCGGTGTCGTAAGCACGCGCCGCAGCAACGGGAGTGGAATAAGAACCGAGCCAAATCCGAGAACGCTTGTTGGGTTCTCGAATCTCAGCGACCCACTTGCCCCACTTCCTCATCCTGATACCTTTGTACCTTGTTTGACCCTCTGACTCTGTCCCTCTCTTCCTTGTGGTTCCTCCTTCACCATCACCTTCCATCTCTGCAAAAACCAAACACTCTCTCTCTCTCTCTCTCTCTCTCCCAATCAAAGAGCGAGAGAGTGAGTCTTCATGAGAATTACAAATTCAAAAGGGGTATTGTAATGTGGGGTTTCGGTGAGACACGAATGCTACTCAGACTCGTGTGACTTGACCACTCACCTTTGTCTTCTGCGTAAAACATCCACGTCGGTATCTTCGAACCCTGTTCTGTTTTATACCAAATTAATTCTAACTGCTTAATTAAAAAAAAAAAAAAAAAAAAACCCTCACCGACAAGCTTCTCACGCCTCTTCCTTTCCTTAATGGGATCTTAGGAAAAATAATATTTCTTAAGAATAAAGTTTTTGAGCGATAAATTTATTTTTTTTGAAAAATTCTTTAGATGAATTTCTTATGTGATTAATTGTCACTAATTGGCTCAATCAATATAAATATTTGTTCAGACTCTTGTCTTTCCCTAATAAAAATGGTGAGGAAAATGTGAGGGTTGCCATGATAATTTAAACTTTTATCATATCTTAGGTGAGTTGACAAATATTTGGAGTTAATATTCAAATTACTCAAGTTATGTTAGTTCTTCAAAATTTATAAATATCAATTTGGTTTCTCAAAATTCGAAATGAATATTGATTTAGCTTCTTCTTTTTTTGGTAATCTATTGATTTAGCTTTTAATGTATATGTTTTACATTCAAAATAGTGTAAAATTTATTTAATATACTAACTAAATGTTTTGTATACCTTTTGAACTGATTTGAATATTTATTTCAAATACTTATTGGTTACTATTTTTTTACAATATTTACCGTCAATGTGCAACTATAATTAACGATTGATCACTGAGTGTTGCTTAGTTGCTATCAATATTAAGTAAGCCTCAGATATTCTTAAGGCCAGCTATAAAGAATCTTTTGAGCTTAAAGCGTGGATTATTATATAGGCTCAATTTTTGGTTTACTTTATGTTTATTTAATTCCACAAGTGAAGGGCGGTGAGGATCGAACTCGTGACCTTGTGGTCACTGAAGCTCTGATACCATGTAAAGAATCACTTCAACCCAAAACATTAAGGTGTTGGGTGAGATTATATTATTCTCTAATAATACACCATGGAAAACACTTGAGTATGTATTAGTTGAAAACTAAAAAAATATAAAATTCATTAGAGGGAAAAAATAATTAAAATAGTAGTAAACAAAGTTCCTACTGGATGAGTATTAAGTGAATGTCATGATAACATTGCCAAGTTAGAGTAAACAAAAAAGAAAAACAGTGAAGTAAAAGTAATGTCATATACTTATAAAAAGATTTTCAGATAACTTTTATCATTACTATATATCTACTTCTTTTTCTCTTTTCTTTCTCTATCTTTTGGGAGTTATGTAATTATTTTTTTGTGCAATAGATAATTTTTTTTTATAGATAATACAAGACAATGATATCACATGCAATTGAATGATTCAGTGTAAAACGACAACTTTCTCTTATAACCCTAGTGGACCGTTCTTTTGAGAATAACATTGGAGAAGCTCGATGTTCTTTCTTTTTTCAACTTTGAACTGATCAGCATGTTTTTGTTTGGGATTTTCTTGGCAAATAATAAAAAAAGCTAAACCTTTGATTAAAAAATAATGTAATGCTAATATATTCTTATTCCTAACTTTTAAAAACCGTTTCTGAATTTTGTATTCTGTATTAATTATGTATTATTATATAACTAAAAGATAGTTTTTAAAATTCTATATTATTATTATTATTATTATTCAAACATTAATTAATAAAATTCTTTTAATAACGTAACAAATTGCACAACAACGATCCTACAATCACTGAAAGCAAAGAGAAATGCTACAAGCTACGAATAATTTTTACCAACCACAGTTTAAGGATGGTGTGGCTCATAGCATTTACCCGTCTCTCAGTTAAAATCTAATAAGTATTTACACAAAAGAATAGCACAATTTAGTTACTCTAACTTATCATTGTAACTTTTTCATGATAATTAGCATTTCTCGAAAGCAAAATGTATGTGGAGTTTGTATGATTCTTTAGGTAAGCCATCCTAAAAAAATTTAATTATTTTACAATCTTACTCATATCACGTCTACTTACATTTTTTGGATTTGTTTCTGAATGATATAATATAAAAAGTTATACTGATAATTAATTAAAAATGAATTTGATAGACTGTTTTATAAAGTTTAATTTGATTTTAATATTAATTTTATACCATCATTAAATCATATATCATTATATTCATGTTTGAATTTTTAAATAATTATATTTAATCAAAGACTTTTAATAATGCATATAATTAAATATTAATTTCAAAAACTCTTAATTTACAACAAGTGAAAACTAAACTCAATTGATTTTGATATATTAAATATATAAACATACTAGTAAAAAATATAATCATATGATGCCATTTTTTTAAAAATGTTAAAAGTGTTTACTTTTAATAAAAAAAAAATTATTATAAGAATATGTTAACAAAAAATAGACTTTTAACATAAATCAGTCGAGCTTGATTGTGACGTATTGTTATAATAATTTTTAATTATTATATAATTTTATGTTAATATGTTATTTAACAAATTTTATTACATAAAACATTAAAATTATTAATGAATAATATGATAATATATAATTAGATATAAAATGTGAATTTTTAATATAAATAGTACTGTATCAAAATTAAATATAATTTTATCGCTTGATCAAGATTTAACATTATTTACTATTT
The DNA here is from genome assembly GCF_033153095.1 of Gastrolobium bilobum. NCBI lineage: Eukaryota > Viridiplantae > Streptophyta > Magnoliopsida > Fabales > Fabaceae > Gastrolobium > Gastrolobium bilobum. Next base: position 50,591 of record NW_026899052.1, read on the forward strand.
ATACTAGTGTCACAGGAAATACGATAATCTAATATATATGCTATGAGGTTAGTTGGTGTCGTTTAGCGAGTAAGTGAAATGGGATTCAAAGGCTATTATTACCTATTAGCCTATTAATAATTTCATATTTGTTTTTGAGTATTATTGATGTTGTATTTTTTATAATTCTGAGTGGACAGAGGAGTGAGTTGGTGGTCGGTGGATATTGACTTTCCGTTGGATAGGCAAAAACAATTGGATTTAATTTGGATAATAGTTTTCTTATGTTGTAGAAGATATGTATTATCTTCTACACACTTATTGGTGTAGGTGGGATTCATTTTTAAGGGAAGAGAGAGAAAAAGTAAAGTGAGACCCATTTTAAGTTTGTGTGTGTAGGAGATAGATTATATTTTATGCAACATAAGAGTAATAAATTCCATTTAATTTACCAAACGAAAAACAATTGTATTTTATGGTCGATTATTCTGTTCTAAAAATTTGTTGTGGCCAAAGCAGTAAAGTTGGCCGCCCAAAAAATATATTTCGAAAAGTTTGGATACACTTTCACTGGGGATAAAAAAAAACCCTTGTCACCTACGGGATTGAATTCTGTCAGGTTAAAATTTTACATGATTTGTTCATGTGAAATTTTTATATCTATCTCTTTTCTTTCATATATCCAATTATTATTAATATAGAAAGAAATAAATACAAAAATTTTATATACCCTTTCATGTGAAATTTTAACATGAGAATATCTATTTTCTCTGAACATCACTATGCCCACACCCCAATATGTGTTTCTATAATAACAACATAATTAAATTACATTAATAACAACATCACTATTTTCTCTGGAAAAACTTCACTTTCACTCATTGTGAGTACAACAATTATCATTTAGCCCCTTGTGATTTCAAATTAATCACTCAGACCCACTGTGGTTACAGAATACATCATTTAGCCCCTCAAATGTCTAAAATATCCTTATTTTTTAAAATAATGATAAAACCTTTACTCAAAAAATTACAAATTATATTTGAAATGTCAAAAATACCCCTAATTAAAAAAGCAATTCTGATAAAAATACCTATTCTTTAAAAAATTTACTTTTAATCTTTAACATTTTACCTAATTTGATCCTATGGTTATAAATAAATGCACTAAATAATCAATAATTGAAAAAAAATCATCTCACAGGTAAAAAAAAGATAGACGGATGGTAAAGCCCATTATTCCCATGTGATATACCTAAGGGTGTGTTTGGTTGGAGGTTTTTGAGGAGATTGATAGGAAAATGTGAAGTGGGGAAATTGGGTACCCATGTTTGGTTAAGAGAGGTTCCTAATTTAGGTACCTAAATTCCTTTGCTAGCAAACCACCTTGCCTAGCATTTTGAAGCGAGATTGCCGGCCAAAGAAATCCTTTTCTGATGTGGTTTTTCTGGTTAGCTATGCATTTGGTTATATTGTGTAATAAGCAAAAGACAAGTGTACCCTCTATTCAAGGCGAAAGGAAAATGTCGTAATAAGCAAATCTCACTGCATTTCTTACAACTAATGGAGCTCTACAACTTAGAGACCTGAGTTTCAAAGCTGTTTGGAGTGTGTTTGGAGAAGACCACAATGATTCTGTGAAGTACTGGTTTCTTAGGCTAGACACTGATGGCAATCTCCGCTTATATTCATGGGTTGAAACATCACAATCATGGAGATTAGTGTGGCTAGCTGTTGAGAATCAGTGCAAGGTCTTTGCAACTTGTGGTCAACATGGTGTGTGTGTGTCTTGACTGCTTCAGGTTCTGCTGATTGCGTGTGCCCTTTTGGGGTAGCAGAGAATAAGAAATGTTGTTGTTCCATATGAACAAGAGTGTGAATCTGGCTTTTTTGAAAAACAAGGTTATTTTCGTAATAGCACATTTTTTCCCCATCTATATTTTACCAAAAACCAAACACAGACTTTTCAAAAGTTACCTAATTCCCCCGGTAAAATTTTTCCCAACCAAACAACTTTTTTTACATTTTCCTACCAAACTCACCTCCCAACCATTTCACTACTAATCACATTTCCCTATGATTCCTAAAAATTTCTCCTCAACCAAACGCCCCCTAATGGTTTTCTAAGATTAGGGATTGAGATCGCCGTTTTTTATGTCTTTCTTGACTTTTTCTTTATGCAAAGGTAATGAAGTGTGTCATTCTTTAGTTGTCATTCTTTATATATTAAGCAATTTATTTCTTATTTATGTAGGTATGTACCATATGAATTGGGGTTACTAGTATTAACATAATAGTTGGTGAAGTTGAATTTTACCTTCACAAGGTATATGATTTTGAGCATCTTTGTTTTATTGTCATGTTAAACAAGAAATCTCATGTTTTTTTTCTTCTAATTTGGGAATAATTACCCTAACCTCTCATTTAATAGCATTAAGTACACTATCCTTCTTGTTTGGTAATTAATAGTTTTTTAGTTTTTTTTTGTTTAATTTCAACTGTCCTTAGGGCTTAAAGACAACAAACTCCTGCTGATATAGTTTTTTAGTATACTATAATTTCTGTGTTTTATTTTTTCTGATTTCATAATGTATGTCAAAAAGATAAGAAAATCAAGGGTTTAAATGCCCAAATGTATTCAACAACAAAACCTTATACATTATTGCTTTGTGACAATAATTATTTTTCTTATTTTCTTTGGATATAGAGAGCATAATCTCATTAATGTTGGACAATATGAATGATGACGAAGAATATGAAGTCCGTCAAGAGCACCATGAATTTATAGATGAGGCAAGAGTAGAGGCATTAAGTGAAATTGATACAGACGAATTTATGGATGTTGGTGAATTACAATCATTGGATGAGAGTGACTTTGATGAGATGTTGAGCGAGTCTGAATACCTTGATTTCAATATAAATACTGATATGAGTGATCCTAAACTAGCAGTTGGGATGAAATTTGCAAATGTTGGTGAATTCAGGAAAGTGTTGAGGGAATGGGCTATTTCAAAAGGATATGACTATGAGTTTGAGCACAACGAAAGAAAAAGAGTCACAGTTAAATGCAATGTACAACCTAATCAATGTCCATTTAGAGTGCATGCATCAATAATTTCAGGGGAGAAGACATTCCAAGTCAAAAATTTCAAGCCTGAGCACTCATGTCCTAGAAACTCTAGGAATTCTAAGTGACTTCAACGTATCTTGCAGAGAAGCTTTTAGAAGATTTTAGAGCAAACCCAAAAGAGAGTATAAAAGGAATCCAAAGCCGACTTATGAGGACCAAAGGTTTTGAAGTTAGTACACAACAAATTTATAGGGCTAGGAAAATTACAATGAAGATAATACTTGGAGACTATTCAAGTCAATTTTCCTCAATTCGAGCATATTGCGAGCTTATCTTGCAAACAAATCCTGGAAGTACAGCTGTGCTTATGTGTGAGCCCCAACCACCAACAATGGTCAATGGTATTGTGAAGGAGCTTCTAGGTTCCAATGAATATATGTTAGCTTTTATGCATGTAAAGCTGGGTTTATCACAGGTTGTCAGCCTATCATTGGTCTTGATGGGTGCTTCTTAAAATCACACTTTGGAGGCCATTTACTTAGTGCAGTTGGAAGGGATGGAGATGATGGCATGTTTCCTATTGCGATGGCAGTTGTTAAGGCAGAAAATAGAGAAAGTTGGACATGGTTTATACTTCAACTTCTTAATGGAATGGGTGGAATAGATCCGACCAATTTAGTATTTATTTCAGACATGCAAAAGGTAAGTCTACTTTTCTTTTAATTAATATCACATTTAATGCATTTTCAATTTTATGCTTATGTCATGATTAATACAGGGGTTGGTCCAAAACTTTGAAGACTTATTACCAAACATAGAACATAGATTCTGTTTGAAGCATTTGCATGAAAATTACAAAAAATAGTGGAAAGGAAAACATTACAAGGATATGCTTTGGCAAGCAGCAAATGCAACAACAATTAGTCAATTTGATAGGATTATGAAGAAGTTAGAAAAAAACTGAAGATGGAAAGGCTTATCAATATCTAAAACGCCTTAAGCCTGGTTCTTGGACCAAATCACATTTTAGTTTCAAAGCTAAGACTGATGTGTTAGTGAACAATATCAGTGAATGCTTCAACGCATATATTCTACAAGAGAGGGAACTACCTATAATCTCAATGATTGAAGGCATTCGGACAAAATTGATGAAGCGATTATATATGAAAAAAACTAGTATGGAAGCATATAGTGATAAAATAACTCCAAATATTTTGAGACGTTTAGAGAGAATCAAGACCAATTCAAGAGATTATGTCCCAACACCAGCGGGTGACAAAAAGATTGAAGTAAAATGTAAGGGGAAGAACTTCTCGATTGACTTGGAGGCAAGGAGTTGCTCGTGTAGATTATGGGGGTTTACTGATATTCCTTGTGAGCACATAATACCGACAATTAGATATTACAAAGAAGATCCAGAGAATTACGTTGATCAATTCTTCTCCAAGATCATGTACTTAAAGGCATATTCATAAATGATAAACCCTATGCTTGATATCGAAGAATGTGAAGAAAGCACATGTGAGGTAATTGTTGCACCAATAATAAAGAAACCGCCAGGTAGGCCAAAAGACTTAGAAGAAGACAACCTGATGAGCCTAAAAATCCTTGCAAAGTTACTAGGATGAATAAGCCTATTAAATGTGGAAATTATGGCAAGGAAGGCCATAATGTGAGAAATTGTAAAGCTTCCTTGATAGGAGAAACAACATGGCAAAGAAGGGTCAGATTGCAAAAAGAACAAGATCAAATAAGGGCTTACCATTCATCACAAATATCAACAATAAGAGCACAACAGGTAATATTCAATTACATTAGCGAACAATATCATATTTTCCATTTTTAATTAGTTATTATTGATTCTTTTGTGATTTTGTAGATGGTTAGAGATTCAAACATGCTTAGCGTTGGTTCAAGTGCAACTGAAATTTCAGATATTTGTGGGTTTGAGTCAAGTGTGGCTGGAAGTTTAGGCATGCCTCAGGTTGATTCAAGTGCAGCTGGAAGTTCAAGTGTAGAAGAAGTACAACCATTGCAACAGTAGTATTAGCACTTAGATTTAGCATTTTTTTTGTTTATGGTGACATGCTTCAAATGAAAACAATTTCAAGTTTTTTTTTATCATACCAGATGAGTTTAGTTCACTTAAAAATTATGATATCTATGATGTTTTATGTTGGTAACATATTTTGATATATGTGGCCTTTTGCAATGCATTTTTCAGAATAATTTATTTGCTGCTTGGGTTCACTAGTGATGCAGGGCAAAGATTGTATAGAACTGGTTAAGGTGTTTTAATTGTTGTAAGATTAAGGTGCTTCTTAATTATATTTTTATTTTGGTTCAGATATTGGCCAGGACTATATGCAGGGTTTAAATGCTTATATAATCTATAACCATCTCTAAACATTAATCTTAATAAGGAATCTGAAACCTTTTTCAAACAAAGCATGAGACTGTAAAGTAATGCTTGTAGTAGTACTATAGCAATAGACCATTTGCAAAACACAATAAGAACGTATACTGCACCAAGGTGCTCAGATTTTAGGAGAGCAGCTATATGAATAATTCCCATCAAATTGGAATATCGCAAATCCTGATACAATTTAGGATATGGAATGCAATTATGTGATTTTGCAAAAGAGTGATTCATGGTACGCTCCTATACATACAATTCGTATAGTGTTTTTATCTGTATCAAATCGTCTCGTTCAATAATAATTATCAATTTACCATGTTCTTAATCACTATCTTTTTAAAACTAATTTTTTCACTTAGGCTACAAAACAAATGACATATAATCTCATATTCATCTATGTATCACAAATACATTTCAGTGTCAAATATGAGCATTGATCTGTTTACAAAAAAAATATGAACATTGATCTTGAACTTTTTACTCAGAAGAAATGAACTTCACTAGCACAACTCTGAACCCAAATAAATAAAAAAGAATTCACAAATGTGCTTGTTAGCTTTATTTACAAGCCCAAATAAATTCACATTTTTTTTTTGTTAAGCTAAGGAAAAATATCCACAACACAATTTATATAAAAATTCACATATTTTATTGATAAATCATGAAGCGCTGTCAAACATTCTTCTCTTTTTAATTAGGGATATTTTTGACATTTCAAATATAATTTGTAATTTTTTGAGTAAAGGTATTATTAGTATTTTAAAAAAATAAGGAAATTTTAGACATTTGAGGAGCTAAATGATGTATTCTGTAACCACGGTGGTTCTGAGTGATTAATTTGAAATCACAGGGGGCTAAGCGATAATTGCTATAATCACAGTGGGTAAAAGTGAAGTTTTCCCTATCTCTTTTGTATATATTGGCTTTGTAAAATTTGTATGATGATTATTGTGCAATCTATAAGTATCAGTAAATGATAATCTAAATTTTAATATAGTACAATAAAAAGTTGAATTACCATCTTTTACCTCCAACAAAAAAATTTACAATGTGATTGCCTGAGATACGGAGTAACCCAAATTTTTATCCTATAGAGGAGCTGTTGTACAATAATAACTCATGCAATAAATATATATGATATAGCCTACTAATATATATATATATATATATATATATATATATATATATATATATATATATATAATGTATCTTACCAGAAAAAAAATATATAACATAGATCAAGCACAACCCACTTTCTCCAACAAGATGGGTTAATGAGTCTTGGGTTTATAATTTTGTTATATGATTTTTGGGCTACAGAGGGTAAGATTGGGGAATCATTGAATCGGTTTAGATTGGATCGGTTTTCACCTACTAAATCGAAAATTGATCCAATCTAATTAAATTTTGTGATTTTTTTTTCAATTTTTGATTTCTCAATTTTCGATTAATTTCGTTTTTCGATTCGGTCACCGCGATTTAAATTGGTTTGGATCAGTTGATGAACACTCCTATCATCTTGTGCCTGCTTACCTATTTTCTTGCTGACTTGCTTGCTACAACGAACAGTTCAGCAAGTGGACTCGTGAAATTGCAAAAAAAGGATAAAACTCTCTTTCTCTCTCTCCTCATTTACACAAACCCTAAATCATGAACTGCCCATCCATCTCCTTGTTTTGGCCAAAGATTCCTTCTCTCTCTCACCATCTTAAATGCTTCTTGACTCATGAAGCTAGGAACCACTATATCCTTCATCATCCCACTCATCTTCTCCATTTGAACCACCTAGAAACTCATAAAGAACAAAATTATTTCTCTTCCCAAAAACCCCATTTTTGTGCATCTATAGGGTTGAAGAAACAAAGGGATTTTCCTCCATTTTTTAAGCTTAAGAGTCTTGATTCTTCAAGCCCTTGGGATACCTAAGAGGAGTTGGTGATTTTCTATGGGTTTCCTTGAAGTGTTGAGCTTTAAGGTTAGGGTTTTCATGATAATTTTGGGTTTTCCAAAAATCATGCATAGTTATGTTGTTTGATGCTTAGATATATGTTGTTGTGTATATGATTGTTGGTGGTGGTGGTTATTTTGGAGTAGAACCACCTTTAGCCCAAGTTCTTGAAAATTTCAGCAAAGAGGAAAAGCCTTAAGCCTATTGTCTCGATGATTTGTAATTTTTGTGTTGTGATATTTGTTATATGTTGTTATTGATTGGAACCACACACTTTGAATAGGTGTTGTTCGTGATCTTGTTGTTGTAAAGTACTTGGATTGTTTTGGAAAGCAAGAGGATAACACCTTGAAAGGTAAACTCTTGGACCTTAGGGGTTTTTCCCTTTGTTGTTCAACCATACTCTGTTAGGAGTAATGATTTATATAAAATGATATGTATTGGTTGTTAAAATTGAGTGTTGTGGCTGAAATATGCATATATAAATATGTTATGTATGAATGCATGATTGGAGAGATTCTCTGTATAATAATTTGAACTAGTGAAAGGAGTAATTAGGAATTATTATGTGATAAAATTGGTATAATCGATTAAAAATCTAATTTTGGGATTTTAGACATTTTTCGGGTAAAATTGGAATTGTGCAAAATTTACCGAAAACTTGAAAATAAATTAGTGAGTGTTTATTTATGGACATTGGTGAATGTTAAAATCCATGATAAATGATTAAATTCATGGGTTATGAGTTAACACATACATATGAGAAAAATATTAAGTCATTGCTAGTGTGAGTAAATAAAATAAGTTAAAAGAGCATTTTTACCAAAGAGATTGTGGGCCAAATCAACCCAAGTTTAAGTAGACATAAACTAAGTCACTTACTCACTCCAAAAAGACAAGACATCAGCCCATTATTCATCTTTCTTCTCTCATTCCCGCAGCCACCATAGAAGGATGAAGGGAAAACTTCACAAAATCATAACTTGAGTTCTAGGCCACCAAATTGAGTAATTCCAAAACCAAAACCAATTAGAATCTCGTCCTCTACAAAACCCATAGCCTATTTTCGTGTAAGGAGCATCATAAAGAGAGAAATCACCTTTCAAAGATTCCAAAAATTTGGATGATTATGGTGATTTTGGAGCTTTTCAACCATTGGAAGCTTGGAAACTCATTCTTCTTTCATTCTAGGGTTAATTGTGGTAAAAAAATCTCGACTTAAATCAAGTTTTCATTGAGATTAATAAAAGTTAGATTTTTCATGAATAGTGCCACAAAATTTTGGAGATTTGATGTGTTGGAGGTTGTTTTATACATGTTTCCCTTTGTTAAATGTGCTTAGGATTGTTTCTTGTTGAAGGAAAATCATTGAAACAACCATTTGGCTCACTTTGGAAAATTTGAATTTTTGGAGACATTTGTATTTCGAAATTTGGATGGTTTGACGAGTTAGAGATTGTTTGGTATGAGTCCATTTGTTAAACATGTTAGGAATTTGTTCTCGTAAAAGAAAAACCAAAGAAATATCCATTTGCACCACTTTTATGTTATAGCTGAAAATGACATGAACAAAGTGTTGAAATTTCGGTTGTTGCTCCATAATAGGTGTAGTGTTGATTAGATTAAACTATAACCATTCGAGAGCTTGAAATGTGGATGAATCCACCTAGGTGTGTTTCGGCCATTTCAAGGAGAAATGTGTTGGAAGTATGTTGATCCTTGAGTGATGTTCGGAGGCCATTTCTTATATTATTCCAAGTTAATATAAGGTGTGGAAACCTTGTTTGGCCTAGTGTTCATGTTGAATTAAGAGTAAACACCCTTTTTAGTCCTAAGCAAATTTCACAATGCTCGATTTAGTCCCCAGCAAATAAAAAGACTATTCGTGGTCCCTAAGAAATTCAAAATGGATCCATTTAGTTGAAATCGTGTTCCCTCACAAATTCAAAAAAGACTCACATTAGTCCCTCAAAAAGACTAAAATGGGTTCACTTTGAATTTTTTAGGGACCACGAATAGTCTTTTTATTTGCTAGGGACTAAAGCGGGCATTGTAAAATTTGCTGGAGACCGAAAAGGATATTTACTCTTGAATTAATAATATGATCAATCTAGGATAATTTGGTATAATTGACTATGACTTAATTGTAGCATGAATTGGCAAGTAAAATGTGTTAAGGAAGTGTGTGACATGAAGGAAATATGATTAAAGCAACATGTACACTATATTCGAAATTTTTAAGATTAAGTAAAGTGTTGAAATTTGGCATTTAACACTTGAAATATATATATATATATATATATATATATATATATATATATATATATATATATATATATATATATATATATATATATATGGTATTGGTTTTATGGGTTGATAAACTAGGTTTGAGCCAAGTGATATTAGGTTGAGAGATCAAGCTTTGGAAGTGGGGGATAAGCTTTCTTGGATTGCAGGTTACTTTGGAAGGAAAGCTTTAAGAGGTAAATTTATGATTTGGAGTTTTCCTCCTTTAAGTTGTTCCACCAAGCTTCTACAGAAGTTATGATTTTATAATTGGATGATTGAGTGGTGTGTTAGTAATATGGTATGACTGCATTTATGTAGTACTATTGTATCATTGGTGAAAAAACCAGTGGACAATTACTAGGGGCTAGGTTGTAGGATCAGTGAAAGAGCTTATATACAAATGAAGTTTGAGTGATGAATTTATTGTATGTTCTTTAGCCATTTGAACTGTTAAGGATATGCCTCTAGATATATGTTGTTTTCGTACCATGTGGATACTAACTTTTCATGCAGGAAGTAAACTCATGAGTGAAGGCTACTCCATAAACTCTGAGTTTAATAAGATGGTTAATTTCACCCTATGAAGCACAGACACTTCAAAATTCCTGACGTGTCGTGTCCGACACTTCCCAACACTCACTGACACTCTGACACTCTAATACTCTTTGAAAAAACTCAAAAAAGATTCAAAGGTTGTGTTTCGTTGCATTTTGATTTCCAACTATTAGATTCGTTGGATTACGATTACTATTTTATTGTGTTTAATATAAACATTTGGGATATCTTATGTTTCTTTGCAAAATTGATGGGTACTTTTTTGTTAAATTATTGAATATTAAATATAATATACACTACATAAATTAAAAATATTATATAATATCAAAACGTGTCCTAACGTGTCAAAATTTAACATTTTTTAGAATTAACGTGTTGAAGTATCGTGTCGTATCGTATCCCATGTCCCGTGTCGGTGTCAGTGCAACATAGATTTCACCCCATTTTTTGACATGTTTCAGGTACTCTAGCAGCAGTAAGAAATCCCTCACAAGGCAAGAGGCCCACTCAGGGTTAGAGCATTCATAGCTATTGGTGATTTGTGATATATTTTGGATTACTGTATATTCATTTTGTGGAGCATGTATATGATCATGCACTATTGTATAGCTTATATATGTTCTGAGAGACATGTATGTATATATGACGTATACAGTTTGTATTTGGGGCATATATAGCCTTTGTGTCATTATATGCTATCAATGTTGATATGTATGTGAATATATACAAGATATGTTAGATCATATGATCAATGGCACAGAGCCAAAATTCTATGTGAATCCATGGGTGGATTCTGGGTCCATATATATTGGACTCTTTTGTATGTGTTTGGCTAAACTTTTCTGGATTTCAAGTACTAATATGTTGTGGAAATTATCCCTAGATTTTCCAATTTTCAGCTGTTATGTTATCCGTAAGATTATATCTGGAATGGTACATGTTATCCTATACGGATAGTCATTGACCATTAATTATAGTCACAGGATTATGAAAATGGAATTCTATACAGGTATGAGACTGTACAGTTTATATAATGAAAAAATACAATATGCATGGATATACGTAAGAAAAATAAAAGGAAAAAGTTCAGTCACTTAATTATATAAAGACTAGTGATACTTTTTGTTTAATAACTACTTTATTTTAGTAAGATGCGCTTTAAATACCATATTTCATGTTAATTAACCGGTTGCAAACGGGGCGTTACACTCTGGCCAGTAGAATAAATATGGCCTTCCCTTAGAGCTAAAGTTGCATGGAGAAAACTCCTTATGGTTAACACCTGAGAGCAAGAGCCCATTGGGACTTCAATCGTAAGGGCCATATGAGTTGCATTCGTATATGTTGGCAAGTTGGTCAACATAATGACTCGTGTATTAATTATTGGTATATACACTGATTAATATGAAAATATGATGCATAATGTTGTTTTAATGCCTATATATCATGAAAGTAAGATCATGGGTGGAGAAGTCTCTGAGGACCCTGAGTTTATTGAGATGGTATATCACCCTGTGTGGGGAATTATATTCAGGTACACCAAGTGGTACACATGAGGTTTCCTGTGGTAAGAGGCTGGAGTAGGGATAGATAACATGACATTATGGTTTTGATTTCCTTTTGACTTAGGAACATATTATGACTTCATTTTGAAATATTCAGTTGATCTATTGTATATGGTCATGTTTGTAACTAGGTCAAAAGGAAAGGTCAAATATAAGGCATGTATGATTTTGGAAAAGTTAATGCATATATGATTACCGTTTTGTATAGGTAATCAATCGTTTGAGTAATTGGATCATTGCATGTCTATTATGTATTTTGAAGGGCTTTGTATGCCATTTTGTAATCCCTAACACTGTGACACATAGGAAAAGATGGAATTATGTACAATTGTTATATTCTTGGAGAACATATTGTAAACATTGATTATGTTAATTTGGTGATATGTATGTCATGAGATAAGTTGTAATATGTTGATGGCTTGAAGCCTAAGAGATATCCATGAAGTATTAGTTATTTGAAATGATGTAATGGCTAGATGCCAAGATTATTATGTGTATGCATATAAGGATATTGCATATTATGTATGTTGAATTAAAATGGATAGGTTTGGGTATATTATGCTTAAAAGTGGATTGAATGACTTCTAGGTGAAGCCTTGCACACTTGGAGAAGTTTTGGGGACCAATTTGCAGCAAGGAAGCTATCATTTTTGGCCTCCAGAGCTTTTTTACTCGCTGACTTGCTCGCTACAGCGAGTAGTGGTCTAGCAGCACTTTCACATAGCGCAATCAAACACGTATATCTTAAGCTAGAGAGCTTCGAATTGAGTGAGGTTTGAAATCATGTAAAGATAGTTCAATGGCCTTTAATCCTAAAAAGAAAATTAACCATATCTAGTAAAGTGAACAATTGACTAAGGAATTAGATACGAATGAGAATGAATAGGCTTAATATTGTTAAAGAAAAAGTTTATTCGTTTTTTCGTTGTATTAATTAAATAAGCTAGCTGAGCTTAATGCCATAATTAATGTTAATACACCGAGTGCACACGGGGCGTTACAATTTCTAAATGATCTTTTTATATTTTGCCGAATCTCAAAATTAGTTTTGTAATTATGACCAGCAACTAGGGGTGTAAATGAGTCAGGCAGCTTGTCATAGGCCTACAGCTTCACCTGGTTTAACTTGGCCCGTTTTAAAAATATTATAGGCTTGGGCTCATTAAAAGGCTTGCTTAGAAATCAGGCCACAAGCCGATTTTAGCAAACTTGGCCTTTAGGCTCGTCTTGTATTTTTAATAAAGAATATTTATTTTATTTTAATACAATAATATCTTATAATATTTTAATAAATTAATATCTTATGATATTTTTAATTTTTTAATTTTCGCAATCTTCGCTCTTCTCACTTAGCAAACATATATTTTCTTAACCCTAAATTTTTTCGTCGTCACCGCTTTTTTCCCTCCTTTCCTTCGTCAAATTTTGCTACTCTTCTACCCCTTTCTTAACTTTTCATCCCTTCCAAACCATTTTTCGCTTACCATCGACTCTCAAGACTTTCCTATGCAGGATGAGTCAACATCACATGCTATCAATTTGTTCATATGAAGGTGCCTTAATTGATCAAGACATGTGAATTGCAATTATAATCTTTTGGTGGTGTGGATGAAGTGCAAGAGTCAACAAAATCTAAATCTCTTAATAAAGTTTTGATGATGTTGTTTAACAATTTATTGTGTTTAACTTTTGGCTTTTGTCATCATCATGACTATCATTTTTTTTAGTGGAATTTTTTAATTCATGAGTGAGTGAATATATATATATATATATATATATATATGGCAGGATTCTTTGAAATCGGTGTCAAACTTTAAAATTTGATACCAAATCCTAACCGTTGATTTCCGCCAATCTACGGATATCATTTATTGAGAATCAAACATATTAATTAATTATTAATTTCCAAAAAATGATAATCGTTGATTGGCGGAAATCAACAATTAGGATTTAGTGTCAAAATTCAAAATTTAACACTGGTGTCAAAGGATTCTATCTCTCTCTCTCTCTTTCTCTCTCTCTCTATAAATATATATATATATATATATATATATATATATAGATATATATAATGTAATTAAGCATTCTACTTCCTTGCCATTTTTTGTTTTTGATTTCTAACATAGATAAATTGTTAATTTTTTGGGTTGTTATGTGCATAGAAAAGAAATATATTCCATTTAAACATACAAAAGAAACAAATAATCATAACCTATATTTTACGTAGTATAATATGCCATTTTGAAGGCTTGATAGGTTTAACAAGTCCGGTTAAGCCTTGTAATTTTGAAAAGCTAGTCAGGCCAGACATATAATTTGGCTTGTATAAGGCTAACAAGTCAAGTCAGTTTTTAAATAATTTATACAAGCCTAGCCCAATTTTAGGCTAAAGCTTGGCTTGGTCTGCCTCATTTACACCCTTACCAGCAATAAAAAAAAATCAATGTAATAATTAAATAATGATACTTAATGGGTTTTGTGTTTTTCATGTTGTAGGAGATAATATGAACCTATTGTACCAAAAAACTATGTGAGCCTCACACATATTTATGTGTGTATGAGATAAATTTATCTATTACAACATGAGAAACAATAAACTCATACTTAATATTTGGTCAGCCATAAACTGTTTGCTTTTCGGAAGGTGCCGAATAAATGATTATCAAAATCAAGCAATTCAAAATAAATTAATTGAGTTACAGAGGAATTGATGGAAAAATAAAAAAAAAATACTAAATTAAAAAAATAATATCACATTTATAAAGATAATTAAAAAATAATTTAAGGTTTTTATGATTTTTATTTTAAAAAATATGTACTTAAAGTCTTAAAGTAAAAAATAATCCTCCCCCCATGTTTTTCAAGACAGAAGGTAGGAGAGCCCAAAATTTATATAAACTCCACACTAAAACTTTATATTTTTAAAGTGGGATTCCAAGTGTCATAACTAGGAATAGAATCGTAGCATTTCACTATGCTCCACAACCCTTGAGGTTGGAAAGTCCAAAGTCCATATAAACTCCACATCATAATCTTATATTTCCAATAGAGAACTTCAAGTCTCCTACATTGAAGTATAATCATAACATATTTATACAAATTTTTTATTGGGATGTCCAAGGTATAAAGTTATAGCGGGAATACATTTTCTTTTATTATTGTTTATAGTACAATGAAAAACTTATGCTCATGCAGCACTTATTTGAGTACGGGAGAAAAGTTATGCAAGATTACATCAACGCACTTGAATACATGCACAGGACGTCGGGAAATAAAAAAGAAACAGAAAATGTTAAAAGTACAAAATAAAATTTTCGATACAACTATTTTCAACGGTACAACAGAAGTAGTATAAGTAATTAAATAATATTTAATTTGAAAAATAAATCCTCCCTTTACCTCTTTATTCAGAGAAATTCTTAGTTTACGCAAATTATATAGGCAAAACCAATTACACATTGACGTATCGTTACTTTGCATTAAATATATGTACAAGACGTTGATGTGTCAATTTATAATCTAGTTTCCACAAATGTCTAAACAAGTATCTTATACAACAAGCTTGCTCTCCTTGAGAAGTTCCAATCTGGATAATAATAATAATTATATAAACAAACTCTAATCCCTCCGTTTTGGGGGAAGAATTCTTGGGTTTTGAAAGGGAAAGCAGGACGAATCCATCCTCCTTTTCCAATTTGGTTAGGAAAAATTTTTGGAACAGTAGAAAAATGAAATAGATAGAGAAATGATTGAAAAGATAGATAAAGTGAGATAAGTAGAAAAATGTAAAAAAAAGTTGTTTGATGGGAAAAAACTTTACTGAAAAAATTAGATAACATTATGAAATCAACAGTGCATTAAAAGCCAAATAACCGGTTTTTCGAAAAATCCCACCTTCAAATTGGGTTTCTAAACAGTGTGAATATCTGTTTCTCATAAATCCAGACAAATTGGATAGATAGATTTTTGGTGAAAAAAGTTAAAACAAACATGATGTTTTTAAAAGCCATACTTGAGAAAGATAGATATCCGCTGAAAAACTCCCAACCAAACACCACCTTATTGAAGTTCATCTAAACGAGGGTAATTGTCATTTTTCCTTTCCTTACCACCATCTCAACAGTACAAAAGGTTGACTGTAACGAACAGCCATACATCTCACCAAGAGGGACATTTACTACCATATGTAACATGATGCTGGGGGCACTTCACCACGTCTATCATGTAAAGGATGCAAAATCCGAAGCTTTTAGTATTGAGATTAGTCATTTCCTCCCACCCCCCAAATATATTTTTCTTGGGTCAATTAAGCATCAGTCAGCGAATGTCACTGAAGCACATTTAAAGTAGCAAACGTTTCAACGATACTTTATGCAGCCATGGCACATGGGTAAAGTTGTCCAGTGACATGCAAAACAAATGGCCAATAGGGGTCTATGCATGATCTCCAGAAAGGAAACAACAAATCCAGAAACGAACAGTTCCAGAGAAACCAGTCACGTAATTTAATTACAGTAATTATCCATTCATATAGAAATGTAGCAGCGAACATCAAGAACAACATGTGTCACCAACAAGTATTCATTGGTTGACTTTCACATTGTTTACATATTAACACTTCATCCAGATGTGACAGTAAGCATAGATGGTTAAAATATTGATGACTGCATATTATGGCAGCCAACAATCACAGATGACAGGAAAGTTTTAACTTTCAACACAGAACAAGAGCAAACAACATTCTACCATACTAAAAATAGTTTCTAAAGTGAGCTGATATGGCACTAGAGAAGAGGTGGGTATTGCTTTGCCTGCAGCCGAACCCTTTTCTTATACTCTGCTGTATCCTGTAAAAAGTATCAAAATGTAAAGAGTAAAGACATACCTTTGATGATAAGAAATTAAAATCCCTATTTCACCTACCTAGAAAAAAAGAGGTAACCATAAAATTACACATCAGAACCATTTCTCAGGACGTATTCATAATACACCATGTTCAAAGACCCAACATTCAAGCATGTGAGCAAACATTGACAATCCTCAGGAAAGAGGGCTGATATATGGAGCATGGGCACTTTGAAAAGCATATTACTCCCTAAAACTTTGCCTTGATTATATAAAATCAGACAAGCTTTACACTTTGAGAGTGACTATTATAAATGAAAAATGTTGGATTTCTTAGGTTAAGTACCTGGATGAATAGATGATAGCCTTCTGTCTGGGCAGGATCAGCAGGATTTGGCTGGTCAAGCAAGTCTTGTATGCCCACAAGAATTTGCTTCACTGTTATGGCTGGTCTCCACCCCTACATGTAACAATGAACCTATAATCTGTTTGCTCAGCATATAAAATCACACTATATAAATCAGTTTCAACTTTCAAGCAGCCATGTAATTATCAAGAGAGATGTGCTTACGCTATCCTCATTAAGTATAGACAAGCAAACAGTTCCTGATGGATAGACATTAGGGTGGAAGAAACCTTGTGGAAATTTACACTTTGGAGGCTTGCTAGGGTAGTCTTCACTAAAGTGCAGTGTAAGTGGGAAGTAGCCACCCTCCCAATCAGTCTGCAGCAAATGATATGTAAAATTAATATGAAGTAAATGACTGACTCACTATTCAACAAGCCGCTTTATTCATTTGCAAATTCAACCAAGGCATGAAGTCAGAAAGCAAAATATGATTCATTTATAAAAAGCTTTCAAGGATAAAATATTCAAGTAGTTTCTACATCCTTACCTATGTCAAATGCAAATGATCGAAAAAAGACAATGTTATTGCGCGCTTTGATGGATTTTTTTTTCACTTCCAAACCAGATGTCCTGGTGTACGAATCTCATCATACCAAAATCTTCATTTGCACATATTGTTGATTTTGTGAATTCATTGCTTAAATGTATAACCTAATGAAAACCAAAACCACTCCCCATTAAACCCAACTAGTAAGGTAGGGATGAGGGTAATCTTTGTACATAGCTATCACTTGTATATTTGCAAAGAAGCTATTTCCCGAATTCAATCCAGTTTTCTTACAATTTTCTACAGAGTAACCATTATACTATTTATGACTTATGAGTTTCCCCAGTAAGAACTAGTATCTGAAATAAAGAAAAGAGTACTTGACCCGGGATGCACTAGCATATGTTTTCACTTTAGTAACTTTGGTATTTCTTGGTCTTGAGTTGTAACTAGCTCAGGTTTCTTAGGTGTCAATAGGTTTTCTTATAATGTAAAGTTCCTTTGTGCGTTTAGTGGTAATGGGGAGTCTCAATCCTCAATGAATCAACACTCTACTCTCTATCCTTATAAATAAGTTATAGGAGGTCCATTTAAGTAGTTTTAATGATTGATTTTAGGAGAAGATCAGGTTTAGGAATTATAGAGGCATGTTGCTTTGTTCTTGATTGTTTGATGCAATCACACATTAGATATGATGCCTAGTTTATCTTCTCAAATCTGCTTCATTTCATTTAATTTTTCTACCGTACCACAAGACCTAAGTTATTTGGCATTGGCAGGCATCATCAAGAATTCACGCCATTAAATTCCTAGTTGATTATTTGTCCAACTTATCCAAAAACCCGACCATCAAACCCAAAATCTCGCCTCTTTAGTGGATCAATTAAATTTTAAGTTCAATTGATCCAGTGTAGTAGTCAAAGGAGCCAGAAGGGATCAACACCGCTGATTATTGGGGTGGTTCCCCTTCAGTAAGACACGCCTCTGGTGCTTGTGCCTTAGGCACACCTTTCGGGTTCAGGGGCACAACATTAGATAATTGTAAAAGACCAGAAAAAAAAAACTTTAGCCACCTAACTTGGTAACTTTGATGCTAAAGGGGTAAAATAGTCAGAATGATAAAAAAAGTAACTAGTCAGTTAATGCAGCAAGAAATTTTTATTTTTACTATTAAGAAAGTTATGCTTGATTAGTTAATGAATATGCCAAATTAATGCAAAATGGTTAAATATTTACTGTTTTCTACTTCTAATGAGGCACACACTTTTTGGCGTCTCTCTCCTCAAGAGGTTAAAACGCCTAGCGCCAATTTACCGGCTTCTTCTAATATTAGCATCCTATTTTCTTATTTTTCAGTGGATAAACAAAATTTTGATTTCAAAATTCTTCCAATAACATCCCAAAAGATAAGAGGCAGAAGGACAACCAAGGAGAGACATTAACACATAATGCCACCAGTAAAAGAATGAGCACATGAAAAACTGTGTCTACAACAGTGGGAGTCAACAAGTGTTGGGTTTGACCCAAATTCCTAATTCATATCTTGTAATGATATCAAGAAATGTGATAAATAAGAAAGATATGTGACAGATATGCAAGATATGAGAGATGTTTGTTTTTAATAAGAAACTAGGAAAGTCATAAGAGGGGTAATTGCTTGTCAAGCAAGTACTTCTATTGGGGAATTGTTTGAGCCATAAGCCGGGGTAGACTGAAAGCCTAGTAGAGAAGTAAGGATAATGGTGAGGAATTGTGGGATAGAGGAGATTGGATGGTAGACTCTTCTTTTCCAAGGACGTAACAAAGTTAAATTGTGTGTGATTGCATGCAATGTTTTCCACTATCACTCATGTTCCAGACCAGTATGCTAGGCCCACCAACTAGCTGAATACCCTTGGTCCCACCCTATCAGAATCATCACCAAGGATCTTCTAGGAAATCTCCACGATCCCACAATCATGGCAACGGATCATTCCCTCCACATTGTTATAATTATAAGGTCTCCACCACCCTCATCTAGACATATAACCCTAATTGCATTCTTCAGCCTAGTCTGTTACTCACTTGAGCTTTGGAGTATGAAAAGGTACACTATCCCCATTTTGTCATCAGATTATCCGGCGGAGCACCACACACGCACAGGCACAACCCCATTTTGTCATTGGAGTAGCCAGCAGTGCACCACACCACTATCACCCACCATATGAGAAGAACCAGAAGAATAGATTCAAATCGTTCAGGTATCTACACTGAACAACTTGTATTTGTGCAAGCATGTGTTGAAGAGAAAGAGGTATTCCCTCAACTAAAGGCAAATCTAAAACCATAGAAAGAAATTCCCAGTTTTCACACAACTACTTAGCCAATTGAAAATCTTAGCATAAAAGTGGGAGAAAGGGCAATACTCTTCCCACACAAAAAAAAATTAATAATAATAATAATTCAATTTTACCCAAGAAGGAAATCTAAAACCATAAAATAAATTCCATTTAACCCAAGTCCACCACTGATGAACGACGAGTCGCAATTGAAAAACGACCATACATAATCAAAAAATCAAAGGATCCAGGAAAAACACAAAACTCGGTGAATTTCATTCATAATCAGCAAACAGAAAACAGATAAAACAAGAACGCACCCCAGCCTTTCCGGGAATAGTGCAATGCCACACCATCAAATTCACCGTACCATCGGGCAGCGTCTCCGGCTTCGCAACAAAACCCTAAATCACAGAATAATAATAAAAAAAACACCGATCAGAATTGAACGAATCCAGAAGAAGGAACGAATCAGTACAGAAGCACGAAAGAGTAGAAGTAGTACGAACATGGGGATGGTTCTTCCGCCACGATTTGCGCTCCTCCGTAAGGCGTCCACGAGCAATACCAGACATGGTCTCTCTCTCTCTCTCTCTCCTCCGAGTCACGCGCTTCACTCGCTCCGAGTCAGCTCAGTGCTTCCGAGTTGGATAAGCACTTTTTTTTGCCTCTGCGTTGTGTTTGTGGGTGTGGGCAAACGAAGCTTCTTCCATTCTATGTACTGCTTCTTCCATCGTAACGTACGGTCCTGATTCGATCATTGATTCCCGACGTTGTTGTTTTTATGTTTTTTTATTGTTTTACTTTAATTGTCACTGCGACTGCAAAAAAGTCAATGCATTTATTCCGTTTATTTTTCTAACGTCGCGTGAGAATGACGCCGCCGTAGCCCACACGCCTTCACGTGATCAACGCTGCCCCTTTTTCCAAAAATTGACTAAACTCAAATTTCGGTGAAATAGATCAGCAGCGTTTTGGTTGAAGGTTTATTTTCGGATTGATAGAAAAGTGTAAGTGGATATTGGAAAATATCACGTTTGGTTCAGATTTTTCCAAAAAATACCAGGCAAATAGGATAGATGGGAATATGACTTTTGTGTTAATTTTTGGATGAAATTCACTGTTACAGAATACCACTTGAGATGTGGTATTTTGAGATAACTGAAGAAGTGAAAAAACAGGTGCAAAGTTTCTTCTGAACATAGATTTTGCATATTTAAATAAATTTCCCTGGTAATATTTGGGTCAACCAAACAACTTTTTTTATATTTTCCTACCAAACTCACTTTCCAACCATTTTCTTATCAATTACATTTCCCTAGTAAAAAAAAATTTCTCTCAAACTAAACACTACCTAAGGGATGCTTGTTACACGATAAATTTTTAATTTTTTTTTTACTTTGAATAGCAATTACTGAAAATATAGTGAAAAAATTATTTTTTTGAGAATGTTATGAAAAAGTTATTTGGTAAGTCAAATTATTACTTAAAATGTTAGTTAAATTTTCTTAGTATATGTTTAGTTGATGATAAAATATTAAACGAATTTACAAAATTAACCTTATAACACATCTCTTTAGAAACACTATTAGTAACAAAAATAAAAATAAAAAATACACGGTTGCTCAACAATGAACTATTTCCTTGGCGACCTCTTCCAATATCGATCTTCATCTTGCTTCTATTGGTGCTATAGGCAATAGTGAGTATATTGGCAAGGAGAATAAACTGCAGTCCCATGATATAAAGACTCAAGAAATAAACTCCATCTGTAAAAACTATTGAATTGATTTCTTCTAGTCAGCCTTTGCATAGTAACTCAATTGTGGCATCAGAAGCTTTGATATCTGAATTCATTCCAGAGCAACTATGTATTTAACACAACAAATCCAATTTTCCACATAGCTGATAAGCTAGGGCTCACGAAGGTATAATAGTCTGAAAATTGTTTGACTGCTTTCCCATCGCATGTGAAAAAAAATACTATGTCTTGATGGTATTTTGAAATAGGAATCAGTATTGTAAAATCAAATTCTGGAAATAAAGACTTTGTTAGATTTCTGTTTTTAAAAACAGTTTTTTAATTTTCAGAACAAAAAAAGCAAAAAAACTTGTTTGGTAAGCCTGTTTTTAAAAAAATAAAAAATAAAAACTGTAACTATTTTTTTGTTTTTAGAATCAAGTTTAGAGAACATGTCTGAGTTGTTTTTGTTTTCTGTTTTTGTTTTTAACTTTCAAAACAAAAAAAATACAGAAAACAACTGTTTTCATAATTATTCTACAAAACAGTTTTAAGAACAAAAAAATCAGAACACAATCAAACAGGTCATTTTTCCTAACAAATTTTTTTTTTTTCTTGTACCAAATATGGGAAAATAAAATTTCCAATCCCATTTTCCAAGAATTCCTGAATAATTTCATGTAACAAATGGGCCCTTAGGGTTATATTTGTCTCAAGTTGCACTAGAATAATATAACTTCCTACAAATCTATCGATTCATGTGTTTTTTTTTAATAAATAATAAGACCCATCACATGATTGTATTTATTATATAAGATAACATATTTTCTATTACATGAGAGTAATGTAACTCATTCTTTTATGTATGGTTTAATATAGGGAAATTGTTTTCTTGAGAATAAACTTATGTCACAAAGACATAGAAACACGTACCTATGTTTTTTTTTCTTTTATATTTTTCTTTAATTTGTGGGCTTCATGTTTCTTATTAGTGTTGGAAAAAAAACTTCTCTCAAATTAGAAAAATAGTGCCCTTTAACATAACTTTGGTAGTAGGAGAAGATTTTAATTATTTGTAGAAAAAGCAATGGTTGGCGTAACAATTTTTAACATTACTGCTGATATAATACTCATACAATAAAAAAAAATTATTATAAAATTTTTGTTATATTATATGTTAACCTGCAAACACGAAATTAACCCTTATTAATTTTCTTTCAATTTTTTCGTGCTGTGTCATTACAATATTGATGAAAACAACATTTAATACACAAGTTATTCATGTTATATCATATCTTGTCAATTAACAAATCTTACGAATCATACTTGGGTTCAAAGGTTTTGTTAAAAAAAATTATTCATGTTGGACTTCAACCCAACACGCATGCAACTTGTTCGCACAAATTGTCACTCCTAATCACTGGTTATATTTTTATCACTTTTTATCTAATATTTTTCTTCCCTCAGCTCTCTTGATCATTAATTTCTCTACAATTAATTAAGATATTCTCACATGATTATATTAAATCAAATATATTATAAATTTCAAAAGTTAGTTGGTGTACCCAACGGTTATAGTATTTTAAATTATTATCAAATATTATTTTATATTCGTTCCTATAATTACATGCTTTTTTTTGGTTTCTTACAACGATTGTGCTAGACTAGATCATATACAGTTGAAGTAGAGGATATTGATGAGGTGGAGGATGTTGATGAAGATAATGTTCACCGAGATGACAAGTTGTTGGCGAGAAGGCCTTAACACATTGGTGAGGTAATTGGGTTGGTATGTTTGGAAGAGTGACCATTTTGTTACACCTGGAAAAAAAATTTACCAGACTGCCACGTCAATAGTAAATTTTGTCAAAATATCACGCGGCATATTTCGCTACACTGTGTAGCGAAATATGTTTGCAAGTAATTCGCTACATAGTATAGCGAAATATGTCATGTCAGGATGCACAGTCAGCAAAAATGACACGTGTCAAACAGACAGAATCCAAGCATAATTCGCTACACAGTTGAGCGAATTTCTGCCTGCTTGACATGTGTCATTTTTGCTAACTGTGCAGCCTTACATGGTATAATTCGCTACACTGTGTAGTGAATTATTTACAAACATATTTTGCTACACAGTGTAGCGAAATATGCCACGTGACATTTTGACAAAATTTACTATTGGCGTGGCAGTTTGGTAAATTATTTTGTCAAGCGTGGCAAAATAGTCACTGTTCCGGTATGTTTGCTGTCTAAATAGTCATAGGAGATTGGAGTGTACCAGCAAGATACTCTGACCCTCGAGTCAATTTAGTATTCAAATAGTTTAAGTATTCAAGGATAAATGATCTGAATACCTCTGTATTTATAGTGGAGGTATGCATTACTTATGCGGCTTTGGTATGGCGGTGTTCATTTCCATTGGTGGAGTGTGGTGGCCCTTCTCAGGCTATATTATGGGTGAGATGCCTATAAATGAGCTAGACTTTTGTAGAGGTTGTAGCGATGGTATCGTAATTTAGTCATTGATTTCATGTGGTGGTCAAGTGACTCTGAGCAACTGATCTCGCTAAGTCCAATTTGCTTGTGCATCCTGGCAAGTGGTTGCCACTTAGAGATTGTAAGATGTCTGCGGCTTGTACGGGGGATGTACGTGTATGCTTCATGGTTAAACTATGACATTTAGACCCTTTTGGGACGTTCCTAGAGTGGGTCCTTCCTATATTGGGTCCTCATCTCGCAAGTATAAGGTCCAGATCGGTTATATTTTGAGTTTTTAAAATTAATTTTGTGGTGAATAGGATTAATTTTAAGAGATGATTTTTTAAAAAATTTCTTGTTAATAAAATTATTTTTGACTGTGAATCTCACAAAAGATATATATATATATATATATATATATATATATAATTAAAAATAATTTATTTTTACTTTTTTCAGAGTTACCCAACCTTAATTATCTTTTTGAGACGAGGTGGCTCTTCCAGTATCCCTACAAGCTTCGACTCTTTGAGCCGACTATAAGACTAATCCGGAGTGCGGGTTTTTTGGAGTTACCCAACCCTAATTACCTCTTTAAAGCGAGTTGGCACCCCAGAATCCCCACAAACTTCAACTCTTTATGTCAGCTATGAGACTAATTTGGAGTGTGGAGCGGGTCAGGAATAAACATATTTAAGTCTCTCCCAAAGATGGCATATGAGGATCCAACCGAAACCCTTTCTTTTCAACTTACTAAGCTCTTTTTTTTTTTGGAGTTACCCAACCCTAATTACCTCTTTGAGGCGAGTTGGCTCCCTCCGGTATCCCCACGAGCTTCGACTCTTTGAGCCGGCTATGGGACTAATCCGGAGTGCGGGGGAGCAGTGATGGCTAAAGGTTCAGCCCCCTCCCCAAGAATGCATTCAGCAGGAATCGAACACATATCTAACCCCACTAACTCAGCGCCAAATTACCAACTGAGCTGCACCCATTGGGTACTTACTAAGCTCTCTTGCTACTAACTTAGCTACCCCCATTTAATATTTTATTTACTTTTAACAAATTAAGATATCACTTTGAAATATAGATTAATTTTTGTAACATCGATTACTTTAAAGTTAATTCTATTAAAATTCGAAATGAACTATATGAATTGTGTATCCATTAAATTTAAATACGTTCTTTGTAAAAAAAAATTATTGTGCTACATGTTTGTTATAATTTTTTATTTTTACATATTTAATAAAGAATTTAAGAAGTATGAATTATTTAAGAAAGTGTTAAATTTATTTTTTAATTAATATATTTCAATTGTAATTACAAAAATTTCATATTATTTTTATTTTAGTATTTTATAAAATAATTGTTACAATGTAAAAAAAACATTTTTAATTATTAATGCTAATATGTGAATTAAATTAAATGTCACCTAATCTTTTCCTTTGACCGACTGTCATTATTATTATTAATTTTTATTTATAGTTTCTTAAAAATTAAAATATAAATTAAATGGCGCCTAATCTTTTCCTTTGACCGACAATCATTATTATTTATTTATTTATTTATATGTTTCTTAGAAATGTCCACGTTCTTGAATAAGACTATTTATCTTCGTGTCTTACTAAAGTTAAAGATAAATATAAAATAAATTAAAAGCCACCTAATATTTTCCTTTGAATCAATCGTCATTATTATTTTATTATTATTTTTGGTTTCTTAGCCACCTATTTCGATGAGACAATTCCTTTCATATGAATCTACTCCTTAGACATAGTCGCTTACTAGCTGTGCAACCATCGGGATGATATTATTTAATTTTTTTTACATAAAGGTTATTCAACTCACACTTTATAGTTTAATTTAATAGTGTCTCGGATTTAACTGCCGGCATATGAAGTTTATACAACGGTAGGCAATTTCCATTTTTTTTTTATGAAATGCTTTGAAAATTTCGATTGATAGATATTAAATTGAGATTGATCATTCATTAATATTTTCCTATATGAGTTCGATTCCAAAATACAGCTATATTGAAAATTTAATAAAAATAATTTTGTTATCTTTATGATCCAACTTGAAACAGAAATTGCCCCGACAGTTCGAAGAATATATGCAGTTAGCATGTAAATATATTCTGTTTCCTTGTAATCCTAGTAGTTTCCTATTTGATAGCTTGTTAGCATAGTTGTTGATATTGTTAGCATGTTGTCCTTGTAATCCTAGTAGTTTCCTATTTGATAGCTTGTTATCATAATTGTTGATATTGTTAGCATGTTGTTAGCCTATTTTCACGTACAACTTTAGGCGATTAGTTAGTTAGATTCTTTTCAAGTTTTGCTAATTACTTGTATTTATTCTAAGCCTATTTAAAGGCAACTGATTAATGAAACAAACCAATCATTTTTGGTACCATATTTTATCTTGGTATTAGAGCGATCCTACGAAATACTTCCGCAAACACAAGTGCGTGAGAAATGGCAGGAGAAAACAGCAGCGCACTAAAGCCTTCAGATCCTGACTCTCCTTTTTATCTAGGAGGATCGGATAATCCAGGTGTGATTCTAACCATCGTGCAGCTGCGTGGAGAGGCCAATTATGATAATTGGGCCAAGTTAATGAAAAATGCCTCAGTGCAAAGAACAAGCTAGGCTTCATCACTGGTGATGTGAAGAAACCAGAAAAGGATAACGCCGCGGAATGGCGTGCATGGGTCCAGTGCAACTCGATGATAAATGGGTGGATTCACAACACAATCGACCCTCAGTTGCAACTGATGATCAAATGTTTTGATGACGTCAAAGACTTGTGGGACGACTTAAAGGAGAGGTATGCTGTTCAGAATTTTCCTAAACAGTATCAACTCTGAGCTTCTCTCACACACACACGGCAGCAGGGAAGCACCGTTGGTGAATATTACACCAAACTCCGCGCGATCTGGGATGAGCTCGAAGGCAGCAAGATTTCCAAATCATGCGCGTGTGGAGATAATATTGCATTGGCAAAAGAAATCGAAGAAGTTAGAGAACATGAATGAGTGTACCAGTTTCTCATGGGATTGGATGAAGCATCATTTGGGAACTTACGTTCTCAAATTCTTAATGCTTCTCCTCTTCCAAATTTGAATAAGGTTTATGCAACTGTTACACAGGAGGAAACACACCGCGCCATTGCACGCGGCCATGATGATCGAGGTGCTGTTGTTGGTTACGCAACGCGTACGGAAACTGACGGAGGAAAAGCGGCTGCTGCGTCGCGCATGATTGTTGATCCCTCGGTTGCTCGCACACCGTGTCCACACTGTGGGAAGACTAATCATGATCCCTCCCGTTGCTGGAAAATTATTGGCTTTCCCTTTACCCGTGGTGCACCTCGCGGCCGTGGAAGGGGACGATCAGGTGGACGTGGGATGCATGAGCAAGCCTTCGCGGTGCAAGCTTCGGATGTTTTTCAACCAGGAAATACGTCACAACCTTCAGCTCCTTCGTCGACAGCAAATGCAGCGCCTTATTCAACAGCAAATGCAGCGGCTTATTCAGTCCTCACTCTAGAAGTAGTGCATAAACTCATGACACTGGTGGATCACTCTTATCAGGCTACTGACAAATTATCTGGTAAGGCTATTCAGACACAATGGCTTATTGATAGTGGTGTCGCAGCACATGACAAGTTCTTTGGAATTACTGACTAATGTTACAAAAATCAAACCCCTAGCAGTGGGGTTACCTAATGGTGCACTTACTCATGTCGAACAACAAGGGACAATGGTGTTTAATGATGAGTTCACATTGTCTAACGTTTTATTTGTTCCTCATTGGCGGTGCAATTTGATTTCAGTTTCTCAGTTATTGCAGCAGAGTGATAATAAACTAATATTTACTAATGGACAATGTATTTTACAGAACCAAGCATTGATGAGGAAGACTGGATTGGGTGATGTTCGTGCAGGAGTTTATGTGTTTCAACCAAAGCATGCTTCAGTTTCTACTGTGAGAATTCAGGAGTCTGCAGAGTTGTGGCACAAGCGGTTGGGTCATCCATCCTATGAAGTTGTGTCTTTGCTTCCGTTGTTTTCCCATATGTCAGCTAAAATTGTAGCAACTAAAACGACATGTACCATTTGTTGTCGTGCTAAGCACACTAGGACTATGTTTCATTCAAGTAATAATCGCAGTAAAGAATGTTTTGATTTAATTCACTGTGATACATGGGGGCCATATCGCTCTTCTTCTTCTTCAGGTGCACATTATTTTTTAACGATTGTTGATGATTTCAGTCGATTTGTTTGGGTATATATGTTAGCTGAAAAGAAGGAAACATGCGATCGTATTCAAAAATTTTTGCTATGATCAGAACTCAATTTGGAAAAAGGATAAAAATATTGCGTTCTGATAACGGGTCCGAATTTAAATCAAATAAATTGCTGCAGTTATATCATGATAATGGGACACTTCATCAAACATCGTGTGTTTATACACCAGAACAGAATGGACGAGTAGAGCGAAAGCATAGACATATTTTAAATGTATCTCGGGCATTATTATTTCAAGCTTGTTTACCCGTCGATTTTTGGGAAGAAAGTGTGCTTGCAGGAGTCCATTTAATTAATAGAACACCATCCAAAATTTTATCTGGTAGTACACCTCGTGAAGTTTTATATGGGGAGGCTCCAAATTATGAACACTTGAAGATTTTTGGATGTTTGTGTTATGCTAATGTTAGACCAAAACCTACGGATAAATTTGCTTCTCGCTCTCGCAATTGCATGTTTATAGGATATCCGGTTACTCAAAAGGGGTGGAAATTATATGATCTGGAAAATAGATAATTTTTTGTATGCAGGGATGTGAAATTCTATGAAGAAATTTTTCCTTTGGCTTCCTTATCATCGCATCAACCTGAGTTTTCATCTGCAATCCCTTCTTCCCATGAGACACAAAACATGCTGGTTGATTATCCGGCAGACGACGCTGATCACAATGGTATACTTCGGATGCATGCAGACGCCGATAATACTGGTGCACTTCAGGCACATACAAATGATGCTGGACATGCCGCACTTCCAAACCATGACGTTGGTCAAACTGGTCAAACTGGTGCAATTCGTGACAGGCGACGTTGATTGTCTAGCAACTTCTGAATCTGATACAGTTGACAGGGGGAGCAACGACCAGGTGCTTGTATTGCCACCAACAGTAGCAGAACCGCAACCAGTAGCAAGCCGAAACCAGCGATCAAGGAAAACTCCGGCATATCTTCAAGATTATGAATGCAATGCTATCGAAACACATAAATCTCTTCTTGCTACCCAAATCAGTCACTCTTCAAATGCAAGGTCAGGTATTAAATATCCATTATGTAATTTTCTTAGTTTATCTAAATTTTCTCCATCCCATCGTGCATTTGTAGCAGCTCTTGATGCAGGATGTGAGCCTCATCATTTTAAAGAAGCCATGCAAAATCCACAATGGGTAGAAGCTATGAGAAAAGAAATTAATGCACTAGAAGATAATGGAACATGGGCAGTCACGGTTTTGCCTTCTAATCGACGAGCATTACCTAGCAAATGGGTTTTCAAAATAAAATATCATTCTGATGGAACCGTGGAAAGATATAAGGCACGGTTAGTTATTGCAGGTAACCATCAGATAGAAGGCGAAGACTTTGGTGAGACATATGCGCCCGTTGCAAAAATGACTAGTGTTAGGACTCTTTTGGCTATTACAGCAGCCAAGCAGTGGGAATTGCATCAACTGGATGTGCATAATGCGTTCCTAAATGGAAAGCTTAATGAAGAGGTATATATGAAGTTCCCTCCAGGATTTAGCAATGGAACAAAAGATCAAGTCTGTCGTTTGAAAAAATCTCTCTACGGATTAAGACAATCTCCAAGAAACTGGTTTAGCAAATTGAGCTCATCACTTATAAAATACGGGTTTCAACAATCTCATGTAGATTATACCTTGTTCACATTCCAAAGAGGTGATATTTTTCTTGCTCTTCTGGTTTATGTTGATGATATAGTGTTGGCAGGAAATAATACTCAAGCATGCAATCAAGTCAAGGAATATTTAAACAAGTGTTTTAAAATCAAGGACTTAGGCAAGCTAAAATATTTTCTTGGAATTGAGATAGCCCGTAACAAAGAAGGGATATTTTTGTGTCGACGGAAATATGCTCTTGATATTTTACATGAAGCAGGTCTTAGTGGAAGCAAACCAGTTGTATCTCCTATTGAACAAAATCATAGACTTGGTCTTGCTGATGGCCCAGATATCGAAAATCCTGAGAGATATAGGAGACTGATTGGCAAATTGATTTATTTAAATATTACAAGACCAGATTTGAGTTATGCTATACATGTCCTTTCTCAATTTATGCAGCATCCAAAACAAGGTCACTACGATGCGGTCCTACGAGTGTTAAGGTATGTGAAACAAAATCCTGGTCAAGGACTTCTATTAAAAAGCGAATGTGATCTCCGCATTCATGCCTATTGTGATTCCGATTGGGCCTCTTGTCCTCTTACAAGATGATCTGTTACTGGTTATTTTGTTATGTTGGGCACATCACCTATTTCATGGAGAACAAAGAAGCAAGTCACAGTTGCACGTTCTTCTGCTGAAGCTGAGTATAGAGCTATGGCAGCTGCTACAGCAGAGTTAATTTGGTTAAAGGATTCCTTGCGTCTCTTGGTGTAAATCATTCAACACCCATGCAGTTATTTTGTGATAATACAGCAGCTCTTCATATTGCTGCTAACCCCGTTTTTCATGAGCGAACGAAACACATTGAACTCGACTGCCATTCCGTTCGAGAACACATTCAGGCGAACACCATTGCTACTTCACATGTTCGCTCCTCCGCTCAGCTGGCAGATCTTTTCACCAAAGCTTTGGGACAATCTGTATTTCTTGCATTCCTTCCCAAGTTAGGCATTTCATTCTTACATGCTCCAACTTGAGGGGGAGAGTTGGAAGAATATATGCAGTTAGCATGTAAATATTTTCTGTTTCCTTGTAATCCTAGTAGTTTCCTATTTGATAGCTTGTTAGCATAGTTGTTGATATTGTTAGCATGCTATTAGCCTATTTTCACGTACAGCTTTAGGCGTTAGTTAGTTTCTTTTCAAGTTTTGCTAATTACTTGTATTTATTCTAAGCCTATTTAAAGGCAACTGATTAATGAAACAAACCAATCATTTTTGGTACCATATTTTATCTCTATTGATGATAGAATGCGTATGATTTATAAAAATAAAAAATAGGTTATTCTATTTTATTTTTTTTCATGTATGTTTTATCTATAATTTTTCAATATCGTTATATTATAATTTCAACTAATTTTTATTATTTTTCTCTTCTTGATATTCTATTCTAATAGTATTAAAAAGTGATAAATAAGATAAACATAAAAAAATTAGATAAAATAACTTATCCTTAAAAAAAATGATTCTATTTAGCTGGAAAATTTTTCATCCTTTGTGAAGTTTCGCTTCGTGTGTCAAACTCTTAGTTTTGGTCAAAGGCCCACAAAAATCGTGAATGGTGGATTCATTGGGCTTTCATTATTCTTTTGAGGGCCTTCTATAACGATATAAGTTTGACCATATAAATACATAACATGAGGTTTAGCTATACACAACACAGTTCATACAAAGGATTAAGACAAAAAAAGAACGGTGCTATACTGTTGTAAAATATTTTTCTTAATAAATATCTTAATATTAATAAAAAAATTATATATTTGAATTGAAATATAAAATGATATATATTTAATATCTGAGGAATATAAAATATATTTAATACTCATATATTTAATAATAATAGAGGGAATAATTTAGGAGGATATATAAAACTAGGATTCGCTTTTTCTGCAGTTACTGCAGATAAGTTATCTGCAATAAGCTTAATACGATGTCGTTTTGTGACGGAAATCATGATATTTTTTTAATTTTAATTTATTTCAGGGTTATAATAGTCTTTATATTTATAATTTTTTAAAATTTTAATACTAAAATGACGTCATTTTGAGAATAAATACAAATAACATCTGCAGTAACTACAGAAATATTTTTTCCATAAAAAAAACGAAAAATTCAAGGTGGAGAAAGAGAGGAGGTCGGTGGATAAGGAAAAAAAAAATATTTACATATTTTTCTTCAAAAGTGTAGGCCAAAGCATGATGCCCTGTTCATTCTTTTAAAGCTATGGCTTTGACGTTGAATTTTTGTTAGCAAAATCAAGAAGCTTTGGAGCGGGAACTCACATGGAATGTCGAGTAAAAGGGATGTATTAGTGGATGTAGCCATCATGAACTGGTATGTTTATATATAGATAACATCACACAGCATTTGAGTGTGAGATGATGTGGAAGGGGTGAGATTGGGGTATCTATACTAATTAAAAAGCTGTATGTTACATGCATTGATTTAGTTAAAATAGTTGGATTAAGGTTTGATTATTTTTTTTAAAAATGGGTAATGATATTGTAACAACCAACTAGTGTTATTATCAATCAATTTCACCATTAGATCGATTATGTTGATCCAACAGTTATACTTATTTTCATCTTTGTAGGGTTATAATTCTCCATATTTAATATTTTATATTTATTTTCACCTTTGTATGATTATGATTTTCAATATTTAATGCTTTCACATTAAATATGGGGAATCATAACCATACAAAGATGAAAATAAATATAACCGTTGGATCAACATAATCGATCTAATGGTGAAATTGATTGATAATAACACTAGTTGGTTGTTACAATATCATTTCCTATTTTTAAAAAAAATAATCAAACCTTAATCCAACTATTTTAACTAAATCAATGCATGTAACATACAGCTTTTTAATTAGTATAGATACCCCAATCATAACCATACTAGTTGGTTATTACATCATCCTACCCCTAAAAAAATTACAAAATAGGTCGAGTAATGCTACGTTATATATATATATATATATATATATATATATATATATATATATATATATATATATATATATATATATATATATATATATGCATCAAAAGTGCAGGTAAACCTAAAGATAATCTTCTTCTTTTTTTGATATCCTTACTTTTCTTGACCTTAACTGTTATTTATCAAATTTAATTGAGAAAATGACAGTTTTGACTTAGATTATCACAGTATTTGGAATCGTAATTTTGGTACAAATATTGGATAAAATTACGTATTACGCTTCTTTTTGTTAAAGTTTTGGTGAATTCAATGATAACACTGAACAAACAACACCAGGTCAGAAATAAATAAAAACAAAAACACAAAAAATAAAACAAATGTGACTATGTGAAAAGTGAAAATGTTAAAAAAAAAAAAAAGAAGTCGAGATGAAAATAATTTCTAACAAAACTACGGCTTAGAGAAAGAATAGGCCGGCCAACATTCAATCCAAGTCAAAAGTCATATATACATTGTTTGACTTTAATGAAAAATTAATCACGGATGTCATTACTTTTATATATGTCAATTAATAATTAAACAAAGTGTTTAAATAATAATGTGATAGGCAATGTCCAAATAATAATTTCTCATATACGCAGACCCACCAACATAGTTATTATTGTCAAGTTCTCAAAAAGGTTAAAAGATCGACTAGCTTAACATAATCATTTGCATTATTGTGATCTATACTAATGATGTTATAATAAAAGATATATATAGTGATCTTATCTTCATGATTAATCACTGTGGCAATTAATTATGTGCGCAATCGATAAGTAGATTTGGCCATTCATTAAAGAAACTGTAGGGAGCGTGAAGATGGATTTAAAATGATATGTCTGGTGCAATGCATATTTCCAACAACATAGATGCCAAATCCAATCAAAGGCATTATTGCTATGTTTGCAGACCAACCAACCGAGCGAGTTTCAAGTTCTCATAAAGCTTGTAGATTAGCTTAACATAACCCTTTGCATTATTGTAATCTATATAGTTCTATACTAATCTATAGTTTCATGATTAATCACTGTGACGATTAATTTTGCACACACTTATTTTAAGATTTTTTAAAATTTTTCCACAAATTCATTGATTAATCAATTTATCCGGTCGAGAAGCTAATCAATTTTTCAATACATGAAGGTCCCTCGTGAAAACCAGCACATTAACTCTTTGCATTGCGTCTAATTCTTGCTTTGAACAAAAACAAGGTAGCTTTTAGGATGTTCAAAATAATCAAAAAATTTAATTGAATTATGAACCGCAATTAAAATAATCAGTTTTTAAAAATCAGTTCATGAATCAAATCAGTTTTTAAAGAACCAGTTCATGAACCAAACTGGATTTTAAAGAACCAGTTCATGAACCGAACCGGTTTTTAGAACCAGTTTAAGAATCGAACCATATCCGAATCGAACCGAATCGTTTCCGAACCGAATCGTTTCCGAACCGAACCAAATTGATTTTTATAACTTTATTTTTAAATTTTTAATTTTTTTTCTTTTCAAAATAGGGTTGACCCAAACCGGTTCCAAACCAAACCGTTTCCAATCGAACCGAACCACTTCCGAACCGAACCAAACTATTTAAACCAATTCGATTCGGTTTTTCAAAAAAATCGGTTCGCTTCGACCCATGTACATCCCTAGGTAGCTTCTCCTATATTTGTAGACTTTTTTCTTCATTTTTTTTGGTTTTATTTCTGGTACTAAGAAGCTAGACATTACTAATTTAGTGGATAGAATCAATCAATTAAAATTAATATTTTATTTTAATATTATCATTTTTTATTGTATGAAGGGATGTAAATGGATCAGTAGCCTAACAAGGGCGTACAACTCGGCCTACATAAGGTCAGACTCGGCCTATTACATATAATTAAGTAGAACATATTCACGTCTTAAAAAAAGCCTACTTAGAAAGCAGACCATAGACTTTTTGTTATATGCCGGACTTATAAGTCTCAAAGTCGGCCTTATAAGTCTACAAGCAGGCCTATATAATATTATTTATTCTAAAAAAATAAATAAATTATTATTTTAATAATTTTGAATAATAATGTAATATTATTTTTATTATTATTGAACATCTAATAGGCTTAAACATGCTAACATACCTAGAGCAAGACTTTTAGTTTTTAAATATATAGTTAGACTTATAATGTGGGTTATACAAGACTAACATATGAGGCATAAAGTATTTTATATAGATAAGATATCTTTAAGATAAAACCTAACTCAACCCAGCCTACTCATACACTAAATGTGAAGTATACTTATCAATTATTTTCACGTCAACTCAGACTTTTAAGATATAGGGTCCGTTTGGATGAGCTTTTTTTTCTCTAGAAGTTGCTTTTTAAAAAAAAAACACTTTTCATTTTTAGTTCGTTTGGATGTCTGCTTTTAAAAGAGCAGAAGGACAAAAAAAAGTCAAAAACTTACTTTTTTCTGAAGTTAAAAATTTTAATTTCTAAAAAAAGCAGAAGTCAAAAGTCAAATATTTTTTTCAAAATCTAAATATTTTTATAAAAATATAAATAGCTTTAACTTTTGTAAAAATGACTTCTAAAATAAAGAAGAGATGAAAGTTACTTTTTTCAAAAGTGCAAACAAACGAGCTCATAGTCACCTTTGATACCTCCAATTTACAATTTAAATTTTATAGTAGATTCGAGCTATTACACAATGAATGACTTTAGTAAATGAGTTAAGCTCGCCACTTGCAGCAATATTTCTCTTTTTTTAGGATCTTATTTTTCATCTTAATTGTTTATCTTCGTACATTTTACAATAGTAATTTAATGAATTATATTTATTAATTAATTACTGTTATGGACCAATTAAATGGTCCTTATTTTTATCCTCACTACATGAAGCATTTTACTCTCCTACTTTCTCTCAACTTCCCTCCACTACATATAACCACCCATTATGTGCACAACTTCTCTACCTGCTAGTGCACTTCATCTATATATAACTCTCTATAGCAAAGGAAGAAAAAGGATTCTTCAGCACCTCTACGACATATTAATGTTCACTCGCTGTATGTGGAAAACGGTAAACTCCGATTTCCTTTTATATGCTAAAAATGTAGGAAGTGCGAGTTTTCAGAAAAGGATGAGCTAAGTCGCTACCCGTTCTGGCCAGCCAACCTAATTTCCATGAACTTCATCCAACCGACCAGAACTAAATGTCGAGCACAAAAGAACCGACCAAGATAGTGAGAACCAGCCAGAAGAAAATATAAGCTAAGTTTTCTTTCTTCTTCAATTTAATCCCAAACTATAGTTTTATTTTATGTTTGTTTTTCGGGTTAAAAGTCGTCAATGTGTGATAAGAGAAATTTCGGTTTGATTTCCAACTACCGATTTAACAATTTTTGACTACTCATTCGATTTGACTTCAATGTGTGATAACACCACAATAATTTCCTTCTACTGTTTTAATAATTTCTTCAATTTAACAAATTTAAAAAAGAATAAAGAATTATGTATCTGCACATGGTTATTGTTCCATAAACATTTTGGATGTTTTGATCGACATGGATATAAGCTTCCATTTTTTATTTTTGGTAAACATATAAGCTTCCATTTTAATTGAGATATAAGTTGTGCATAGTACCTGTTCGTTTTGGATTTAGTGAGTACATAATCACATTTGGGCTAACAAAATTGATTCTAATAACTTTTACTTTTTGGGTGATAGATTCTAACAGTTACATAACTTAGTTCGTATTTCCTTTCAAACATGTTAATTTTCACATAATTATAAGCGCAAAATTCATTTTATTCGAAGTAAGACTGTCTTACCTTCTTTTTATTTTATACATTAATATGTTGAATGAGAATGATTCAAAGATGTTCATTCCACATGCATCAAACACTTAAAGAATGTCTTTGTGCATTATTGAAATAGTGAAGGTGATTGTAGTGAATCAGAATTTCTATCACAACTTTTCTTTATCCTTGATTATGTCTTCAAAGTTAATTGGCCTAATCTGCTTTTCATCAAGTATTATCCTCTGCAATTTATAAGAACTTGCATGTCATAGATAGGAAATCAGATGAATACATTCACTTCTATCTTAATTTTGAAAATAATTTATAACGAAAAGTGAAAATATAAATAACCCAACATAATTCTATCCAGTCAAATAATTCTATCCTACCTTTTGAGAGCTCTACCTTTCCAGTGACTTACCTGATTCTGAATATAATTCTATATTTTGATAATTAGTCCTCCTGATTACTTAAAGAAAAAAGTATTAAAGGTTTATTGAGTTCTGAAGACAGGAAATGCTATATTCTTCTTGAATTTTAGAAATTTTCAATGTCAGGGGTCCGAGACTGTTGAATCTTGATTCTTGACAAGTTTTACTCAACTTATCTGATATCATAATTAGCTTTTTATAATGCATGTCTACAATAAAAGCTTTATATATCTTTTGTTGATTTTTTTTTTTTACAATGCCTGGATTATGAGAGTTGGATTTGTTGATTTTATACATTCAATTGTTGTGAGAACTGGTCATTTTATGCGGTTGAAGTTAGCTAATGGATGAATGTTGTATTCTGTATCTCTTACTTTCGGAAGATGAATTTGGTTATCCTAGTAGGTTATCCTTGTAAGAGTTTTTAGTCTAGAAACTTCACAATTAATCAACCAGGTGTATTTTAATAACTTATATTGTTCCTCTTCCATGGAAATGCAATAAATATTTGTTCGCAGATATTTACTTTTTAAAGAATTTTTTGCACCATGATTACTTTCATGTATTGGCAGATAAACAGTGCAATTTTCTAAGATTTGGAAGCTATGTGCTATTATTTTACTACTTACTATTATAGTATAATTTCTCCATGCACTTGTTTTTGCTTTCTGTATATTAACTGTGTTTTTAAGATGATTTCTAGTGGCTCTTCTTTTCTTCAGACTTCCATATACAATGTTGGTTTTGCAAAAAGTTGCCAAGTTGGTACGGAATCTTCCAGAGGCTATGAGAGTGGCATATAAAAAAAAATCGTCAGAAGAGACAACGTTCTCCTTTGAGACTCTCCTACCAGTTCATCACAATATAAACTAGTATTAGAGTAGGAACTTCCACTCGCAGAATAGGTGCAAGACTTCCACCGACTTCATAAGGATAAAGCAATCACAATCTGGTTAGAAGCACAAAGTCATTTGCCGCTAGCATATTCTTGGGCACGCGTCCAATTCCTACTCGAAAACGGGAAAACTAAAGTCTTTTGCCGCCAGCACATGGCCTCTTGGGCACCCATCCAATTCCTACTCGAAAACGAAAAAATTAAAGTCTCTTGCCGCCAGAATATGGCCTCTTGGGCACCAGTCCAATTCCTACTCGGAAACGGGAAAAATAAAGTCCCTTGCCGCCAGCAAATGGCCTCTTGGGCACCCGTCCAATTCTTATTCGGAAACGAAAAAACTAAAGTCCCTTGCCGCCATAAATGACCTCTTGGGCACCCGTTCAATTCCTACTCGGAAACGGAAAAACTAAAGTCCCTTTTCGTCAAGACATGGCCTCTTGGGCACCCGTCCAATTCCTACTCGTAAGCGGGAAAACAAAGTCCTTTGCCGCCAAATGAAGATCAGCACTCCGGGATAAAAATGGTTGATTAAATGAAGACCGGCCCTCCGGGATAAAAATAGTTTATTTAATAAAGACTGGCCCTTCGAGATAAAAATGATTTATTAAATCGATATGATTTGCACTTCGGAATACTTATTTACGTTACTCTAAGTCAGGAGGTTTAACATATTCCAAGTAAAACTAAATTGAATATAAAATCTGAATAGTGACTACAAGCAACAAGCGACTCGAAAGCAACCTAAAACCCGGAAGGAGCCATAAGCCAGATGTTCCCGACATTCATATCTTTTTTCACAAACACTTTAAATACAATTTTATAGACACAGGGACTTTACTTTCACCCCGACATTCCGGCTTCGCGCAAAACCAGGCTGGGGGCTTATGTTATGAACCAATTAAATGGTTCTTATTTTTATCTCCACTACATGAAGCACTTTACTCCCCTACTTTCTCCCAACTTCCCTCCACTACATATAACCACCCATTGTGTGCATAACTTATCTAACTGCCAGTGCACTTCATCTATATATAACTCTCTATAGCAAAAGATGAAAAAGGGTTCTTCAGCATCTTTACGACATATTAATGTTCACTCCAGAACAATTACTAATCCTTAAAAATTACCATTAAATGCACATAAATTAATAATTAAAATAAAAAATAAAGATTTTTTTACTCTTATTTTGGAGTCAAGAGATCTCTCCTCGTATATATATATATATATATATATATATATATATCGATGGGAAGAATTTTTGACATCGATTTAAAATCTTAAAAGTTTGTCAATCTAACAGTTATAATTTATTAGGAATTAATAATTACTAAATATGACCCTATAAATTATAACTATTAGATTCACCAAAATCAACAATTAAGATTTGGTGTCAAATGATCATGTCACACACACACATATATGTGTGTGCAGTGGCGGACCTAGGGAAAAAAATTTATATGTGCACATTTAAGGTGGGGGTTCGGGGGCATCGCCCCCAAAGATTTTTTTTAAAGAAAATTTTAAATGTATTAATTGTAGGGGTTAATTGATCAAAAACCAACCTCTATCGATGTCTATTTGATCCAAAGTTGACCACTTTTGCTTCAAAAAAAAACGTGAAAAATCTCATGCGATTCTCCTCCACTTGATGATGAAGATTGAATTTCAGGAATCATTGATATTCGTTAAGGTTTGGAGCTAATAAGATTTATGTTTCAAAAAAGAAGAAGAGACAAAGTAATGAGGTAGAGTTTAAGCTTTAAGCTTTTAATTATATGGGTTGGTTGGGTAGGCTTGGGCCTATTTTAATTTTTTTTCTTTTCAACCTTCTTAATTTTTTTTACTTGATCTAAATCACCCACCCCTTAAAAAAAAATTCTCAAATTTTTGTGTCTGCATGTGCAGACACAGGCAACAACACCGGTCCGCCTCTGTATGTGTGTGTGTGTGAATTATTGTTTCTCATATTGTAGGAGATAATTTTATCTCCCACACACATAAAAGTGTGTGGTGTCCATTTTTTTTTCTTCTCTTTCACATGGGTCCACCTCATACATTTTTATATGTGTGTAAGATAAGATTATCTCCTATAATATGAGAAATATTAATTACACACACATATATAGTAGTCTCATATCATAGGAGACTGTTATCTTATATCATAAACACTTCGATAATTATGCTATTATTTTCTTTTCTTTTTTCAGTGGTGGACTCTATCACTTTATATTTTAACATAAGATATATTCTCCTACAAGAATAGACAATATATATATATATATATATATATATATATATATATATATATATATACATGGAAAGTAATTATCTTATGTAATGAGATAACTATCTCATGCAACATAGACAAAGTAATAGAGTCCACTATTTTTTTATTTTTTTTTTGAAAAAGTAATAGATCTCACTATCTTGTCTCTGTTGCATGATATAATTATCTCATGCAACATGAGATGAATAGATCCGTATGTATATATATATAGGTAAAATCATTTCTGCAGCTGCTTTAGGTACAACAATAACATGTGTATGGTTATGATTTCCCACATTTAATGCTTTCATCTTTGCATGGATATGATTCCCCACATTTAATGCTTTCAAGCATATATATGGAAAATATTTGATTGCTGCACGTACAAAACCTGTAGAAATATAAACCTCGTATATATATATATATTATTTATCTAAGCTTTATGTTAACATTTTAACATGTGTTAGAAGCATGTATGATTGTAGGATGAGAAATGAAAGTCTTGAGAACTTGTTCAGCTGTTGCAGTAAGTCCCATATGAAGGGCAGTAAGTCAAATTTGCCGATGTTGAACAAGAGATCAAGAAGATCTCTGACAATCTGTTGTTTATTTACGTTAAAGTCTTAATCTAATGCTCAGTTGATAAAAGTTAATTTACATCTATCTCTGTATTACTATGGATCCAAATGATGGTGATGATATCTGGGAAATACATCTGTTTTATTATCATGTTTAAATCTTTCTCTTCTAAGTTCTCTTTCAAATCATTTCAGCCATCTTCTTCTTCCATCCATAAAGATCAAGTTAAAAATCAAACAAAAAATATTTCTATAAAAATATTTTTAGATCTATCCATATATATATATATGGGCTTATCATTTCTCAAGCTGCCGGAGATAACTTTATCTTCGGTTACTAAATAATAATCGTACAAAGATGGATCAATGGTGATAAAGGAAGAGAGAGAAAACAGAAATCATAACCATTCAAAGGTGAATCAATTAATATAAGAAAATAAATAAACAAAACGACGTAGTTTTGAGATAGTCGGAGATAAATTTATCTCAAGTTGTCAGAGAAATATTTTTTCCTATATATATAGGTAAAATCATTTCTACAGCCGCTTTAAGTACAACAACGACATGTGTATGGTTATGATTCCCCACATTTAATGCTTTCATCTTTTGTATGCAGGGGCGGACCTAGAGGGGGGCTAGGGTGGGCCCCCGCCCCCCCTAAAATTTGATAGAAAAAAATTATATATATAGGTATTTTAATAATATTACAAAATGTGTGTGAGTGTGTAAATTACTGACATGAGTGAGCGTGAAGAGGAAGCACAAGATCTCAACGGCTCAAATCAAACTTCTGAAAATTGTTCAGCTTGCAATTGTAAGTGAAGACAACTGAAGTGGAAGCACAAACATTTTCATTGAAGGGAGCGTGAGACTCAATCTTGAAACTCTCTTCAAGTACGTGTTCACTCTTCAATAGTAATCTTCTCTAACTATTTTACATCGAAAAGCAAATGATGGAAAAAAAATTTCTAGCCATATTTTTACTTCATCTTCTATCAAACATAGGCAAATAATTTCCCAACCCCATTTTCTTAGGAAATTATTTTTTCACCTCCTACCAAACACGTGATTAGATTAAAAAATTGCAGTGTGTTCTTCTAAATTATTCTTAATCTCTTTAAATTTCTAACAATTCTAGCTATAAAAAGAATGAAAGGACACATATAACTTTGTGGGTATCTAATTTATTGATAATGAATAACATAATTTATTTATGGGTTCGTCTCTTCTGCAGCAATAGCATATGAATTTTTTTGTTGCAAACATATTTACACATGCGGATTCTGACATTTAAAAAGAAAGAAAAAAGTTAGGATCCGCATGCGTAAAATAAAATCAAGAACAAGCTTCGAAATAAAATAGAAGACCAATTTCTTGATGATTCTTTAATTACATACATTAAAAAAGAAATTATTTTGAGTTTTAACACGGATTCAATTATATATGACTTTAACAATAAGAAAATACGTAAAATAAGAGTCAAATGAAGTGATCTTAATCTTTGTAATAGATTTCTTTTAATTTTTTTATATTAGGTTTGTATTATATTTCAAATATTTTTGTTTATAATATAATATTTTTTATTTTCGCCCCCCGTCATTAAAATTCATGCGTCCGTTATTGTTTGTATGGTTATGATTCCCCGCATTTAATGCTTTGAAGTATATATATGACAAATATTTGATTGCTGGATGTACAACAATTGTAGAAATGTAAACTCCATATATATATAATCGCAATTGTGTACTATAAATTTTAATGTGACATTATTTGCATAATTTAATGTGACCTTGAGATAATTTGTTGTAAGACGGTAATGCGTACTTTTTAATAGAGTCATTCTCTGAAGTTAGCATTTGCAAAAAACAGATATACATTTTGGACCATTTATCAGAACAATCTTAGTCTGTGCATGACAACTTGCACAATAGAACACATGCAGACGCTGACAAGCGCTTTTAAGCTTGCACAGAAAAAGTAGAAAGGCATGATAAAGGTACATATAAGGCTTAAATCCAATGCAGTTCCGGCCCTTGACAAAGCTAGTTTCAGATCAAAAAGCAAATGAGAGTAATTGAATGAAACTAGAACTAAATCCGGACTATTAAATAGTAGTAGTTGAATTGATAGTAAGAGAGTTAATAAAATGAAAAGAAAAAGGTATAGATTCGATCCTTGTATATTATTTTTAGTAGAGATTTAAATATTTTCATTACTGATCTATCCTGCACTCACATAGTTAGTTTAAAGAGTTGAAATTTGTGGAAATATAAAAAAAAATCAACTCACCTAAAAAATATAATTAAAGTTGAATTAACTCAAAAAAAAAACTAAATCCGGACCCAGCCATTTTTGCACTATAAAAGTCATGTTAATTATTATATTCACCACCTATTTTTAAATGGGAAAATTTTTGTTACACATTTTTTCTTCTTCACATTTATGAGGTAATGATATTATTTTAGGGATGAATAAATTTTTTTGAGATTCTCACTCACACAAAAAATTGAGATTAATTATCACTAAATTAAATAAAAAATTATATAAATGTAAAGCTAATTGTATAAAAATAAATATAGGTATATAGTATCTATGAAACACCGACAGTTCAAAATTCCTGACGTGTCGTGTCCGACACTCACCGACACTGCAATACTCATCGCAAATACTCAAAAAAGATTCAAAGGTTATGTTGCATTGCATTTTGAGTTCCAACTATTAGATTCGTTAGATTACGATTACGATTTTATTGAGTTTAACATAAACATTTGAGATATCTTATGTTTCTTTGCAAAATTGATGAGTATTATAAGTTTAGCTTTATTTTTTTGTTAAATTATTGAATATTAAATATAATATACACTATATAAATTAAAAATATTGTATAATATCAAAACGTGTCCTAACGTGTCGAAATTTAACATTTTTTAAAATTAACGTGTCAAAATGTCGTATCGTGTCGTATTTCATGTCCCGTGTCGGTGTGAGTGCAACATAGTGTAGTATTATTCGAAACGAGTGTCGTTGTATTGGAACTTTCGTGTCTATTTGAGAAGTCTTATTTTTAATTTCTCTTCTCCTTAAAACAGAAACACAGCCAAAGATATTTTTACAAAAATCTTATTATAAAAAAGACCTTTTTGTTATAATGAATAAAAAAGTAAAAGCTAAAAGCTTCCAAAAGAAGAAATTCTTAAGATATATGCTAGTTTTTTAGAGTTCTCATTTTTATTTTTTAGTTTCACCTTTATTTTAAATTTGTATTTACCAATTTTACTCTTTACCCTAATAACTTATTTTAATAACAAATTATTTCATCTTCCATTCTTCAAAACCCTCAAGACAGCTTTATATGATAATCAAATAATTTTTAGCTTTAATTTTTATATTTTTTTTATCTGTAGCTTAAAAGTAGCTTTTATTTTAAAAAACGATATGGCAAATAAGTTCTTAAAATATAAATTATTTTTTTTACTTTTTATTTTCATTTTAAGTTGATATATTTGTTTTT
Organism: Gastrolobium bilobum; assembly: GCF_033153095.1. Lineage (NCBI taxonomy): Eukaryota > Viridiplantae > Streptophyta > Magnoliopsida > Fabales > Fabaceae > Gastrolobium > Gastrolobium bilobum. The sequence continues at coordinate 95,132 of NW_026899052.1, forward strand.
ATTATAATAATAAAAGTGTCATCTTATTTTCATATTATTTTGTTTTCAAGAAGTTAAGGAAGAAATGATAAAAAAATTCATTATTTTTAACAAATTCTTAAAAAAGAAAAATTACGTGAAAATTTTATAACTATTGATAAAAATACATTAACTAAAAATAAAAAATAAAAAAAAAATAAATATCACTAAACTTTGCGTAATAAAATCTTGATTTTATGGGATCTGGATGGTGCAAGTACCATCTCGGTCAAGGATATTTCATAATTTCAGTGTTGATAACTTGTCTGACAGGTGGAGCCGACTGTGGAAATGGAAAGGACCTGAGAAGATTAAAAATTTTATGTGGAAGGTCCTTCATGGTAAGCTCCTTAACAGAAGTTACACTGCTTCATGGGGAAACGGTAATGACATATGTCCTATTTGTTTAAAGGAAAGTGAAACTATGTTGCATGCTCTTTGAGACTGTATTGAGACTAAACCTATATGGCCTAATTTTGTGCATCCTGATAGGTTAGGAAATTTTTTTCTGGGAGATTTCGATCAGTGGTTATTGTTCAATATAGACATGGCTGTGACCGGAGGTGATGATGGCTGGCTGACATTGTTCTTCGTTATTTGTTGGAAGAATTGGAACTGGCGTAATGAGATGGTGCATGGTACTGCTTTACCGAATATGATCGTGAAGAAGAGTATCATTGGCGAATTAGTGAGGAATATACATGATGCTTGGAGTCATGCTCTTGGTAATATGCCTCAGAAAATTTCGATGCAAATTGATGTTGCCTGGCAATTTCCGAGTAGTGATGTAATGATAATATTGATGGAGCCTTAAAAGGTAGTTCTAATCTGGCTGTTCTTATAGATTGAGATCTTGCTCTCCTTTCAAAGTTGAGCTCTGGGGTGTTCTTCGGGGTCTGGAGTTGACTTGGAGAGAGGGGTATCGTAACATAATTATTGAAAGTGACTCATCTAGTGTGATCACTGTGCTTACCATGAATGGTGAAGCAGTCCGTGAGTGTCATCTGATAGCTCGCATACGGACATGGTTAAATAGAAGCTGGTCAGTTAATCTCATGCATACGTATAGGGAAGGGAATGTTTGTGTTAATTGGATGACAAATTCTATTCTGGATTTGGAAGATCACATCCCGTTTAAAATTTGGCGTGATCCTCCACCTGGTATACAACATCTGCTTTTTGGTGATTTAACTGTTGTCGACAGATCTAGGACAGTGGTGTGTAGGTTTTAGTTTGTTTTGTCTGTTTGCTTGTTGGGCTTAGGCCTTTTGTTTAAATAAAAAATAAAAAAATCTTGATTTTAGCCGGTTCTCTCCAAACTACTTTCCTGCTTTTTAAACTTTTTCTCATAAGTGGAGATAAATATTTGTCTTTAAAATGGTGAATGTTGGTGGTACTTAAAACCACCTTTTTTTTCACTAATGGGCAAAGGGAAAAATAGATATGTCATAACTCATAAGTTTAAAAAGGAGTGAGCATGTGAGAAGAGGCCCACTTGGCATAAAGCAACCAAGAAAGAATAAAAGAAAGATAGGAAGAGGGAGTTTCTCTATCAATATTTTTTATCAATATTCTGTGTAACATGATAGGAAAGTGGGAAAAAAATAAACATATTTTTTTCTGACCAAATCATATAATTCGGTGATGTTCAAACATGTTTTGGTAAAACAGAATAACTTTTGAAATACTTAGCAGGTGAGATATCAAGTTGATTGTTCATCAAATTAGAAAGCAGGTGTTCTTTATTAGATTTATTGCTTTCATTGTTATTAAGAAACAAGAACAGTTATCCAATTCTTGTAGATTATTTATTTAATCATAATACAAGAACATGAAAGTGATCTCAAAAGAAAACTAGTAAAGATATTAATTAAGGATATTTCATTCATTTTGTTTACACACGCTACTTTTAAGACTTAAAATAAAATATAACGCTATTCGAAAAAAAATTCCAATCAAATGATACTATCAAATAAGAAAGGACGAAAAAAAAAATCGGAATAATAACTCTTCCACAAAATATAAAAATATTAATGAGGTAATTGGTAGGAGATTTTTTTTATGATGATTGGGAAAGTTGATATGAGTTTTCTAGTTGATCATTAGGAGGTTTTAAAAAATTTCCTCATCATTCAAATTTAAATAACAATTTTAGTTTGTCTATAAAATTGAAAAAATTTGTCATTTCAAAATATCATTCAGAGAGTGATATTCTCATTACTCCATAAATCAAAAAGTAGAAAAAAAATAATGGACACAAATATCTTTTCTAAAAAAAAAGTGACAAAAGAAAGTTGAAGAGAGAGTCTTATTTATATGGGAAATGCATTTGTCATGCTACATGATAAATGAATAGTTCTTATGTTAAGAAAAAGACAAGATAAATTCATTGAATAATGTGTTATCTCACCTTTTTTTTTTATAATTTGTCTTTTTCTTAACATAATAACTATTCATTTGTCATGTAACATACAAATGCATTTTCCTATTTGTATTTAGTCAAGGGTTAATTTGGTAATTTCATTCTATTGTTCATCAATATTTTACCGTCAACCAAACATTGACTCGAAAAACTTAACCCAATTTTTTTGGTAATATTTCGGCCTATCTAACATTTTTTTTTAAACTTTTCTATCAAATTTATTTTCCCACCATATTCTTAATAATTGTATTTCTCTATAAAAAAAATTTCTTCTATCAAACATCTCCTAAATGTTTTTTTTTCATTGTAGTTGTAACCAGTGTTTTAAAACCCCGCCCCACCCCGGGGTTGACCCCTCCGGGTCACTGACCCTCTCTCTAAAGGTTCGGGTTAGTAGTTAGACCCTACTTGCAAGTTGACCCCTCTAACCCCCCGGTTGAACCCTTGACTCCCGGGTCAGAGGGGTCACTGCATTTTTTTTTAAAAGAAAATTATACACAAAATGACGTCATTTGATGTGTAAAACAAAGAAAAATAACAAAAACTCATTACTGCATAGATTTAGAACTAGATCTGTAATATGAATCATTTTTCTTCTTCTCTTCCGATCTTCTCTCCCTGACACATACTCAGTCTTCCTGTTCCAGTGATCTCCTCCACTGTACTGGTTTTTCTTTTCCCACCGTTAATTTGTCATGTCGCCTCTTTCCCTCCTCTATTATCTATTTGGTAAGGGATCTCCTTTTACATACTATTGTAGGTGGATGAGAAGAACAAGAAGGGCTTGAGTATGATGATATAACTTTTCATTAACTCCATTGGAATATGTGTTTTATACTTTGATAGTATGATTAGCTTGTGAATATTGATTTGTAGATGTAATTGGTTGAATTATGTTAAGTATATTTTGAATCTTTAATGATTGACGGTTTGATTTTTTTATAGCATATATATTTATATTTTTTTAATGTATAAAACCGGATCAGCGAAGTGACCCCATAATCCCCCGATTGAACCCATGACCCCGTGACCCCTGACCTCGGTCGGATCGATGGTCAGGCGCGCGAGCCGAATTTTTAAACATCGGTCGTAACTTCCTTTTCAGACCTTTATAGATTTATTCCCTTCAATCAAATCAGACGCAATGAGTGACGTTGTATGAATCCAAAACAATCACAGCAGCATCAACAAGAAAGTGGGCAATGACCATTTTCCTCGTATGAAGACAGTCCTAACATACATTTTGACCATAAGTGTCTAGCTATGGGTAACCTCTACTTTTTGGTCTGGTCTAACAAAGGTTTAACCAATGTATATATCATCATCTGCTGTCGAAGACAATCGTCTGAAATCAGAATTCCCAATTTAGTCGAAACCCAAAGGCTAGCTCTAAAGCACGGACACGTTTTTTTTGTGAAAAAATGTGTGTCCGACACGTGTCGGACACGGACACGTTAGGACACGTTCGGACACGCGTCCGACACGTGGTCAACTCTTTGGGACACGTTGACTTGAGGGACACGCGTGTTTGACCGAATCCGACACGTAGTCAACGAATTTGGACTCGTTTTGGACACGTTTTGCATTTTTTTTAACAATTAAAAAAAATAAAAAACATTTAATAAAATTAAAAAAAGAACCCTATCCTCTGAATCTCTTATCCTCTCTCGCGCTGGAGAGTTGAGGCTGCAAATCGCCGCTTGGTCCTTCTCGTCGGTCGTCGTCGGTCATCGGTTGTCTTCTCCGGTCGTCGGTTGTCGGTTGTCTTCTACATCTCCGGTAAGTCTCCGGTAAGTCTTCTGCAATCCAAACACAAGATTTATCCGAAGTAGTTCAAGTTTTGTCAGAACTAGAATCGACATTAAAATTCTAAAACTTCGATTGTGAATTTGTTGTCCATGTAGAGCCTAATGTTTTCTAATAAGCATGGGACTCTTTTTATTTGGGTCAGTGTCTGGGGTCAACTGACACCATTGGACTCTATCAAAAATCGAAAGTTCAGTAACACCATTTAGAGTAAGGTCTATTTTAATGGTTTCTCCTTAAAGTTTTCTGAGGTCTTCTGCTCCTTTTTGTTGTACCATCATCAATTTTGATCAAAATTTCTCATACGAGTCTTTGTTGGTCTTCTTACAAGTCATGACCAATCCACCTTAAGCAAGCTTCCATCATTTGCTCATCAATAGGCTTTGGTGTGTTACTCTACTTTCTGCTCTTGTTCACACTTCACTGATCAACATTGTTGACTATCATAAAGCATTTCTGGTTTGATTGTGCCATAGTTTGATGAGCACTTTGCATTCATAAATTGTAACTAAAGCATTTCTCCATTTCATCAACCCAGCTTGAATATGCATGAAATGACATCCCCGTTACTTTATGTGGTGGTTCCAAGATACGCAATCTGTGCAACTAATTGTATGATGTGCTTCCCAATTGACACTTCCAAAACATTCTCACATCTTATTGAACTTGCATTTCATATATTCCTTATTATTCCTACTCAACCGAAATCTCTTTGATTCCAAAGCTTCTTTCCACAAAAAACATGCATTGACTCTTAGATGTGCCCTCTGCCCAATTAGTACGTCCAACCAAGTTGACCCCTGGTTCAAACCTATCATATTGTTATAGGAAATTTTTTTGTTACATCTGCATGAGTTTCAATACTGGCTGTTGTCCTATCACAAATATCCTTTATAGCAATAATATATGTGACATGAACTCCTTGATTCTCTAGATCCTATTACATGATTTCGCATGGCATCTTATCGTAGGTTTTTCCTAGATCAATGAAGATCATGTGTAGATTTATTTTATTTTCCTGTTTCTTTCTATATCTTTCTATCAAACCCCGCACTAGGTATATAGCCTCCATGATTGACCACTACAGCATAATAGTAATTGAGTGTCCTCTTGTTGTAATATACTCTCATTACTTTTTTTTCAGAGTGTCATCATTTGGCTTATTCTGTAGTTTGCACAATTTTGCATGTCTTTTTCATTCTTGTAAATAATTGTCTAAGTGCTTATTCTCCACTCATCAGGCATTTTTGAGACCTTCTATCTCAATGAAAAACGTTGTGATCTGAGTTTATACCTTTCTCCCCTAAACATTTCAAACTTTCATAGGCATGTTATCCTGTCCTACTACCTCTAAAGCACGGACATGTCTTTTTTTGTGTTTCTTTAGTTTAACTTTGTTTCAGCAGTTATTGAGTCAGAGAGGAGCAAAACAAGTGCAGGCATATTAATAGCTTATATTCTAGCAGCTGTTGATCCTTTTTATTTCATTCTTTTTTCTTTCAACCATGTTAATCCAACTCCCTCAGACCTACGAACTACTTTAGTTTTACTCGTTCTATTCTAGCAGCTTGCATCAAGTAATTTAGTTCTCTGTTTTATATACTAAATCAATCTCACTAATTTCATTTTTTTTAACACATTTATAGAATTACAAGATGGATCATTCGAGTTCTGCCTCTGCCAGTGCAAGTAATAGTGCCACTGCTGCTACCAGTGCTTCTGATGTTAATGAATTACTAGATAAACCCTTATGGAAATATGTTACCAAAATAGATGCTATAGTGGGAGGAGGAGGAAATTTATCTTGGATGTGCAACTTTTGTAAAAAAGATTTTAAAAGTTCATATACTAGAGTGAGGGCTCATTTGTTGAAACTATCAGGCAAAGGAATTGGGAAATGCTTAATGGTGCAAAATAGAGATGTGATAGAGATGGAGAAATTAGAAAAAGAAGCTGACCAGAGAAAGCAATCCAATGCACCCAGAAATGTACCTTTACCTCCTTCTAGCTCTTCCACGTGCCCAAAAAAAAGAAAAATTGCAGGTTCTCTTGAGATGGCATTTAATGTTGGGGAGCGAGAAGAATTAAATTACCTGATTGCTAGAATGTTTTATTCAGCAGGATTGCCATTCAATTTGGCAAAGAACCCTTACTTCCAAGCTTCGTATACTTATGCAGCAAATCATAATATTGGAGGTTATTTGCCACCGGGATATAACTCACTGCGAACCACTCTGTTGCAAAAGGAGAAAGAAAATATTGATAAGTTGTGTGAACCTATTCGAGAGGCTTGGACTCATAAAGGGGTGAGTATTGTAAGTGATGGGTGGAGTGATTCACAAAGGAGGCCACTCATTAATTTCATGGCAGTATCTGATGGTAAAGCAATGTTTTTAAAATCAGTTGATTGCTCGGGGGAGATTAAGGATAAGAATTTCATTTTCAGGTTGTTTGTTTGAACTTTTGTATTCTATTTAAGTGTTTATTTGCTCAAGGGAGACTAATGATAAAAATTGCATTTTCAGGTTGCTAAAAGAAGTTATTCAAGAAGTAGGAGAGGCGAATGTGGTTCAAGTAATCACAGATAATGCTGCAAATTGTAAGGGAGCAGGGCAATTGATTGAGCAGGAATTCCCATCTATTACCTGGACACCGTGTGTCGTTCACACATTGAATTTGGCTGTGAAAAATATTTGTGCTGCAAAGAATGTTGAGAGCAATCAAATAACGTATGAGGAATGCAGCTGGATTTCTGATATTGTAGGTGATGTTGCTGCAATAAAGCATTTCATTATGAATCATTCTATGAGATTGGCCATCTTTAATGAGTTTGTGAGTTTGAAGTTGCTTTCTATTGTTGATACTCGTTTTGCTTCAATGATTGTGATGCTGAAGAGGTTCAAGTTAATAAAGAGTGGTCTCCAAAATATGGTGATAAGTGAAAAATGGAATATTTATAGAGATGATAATCTTGGGAGAGCCAGACATGTGAAGGAAAAATTATTGGATGATTGTTTTTGGGATTCAGTTGATTACATACTTGCCTTCACTGCTCCTATTTATGATATGATCAGAGCTTGTGACACTGATAGAGCTTGTGACACTGATAGAGCTTGTCTTCACTTGATATATGATATGTGGGATGCAATGATTGTGAAAGTGAAGAAAGCTATATACCATAAAGAGGGGAGAAGGATGGAAGAGAGCTCCTCTTTTTATGATGTGGTGCATCGCATTCTTGTGGATCGTTGGACAAAAAACTCAACTCCACTACACTGTTTGGCACATGCTTTGAATCCCAAGTAAGTTTTTAAATATGATTTAGTTTAAAATTAATACTCCTCTTGATATAATTTGACAACTTGTTGATTTTTTTTGCTTCTCTTTTAGATACTATAGTCAACAATGGCTTCAGGAAGATTCTAGTCGAGTTCCTCCACACATGGATTTAGAGCTTACTCAAGAGCGACAAAAATGTTTAAGGAGATTCTTTCCTAGCATGGAGGACCGAAGCCGGATTAGTTTGGAGTATGCAGATTTTATTAGCAATAGTGGAACCTTTGGCGATTTTGATGCCATCAATACTCAATACACTATGGATCCGAAATCTTGGTGGCTACTTTATGGTACCTTTACACCGATGCTTCAAAAAATAGCATTGAGACTTGTGCAACAACCCTCCTCTTCATCATGTGCTGAACGCAATTGGAGTACTTATTCTTTTGTGCATTCCATCAAGAGGAATAAAATCACTCCAAAACGTGCTGAAGACTTGGTTTATGTGCATAGCAATCTTCGACTCTTATCAAGAAAGACTCCTAGTTATGCACAAGGAGCAAATCAAATGTGGGATATTGCTGGAGATACATTTGATTCACTTGATGATATTGGAGATCTTCAATTTGCTAGTCTTTCACTTGATGAGCCAGAGATAGAGGCCATGATTATTCAAGATGGAGATGAAAATAATTGAACTGTGTGTAATCATAAGTAAAATATTTTTTCTATTTTCTACACTCTACACTCTTGGGATGTTCTATTTTTTTTAATATTTATGTTATGAAATTTAAATATTTGATTGGTTATATGACTTATTATGGACTCTTATATGTATTAAATATAAATTATATTATATATATTAAATATTTTATTTAATATTAAAACGTGTCCCAACGTGTCAAAATTTAGCATTTTTTAGAATTAACGTGTCGGCGTGTCGTGTCGTGTCGTATCCCGTGTCCCGTGTCCGTGTCCGTGCATCGTTGAAGGCTAGTACAAATGCACATGATCGATCACATTAAGTAACCATTGAGTAATAAGGACCCCCAAGCTCAATCAAAAGACAAACATTGGTGGGTTATAAAAATATTATTTTTTTTCGATAATTTAATCTTAATTATCTCTTTTAAATCGAGTTAATTTCTTTTGATATTTACACAAATTTTGATTTTTTATAAAACTTATCTGAAATACAAGGTAGATGAGGATGAAAATATTTAAATTTTTTTAAAAGTGATATATGAGAATCAAATCAAAACATTTTTTTTCACTTATTGAACTCGTTTGCTACTAATTTAACTACCGCTGTTGTTTGGTAAAAGAGTGGTGTTTTGTACCCAAAGAAAAAGAATGGTTTTTCAGCGTAGATTGCACTACCAGAAGACATTTGAAATTTTAAATGTAAGATTTTGCTTACATCACATCCTAAGAAACTAACGAAATCCTCTCTATCATCTCTATCGGTAAGTGGGGTCTCATTGAGGATCTATTAGTTTCTACTCAATCTAACGGTGGAATTCAGAAGAATTCAGTAGGAAAGAATTAGGTGAAGAAAGGGAATTTGAAGTTAACAGCTTAGTTAAGTTCGGGAAAAATTCAAGAATTTGTTTTTAATATAGTTAAATAAGGATATATTTGTTATTAAGCATTAGTAAGTTAAGATTAAGCTATTATATATTAGAAATGTTATATTTACAAATTTTCTGTTTATAAATTCTTATAAATTACATTATATCTGACTGGTTATACATTAATTAAGAGTGTATGATCGGTCATATTTAGTGTACTTTGTAAACAGATCATTTCTTATTATATAATATACTCTTTATTATTCATTTTATAAACAATTTAATTTTAAGTTTGTATTTTATAGTCTTGGTTCCCTCCAACTCTTTGCCGACTCTTATTCAACAAGGAAACACACTGCTTTGCTTGACTTATATTTTACAATTTACATGATTGAATTCTAAGCAATACTAAATATAATAAACAAGTAAATATGTTACCTTTTTCACAATGTGTTATGGGTAATGAATAAGAAAGGGTTGCTCCGATCTAGAAGGACACACACCAACCCAGTTGTTGTTATGCTCTTAGAGGATTCGAATACATGTCTCTTATTCTATATATTCTTCCAAATAAAATTAAAGACGATACAGAAGTCATTTTTAAATCTTTTATTTAATTGTTCACTCAAAAGTATATCTATTATTACATTTTTTATATTGTGTGCATGGGTTTACGAATCTTTTTTAACCGAATCGAACGGGTTTAAATCGGTTCAGTTCCTCATCAAATTGTGTCTTTTTTTTTTCCCCAAACCGATTTATATTTTAAAACTAGTTTATGTTTCATAACTGGTTTGGGTATACACGGTGTGATCTGCTTTCAACTAGTTGCAAACCGTTTACCAACCGGTTTTTCAAACCAATTTTTTTAATTCAGTTTATTTTTTAAACTAGTTTATAAAAGAGATATATTTTTCTTATGTTGTAGGAAAAAAAGTTACCTCATGTTGTAGAAATAAAAGTATAAGTGAGACTCACATGTAAAAAGAGAGAAAAAAAAGAGTGGTGGGACCCAACCTCTTTTTGTGTGTAGGAAAGTTGTTTATCTCACGTAAAATGAGATAAACATACCCCTTTATAAAATTAGTTCAATTCTCAAAATTGGTTAAAAAAATATTATTCGTTTCGGTCCAATTCAGTTTGATTTGGTTGGATTAACCTAATTTATTTATTTTTTCCATCTTAAATGCGACCAATAGTCCAATACCCAACAAAGGAAACAATGAAGAGCTATGGAATCCAAGAGCAAGTCTACAAGTACCCTCCAAAAAAAAAGTTTGCAATATATTACTGTGTCAGAAAACATAAGGATTTATCTAATGTTAGTTACAGGAAGAGGTGAACGAAAACGAAACAATACATATAAGTGAAGCACCTTATTTTTTAATTTTTTTCGGCACATGTAAATTATAATCTATATTAAATGGACTTTTGGAGAGTTGAAAAAGATCTATGCGACTAAACAAAGTTCATTTTCAATATCCGTATGGATTCTCGTTATTGAAGATGCGAACAATGTTCAAATATATTATTTTTATCTTAAAATAAGTTTTGATACATTATAAATCATACAAGACAAACAAATACTAACAAAAAATTATTGTACAAAATTAGCATTTTGATATGAATTTGGTGTTTCAAATTACCAAGGGGACCACAGCTCAAAAGAGGCTAACAAACTTTATGAACATGTGAATGAGGGCCCAAAAGCTCGTTCTTGCACTTATGCTTCTCATTGCAGTGGCTATCGCTCTCAGCCCTTTAACTTTTTACAGTCTTTTATCTCTCTGCGCAAAGCTGCCATCTGGACTCTACTTCCTGGGACTCCACAGCTGGTCCTGGACCAGAAAGAAAGGAAAGGATACCCTTTTCTCTTGCATTTTTTCTTCCATAAATAAATTGCTGCCACTTCTGGGTTGGAGAATATTTCTTACAAGAATAATGAAATTGCAAGAAATTAAATAATAGAATTTCTATAATACATTACAAAATTTAAGGATTCCAAAACTCATGATGATATAGAAAAATAGAATGAAGATGTACCAAAAGATGGAAATCGCATAAGCCACCAATTGAAGCTGTTTTAAATATTGTTATTATAAGAGCTTATACTTATACACATATTTAGATAACACTTAATCCCGTTTGAATTTCTTCTTGAAAGGTTTAGATTATACATATAACTCGCATACTTTTTGCTAGCATATTTTCCAAATTCATGTATACAGTTACTTGAGAAAATATTTTGTGAATGCTTTTTGCTCTACAAATTATGTTTGAAGTAACAAGTTACTTGTACATTGTAGAAAGTATCATATACAGAATAAGTATTTATATTATAAGATTATTAATTTTTTTAATATATTTAATCAAAGTATATTGTTGCATGTGCTTCCTGAAACAGTTTATCCAAATAGATTCCTGATATATATCAATCAATTATGAAGAGGGCTTTCAGCTATTTTTCTTTCTTTTTTGTTAATTATTTTTAAAAAATAAAGAAAAAGCATAAAGAACAAGTTTCATTAATTTGAGTTTGTCCTATTCAATTATATTCAAGCTAATTAAAATAAGTTATTTCTACTGAAAATATAAATTTTAGCCATACAATTATCGTGAGCAGAAAATTAACTAAAATAGTTTAATATCCATTTACATTAAACTGGTTTATATGCAAAATTTATATTACACATTTAATTTAACGGGTGAGATTATGAAGGACAACATTTGTATTTGATCATGTTCCATCATATTAGAATAATATAAGAAGTTTGAGTAATTTACAATATGAGAAAATTGTATGTCATTTTGAATGACATAAGTTATACCAAATAGTGGTAGCTCAGTCGGTAGCAAGGGAGTCGAGTAAGTGGAAAGAAAAGGACTTTGGTTTGATTCTCAAATGCCATATCTTTAGGAAGAGTTTAAATATCTTCATCCTTGACCCACCTCGCATTCAACGAAGTAATTAAGATTGGGTAACTAAAAAAAAAAAATGACACAAGTTTTATCATTTTATATACACAAAAATATGAGATCTATACCTTTATTTTTTTTTTTGTCTTCATTAGTTGAAGTAAACAATTTTTAAAATACTCAAAAATATTCAATTCACTTATATATTATTATTATTTTATTCTATCTTCAAGTAATAAAGAGGAATTTTACTATTTTAAGTTTTTTTAAAATATTTTTGCACTTGTCTTTCAGTACATGATATGATATGCGACGAACTCATTAATATAAAAACTTGATTTGTATACGTTATTTAATATTTTTTCATTATATAATCATAAAAAATTACTTAAAGTTTTGTATTTTGAAGGTATTGATGATTATATGTCAGCATTAATTACAGAAGACACAAAAATGGATATTTTAATAATAATGACATGGAACCTAAAATCTTAGAACTCCAAACAAAGACTTTAGCCAGCTTTTACTTGAGACAAGGTTTCAAATGATTGATTTGAACTTACTAAAAAATACTTCTTGAGAAGATAAACACCAGTAACATATAAAAAGAATTATGTGGGTTGAAGGTTAGCTTATAATCCAAATCTGTGTGATTTTATTTTCAAGGGACAAATTATATAAAAAATATATATTTTAAAATAAAATAAGTCAAAATGCTGTCACGCATGCAGCTCTGTTCATCCAATAAAGACCGCCGCTTTTAATATAATAATAAAAACAATAAAAACGAAAGCAGATGCAAGTATGCAACTACCTCGCTTATATATTAGCGAGAATCAACCTACATCATCTTATTTTAATATTAGTCTAAAGATTCTATTTATATTTAACAAATTTAATTTATTAATCATGTAACTTAGACATACAAACTATTGCATATATATATATATATATAGAATCAACTTCACATATTGATCTTTTAATATATTAGGAGTTATTTTGTCTTTTTAAATTTCGAGGTGGTGTTAACTTAAAAGAGAAAAAAGCACAAGAATAATAATAAAAAATAGAAAATAGAGGAAATTAAAAAAAGAAGAAGAAGATAGTAGCAGAGAGGTAAGGGAAGAGTGAAGACACTTGGACGCTTGGACTTGCCACGAGGAGAAAAAGAGAAGCCAATAGTTATTATGGAGCTTTGTGCTTTGTGTATAACAGAGAGAGAGAGAGAAAGTGAAGAGAGAGAGTGCATCGCCACATAACATTCACCATAGCCATAGATTCGAAGTAATACAAGTAGTGAAGAAGAAGAAAAGTGATACTGTTAGTGTTGTTATCACTGATCTTGTTGCTTAGCGGTTTCTGCTCCGCTACTCTTCAATCCACGCTTCCTTCTTCGTTTTCTCCCAACAACCACCACTTCCTCTCTCTCTCTCTCTCTCTCTCTCTCTCTTGCTGTTAAATCTACCTTATCTCACTCTCTCTCTTCTTGTGCTGTTTGCTGCTGCTGCATCGTTTTCTTCATTCTAATCCTAACTGATTAGACAAACAAACATTAACACTTGTTTCCTCTTCGTGAAACCTCGATTAAACGCTTCCTCCTTTCTTTTTTGGTCTTCTGATGGAAACATCGGAGAATTGCTCTGTGAAAGTTGCTCTTCACATTCGTCCCCTCATTGCCGATGAACGACAACAAGGTTGCTCTGAATGTGTTTCCGTTACACCTGGAAAGCCTCAGGTACTCTCTTCTTCCTTCACCTCCTCCTCCTCCTTATTTTTCCCATTTTTTTTTATATATAATTTATTTTCAACTCTATATTATTTTTATGATATCATTGTTATTATTATCTTTGTCGTTTAGCGAAAATTTCATTTATTAATGGCGTGATCATCATTTAAGTTATTTAAGGCTCCATTTATGATTCCTTTCTTGTTGACTTAGAAATTACAATGTAAATTTGCTCAAATCCCTTTGTAAAAGAAAAAGGAAAAAAAAAATAAAATTATTCGGAGTTATTATTAATTAATTATAACTTCCCTGTTGGGAAATTTTTTTGTTCAGCGTAGTGTTACAATTTGGGGTTGTTTGATTCGATTAAATTGTAGTTCAAAAGTACTAATGGGTTTTATTCATAATTAATTAATTATTTTTAAGGTGTTCTAAGCAATGACTCGTGTCACTACTATAATTGAGACGTTTTCGGCATTCATGCTATACGGTCTTTTCACATACACCCTCCTCATCCTATTTTGGTTTGGGTTCTCGTTTTTGTATTTTTTTTTGTTCTTCTTCTTTATAGTAATCGTATTGAAATTGATCCTTGGAATTGAAAATTTGTCATTGCATATCAATTCAATTCTGGAAATTTAAATCATAATGGTTTTGGAATTTTAAGTCAAGGCGCCCCAATTACGTCTGGAAATTCTCCCAGTTCTATTAAACTGAGACCAGTGAGATAAAATGATTATTGCTATAGGTCAAAAACAGTCTTAAGAAAAATAAAACTTGTTCCCCTGTTTGGATCTTGGACTTAAACTTCATAGAAACATACTCTTTTGCATGGAGTTACCATATTAAGTGAATTGCAACAGGCTTTAAATTGCATGCATTCTATGCTGAAAGGCTAAATAGAAATTTACCTGCTTTGAAGACTGTTAATATGGACTCATATTTTTTTATATTATTTCGTCGTTAGACATGGAAAAGGTATGAGATAATCTGCACATATCTTGTGGTCTCAGCTCCTGAGAATCTGATTGCAGTATTTCAATGACCAGGTTCAAATTGGGTCACACTCCTTTACATTTGATCATGTTTATGGAAATGGTGGGTCTCCTTCAGCTGACATGTTTGAGGAATGCATTGCTCCATTGGTTGATGGCTTATTCCAAGGATACAATGCTACTGTACTTGCTTATGGTCAGGTTAGGTCCATCTTGCATGTCATGCTCTCAAAGTTGAGAAAGATAATTTTATTCATCTTTTGTATTTGACGTACATATTTGCCACAGACAGGATCTGGGAAAACGTATACCATGGGAACTGGATATAGTGACAATTATCAGAATGGATTAATTCCTCAGGTTATGAATGCCTTGTTCAACAAGATAGAAACACTAAAACATCAAGCAGAATTTCAGTTGCATGTCTCCTTCATTGAGGTATATCTATTACACTATGTGATGGTTTGCGTATGCATGCTCTTGTCAAAATTCAAACATATGTTGGTTTGTTTTTAAAATTTGAACCCTTTAATGGTAGACCCTTGTAACTTGTCGAATTATGGATGTTCCATGTGAAACGGATTTTCCAGACAACAGTTTTTTTAAGACAGTGCAAAAATTGGCTGGCTGTACATATGACATTGCTTTTCATAGAAAAAAGAAATCTTTCCATGAGTTCTTATTCTTTTTAAGGACTTATTTGTGCATTTGATTTTGAAGATTTTGAAGGAAGAGGTGAACGACTTGTTGGATACAGTATCTATGGGCAAACCAGAAACCTCTAATGGCCATTATGGAAAAGTAACTATTCCCGGGAAGTCACCAATACAGATTCGTGAAACATCAAATGGAGTAATAACACTGGCAGGGTCAACTGAAGTTGCTGTAAGTACATTGCAGGAGATGGCTGCTTGCTTGGAGCAGGGTTCCTTAAGTAGGGCAACAGGAAGTACAAATATGAACAACCAGTCCAGGTAAATAATGAGCTCTCAGTCTTTCTTGTCCACCTAATAAATAAACGATGCTCAATGCTGTCAGCTTCTGTTTGGATACTTTGCAAAATTGAAGCAGTTTCTTCACACCATCGATACTGGTTCGGTGATATATTAATGTGGGGTGTGAAATTTAACATTCTTTCATTATGAACTCTGTTATGCTGACACCACATATGAGCAATTCCGGTAATTTTAACTTCAAAATTGTGTTAATTGTATGAGGAAGATGAGTATTGAATGAAAAATTATCCTTCATATTGGAAAATCAGGTGATGATTTCTATATGGCATTATCTGAATAGGAGGGCAAAATAACTTCAATCAACCTCATAAAAGATAGCATCAATTTCAATTTGTATTCATTGATTATCAATATTTGGTTTGGATTGAGTACTGATTTATCTTGAAGATGGTTTTTCTACTGTTTCTTTATCTTTTTCCTTGTAGGGGTAAGTTTAACTTTTTATTGTAATTTCTATTGGATTCTAAACTCGCACAACATATTTGAGTGATGGAAAAGTCTTATCTGTATGGTTTCAACAAGATTTAATCTTTATAATCTAATACCTTCTGGTTTCCCTTTTGCTTGTATTAGTCGGTCACATGCCATCTTCACAATTACATTAGAACAGATGCACAAGCTCCATTCAGTTTCTCCCAGCAATGACACTTCAGATGCGGATATGGGTGAAGAATACCTTTCAGCAAAGCTTCATTTAGTAGATCTAGCTGGATCAGAACGAGCCAAAAGAACAGGTTCTGATGGTATTCGTTTAAAAGAAGGTTGGTAATACATGATTAACCTGAATACCTAGTATACTTTTGTTTCAAAATATTGTGTCAGCCTCAGTGTTGTAATAATTGAGAATGATGATGACTATAATTTTAGTGACATGATCTTTTTTTTTTTGGTTAATAGGCATACACATCAATAGAGGTCTTCTTGCACTTGGTAATGTCATAAGTGCACTGGGAGATGAGAAAAAGCGAAAGGAGGGTGTGCACGTCCCTTATCGGGATAGCAAGCTTACTCGACTCTTACAGGTTAGAATAACATTTTTTTGTTTGACTTTGACATAATAGTTTTTTTATATATATATACACACACACATGAGGTAGGATATTCATACTATCATTGTTTTCTACTGCCAATCCACCACCACTCTAATTACTGTTGGATCAAACTTTTCAACCGACAATTTTTGAAAAGTTTCTGAAGAGAGAGAAAAGAAAAACAACTTTTAATATTATAACTATGTACTCCCTGGAGTACATAGTTATAATATATGGTGGTAGATGGTAATAGAAAAAAGTGGCCGTATAAATATCCTACCTCTCTCTCTCTATATATATATCATTATGTTGTTTCTATTAGGATAGCTTTTAGTTAATTGTCTCATATCTTGCGATTTTTAAAACCAGATTAACATTAGCTTTCTTTTTTGGTGGTACTATGCAATGTCTTGAATACTCCTTGCAATGGATTACCTATCATAACATATATTCTTTATATATTTCATACTTTAATCAAAGCTTTAAGATTTCTATCTCCTTTATAAATGCTTCTAGGCTTTAACTTATCTGTGGCTTTTAAAGCTCTCAAGGTACTTAAAAAATAAAATTCAAATCAAAGTATACAGTATCCTATAATTAAGAGTCTGTAAGTTTGGCTTGACTTGTGAGTTTACCTTTTCCATTTCAGATAGGAACTAAGAATTATATCTTAATTTCTTAATGTCAGTCACCAAGAATATTTGATCCAACGTCCTTGGTCCTTGTTGCAGGATTCACTCGGTGGAAACAGCAAAACTGTCATGATAGGTAATTACTGCTTGAAGTTTATTCGTGGCTAAAAATGTTTGTGTGTTTAAGCATGTTCATGTTTTCCCTTGTGTTAAAGTATCTGAAAATATGAAATGTTCCTTTCCTTCAGTTCATTTTGTTTCAGTTGAAACCATCTTATTGCAGGGAAAAATGTTTTTGCTATTATGTATGAGCCAGTTGTTAACTAATTTCAAGTTCTCGTGCTAACATTTGTTTACTTCCTGGTCTATGAGGACTATTCATTTTTCATTAATTTCTTGTTGGATTTTTTCCTATTATATACCACAAAATCAGATCGCAGTACTTCTATCTTTTGTCTTATATTTTAAGAAAACTTAATTGTGCCCTTTCTTACATGTCATTTATACTATTCTCTTTTATCACAATAAGAACACAGTAAAGGAAAGATTAAATTGGTCAAGTGGAAAAAGACACTGTAGGAGCACATCTTATTTGTTTACGGACATGTTGGTTGAGCAACAGTTTGACAAAACATTAGATAGGCTTATTAAAGAGAAGATGAAAGTGGACCGCATATTCATCTTGTAGTTTGACAAACAAGATTCTGATGTTAGACATTTCTGCCAATTTCATTGGTAATCAGATAAAAGCGTTTGTTGGCTTTGGACTCTATATGATTAAATAAAGACATTTTTCTTTTGCTAGACATAGTTAAGAGATACTGTATTGTGTGTATCAAATATAGACATTGAATTATTGCCTTATATAGGTATATTTATTATATTGTTTCCCTAATCAAAAGTAAAACTTTTACATGCTTTTCAATCACAAAACGGTTTTGCTTTTCCCAGCTTGCATTAGCCCTGCTGACATAAATGCTGAGGAAACTCTTAATACACTCAAATATGCAAACCGTGCACGCAATATTCAAAATAAGCCTGTTGTAAGTTTCCATGGTTCTTTGTTACTCTTAAGTTCTTATCCTCTTCTTTTCCTTAGGTAGATGAGGAAACTCACCCTGGTCAAGTTTCATATGTTACATTCTTTATTGTTATTTTCACAGGCTAATCGAGATTTAATATCCAATGAGATGCAGCAAATGCGCCAGCAGTTAAAGTACTTGCAGGCTGAACTCTGTTCTAGGGGAGGAGCTCCAGCTGATGAAACTCGGGTACGACTGAAACTTGCATTTTGAATTAGCATGAGATAATTTGAGTTTTATATATAGCATGGCGTTCTTCTAGTGCAGGTTCTTAAGGAAAGGATTGCTTGGCTTGAGGCAACTAATGAGGAACTCTGTCGAGAACTTCATGAATATCGCAGTAGATGTGCTTTTGTAGAGAGATGTGAAATTGATGAACCAGTATGTAAATGGGAAAACATTAAATACTTGTCTGTTACTTTTTCTTCTGTTGATTAAATTAATACCATCGACATGATTGGATGGATTTAAAGCACATTATTGGTTATAAATGGTTATGTGTGTATGTTAATTTTGCTTCCTCATATCAATAAATGGTACTTGATGTTATTTTTTCTTGTCTCAGGATGGACATATTTATCTCGTCAAAAATGATGGGATTGAGAGACACTTTCAGAGCTCAGATTCATCTGACCATCCCATGACTGAAAGTATATCAGGTAGACGTTTGTTTAGCTGTATTTTTTGAGCCATAATAACCTAGTTGATTATATGATTTAAGAATTTTGATGCATTGGAATTTGAAACCTAGCAGAAGGGGGGAAGAGGCAGGTGACTCATTTCCCCCCTGCCTCCTTTTTCTGGAAAAATATATTATCTTTTTTCTCTATTGCTTGGGGATTTTACTACTTCATTTGTGGAAGGTGTGTATTCACCATAATTGGAGTCTAGAGTCTAGAGATGAATGGTATGGGATTAAGCAATGGTTTCATCCTTGGTTGTTATGTGTTTGAGACTTCGAGTAGTTTCCCACTCTGGTGGTTTGGGTTTGTTGAGTGAATCTCTTAGACTTTTGGTTCAGTCTTCAACATTGGGGCACTATCTTTTTTCCCCCTTTTTGCAGGGGAGGAATCAAGGGAAACTGATGAAGCAGCAAAAGAGTTCGAGCATGCACTCTTGCAGAATACCATGGATAAAGAGATGAATGAGTTAAATAAGCGCTTGGAGCAGAAAGAGGTTTCATTTTTACGATTTGTCTTGGAATTGCATATATATGAGTCATCTTAAATGTCTACTTAAAAAATTAACTTCAAATCTAACAAATGGATACATCTCAGAATTCATTTTATGCAATAAACATCAAATTTGATGGCAGAAATGTGAATTTGTGAATCTATGTGAAATATATCTCTCAAAAGCAACCTTAGTGGCCTCTATCGCGCTGTTGAAAAGCCAGTACAAAATCATTTAAAGTACTAGCCAAGTCAGTAACTTTCATCAAAATCTAGAAAACAAAAAGGAGTGACATTGGAATGTGCTTATGTGCTAGTTATTTATTTAATCGATTGATATGCTATATTCACAGGGACAGAATATATCTTTAATTTGTAAATGCAGTATTGAATTTTATGGTGCTTCTTAGATGGGTGAACATTAGTATTTTTTTCTCGTATGGTTCTGCATTGTTATCAAAGCAGAGAGATGGAATTTCAAAGTATCAGAATCTGTTCCCCTTTTTTCTTGTAGTCTGAGATGAAGCTCATGGGAGTTGATACTGAAGCACTCAAACTGCATTTCGGGAAGAAAATTATGGAACTTGAGGAAGAGAAAAGAAAAGTGCAGGTTGAACTCGATATATTTAAATTTTAATTAAATAGTTATTAAGTGCCACACAAGTAGTCTCTATTTTTGCCCTAGTGACAGATTTTGGACTGATAATGACAGCAACAAAGGGACCGTTTGTTGCATGAGGTAGAGAATCTTGCTGCTAATTCAGATGGACTAGCACAGAAAACTCAAGATGTTCGTGGCCAAAAATTGAAAGCATTGGAAGCACAGGTGAATTTTGACTTACATTGATGTCATTCCCCAGTAAGGTTATCATTCTTGGCCAATAATTTTTTCATTCACTTTTTTAAATATTGAAACGTCAGATTTTAGACCTCAAGAAGAAACAAGAAAGCCAGGTTCAGCTACTAAAGCAAAAGGAGAAGAGTGAAGAAGCTGCAAAGCGACTGCAAGCTGAAATACAGTATATCAAGGCTCAGAAGGCCAGTTTCTATTCATGAACAAATTAATTATTAAAATTCTTTTCTATATCTGACATAGGTATTGGTATGCATTGCAGGTTCAGTTGCAGCATAAAATGAAGCAAGAGGCAGAACAATTTCGACAATGGAAGGCATCTCGTGAGAAGGAGTTACTCCAGGTGGTTTGCTTACATTATAAAGATGTCATCATAATTGTGCTTTCTAGTTAAAAAAATACAGGGCAATTTTAATTTGCCTATTGTTGAAATACTTCATCAAGGAAACACTTTGCTTTCAGTTTGTGTTTTCTTCTTGGTTTACACTGTTAATTTAATTTTAAGATTTTTTTATTTTGGTTATTATTAATCTGTAGAAGATTTTGAAGATTTGCAATGGTGTTGTCCTCTAAAAACTATTCATTATGTGGTTGTGCTTAAAACATGGGCTAATATGTGTGCTCGTATCATAATATTATTTTAATCTTGGTTTTAATTTCAAACAGTTGAAAAAGGAGGGAAGAAGGAATGAGTATGAAAGACATAAACTTGAGGCTCTAAACCAGCGGCAAAAACTGGTGAGTTAAAGATCTAAAATCTATTATTTTTTATTAGAGAAAATTTAATATAAATATAATATAAAAACCATTGCTGTTAAGTGAAGGCCTTTCAATGGCTTTATATTATATCTCTATTAACATTTTTCATGCTCATTTTGATGTGAAGGTATTCTGTTTTACCTTTGTCTACCCCTCTACTATATATGGGATAGATTATTGTATCTACCATTTTTTCACCTCTACTATTCTGTTTTACCTGGCTTTTTCATATTTACTGGAATCTACATTAGATGGGAATGGCCAAGGGATTTTTAAAACCATACATATATAACAAGGCTTCTCATTTTCACATTCTGAAATTAGACAATTTATAAAATTTATTATTCTATCGTCACTCATTTAAATTGTTACTTACAGGTTCTTCAAAGGAAGACAGAGGAAGCAACAATGGCTACGAAAAGGCTAAAAGAATTGTTGGAAGCCCGTAAATCTTCTGCACGTGACAACTCTGGTAGAACTTGACCTGGAGTTATTTTTTTATTGCATATTCTAGTTTCCTAACTATTTGCTGTTTATTTCAGTTTATTCAAATGGACATCTCCAGCCTGGACAGGTAATGATCTATACTTATGTATTAATCAATTTTGTCAGCTAAAGAGCCAACCAAATTTGTTCCAATAAAGCAACTCAGCTTGGTATGCTTTTGGTAGCTGCCTTAGAACCAACCATAATTGAAACAATACCATCCTTTTCATCCATTGAGAAAATGAGATAATCTTTCGATGTACTATTAAATAAGGCTGGCAAGTTGATTTGGATTGTATTTGATGAAATTCTTTCCTTACATATTAAAACTAGGATGTTTATTGAACTCCTTACCAAACCCTGCAAACTGACTTTTCTGTTATTTACTGTTTCAAATAAATTTGTTTTAGAAAAATTCTAACCCAACTTGTATGTCCAGGTCAATGAAAAATCCCTCCTGAGGTGGCTTGATCATGAGCTGGAGGTCATGGTACATGTGCATGAAGTCCGTGCTGAATTTGATAAACAAAGCCAAGTGTATGTGATCACAATATTTTTTTCCTTTTTTTTTTCATGGGTACAATGTATCACATTCCGAAACTATCTTTTCTTTTTACTATTGATTGGGATATTTTTTTAGGCAAGCTGCACTGGAAGAAGAGTTGACTTTACTGAAACAAACGGATCAGTTTTCAGATGGGCAGAGTATCTCCATCGGAAAGAGCAGCTATTCGACGTATAAGTTTTCTCATGCCCTGTGTATGCAGGGTGTCATTTCTGTTGCTATTTTGGAGCAATTGACTACATGTCTATATCTTTAACTTACTTTTTTCTCTTTTTCCCCATTTGTTAGACTATTATCCATGTCACCAGATGTAAAAGTTGCGAGAATAGCTTCTCTTGAGAATATGCTGGGCATGTCTTCAGTTGCTTTGAAAGCCATGGCTTCACAACTTACTGAGGCAGAAGAGAGGGAACGTACATTAAATAACCGTGGACGTTGGAACCAGTTACGCTCGATGGGAGATGCAAAGAATGTGCTCCAGTATTTGTTCAATGCTACAGCAGAAGCAAGGTACTTTCAGAATCTGATAAAGCTTTTCTAGTTTTTGTTTATATCATTTGACTAGGGAGTGGAGAGAGTTATCAGTTTACAAATATGCACTATTTCTAAATAATCCATGGGAAAAGCAAATTTTTGGCAAGTGTCCGAAGAAAATAAGCAGTATGTCAGATACTGCTGATACTTGATATGATGTGTTGAGATATATAAAACCATTAATGTAGCTTCACCCAACAGCTTAAGTTTTTGGGTTGAATTGGTTCTTTACATGGTATCAGAGTCTCGGTGTATCGGGTTCGATCGCCGCCTCCCACTTTCTTTCTAGTGGAATTTCTTTCTTCACACAGATAGGTGGGTTAGTGCATTGTCCACCCTTCAAGCTCAATGGACTCTCGTGTGAGAGGGCGTGTTGAGATATATAAAATCATTAATGTAGCCTCACCTAACAACTTAAGCTTTTGGGTTGAATTGGTTCTTTACATTATGCATTCCTTTTGTTGAGATAATTTACTTTCTGAAGGGCACATTATCTCTTATTTTTTACCTGAGTATTTTTGTTAGCTACATTAAATGCAAATTATTATTATTATTGTTATCATTTTGCAAAATTTTAGAGGTTTTTTGTTTCCTATTCTAAGTAATGGTTGTCTGCATGCTCTTTAACAGGTGCCAATTGTGGGAAAAGAATATGGAACTTAAGGACTTGAAAGAGCAACTAAATGAGCTTGTAAGAGTACTACAACAAAGTGAAGCACATAGAATAGAACTTGTAAAGGAGCAAAAAATTAGGGAACAAGCTGTTGCCATCGCATTGAATGCATCAGCATTGGTGAGATTTTAGTCATTCTATCAGCAATTAGCATGAGTTTGGGTGGTAAATTTTCAGCTCCTACATTAGACAGCTATAGATTATCGGCAACTAGCATTTGAAATAGTTTAGCGAAGATGCCAAAATTGTATGTGGGATAAATAGAGTACTTCAGATGGAACAGATTATTTTTGAAATGAATGTCTGAAACTTCATATTCATTACCTTTATTTCATCACTTAACCCAGATCATGTATATCAACTATTTAGATTCTTAACTAGTATTAGCTATGGTTTGTTGACGACAAAAGATATTTTACAATTGTAATCTTTTATTTAGTTATATTATAACAAGTTTCTCACTGAAACCTACAGGAAAGCTCACGGTCCTTGAAACACCTTGCGGATGAAATGAGTGGTCCATTGTCTCCCATGTCACTTCCTGCACCAAAGCAACTCAAATTCACCCCTGGAGTTGTTAATGGATCAGTCAGGGAGTTTGATACATTTCTAGATGAATCACGAAAGGTATCACTGCTTCATTCTGTTTCTCTGATGATGATAATTTTGGCTGTTCAATTAAGTTGTAATGGTTTTATATTCAGATGATACCCATTGGAGAGTTGTCAACAAAGAGGCTAGCAGCTATAGGACAAGGAGGAAAACTTTGGAGGTGGAAGAGAAGTCATCATCAATGGCTGCTACAGTTTAAATGGAAGTGGCAGAAGCCCTGGAAACTTTCAGAATGGATCAAACACAATGATGAGACAATTATGAGGTCAAGGCCTCGAGCACAAGCTTTGATTAATGTGATGTGATGTTCAGCTCATACTAAGGGACATTATTACGACTAATATTGACCGCCGTGTGTTTCTACACGGCTTGACTAGAGTACAGATAATTGCAGGTAATCTTTACCCTGTTGTATCTCATGCGTATTATGTTTACGATGTCCACAGATTATTTTAACATCCAAGACAACCCACTTCTGCCAAATGTGTTTTGTAAACTTTTCGGTACTACCTAAACGAAAGTACTGCATGAATTCTTTACGAATGAACCAACTGATTTATAATGTGTTAAACCAAATGTTCTTTCCTCGTCAGTTGTCTTCTATTTTTTCACAAAATTATACCTAGGTTGCCTACGCTGTTTCTCCGTAAGTAGTTTAATTATATTTCGTTTACCATATCACCCTCAAGACTTATCCAATTGATTGGGTTGGGAATTTGTGGACACAGAATCAGTGCATGCCATGTATGACGAGTAACATCCATGATTTCTGAAGCATTCAGTTAATTACTGCCTTCCTTTAACTGAATGTCTGGTTGTACATCTGCACTAGAATTATTCTTACAATATGCAGTGTGCATGCAGGCATGATGTAAATTGGATGAGTTTCCTGGTATTTGTCAGGGCCTTTTTGCTGAGATACAGTTTGGTTGTTGGAGATAGTACAGTTATGGTTCTGTATGAAAGTTGTAACAACACATGGTAGGCGTATGCTGACATTGACAATATCAGAGGAAAGAACTAGTTTAGAAGGTTGAAAGGGAAAACGTTGCACTCCTTTTGCCTATAATAGAATATATACTATGCGATGAAGCTGTTCCGTGTTAGTTCTGTAGTTTTTTGCCCCCCTTAAATTTTGTAAATTGTGATCAGTACAACGGGAATGTCTTGTTTATACAGATGAAATATTTCCCCAAATTGCACGTGAAGTATGATCTTAGCTAATTGTCTTAGTAATTGATGCTTTTGTTGAATACATTGAAACCCACAACAGTCGCTGGAAACGACGAATGGTTGAACTAAAATTTGAAGGCAGTAATTACAATACTTGCACTGTAAGTTTCCAAACATGGACATTGTAAAGCTCAACATCTATTTTATAAACCGAGAAACAATCTGAGATATGAAGGTAGAGGAATGGGGGAAAAGCTAGAAAGCTTAAATGATGACATGACCGACACAATGTATATATACAATTTCAGTGATAAGAATTATTGTGTTCTTTATGCATACTAAAGGAAGTTATAAGTAGTTGAATTATAAGATAATTTTGAGTTAGTTATTCGATGATCAAGAT
Organism: Gastrolobium bilobum; assembly: GCF_033153095.1. Taxonomy (NCBI): domain Eukaryota; kingdom Viridiplantae; phylum Streptophyta; class Magnoliopsida; order Fabales; family Fabaceae; genus Gastrolobium; species Gastrolobium bilobum. Next base: position 120,853 of record NW_026899052.1, read on the forward strand.
ACAAAACTAAATTAACATGCATGAATATTAAATAGACTAGCGCAACTTTTTTATTTTTTTTATTTTTGTTAGAATAGCGCAAAATTTACTATCATAGTATTTGAGCTGTATATTATTTTATTGACAGAGTTGAGAATGAAATGATAAGAATTTTTTTTTCTCTCTCTTTTTTATGTTGTAAATAAAATTTTATAATTTAATTTAGTTAGTAACAGCAAGTTGTCCTTTTCTTTAATAAATTAAATGACTCCTATAAATCTCATATAACACTTACAAATACTTTTCTATTCTTATCGTGAATTCACGCGTCTCAAATTTGATGAAAATAAAAAATTTAAATTTTGACGAGCACAAAAGTGCCTCGTTTAAGTGTTGAATGAAAGTTAATACAAACAGACCGAAGAACTGAGATGACCATGTTCTTGTGTACATTTCTGTCTGCCAAGTCTTTTACCATCAGGCTCTACTGCAAACGTCCATTGCTTGTTAGAGATACAAACAGATGCAAAATTGAATAAGCTCAAATACATTCACATATAAATTCTATTTTATTTTGTTCTAGAACTAATAACATTGCACTAGCCAGCCACAGCGGACAATAAAACTGTAATATCTTATGGTTCTCCATGTTCTACTGTATATAATTCGTGAGACTCCCGCGAAAAATGACTGTTTAAACCTTTAAACTTGGCCTGCAAAATCACTCTTCCAAATTCCTCCACAAGCATTTTCTTTCATTTTCAACAAGAGGACTTGCTGTGATTTTCTTCTTTGCATACAATTCAGTCAGATTTGCACACAAACTATTAGAGTCCAGTAAGTGTAGTGTCCTCCATAGCAACACTGTCCTTTATTCCTTGTATCATCTTAAGGACTTGCCACATTGCTGGCCTCTGCTCCGGCGAGGTTGCACTGCAAATACTGGCAACCTCTGTGAGCATTTCTAGCCGGTTATCTTCACAACCATCATCATCCCTCATTGCTCTAACCCAATCTTGCAAATCCGTTGGCACAAGGAAAGGATGTTGGGAAGGATGTTTACCCGTCAAAAGCTCCAGCAGAAGCACCCCAAAAGCATACACATCAGACTTGGAAGTGGCCCTGCGGCTAGACTTTCGAACCTCTGGTGCTTTATATGCAGCAGAATCAGGATCCTCGGTGAATGAAGACGGGCCTGCAAGGAAGGCCAAACTATAGTCCGTAATACAAGCTTCAAAGTCCACTCCAAGAAGGACATTAGAGGACTTTAGGTTGCCATGAATTAAAGACGAAGCTTGGTGCATATATGCAAGTCCATGGGCTACATCTTCGGCAATTTTTAAACATGATGTCCAATGGAGGGGCTTAGCCCTTGCTGATCTTGAACCTGCACGTGAAGCAGCTATATCTTAGTTAAAAAAACAATCATCAAACATCAAATTAGCAAATTCATCTATGCCCATTTCCACATTCGGGATTTCCGAGCAAGAATTACAATAAAAGTTGGAACTTTTAAAATAAATTTTGTCAACAACGGGTCAAATGGATGAAGCACACTAGTCAACTTGCCATACGTAAAATTCGAATCAAACACTAAACCTAAATAGTCCAACCCCATAATTGTCAGCATTTGATGTCACACGACCCTGAAGCAAACCGGGCAGGAAAAAAAAAATTCAATAAATAGGTAACAATAACCCCAAATTGACCAATCTGAAACATCATATTCATACCACACATCACACATCACACATCACACAGCAACAATAACAACAACCAATAGCAGTCCAACACATAATCCATCAAATTGCAGCACCAAGCTCTACAACTTTTTCCCAGTTCGTTCATCACAAACCCAACAACCCAATACCCAATTTTAGCAATAGAATGCAGACACACATGATATAAGCTAAACATGAAAAAAAGAAAAAGTCTAATGTTGATTACCATGAACAAGGTTGAATAGACTGCCATTAGGTTGATAATCATATATAATAAGTCTCTCTCCCTTTGCCTGAAAATAAGCCCTCAAAGGAATCAAATTAGGGTGTCGAAGCCTACCGACCATCTCCATGCGTTTTTCAAACACTTCCCCACTCGTCACCGCAGTTTTCCCAGCATCCAACCTCTTCACCGTCAAGATCAAATGCGAATCCAACACCGCCTTGTACGTTGTTCCCAAACTACCCCTTCCAAGCAGTTCCGCCGAAGCCCTCATGAGCTGCTCCAGCGTGTAATTTTGCACCTCCCCGCAGCAGAACACTAGCTTCCCACTCTTATGCGCCTCCTCCAATTTCACCTTCAATTCCTCATTCCGCATCTCCACCACCGTAGTCACCGGAGGGGTACTTTCTAAAGCTTCCATTTTTCTCGACCCTTTCTGTTTCTGATTCTGATTCTGATTCTGTTTCTGTTTCTGTTTCTTAACCAACGCGATCACAAAAGCAAAGGCAGCGAGAACAGCAACCCCAACGGTGAACCCGAGAGCCAAACCGGTTTTTTTATGCTTCTTCTGGGTAGGGGAAGTAACAGTAACCACAACAATGCCGGTTGACTCTTCGTTCTGGCCTAACGGCGCGGAAGAGGAGGCGGTGTTGTTGGATGAACCAAAGAATCGAGAATGAGAGTCACACTGCTTGTGAAGAATCTCCCCGCAGAGACCAGGGTTTCCCAAAAACGACGTCGCGTGGAAACGAGAAAGTGTCGGAGTGACAGGAACCGGACCGGTGAGGTTGTTATTGGAGATGTTGAAGACTCTGAGCGCGGTCTGGTTCAGCGGGGGAAGTGAACCGGAGAAGGAGTTAGAGTCGAGCCGGAGGGAAATGAGGCGGTCGAGGAGGGTGAGTTGAACCGGAACTGGACCGGTGAGGTTGTTGTGTGATAATGAGAGAGTGAGGATTCGGTGAAGAAAGAGTATTGAAGGAGGGAAAGAACCCGAGAAATGGTTATGATCAAGAAAAAGAGACTTGAGGTTGATGAGTGGTGACAGATCCGGAATGGGTCCGAATAGCGAGTTGTTACGGAGACTCATGACTCGGAGCTGGTCGAGGCGAGTTAGGGTGTTGGAGGGAAAGAGGCCGCGGAGGCCCATGTCTTGAACGACGAAGCGTACAACCCTTCCCTGTGCGCATTTCACGCCCTGCCATTCGCAATAGTCGTATGGCTCGTTCAGTGTGTAGAGGAGCTTGTCGTCTAAGTCTGCTTCCCTCTTGAACGACAATAGGGACACCGCGTCTGAAGGTACCATCAGGTTGGCCGAGGATGCAACGGTGAAGTAGAAGAAGAGAAGGAAGAGTGTTTTGGAATAATGCATTGTTGTTTTGTTTTGTTCTGTGTCGTTTATGTTTTGTGTCTGGGGTTTGAGGGAGGGGGGGAATATACACAGTATGGTGTATCTTTGATTCACTCTATTCTGTGGTGGTCCAAAATACTTAAACGAAAAAAAAAACAACTTACCAAAAAAAAAAAACAAAACAAAACATTGACAGAACAGTGACTCTAGTGAGACTCAAAGAGTATGGCGAGGTGTCGTGTAATGCGTAACAGCTGGCCTTTAACTTGAACTCCCGTGAAAGTGGGGAATGGGGAAAATTCCTTTCTTTCTTTTTTTATTTATTTCCCTTTATTTCAAGTTTTCTCCATGTGAATCGTATGGTTTTAATTTTATTCTGTCTCTGTTTTTCATGGAACAGTGACATTTTTTTACGATTGGACAAAAAAATTATCAGACTGACACGTCAATAGTAAATTTTGTCAAAATACCACGCGGCATAATTCGCTACACAGTGTAGCGAATTATGAATGCAGGTAATTTCGCTACAAGTGTAGCGAAATATGCCACGTTAGAACTAAAAATGCCACATGTCAAGTTTTGAGAAATTCGCTACCCTACTTGTTACTTGCATTCATAATTCGCTACACTGTGTAGCGAATTATGCCGCGTGACATTTTGACAAAATTTACTGTTGACGTGGCAATCTGGTAATTTTTTGTCCAAACGTGACAAAATAGTCACTGTTACGATTTTCCTTACAATAAAGAAAAGGAATTGTAGATTCTAGTATATTATTCGGTGCATGATTTCTTTTATTTATCAAAATTAATGTAACCTTTGATTTATTTTTTTATTTTTTTTATAACAACCTTTGATTTATTTTTACATGTACATTAATGATGAAAGAAAGGAAATGTGCGTTTATCCTTTAATGCTAAAATAATAAATCCGAAAGAGTACTTCAAACTTCAAAGTCCCACTTTAATTTCTTTTTTATTTTCATTTCGAAAAGAATCTGTATGGGCCTTCTTAATTATTTGACAAAGAACATCAACATGAGTCTTTTAAGAGTTTCTTTTAATCTTTAGGACTCGTTTGGATGGATTTTTTTCTTCAGAAGTTGCTTTTTTTTTTTTAAAAAAAACATTTTTCATTTTTAGTTCATTTGGATATCTGCTTTTAAAAAAAACAGAAGTCACAAAAAAAGTCAAAAACTTATTTTTTTTGAAGTTAAAAATTTTAACTTTTAAAAAAGCAGAAGTCAAAAATCAAATATTTTTTTCAAAATCTAAATATTTTTATAAAAATATAAATAGTTTTAACTTTTGTAAAAAAACTTCTAAAATAAAAAAGAGATAGAAATTACTTTTTTCAAAAGTGCAAACAAACGGGCTCTTAGTTATTTATAAATTTGTTTTTAAGCATGACTTTTGCATGCGCAACAGTTGGTGCAAACTAATTCAAGTTAAGAAAATTGTGTAATATATATATAACAAATTTAAATCAACTCATAACTTATACGATGTCATGTGCCTAGTGCAATTTTTTTTTTTTTTTTGGACTTTTTTACTGAGAAAGGGAATTAAAACTGATCGCAAGACCTGGTGTATGTTTTATTTTAATTTTTTAGTTTTTTTAAAATGTAATTTGAATTATATTAAAGAGAAAAAATATATGTTTAAATTAAATATTATATAGTTAACATTTCTTAGTAACCATTTAAAATAAATATATTATAAATTAATATTTTATTTATAACTAGAGAGAGAAATGGCACTGCTAGCCCGTGAACCACATGCTCACAACAAGTGCACAACATTTTCTTACTTGCATCACAGAAAGTAAGCAATTTCAAAGGCCTAGCCAGAGTCTAAATCTAGCATGTCAAACAATATATCGCATCAAGAAAAGTCCGAATATAAAAACAACGATATAACATGTGAATTGTCATTGTCTTAATAAAATTCATAATAAATAAATAAATAAACAAAAGGACTGTTCTTTCAAGAGCCGCTGGGAGAAGAGGTATGAATAATTGAATATGACAACTTGAATGTGGTACAGATGGCTACCTTTCATTTCTATTAGCCAAAAAAAATGTGGTACAGATTAACTATTTTTAGTTACGTTGGTTTTTTCTTATTTTGTTCTTCTATTTTTCTATGATAAGACATACTTCATTGTTTTTATATGCGATTTTGAAAATAGAAAATTAATTTTTTTAATAGATTGAATTAATTTTTTTAATTGATTGAATTGGGTATTAGTTTTGATTTAAAAAAAACAACTAAACTCTCTCTCTCACACACATATACGTGGAGTTTGATTTTCTCATGTTGCATGAGAATTGAATTCTCGTGTTGTGACTCAATTAGTAGTGGGTCTCACATTTATTAAAAAAAATATATATCTTTGCAAGCAAACCGAAGGGTCACAACATGAAAATTCAATTCTCATGCAACATGAGAAAATGTTTTATATATATATATATATATATATATATATATATATATATATATATATATATATAATTTGGTGTTTGTCATTTTAAATGACATAAGTTATGTCATTTTATGAAAAAGATAGACATAAGGAATGAAAATCATGGGAGAGAAAGTGAGTGGTTTTTTTTTAAATTTAAATTTTAAATAAAAAAATAATTTTGTATCTATCTCTTTCTTAAAATGACATAACTTTATGTCATTTAAAATGACAAACACTTGTTATCAAAAAAAATAAAAAATGACAAACACTTTTTCCATATATAAAATACAAATTTATTATATCAGTTTTATTTATGGGTTTTATAAGAGTTATGTTGTAGAAAAAATAATCGTGTAAGGTTATAGAGATACGTTTTGCGTGCCGTAATTTCTTTTCTTTTTTTTCTTCAAAAAGTGTGGGCCCCACAAAATATTGTGTGTGTAGAAAAGTTTGTTATGTCATGTTAAATGACAAATGCAAACCCCTTTATTTATACATACACTTTTTAATATTTTATGAAATTATCATAATTATACATTTATGTTATTATATATTTTAAGAAACTATTATACAATCTGTGCTAATTAGTTTATTAAAGTACATTTAAGTGGAGATACATTTAGTAATTTGAGTAAGCATAAATAACCGAAATTTGTTAAACCATAAAATTTTCTTAATATAGATAACCCATAAGTTAAAGCATGTGAGTAAGATTGTGACTTGTGTAAATCCTCTTTTAGTAATTTGAACTTTGAAGATTTATAAATATCAACTAGGTCTTAACTTATGAAATGAGATATTTAATACTTTGAAATTTGAATTACTTTTTATCAGTGTTGTAAAACCCGGCCCGATCCGGCCGGGTCGACCCGGTGACCCGGTCACCAGACCGGTTCGAGTCGAGTGTTGGACCGGTCATGCATCGACCCGGTCAAACCCGGTCAAAACCCAGACAAACCCGGCCAAACCCGGTGACCCAGTCGGGTCATGCATTTAAAAAAAAAAACCAAAATTGTTTCATCTTGTAAAAAAAAATGTAAAACTCATTTTAAAAACTTTTTGTAATTTTATTTGCTAGTATACTCTTCTACAATGACCTCTTAGTTTCCAATACTGAAGTAATTTGTGGAATAATAAATCAGAGAATGTGACATATGTTATTTTAATGTAGTTGAATTTGAAAACTATGAGTTCAATGTCATTGAGAGGTATGTTTATGGGGATTCTGAGTTACAATTTAAATTGACATAGTAATAACATGCACTTTTATATTTATGCTTTATGTTTTTTAACTTATTTAGTGAACCTTGTTTAATTCATTTTAGATATGAGAATATAATTGAATTTATATGTTCGTATTTATATATATCTTTATATGTTTATATATATCCGGGTCAACCGGTCCGACCCGTGACCCACCGGTCCGACCAGTGACCCAGTACCCCGACCGGGTCGATGCCCGGGTCGGGTTTAACAACACTTCTTTTTATTATATGGGAATTATTAGTCTTCTTTTACATGAGGTAGTTTATCTCATTTTCTCTCACTTCGATTTTCGGACCTCACTTTTTTTTCTTTTTCTTTTTTTTTTGTAATGGTGGGTGATAACACATATTTTGTTACACTTATTTATTACTCTTGGTTGGTATTTTTAGATTTTATTTGAATTAAATAAAGGTCTTTTGGGTCAAATCAGAATTCTAGATTTTAATTGAGTTTAATTGATTTTCGTTATAATTTTCCAGATTTACACTACTTTCGTATTTGGCCATATCTCACTCTACAGATATCCGATTAACTCCGTTTTTGTTGAGTTTTGCAGCTAACAGGAAGGGCTACAATTGCTATTTCAGCTACTGAAGCCCAATTCGGACAGAAAGATGGTCGAAACCTGAGCCCAAGATGGACGTATTTTGTTGAAAATTTATTTTTACGTTTGAACTTAAGTTATAATTTTGAACCCAATGTACATGAGGCCCAGAGCCAATATTTCTGTTTTGTTTCCTTTTATTTTGGGTTGGATTTGTAGAGCCCGAAGTCCAGCTTGATTAGGGGTTAAAAGGGCGAGAGTAGGGACCTTGTGGATCATCTTTCGTTTGAATTTGAATTTTATAGTTTTGAAATTAATAGAATTTTTGTCTTTTCTCTCTCCTCTTTTCTTTAATCAACCCAAAGGTTGAGGATTCCATGGTTGAATCCTGAGGACCCGCGCCTCATTTTGAACCAAATTTGTTTCTCTTTCCAACTCGGTTTGGCATCGCGCGATTGTGGGTGTTCAGTCTGAGATACGCGATTGCGTTCTTAGGAAAGAGATTAACCATTAGATTTAATGGTTAGGTTGATTAACCCAATGAACTCAAGTCGAACGGGTTGATACTCCGCGATTGCGCGAGTAGACGCGTCGTATTCGACCAAACGCTAAGCGATCGCTTAGAGAGGGTTCTCAATTGGAAACAAGGATTCTGATTCAATTGAGATCAATCACGATTTGATAGTTATTTGTCCAATGATGGATATCCTTGGAATCCTAATTCTTGAGTTGGTTGCTTTTAATTTGATTATTCTTTCTTTTTATTTTATTTTTCATTTCCGTTTAAATTTACAATCATATTAAAATCCCCCATTTTAGTTTCCGTTTTTCTTTAATTTCCGTTTCTCCTTATTTTCTCTTTTCATTTAATTTCCATTTTCATTTGGTTTCCATTTTTTTTAATAACTGAGCATTTAAGTTCATTGCAAACTCCTTGAGAGACGACTCAGGTTGACGTTTTACTACAAAATTCTAATAAACCTGATTTAATTAATTTGCGCGAGTTCGACAGCTCGTGTCAGTGGGACCCACCTAGTTTCTCTCTACAACATAAGATACCTCTCATATGTAAAAGAAGATTAATAAAACCCTTATTATATACTCTCTAATACAAATTTAAGTTCTCACGTTTGAGATAGATATAATCAATTACAAACTCTATCTTCTATTGATTTATGTGGTAAGGAGCTTATTCCCCTTAACTAGAAGTCTTGAGTTTAAGCCCAAAATGGAGAAAATGGTCTTGGAGAGTTGCCTCGGTAATGAGTATGTGCTCGAATCGAATTAGTTAGGTAATCAATAAATCTACAGATATATTATAAATTCTTTCAGCTATAATTAATTAGGGTTTCGATTTTCTCATACAGTAGAAAATATGTATCTTATGTTATATACACATCTTGTGTGGGACCCCCATCTATTAAAAAAAAATATTATATGAAAATCGAAAAGTCATTGGTAGAAAAAAAACAACTCTCCTACAACATAAAAAAAAAGTTATCCCAATTATGTGTATCATATCATGAGAATATAGTTTCTTATATTGCATGAGATAATTTGATCTCATGCATATATAAAAAATAGATAAAATCCACTTATCTTATGTCATATGAGAAATTATATTCCCTTTTATCATTTTGCACTGTGGTGTTCTTACCTCAGTTTTCTTCTTATCATCCTTAAATTATCTTCTATATGCATAGAAAGTTTTTCTCCTCCTTAATTAATTATTCAACAAGACATATTTATTTTTGTAAAGAACTTTGTGATACATCACCCCAAAAGCTAGCTCAAAGGGTGGGAGTGCCCAAGACCTTATAAACTCCACATTAGTTGCACATACAACCAATGTGAGATTATATATCTCAACACGTCCCCTCACACGAGAGCCCATTGGGCTTGAAGAGTGGGCAATGCAACAGGCCCAGCCTACCTGTGCTAAGAAACGCCACATGAGAAAGTGGAGGGCGGCGAGGTTTTGATACCATGGGTTGTATGTTCAACTAATGTGAGACTATATATCTCAACAATATTAATTGATTATAAATAGTAAATATTAAAGAATCATTACCTCAAATTTTGTTATTTTAGTTAATCATGGAAATATATCTCATACGCATAGAATTAAGAAATTTTTATTGTATCCTTCGTAACATCAACTTTTTTTATTGTAATCTTACAATGTAAAATTAGAGAATTTAAAATTTAAAATTAACTTATGTTATTCTATTAATGATAATAATATGTTTAACTTAAAAAGTTAACAACCTCAAAATTAACAACAACAAAATTTAAATATATTTAATAAAAATTTAAAATATTATTACCGTATTCGTAGACATGAAATTGGAAAAAATTTATATCACATAAAATTAGGCATTATCTCACAAATACCACAATTTTTTTTTTATAATTTTAAACATTTTTCTCTTAAATACTTTCTTTTAATTTATCTTTTTATGTGAATCATAAAATATTTGTATAATGCATTTATTTGCTGTCTTCTGAAAAAAATCAAAAAATATCTAATATAAACTATTTTAATTGAATTGGGATATATTTGAGTTTAAAACCAAACCGATTGGAAAATAAAATAAAATAAATCAATAGAATTAATTAATCAAATGACTTTTCTTTTCAAAACCAATTCACTCTAATTGATCATTAACACTATCGAATTGATTGTAATAAATAAATAAATTACTCACGATCCAGTGAGGCAAAGCAATAGTCAAATAAAATTGAAAGGCCGAAATTTCTTAGTTACCAAATACATATATATGATTTTCTCCTTTTTGTGGATATACTGCAGAGAGGCTTGCACATGACAACCATATAGTGAACTTTGAGTTCACGTTATGCAGTCCATGCAATTATCTGATTCTGTGTTCATTACATTTGAACTTTAAGTGTACGTTAAGTCTCAAATTCGATTGGATATCTTAGTTGGAGATAAAATACCCCTTTATCTACTCTCACCGTCCCCAACTAAAACATATGCTATGTAGCAAAAAAAAAAAAAAAACATATGCTGCTCTGATTGCTCTCCTTTTTTAAATAATCATGAGCGCCAACAATAAGCATTTATAATTTTTTACCATGTTTACAACAAATATAAAAAGCGGGAGTGGATCATCTCAAGTTAAAATTTCATATAACCTGATTACGTGAAATTTTTATATCTATTTCTCTCTTCATATGTATTAAATATTGGACATGTATTTATGTTTATGGATGAGGCAAATTATCCCCATTCTTTACGTACATGAAAATTTATGACTTTTGTGGGATATATATAGATATAGAGAAAAATAGGGTCCTATGACACCAGTGTCAAATTTAAAGTTTGACACCTCATCTGAGAGCCGTTAGATAAAAAAATATCAATGACTCTAATTTGTAAGCATGTGACACCATTGATCTTTTTTGATCTAACTGCTCTCAGATGAGGTATCAAACTTTAAATTTGACACCGGTGTCAAAGGATCCTACCCCATTATGACAAGTATTTGTGTTTATGGATGAGTCCCTCTGGATGTATTTTTTCATGGCTCCCTAATAGATTAGTTTTTCAATTGCCACTTTGAGGTTCCAGCAGTCATCGGTGTTATGGTCGTAGCCTCTATGAAAATCATAATTTTTTTCCTGTTCTTTTGCACCTCAGGTTTAAGGGAAGGTGGCCTCTCAATATCGCAGAACTCTGAGTGCGTGACCTTCCAGAGAATTTCGAATCTGGAGAAATTGAGGGGATGTAATTATCATCATTGTCTCTGCTAAATTGACATCCCTTTTCTTTTTATTGCCATTAATTATCGCTTGATTTGCTGTTGTTCCTAGATGGGCCTTCCCGGTCAGCTTTTTCTTCTTTCGTGCTCCTTTTAAAATCTTTAATCCTCATGACGCCCTAAGCTCAACACTTCACTTCTTCCATCTTAATAACTCAGTATTGAGCAAGCTCATAAGCAAAAGGTGTTGGGCAAGTGGTCTCAAAACTCAAGAGGGGGGAGGTGAATTGAGTTTTAAAATATTTTCACAAAATGTCTCACTTTCCTTAAACAAATTTCTTGAGTTTCTATGTTCCCAGACAAGTAAAGTGTGATGAATAAAAACTAAGACAAGCAAATAATGAGCAATAAATCTAAATCTAAATATGTTCAAGTATGCAAACAATGCTTATCTAAAGAGATAAATGTTAGAGAGATTAGAAACAAGATGTATTTTGGTTCCATCACCACTACCGGGACCTACGTCCAGACCGAAGCCGCTTAATCAAATCTCACAAATGGTCAAGTTTCAAGGGTGCTTGACAAACCACTACAACCTCCAAGATTTTAGTTCTTGGAAACCTTACACTTTCACTCACTTTCTTAGGCTGTGAACAACCTTTTCACTAGGATTTCATTACCCTTAACTCAAGTAAACAGTAAGAGAGTGTTTAGAAATGAATAAGTACTCTTAAAGTATAGATTGAACAAATTGAAGCTTATGGGTATTGATCAATATCACAAGAATAGAGTTCAAGAAGTGTTTATGATCAAGATGAATAAGAATGAGTAATTGATATGTTTGATTCAAGAGGAATAGTCAAGAATTATTGTATATTCAATTAAACAGTGATTCAAATTTGTTGGAGGCGTAACAAATAAGTATATATAAGTATTGGACCGAAACTAGCCATTAATAGTCGTTTGAATGCTTACTGGTCACAAGTAATCAATTACTTTTCATAGAGTAATCGATTGCTTTATGAAGTAATCAATTACTTTGCAACAAGAAATCAATTACTCTGTCTCTCGGCAAAGTATTCGATTACTTTTAAAGAAAGTAATCAATTACTTTTTTATAGCAACTAATAATGCATCATTTTTTAGTTCAAATGTATTCCAACTTGACTCCAACCATTTTTTATGCAAGTCCTTGACTTAATGAAAATGTTTTGAATTTATAAAACATATAAAGGATCTTTTCTATGGATTTTTCAAATTTCCTTCAAGTATGTAAATCATAGATGATGCATGCATAAAAATAGGTATTCTTTGAGCTCATTCACGCAATATTAATCAATTACTTTTGCATTTAATTGCTTGATTGGATCTTCTTATTTTTAGCTTTTCTTCTTATAAACAGAAGTTAGGCCAAATAGGTTTTGAAAAAAACTTTTATAATGAAGAAAAAAAATCAAAAGCCAAAAGCTCATAGGAAGAGCTTTTGTTAAGCTTTTATCAGCTTTTCTTGAATTGTGAGCTTTGTTCGAAATGAAGAGCCATAGAGATATAGAGATAGACTTTTCTTGAAATGTGTGCTTTTAAGTAACTTGTAAGCTAAAAATTTTATGTAATCATCAAACAACTTTTAGTATTTTTTTTAGCTTTAGCTTTAAAGTAACTTCTAGCTTACAAAAAAAGATGATCCAAACAGGTTCTAAGTCTAAGTCCTATAGATGTATAATACTTGTAGGCTCTTGGACTTAAGTTCTTCCATTGTAGCTTAATTCTTGATCTTCTCTTTGGACTTGGTCATTTGTCTTGATGGTTTTGCCTTTGTTGACTTGTTGAATTGCTTCCTTGGGCTTCTTTTTATTGTTGTAAGATGTATCACTTTTGAAGTTTTATTCCAAGTTTGTATGTTATCATCAAAACTCTTACATAATTGAAATCTTCATTTTGAGTGCTTTGGTTCCACAAAGGGATCATTCAGAAGGCAAAAAAAGATTATGTGCACTTGCACTTTGGGATCTAAACCCATTGCAATGACAACCTCTTTACCAAACCACTCGATCTAAAAGTGTAAAGACTCGCTCGATTGCTACATAAATTGGGCGAGGTCATATGTTATTTGTGATGAAAATGAGTTTGTTTCCCTATAGGGAATGTTTTAAAACCCAGATCGAATCAGCTAGGACAACCCAGGTTTCGGTAACCTAATAAGGGTACCGGTTCAAGCTGGCCATTGGATCGGTCATGCAGTTGAACTAGTTTCGACCAATTGATTCGGCCGAGTTTTGGTGACTCACAGGTCAAACGGAACCCCGTGGGTCAAGCTGTTTTCTCCCTTAAACTGGTTTTTTAAAAATTTGACAAAATATTTCACTTTTGAAAATGACTGTGAATCAAACTCAGCCTATAAGAATGAGTAGTGTTATCACTTGTCACTGGGCTACCCTCAATTGTTGGTCAAAATGCACCTTATAATATATTTATTATATAATCTAATATAAATTTATGACAATATATTCCACTTTTAACAGCGGCCAAGAATCGAACCCAGCTTATGAGAGTGAATAATGTTACCACTTACCACTGAGTTACCCTCAATTATTGGTCAAAATGGACCTTATAATATATTTATTATATAATTTAATTAAATCGGTTGAACTCGTGACCCAACAGTTGAACCAATGACCCAATAATCCAATACCTCAACCGAGTCGATGACTGGGCCGAGTTTTAAAACGCTACCTATAGGAGGGTTGTATGTCAATATAATAGTGATATAGTGAGTCAGAGGTATAGACCGAAGCTTAACAAGAGAGTTACCATGTATGGGTCTTAGGAAAAGGCTGGGTATCAAGGGAAAGTGATGTGCATAGTGACTATTGAGGCTGTATTTCTATAGAATAACAATAAGGTGAGCAAGGGTGCAAAATGTGTCTCCTCAATAGCATAAGAGGGGTACATATAGGTGGAGAAAATTCTCCAATAATGAGTGAGAGAGTCATAACCATTTTGCCCTTATTGGGCCTATTAAGTGTAGTCAAGCATCCTGCCTGGTGAATGAGGTACATGTGCAAGAGGAATAAAACTTAGTGTAATAAGCATGTAAGTTATCTCATTTTAAGAATGTAGGGACATAACCCCTACATGGGTGTAGGGGTTTTAGAGGACATCCCAATTGATTAAACACATATGACTAGTCCAGAACAAGTTGCATATTGTAATCCATTTTATTTTTATGAATTATTTTAACTTGCCCTACATATATCCCATCTAGATGGTTTAGAGAAAGAATTTTATATATATGGGATAATAATTTCTCCTATTGTAAGAGAAGTTACCCATCTTCCTATAGAGACAATAATCCAGTAAAAAGAAAAGAGAAGGAGGTGAGAAAAAAAATTGCAATGAGACCTGTAAGAACCCGCACCGTTAATTAAGGAATTTAATTAATTAATTATGAGAAAAATAGGAAATGATTCCATAATTGACCCTAATAATTATTATGAGGCTCTAATAATTATGGTAAGTGATTAAGAATGCTGAAAGTCGCTTTTCGGAAGAAAAGTGCAAATACCGGTTCTGATAGTCGGTATAAATGCGTACCGAAAAAGTATCCCAGAAAATTATAATAAGTGCATGATAATTACTAGAATAATATATAGGACTTGTAAAATGAGTTTCAAGTCCAAATAATGAAAACTGGTGCCAGAATTTGATACTGGCTATGAAAAGCGCGTACCGGAAAGGTGCTCAGAAAAATATACGAAAAATATGATAAATCTTGTAAAATAGAGTAGGTTAAGAATCCCGAGTTTGGGATTAAAATGCTCAGTGTAGCAATTAAAGTTAATACTGTGTGATTTCATTTAAGTGGACTATATATATGACTTTTAGGCACAAAACCCTAGGCCATACACTCTTGTACGTGGATGCCTTGAGGGTGGCTGATCAGCTTGTGCACTTCTCCTTGCCTCTTCACCATTTTGAGGGTTTGTGACCTTTTCCTTCATTTCTTCTCCTCTTTAGTTGGGGAAACACTTGGGTGAGTGCCTTGGGAGGTTGAGGTTCAGCTCTTGCTGAGTAGAGGGTGCTGTTTGGGGAGAGTTTGAGGATTTACTTTGTTTGTTTGGGTTGGTGGAGCCATAGTCATGGCATTTGGAGGTCCAAGTGGTGGCCTTTGGTGATAAAGAACCAACCTTGGAGGTGTCATTTTCGTGCTCTATGTATAGCCAGTTTTTGGGAGCCTCTAGTGAGCTCCAAGAGCACTTCTTTTTCTGTGTGAAGCTTGGGTGAGTGGTTCAACACTTTAACTTTAATTCTTGAGCTTAAAAATTGAACCTTGATGCATCTAAAGGCTAAAAGATGATAACTTAACGTTGGGTAATGTCAAACACACTTAGAAGTGCATGTTTAAGTATTTATAATCGGTAAAAACCCAACCTTGGAAGGATATCTTCACGAAATGCAGTTTCTGCATTCTGTCTTGAAATATCCGGATATCTGCCCATGAAATATCCGGATATTGGATATCCGGATATGGTGATTTGGATATCCGGATGATATGAGAATCTGTATATCCGGATATTGCATATCCGGATATTGCATATCCAGATATGGACAGTGAGATATCCGGATATTGCATATCCGGATATGTACCAGTGGAATATCCGGATATTCTGGGATTTCGTAGAACAGTAGCTGTGTTGTGTGTACAGTAGGCTATTGGGGGTTTGTGAACCCTAGATTGATGAAGTTGAACTTCTGTTTTAATTGAACTAAGTCTGAATCATATGATTAAGGGCTTATGGCTTGTGAGAAGCCTTAAGACATAATTCGTAATATGAAAACGTAGTCTTTATGTTTACGCTTTTGAGCTATGAATGTTGATATACTTGCTGGTCCTAAATCAGATTGTGATCTGCTGTGTGTTGGACTTTGAGCTTGTGGCTTTGGATAGCTAGCTTAGAGGTAAGCTTTCCTGTCCTCGGTTTAGCCATGTTGTGGTTCCACCATGTCCCATGGGGGTATGGTTATATGCATGATGTTGTCTTCATGTACTGTTTTATTGAAATGCTATGGAGCTGTTAAGTGCAATTGTTGTATGATATTTATGTGGTGTTTGCCTTAAAGGGAAACCATGGGGTGGCCCTTTAGGGGTGGGTACAGCATGGGCTGGTACTGTGTGGGTAATAGACGTATTTCTGCATATCTCTGATCAGTAGAATAGTTATAACCCACATGACATGATTATCTGCTGCATTGCACTATTTTGGAAATTATATTGTTAAATTGCTTTTGAACTTATATTGCACATGTAAGTGAGCTTGGGGTGGAAGATCCTTGAGGACCCCTTGTCTTACTGAGATTTTTGTTAGAGATCTCACCCCACGTTTGGAGCGCTTATTTCAGGTTCAGGTAAATGTTGGGGTTGAGACCTCAGGCGGCAGGAGGTCGGAGCTGAGTTAGATATTGCTGTTATATTTTGCTGACTTGTTGGATGCTGGTTATGCATGCTGCTTTATGCTTTTAGCTTCAGTTTATGATTGTATATCATCTTGTTGAGACGCTGTTGATTTGGTGAGCATGGGGATTGTCCATGACACATAGTATTGTTTATGTCTTGTTTTATTTGGAGTTGTAATAATGTATCAGGATTATGGTCCGGACTACGAGTTGTAGATCCGTGATTTTAGATACACACTTTATTTATATATTGAGGTATTTCAGTAGACGTCTTATTGCAATTTACATACATACGATATTTTATGAAATTGATTAAATAATCAACTTGGCTAAGTATATGACGTCATAATTGGAAAAGAAAAAGATATTCCGCAATTTTTATTAAGCGCAGCTTAATACGATGTAATGTTAACAAACCAGGTATACACGGGGTGTTACAAGACCCACCATTTTATGTTTCTGTAGGTTGAGACTAGAGAGGTAACTCCTGCTACAACTAGAGAAGTTATTATCCATATATATATATATATATATATATATATATATATATATATATATTTAGGATCCTTTGACACCAATGTCAAATTTGAAGTTTGACACCTCATCTGAAAGCCGTTAGATCAAAAAAGATCAATGGTGTCACATGCTTACAAATCAGAGTCGTTGATTTTTTTGATCTAATAGCTCTCAGATAAGGTGTCAAAGTATCCTACCTCATATTTTATATATATATATATATATATATATATATATATATATATATATATATTCAATAGCCAAAGCTATTTTACATTTTGATCAATATTTAAAAAGTTTTTTTAAGTAAAAAGAATAGTATTTTGATTTTTTCCAAAAATAAAAAATTATTATTTTAGCTTTTTTCTATTTTTTTTAAGTTGCATCCAACAAGCATATGAGATAAAAAGCGTTTTTATTTTAAAAAAATATTAGCTTGTTGAAGAATAAAAGAAAAAACTCAAAAGATAATTCTTAATCTGCTGCGAGTTTGGCTAGCCAAGACTGTTAGCCTGCTGAATTTAAAAAAAAAAAACTTGCAGAAAGCTACCCGCCTCCTTTGTTTACTTTTAGGCCTAATATTTTTTATAAATTTTTTGACATATTTACTGCCATAAAATGAAATGGATTAGATTTCTAAATTTATTTTCTAAATACGGATCTAATACACACTATTCCTGTTTTTGGGCGACCTGTGCTGAGTTGCCATACCTAAATACAAAATGAGCCCTATCTTTCCAGTGAAGTTTGCTATTTCTATGGTGATTATCATGGGACAGTCCCCATTAATGTCGATACCTTGTCCAATGTGAAGATTTTAGTACTCCGTAGTTTAAGTACTCAATACATCATTTATTAAAAAAAAAAAAAAAAAAGTCTCTTAACAATATTTATCCTATTCCTATTTTATGGTTAATGGTACATTAGTTCTATTTTTTTGTTATTAATTTAAATGAGAAAAGTTATACTTACAACTTTTTTTTTACAATCTCTTACAACGGTATCTTAACGCCGTTGATTTCTACCAATCAACGGTTATCATTTATTGTGAATTAATAATTAATTAATGGGTTTAATTTGTGAAAATCATAACCGTTGATTAGCAGAAATCAACGGTGTTAAGATATGATTGTAAGATGTTGTAAAAAATAAAGGTTGTAAGTATAATTTGCGAAAATCATAACCGTTGATTGGCAGAAATCAACAGTGTTAAGATATTGTTGTAAGATGTTGTAAAAAATAAAGGTCGTAATTATAACCTACCTCAATTTAAATAAAGAAGTACCTAGCACTAAAAATATACACCTCTTAATGGGTTTATTGCGTATCTAGTAGATTGAATTTACTATGATGGCCATTCTCAGATGACTTTGCCGTGCGAAACTTGTTTCTCTTCCACCAGAAAATCCTCCTTTAATGGTGGCAAGCAATGACTACTTTAGGGTGAATTTCATGCATAACATATGTAAAAAAATGTTACAAAATCTTAAATGTTAGTCACAAGTCACAGCTTGGGAACACCATATGCTTTGGCGGAAATATGCGAATACCAAATGGCCAAATGGTCGCTTCAATCAAGTTTGTTGACGGATGATTGACTATTGTTGTGATGCCCTGTGAGATGTGTGCTATTGTCTATTCTAGAAAGAATAAAAAAAGAAAAAAGAAAAGAAAGAATCTTCCTTTCATATTTTCTAAAAGCCAATTACTGCCATCCATAATTGGACAGCTTAAATTATGTGCCAACCTTTCATCACATGGAGGTCCCTGCGTGTTCCTCTTTTTCTGTTCTTTCCCACAATTTCAAAGGCCACCTTAGTACACTTCTTGACCCAATACGGGGCACACATTCCACCAATATCATGTCACCGTTAATTTTCATGATGATCAGTTTGAGCCAAAGGCATTTTGACAAAAGTCATAAGCATACAAAGAAAAGTATTTTTAATCAAAAAAATTTAAACACTTTGGTAAATGATTCACAGTGATCTAGTCTTAGCAAGTGATCACTTTGTGTATGTGTGTGTCATGTCTTATTCTATATAACCAAAGGGCTGAAGTTCTTTTGGGTTATTGTTGATTTTTTGTTTTTTGGTGGGTGGAGTCTTATTGAGGTTTTAAACTTTTTTGGAGAGTCTTATTGATGTTTTGCTTATTCAAGTATTGGACCTTCAAAACATCGTACACATCAGGCCCCTGTCAAATTTGGGCCTTAATTTTCCCAAAGGCCACACACATGTAAATCCATTTCATGCTTCAGCCTAACTGTTTTCCTTGTAAAACTCACGTCTTTTTGTAATACTAAATTTATTTTATATCTATCAAGAGTTATATTAATATCTTTCCATATATTTATATATAATTCAAGAACTCTAAATTATGCTAATTATATATGTATTTTATTTTTTTGTCATTCAAGGTCAAAGGAAAAAAAGAAAAAGAAAAAACAAACTTGCATTGTCAGCAATATG
Source organism: Gastrolobium bilobum (assembly GCF_033153095.1). Taxonomy (NCBI): domain Eukaryota; kingdom Viridiplantae; phylum Streptophyta; class Magnoliopsida; order Fabales; family Fabaceae; genus Gastrolobium; species Gastrolobium bilobum. The sequence goes on from NW_026899052.1 coordinate 140,566, forward strand.
AGAATTAGTTCCATGAAGTCATGTGTGGTTACTTAACTGAATACTCCCTGAGAGAAATACACGTTAAAGTGTTCTCCATCATAGTCCATAGACAAAATCTGCTTCTAAAACCAAATTACAAGGAAAACAAGTTGAAACCGTCTTAGTGTATCTTTATTAGTATATCTACTACTAACTACAAACACGATAATCACATTTATTTCAACTAGGGGAATCGTTGCAGGTACTTTGTCTACTTCAGAGGTAGCTATTTGTCTAATAAATTACCAATATTCTAAGGAGGTGGTTACGTATGAACAAAATCATAATTCAACAAGGAAAAGCGACTTGTGGCTTGTAATTAGTTACTGGGTCGCTACGGCTATTGTCTCTATCATCACCCTCATCTCAGGTCCAACCACCCCCAATGCACCACTCTTCTAGCTAGCTCTTCCCACACCCAAACCTGTTTAGGTTCAGCATGAACAATCCTTCATAAACAAAATAATCTATATTAGGAATTAATTAATGCAAAAAACACCAACCCCATCAAGAATAACCAAATTCAATTATAACAAATTAAACTATTTCGCTCACATATAATGTTATTTTCAGTTCTAGTCTAGACGCTTGAAAGAGGGTCATGACTCAAAGTAATGTAAGGTCACTCTCAATATACACACATTGCTTCAACTCTCTCTTTTGCTACTCCAATACTTCTTTAAAATCAAACCTTCTTTCCCAATACTCTCTCAGAGCTCAGAATCTCTTCCAAGCCAACCAGAAAGAAGAGAGATTCTGAAGAAAAAAAAAAACACCATGAAGAACACAAACAACAATACAAAACTCATCCTCCTCCACCCTTATATCCAGAAACAAGGAAGCTCCAATCGCCTATGGCTTCTAGCTTTCATATCAATTCTTACCATTGCTTTTCTTGTCACCCTCATTTACACAAGAGAATCCACCATTATTCCCTCAGCAACTTCAACTGTCATAGCCTCAACCACCCCAGTTTCAGGGTTCGGAAGTTCACCATTGCCAGCCACAGTAATCAACACTCTCCTCCACTATGCATCAAAATCCAATGACACGTTCCACATGCCACACTCAGACCTCAAACCCATCTCTGATGTGCTCCGAAAATGCTCTTCACCTTGCAATTTCCTCGTCTTTGGCCTCACACACGAGACCCTTCTCTGGAAAGCTCTGAACCACAATGGCAGAACAGTTTTCATTGATGAAAACCGCTACTACGCTGCATACATAGAAGAAAAGCACCCTGAAGTCGATGTCTATGACGTTCAATACACCACCAAACGTAGTGAGATGAAAGAGCTCATAGCTTCAGCAAAAGAACAGGTAGCAAATGAGTGCAAGCCAGTGCAGAATCTTCTATTTTCAGATTGCAAACTTGGACTCAATGACCTTCCCAACCATGTGTACGAGGTTGACTGGGATGTTATATTGGTGGATGGGCCACGTGGGGATTGGCCGGAAGCCCCCGGAAGAATGTCGGCGATCTTCACCGCCGGCGTGCTGGCCAGAAGCAAGAAGGGTGGTAATCCAAAGACTCATGTGTTTTTGCATGATTTCTTTGGAGAAGTGCAAAAGGTTTGTGGGGATGAGTTCTTGTGCAAAGAGAATTTGTTGGAGGCTAGTGAGACTTTGGGGCATTATGTTTTGGAAAGGATGGATGAAAGTAGTGTCAAGTATTGTAAGAATCAAACATCTTCTGGGTGGTCTGGGGTTTCTTCATCAACTTAGTTACTATCTCTCCCATCCACAAAAGCAGCTAAGAATCATCTTAGTCACAATTGGTTCTTCATCCTTCTTTTCTGGGTATTTATGATCCTTTTTACATTGCTGCTACATTTTGTTTACTTCTTGGCTGGGGTTTGTAAAAAATAATTCTTTTTTACTTTACCTTTTCATTTTAAAGCACTCAAAATTGTAATTTCTTCAATGAATTCAAGCTTCCAAATGTCAATTGAGGATAATGCGAAAAAAAAAAAAAAAAGTGGATTATGCAATTGACAAAGAAAACGAAAATGGTTTGTTTAATTGCATCTGATAGTACAGATTCCATTTTTACTCCACATTTTATGGTTAAAACTTTCATTGACTTGCTGCAATACTCTTAGAAAGGCTACTACTCATCCTTCAGCTGATGTTTTCACAGTTAGCGTTGTAATGCAATGAAATATAGAAAGCTAATTTGGGTTTGAAGTTCCTTAGTAGACAATAAGATATTTAGAGGTTAGTCAGAATTATTTGGTCTTAACTATCGGTGTAAATCAGCTAGACTTTTAATTTAAATAGTCTATACCTATATAAAATATTTTATGCCTAGCCTGTTAGCTTTATATAGACACAAATTATAAGTCTGATTTGATCTATATTTAAAAAATAAAAGTATTGCCTAGTCTTGTTAGCCTGTTTAAATCTATTACATATTCAATAATTAAAAAAAAAATTAAAATAATTTACTTTATTATTTGAAATTATTAAAATAATAATTTTATTCATTTTATTTAAAATAAATAATATGATATAGGCTAACCTCTAGGCTTGTAGATCCGATATATAAAAAAAAAACTATGACCTGTTTTCTAAATAAGCATTTTTAAAAGTCTAAACCTGCTCTATTTGATTATATTTAATAGGCTGAGTCTGACCTAATATAAACTAAGGCGTAAGCCCCTATAGACCGACCTAACCATTTACTTCCCTAATATCAACTTTTAAAAAATAGCATTAGGTCATTTAGGTGCATTAATTAGTTGTGTGACTGCCACAACTAATACAACTAACTGTTAAGGTTGTTTGGTTGTCTCCTTCAAAGAGAGAGAGAGAGAGAGAGGTGCTTAAGGTCGCTTGGATTTGGATGGAAGTTGCTTCAACAACTACGGATTTGTTCCATGTGAACTTGCCTCATAATTAAATGAACTTGAACAGCAAGCTCTTGGGTTGCTTAGAAGTCAACTTCATATTTGTCTTGGGCCTCTTGGCCAATGGCCAATTGGGTAGCTAGAGCAAGCCTTTTTTATTGTTTCGGCCTTAATGCAAGTAAAAGAGAATGCGTCTCAAAGATGATCTTGGTCAGAAGGGAGAAGAAGCATGTTGCAAGATTTATCATGGTTTAATGCTTTCAATGTACTATCAAGCATGTAGATTGTTTCTGTTTAATCAGTGATTTTAAATTTGAATTCTTGGAAATGCAACTACATTAAAATTTGACAGAGAGATCTCTGCCGTCCATGTGGTCCTACCCGACTCGAATCGGACTAGTCGAATAATCGATGAACAGATGCATAATAAAAATCACTCACACCACTTCCCGTTAAACCCAACTAACGAGTGTGGGGTAACTGATGGGAAATATCCAAAAAAAAAAAAAAAATGTTTGCTTTCATGTTATGGCGGATCATACATTTTTGAAGGAGATATGTATGATATATGCATGGTGAGAGTCTCTTTAAACACTTAGCAGCACATCTTATACAGGTTCAAGTGTAACATTAACAATGGACAATTGCAAGATAATACACATTATACAGCCATAATTCTGGCTATAATTGTAATTGTAGACTGATATTTAAAATCATTCCAATAAGAAAACAGATCACTTATTTTAACCCTATATCACTCCAAGATTCCCAAACTAAAAAATAAAAAATAAATCCCTTCCTAAAAACTCTTTTCCTTGAGATTCTTGACAAAGTTGGTGACATCATAACACATAATCAAAACTCATACATATTAGAAAATGCGTTAAAATATAAACCATTTTTGTTGCATCTTATAATTGAAGTTTCAATGTTTTATTATGATGTACACAAGCAACAGAAATGTTCTATTATATATTGTGGAGTGGGGTCCCATACAAGGAGGCTTTTCTCAAAGACGACAACATTATTGTCATCATAGACAACAGTGAATCACGCGCTCTCTCCTAAGTTGGTGTCATACGTATAACAATATGTGATAAGCCACTTCATTTTCTTGTTATAAACCACCACAGTAGCACGCAACGCCACCTGCTACGTAGAGTTCAGAGATAATCTCAACCACCGATGGCCACGAACTTTAGTTTCATCCCCATAATTGGTAAATTTCCGTCAAACATATCTATGGTTTCCCATCATCATTACTTTGTGTGTATGTGTATATGAAAACATATACCTTGGATTATTGGAAATTATTAAAACATGTTACAATTGGTCTTGCTTGGGATGGTTTTTACGATTGATAAGCTTTCAATGTGTATAATAGAAAATTCTTGAGTTTCTCAGCAGTTAAGACTTCGGAAGAGGAATGTTTTGTGTGCTAATTTCTGAATCTGACATATTTTTGATTTTGGAAAATATAATGGTACAGATATTAGTCCCCTTTTAGCCAAGTCAGATGACCCAAAAATGGCTGAGGATCCTGGTGTAGTTGAGGTTGTTAGACAATTGGATAAGGCTTGTACAGAGGCAGGGTTCTTCTACGTGGTACTTGTTGCATCTTTTAACATTTTTCCTTTTACTCTGATTGCATTAGGGTTTATAGTTTAGTCTTTTACTGCAAATAAAGGTGGGAAAAAAAGGTTATTGATTTTAGAAATATGAGACAAATTGAGAAGAAATTGCACTATAAAGAACAACTTAATCTTTATGGGACAGAATCGGTTGTATTACAGTGGGTCCACTACAACTTCTACTAACATATATGATGTTCTGATTTCATATGTATTCCAATTGTCCCTAGAATAGTTGTTCTGTCGCTTGGGAAATGCCCAATAGTACTTAAAAATTGAAATCATCAAAAAGAAAAAGAAAAAAAGCATAAAAACAATAGAAAAAAAAATGGAACATGAAGGAGGAAGAAATGACTCATAGTAAATGAATATGCCTGATTTCACATACTAAGTTACATTTATTGCAACTTCAGCGAAACTATTGCCATCGACACGGTTTTGATTGAATAGAGTTCTTCGATTCAACTCAAGAAATTGGTTAACTACTCCCTCGTTTCCTAAGGGTCAGTTTATTAAAGGGGTGAGAATTTCATGAATCAGTTTACCAGTAAAACTCCAGAAAATTGATCAATGAATTTTTCATTTCCATTTTTTACCCCCTAGCAAACTGACCCTAATGTTACATTTTCTTGACGATACAAAGCAAGATTTTGCTTTGCAGTTTTCTCCCTTGTCATCTTATATCATTGCACTTAGGCCATTTTGTGTTTAATGTTTACTTCAATTACTACGACCCTTGATTGACAGAAAGGCCACGGTGTTCCTGATACTCTCCTCAATGAGGTTAAAGGTGTAACTCGCAGATTCTTTGAACTTCCATATGAAGAAAAGACAAAGATCAAAATGACTCCAGCTACCGGGTTCAGGTTTGCTTTATTGCATTGATCCCTGCATCTGTACTTTGTATATAAGCATCACCTCAGTACTTGCCACATCAAGTTTATCCAAATAATTTATGCTGATACCAGCCTAACTTCTGATGCAGAGGATATGAGAGGCTTGGAGAAAATATAACCGAAGGTGTACCAGATATGCATGAAGCTATTGATGTAAGTCATGCTTGTTGCTTAAGAAAAAAATTAGGTGTCTTTGTTTCTAGTGTGTGGTTCTTTTCTAAAAGATATGGGACAGAACACATACCAGAAACAAATACTTGACTGTTATTATTGACATTGGGCTCATCTCAGTGAATTTTAAAATCGAATGTAATACTGGCCACCACTTTCTTACATATTTCACCCTTACCTCATATAGCTTATTCGATCATACCAAATATCCAACATTGTTCGAGATTAGACTACCTCATGGAGCCTAGCATAGCAGTTCCAATAATTTATTGTGTTTCTTATGGTTCTATCAAGCAATAAATGATCTCTTTATTTTCCTTTAACAGTGCTATAGGGAAGTGACTAAGGGCATGTATGGAGCTCTTGGCAAAGCTATGGAAGGATGCAACCACTGGTATGAGGAATTAGGAATTTTCTATTTATTAATGAATGTATTCCTCCACCCCCTACTCCCACATTTTTTAGGTCAATATTATACTCGAGAGAACAATTATATATATGCTCCTGCTCCTGAATTCCTGATTAACTAAGAATATTCACTAAATTAGATTGATGATCTAGGGAATACTTTTCCATGATTGACACTCTCTCGGGCCTGTGACTCTAATATCCTAGCATTTGACTGATTGCACTTGGGACTTGGAAGTATTTTGATACAACCCCTATCAAGGTTTACTCTAGGAAGCAGATTAGGGAATCAATTGGCATTGCTGACTCACCTATTGAAAAGAATATCCTAGATGACAATTCTGTTAGAAGTGAGAAAGAGGTTGCTGACGTGGCTGAAGGAAGTTGAGAGAAGGTTATGATAAAAGAGGGATAAATAGAGGAAGGCGGAGGAGGGAAAGAGCATCTTTGGGACTTGGAACTTTGGGCACCTCTTGGGTGATTGGGAGAGTCTAGAGCCTCTATAATTGCTCTAGAATTATCTTACACTATTTTCCTTTCTGTTATAGCATTTCCTGTTCATTGTATTTCCCTTTTCTTGTTAAATTGTATCTGAGTTGTTACCATTTTCATATTGTAATACAGATATAGATACATCTATATACAGATCTGTGTTCCTTTTCCATAATCCATTGTGTTAGATTTATTTTCTGGTTGGTCTCTAGCATATTTACACTCAGTAGAAAAGTCTTATTGTACTAAGATAATGCTTACGTTTATAGGAACTAATGCATGTCTTTTGATCCTCTTTCATTTTGCGGCGCATATGCAGGCCACAAAATCCTCCAACATTCAAAGTTCTTATGGAGGAGTATATTAGTGTCTGCACAGGCATGCTTTGTCCTCCCCTAGTTACCTTTAACATCAAGTGAGTTCCTGCGGTTAAATTTTTGTTTTCTTATATAGTTCTTTTGGTTGGAGCAGACCTTGCAAGGAAAATTATGCGTGGAATTGCTTTAGCATTAGGTGGATCACCTGATGAATTTGAAGGTCAGAGAGCTGGGGATCCATTTTGGGTAATGCGACTCGTTGGTTACCCTGGTGTGTCCACAGTAAATGGAACCAATGTTATGAAAAACGACATTGGATGGTAATGAAATATTGGACCCGGAGTTCTCAAATGTTTACCTTTTTTTCTCTTCCTATTACTAGGCTTTAAATTATTGATGTCGTTTTCTTTGTTACTTTTTCTTTTCCATTTCTTTGAATCCAAACAAAACCAGTGGAGCTCACACTGATTATGGTATATCTTAAGCTTAACTTTATTATGATAAGTCTAGAATATATGTTCAAGTCATTTTCAATGATGTTAGATGCTGCTTAACAGGTTTATTGACATTAGTTAACCAGGATGACGATATAAACGCACTCCAGGTATGCACTTGTATATGGCCCTTTGTGTATAATAGATACTCATAATCTTCATTTGATGCATGCAGTTCTTGATTTTTCTTCTATTCTCACTACAATCATCGAACTTCCATACAATTTAAATATCTGGGGCAAGTAGCTTCGGAGATGATGTGTTCTGTATCCCAATTTTCTCCACATGACTGTATATTTCTAGAATAAATAAAGTCATTCTGAAGTGGCTGATTCTTTCAACCTTTACCTACTCGCTTAACCATTTTATTCAATCACTTAAGTTTGTGTTTTCTATATTTTTATTCCTATTTTTTATTTCTACTTTATATTTTATTCTCAATCCACAGATTCCACACTAGTTTGTGATAAAGGTGACATAAAAGTTAAATATTGTTTTTGATCCGCTGTTATGTTTCTGCTGTGAAAATGTTGAAGGTGAGAAACCTGTCTGGCGATTGGATATCAGCACCTGCAGTTCCTGGGACATTTGTGTGCAACATTGGTGACATGCTAAAGGTATCTTACACTTAAATCTCTTCTCTTCATGTAGAAGTTTTACCTAAGATTTGGTGGATCATCTGATTAAGTTTGGAAGAGAACTGCAGATATACTCTAATGGTTTGTACGAGTCAACTTTGCATCGGGTGGTAAACAACTCCCCCAAATATAGAGTCAGCGTAGTATATTTTTACGAGGTTAGCTCCTTTTTCTATTTTACATGTGTCATCGTTTTTCTCTCTTGTTTGTTTCGTTGCTTATCCCATATGCCACTACTGCATGAACAGACGAACTTTGATACTGCAGTAGAGCCCTTGGATACACCTAAAACGAGGGCAAATGGCAACAAGAAGTTTCAAAGGGCTGTCTACGGAGAGCATCTAGTTAGCAAGGTCCTCACAAATTTTGTTGACCAGTAACTTTGTTTCCTTCGCTCTGGTGTGTAATAAGTCAAGTTTCTTGTAAGCAAGCTCCTCGCTTGCATGTACTGAAAATAGTGTAATTATAAGTCAAGCGTTTGTTACCCATCAACGTCTTCATTCTCAAAACTTATTAACTTGAGAACGCTTTCAGTTTCAAGACTAGTACTCGGGATTTCACACGCTCCCTGTTCTCATATAATATCATACAACATTAGCAGAGGTGTTAACGGGCTAAGTCAGGTCAAGATTTATTCTTAAAAGGCTAAGCTTATATTTAAACATATCAGTCTAACATAGCCTGTTACTCGGCTTGTGGCCTGACTTATTTACAAAAAAATAAAAGTATGATGTATTTAAACATGTCAGTTTGACATAGCCTGTTATTCGGCTTGTGGCCCGACTTATTTACAAAAAATAAAAGTCTGATTTAACCTGTTAAAAAAAAATAAGAGAACAAAAATTTATCCAAACAAAATATACAATCAACAACACTAATAATTTCACGAAGATTCATAAATTCAATGTATATCCAAATAGCATAATATAAAGCAAAATAATTCAAAAAGTCTATTTAACCAATAAAATGGATTGAGAAGAGAAAGAGGAATATTATGAATAGTATAAAAAAATATAAAATAAAAGTAAAAATTAGTATACTATAGTAGCCTGAGAAGCTCTATGGCTAGACTTATGAATTTGAGCTGAAATTTTTTATTAAACGAGTTTTTATACAAATTCAAACTTCGTTTCAACAATTAATTTTAGATATATAAGCTCAGACCTTCACCGGCCAGGTCAAAAGGCCCTGAAACTAAAAGACCCTAGTTTGTTTACCACCCCTAAACATTAGACAATAGCAAATAAACAACAAACAAAAGAAAACGAAAAAACAACCATCCAACTGGCAGTTGTTTTATCAGATCGTTGAAGCAGTTAAACACAAACCAATTCAGCTTATGAAATGGTAAAGACAATCACAAAAATTTGATAGCTCAGAATAAGCATCAGCGTTTTAACACTGTTACGTGTACAACACTGCCAATTGGGCAATTGCCATAAGAATGAAGTCAAATACAACACGAAAGAGATTAGTAATTTGAACTATTCTCACTTCTAATCACTACAAAATTGTATCTAAATGATGTTGTAGTTGTGCTGGCTTAGCCTGGCCTCACTACCTCTACGGCAGAAGATATTTCATTCAGTTCCATCTGGGTATCTTTGAGATAAAGTGGAATTCTTGTACCTGTACCCCGAAGCCTATCCACCATGTCATAAAGAAACTCAAAAGTCAGTTTAGATTGTTTGTTAAGTTCCTCCCTGATGTGAGGCTGAAGGCTGAACCAGTCTCCCAACAATTTATGAACATGAGAACGGATCATTCTCCATGGCACAGGGTACTGTTCACAAAGCTTCAAATACTCTACTAACAGATCTGCCTGGTCCAGTTTTCCATCCACATTGGTTCCTTCACTTCCAGATACCCATTCAGCAGTTCGAAATCCTGCAAAGAGAGCTGGATTTTCAAGCAGAGTCTCCGCAGAAAGCACCCCTTCGACACCGGTCTCTTCCAAGCAGTCTTTAACATCATCAATATGCCTTATGTTCCCATTTGCGAGGACAGGGATTCTGACTGCATCCTTCACAGCCCTGATGGCTTTCCAGTCGGCTCGAAATTTCTTCCCATCCTTCTCATCCCTTGTTCTGCCATGGACAGCTAAAAGCATACAACCAGCCTCCTCAAGCATCCTAGCATACTTCAAAGTGTCCTCTAAATTCGGAAAGAGCCTAATCTTGCAAGAAACAGGAACTTGGAGGTTAAGAGCCAATTTTTCCACTAGAGATTTCACAACAGGAAGGTTATCCATCAAGAAAGCACCATAGTTTCCTCGTCTAGCAATACGCTGAGGACACCTAAAGAATCACATAAAATTAATACCCCAAAATTTTCACCACAATTATATATATATATATAAAAAAGTAACATCCAACGGGCAGAGGCGGATCCAGGTTGTTGAGAAGGGGGGCAAGTGCCCACCCTTAAATCTGATCCAAAAATAGGAAAATGCCATTTTCTTAAAATTTAAGTTTTCCAATTTAATTTTTCTCCTTCTATTTTATTTTTTCGTGAGTTTTTTTTTTTTTTCTCCTTCACCTTCGTTTGCATCTACATATTAATTCATCTCCTCTCAAACCTCAATCTCCATTATTGGAAGTTGGAACATTTGATTCTTACTCCATCATCTGTCCAGTTGAGTCGCAATCCGTCCAGATCTAGATCTAAACCAGACACAATTAGCCGGTAGCTGCTCACAAGTTGCGTTCCAAACCAGACCCAAATTTATATATACTGAGCTTATTAAGTGCCCACCCTTCGTTAATTTCCTGGATCCGCCACGGCCAATGGGGCTACATCAATTACAGTAACGAGAAATTCCTAAATACTCTTGGAACAAGAAAATGTTCTTACTTGCGCTATTCAATGTGTATTACCTCAGTAATGTAGATCATCCCTGTCTACCACTTTAACAACAGTTTTAATGTTACAACTGAGTTAATGCACATTTAAGTGATACTAAACAAGAACTTTTTCTTATTGCATGAACACCAGAGTTTCTCCTAGAACTATACATGGGAATGTATCCTCTCATGTGACATCTCATCCATCTAGATACCAATCAGCTCAATGGTTATCCTTTCGTCAAACTTTATGTTAATACATTACCATTAATTCGTAAATTTGTATCACACGATATCATATCACACGAGAGGATCCATTTCCATTCCAATTTCCTCCTATAGATATTATACACTATGGCACAAAATAGCAAGCACAAAAGGTATTGATATGAAGCAGATTGTGAGCCAAGGAGTAAGCTAAAATTATGCGTTACCCAAGATTAATATCAACGTAATCGCAATAAGGCTCCACCTTGCGTGCAGCTTCCAACAACACATCTGGATTATTGGCACAAAATTGGACAAAGAGTGGTCGATCCTCCTGAGGTTACTCCCAATGTCACAACAAAATATAATGATAATAATAACAACAATGCAGTTGTAGTTGTAGACTTGTAGTTGATAGTTGTAGAACACGCACAAAGCATACCTTGCAAGTGGTGAATTCTTCTTCCCTGTACTTTTCGGTCTCGGTGAAAATGCGTGAATGCAGCATGGGGGTGTATGCCGCTTCCGCACCGTACTTGCGGCACAGCATTCGAAACGGTAGCTCCGAATTGTCAACCATTGGGGCAACTATCAATCTGGGTCGACCCAACTTGGCCCAATGAGCCCAGGCCCGTTCCACCCGAGATTCGCCGGTAAAGCTCCGCGCCGGAGAATCCAAGCAAGGCTGCGACAAGTCTTGTTGTTGCTGGTCGTTTGAATCGAGACAAGTTGGGGTTTGAGCCATGAGGGGATGAGGTTTTGCGCAAAAATATCTGTTGAGATTAGAAAGATTGTGGCTCAGAGAGAGGTAGAAGGAGAAGGGTTTGGGCTTCATGAGCGAACGACGGGTTTAGTGAAACAACCCATCGCCGCCATCGAATTACTTTGATGCTCTTGTCGTAGACTTGTCCACGAAGCTGGGGTGGAGTTTTGGGGATATTTCCTGCTGTGAAACGAGATAGCGTTTTGCTTTTAGCGACCATTTGATAGAGTAGAAAATTTTCTTTACCACACGAATACGTAGAAAAATAAGTTTGGTAAAAAAATTAAAAAAAAATTATTTTGATAGGTCAAAATATTATTGACAAAATTGGTTTAAATTTTCTGAGTTTATGTTTGGTTGAAAGTAAAATATTGATGAAAAAATAAAATGAAATTACCAAACTAACTCTTAACTAAATACAAAAAAGCTCTCTCTCCAGTTTTCTTTTGACATATTTTGTTTTAGAAAGGATATTTGTATTCATTACTTTTTTTTTACTTTTTAGTTTGATGGAATAATAAAAATACCATTCAATTTTGAAATGGCAATTTTTTTTTTAATTTTAAACATTAACTGAGATTGCTATGTAAAATCTGACTGATGGGCAAATTTTTGAAAATCTGGTACCAAACATGATCAATTAGAAAATTCATCTTAATTTTTTCAATCATCCTTTTACCAAACAAAGATTATTATCTCTGGCTCTTTCCCATCTTTTGTAAATTATTACTAAAAACTTTAAAATATTTTCAATTAATATCTAAAATTAATGGGTAATCTGTCGCTACTGTTATAGGAAAATAAATAAATTTTCTGTAGAGACAACTTTTTGTAGGGCTTACCGATTGTTTTTTCTATCTCTTTATATCATTTTCTCTCTCTTAAATGTTGTCTCTGCAGGAAAAGATGTTTTATTTCTATTACAGCACCAATGCATTCTCCAAAATCAATGTAGAAGGTTGATCACTAATCTTTTTTATATCAATTTTAATTATTTATTTGAAGTGAATCTGTTTTTTGGGATATTTTTATAAGTTTTAATTTTTTTAATCAGTTACGAAACTAATCCAAAATATATAATACAGGTGTATACAGAGCGGCGAGTGAGGATTAAGATATCGTACCCCACCCCCTGGTTGACCACTAGTTATGAATGCGTAATAAGTCATAAAAGTAATTAAAGCTCAGCTGAAACTTCCAGTACTTTCGTAGGACATTGTTCTAAATTTCGGAAACTAAATAATACCCTTTTTAAAGCAGTAAGCAATCGCAATAAACAATATCTATTAACAGAAATAAGAATTTTTTATGAGGATAATATTAATTAATTAGTTTTATGTTTTAAAATTAACAGATTGATAAATATTTTAATTTAATTAATATAATAAGTTTATTTTACTCATACTCAGTTGAACTGTTGACATTTATTGATATTACGCTTAGTTTGGCAACACAATGTCAGTATTGATGTCTAATTAGACTCTGTGATAGATGGACCCAATAAATTCATTATTAGTTAAAATTATGTTAGATCTTATCTTTAACTATATATATTAGGATTAAGCCTGACGAGTCATTATATTTTCATCGTGCCATTTTTTTAAATAGATTTACTGAGGAAGATCTTTGCTTACCAAAAGTTTTTCATTCGTTAAATTCTATATGATATTTTATCCGTCATGGATGTTAGAGCCAACCTATCGCATTGGCTCGTAATCCGGTTAAAATAAGTCGGATTGGATTAAGGAAAATGAATTAGTAATTCGAGTCAGTTCGAAAAAAATCGAGCCAACCCATGAGTCAAACGGATTGGCTTGCGGGTTATGGTTTTTTTTAATATAAAAGTATAAAAATTAACAAAGGTAAAGTGAAAAGTTAAAACCTAAAATCTCAATTCTAAGGACCCAAACAAAAATACCCTCCTGCCAATAAGATCAAAACCGTGCATTAAAGACCTTTTTTATAGTACGTGTGACAGTGTAAATATGATGCAAACTGCCAATAAGTCCAAGTTCAAATGTAAAATTTTCTATAGTTTATCTGTATAATGTCTTTGTATTGAATGAATTAATAATTTAAGAGGAAAATTTAGAAGTTATAGCATCAATGAAATTTAATTTCATTTTTTCGAGTCAACCCTAACCCGACTCGGGTCAGGTTGGGTTGAGTTTTCTGGCTCGTTTATTTTTCAAACCAATCCTAACCCAGCTCATTTTTTTCGGGTAGAATGCGGGTTGAGTCGAGTTAGCCCGTTTTGCTAACGTAATATATGCTGCCATATATTGTGTTGTTTGTATTCGGGAAATTTCTTACATAATCCAATCTTGCATAATGAAATTTTCGAAATTCTTCTTTACTTTTTTATACCAAAGAGTTTTGGTTCTCATCGATTTGGCTCTCAGTATACATAACCATGAGAACAATGGTTGGTTGAAACATCGATGATGGAATAATTTTTCTTATAACATTTAATTTCTTTCCTTGGGTTACTAAGTTCAACGATTTTCATTATGCGTTATTTTTTGCAAACGACTACATGTTGATAGTAAGAAGCATAGTTGTAAAACCCGGCCCGACCCGGCCGGGTTGACCCGGAACTCAGCGAATCGGTCATCAAACCAGTTCGGGTTAAGCATTGGACCGGTCACGCATCGATTCGGTCAAAATCCGAATAAAATCGGCCAAACTCGGTGACCCAGTGACCCGGTCGGGTCATGCATTTAAAAAAAAAACCAAAATTGTTTAATCTTGTCAACAAAATGTAGAACTCATTTTAAAACTTTTTGTAATTTTATTTGCTAGTATACTCTTCTACAATGACCTCAAATTTTAGTTTCTAATACTGAAGCAATTTGCGGAATAATAAATTAAGAGAATGTGATATATTTCATTTTAATGTAGTTGAATTTGAAAAATATGAGTTCAATGTCATTGAGAGGTATGTTTATGGGAATTCTGAATTGCAATTTAAATTGACATAGTAATAGCATTCATTTTTATTTGTTTATGCTTCTTGTTTTTGAGTTTATTTAATGAACATTGTTTAATTCATTTTAGATATGGAGAATATAATTGAATTTATATGTTCATATTTTTATATATATATATATATATCCCGGTCAACCAGTCTGACCAGTGACCCACCGGTCCGACCAGTGACCCAGTAACCCAGTACCCCGACCGGGTCGATGTCCAGGTCGGATTTAATAACACTGGTAAGAAGTACTCCAAAACAACAAGCCACTCTGAAACCAACTTCATTGTGTGTTACTTATTTTTTAGAGTTTAGATTACAATATTTGAGATTGGAGGGAGGAAGATTATACTTACAACTTTTTTTTTTACAACTTCTTACAACTCTATCTTAACACCGTTGATTTTCGCCGATCAACGGTTATGATTTTCGCAAATTAAACTCATTAATTAATTATTAATTAACAATAAATGATAACCGTTGATTGACAAAAATCAACAGTGTTAAGATATAGTTGTAAGAGGTTGTAAAAAAAAGGTTGTAAATATAATCTTCTTTGAGGAGTAAACTTTTATTTCTTTTATTTTGTTCGCGTATACAAGTGAATTTTGATATTGATAAAACAGTTCAGTTGAAATGGACGACTAACTTAAGAATTAAGAAAACGAATGATATAATTTTTATTGACTAAAAAGAAATCATAATCATTTAAGTAATTACTCGCTTTCTATTATCTAATAATAGATCATTTACCTACTAGTTACTATTTTAAAATGAAAAAATAAAATAAAATGAAAGTTATGTGAAAATTTGTATGAAATCTCATTTCTAATGTTTCCAGAAAAATAAATAAATAAAAAAACTTCTATTTTTTTCTCATTCTCAATTTGAAGATGACACCAAAGTGACTGTGAGTGCTGGTCATTCCAAGTTTACACAATCAATAAGCTACAATACTTTTTTTTAAAAAAAGTTATATACAAAGATTTTTCGTCCCTTGGAGTTAGACATAGACAAGCGGTTTACAACGGTAAATTCCTTATTAGCAGTTATTTCCCACTATAATTCAGCTATATTCACTTCACAGTCTTTACTTTGTATATCTGGCTCATAATTTATGTGATCAAAATTGTGTACCTGACCACAGAAGGTGTGTTATTTTCAGTGAATTTCATCATACAACATGTGAAATCAGTTATAAAAAAAATAAATTTATTCATCGGAGAAATCACATGAAATAAGATGATACGTAACATATATAATTATGTATGAAATCGAAATATTATCTTTCAAAATCAGTATGAGATCAAATTTACAAAAAATAATAAGAAGCAATAGTCCACTTATTTCTTTTCTCCACACTCCCAAACGAGAGATATATTGAACTTGAAATCATATGCACTGCTATGCTTCCTTTTCATTCCGTAGAAGAAAGGTAAATTAATCTGTCTAATTTTTACTGTCCAACAACACCCGTTACTTCTAATTTGTTCAGGTAATAAATATAAGTGTGTGTAAACTTAGTCATACTTAGGATTTGGATCCTATGATATAAAAATATCAATTATTGTAACTGTTCATCTGAAACAGAATTTACAATCACATACAAGCAAATGTCAAAACTTGGATTACGAGAAGCAACGGGAAGAAAAACAAGAAAGAAGAATGGTATTTTATATGCATGATTGAGGGAGCCACATGCGTGTTAATAATGAAATCGATAATGATGAAGGGCAAAGGGGGACCCAATCTGCATAATAAAGTTGACGTTAAGGCAAAGGCAAAGCAAACAAAAGAACAAATTTGCGAACAAGATAGGACCCTGCTGAGTGCTTGAACTTATCAATTCCACACCCACCCATTTTGACTTTGCCATCGGTTTTCTCACAAGAGCCATTTTAGACCTTCCAACCCCTCTATTCAATGCACCCCCCTTCCCAGCGACCCTTTTCCTATAAGCCAAAGGGTCCAACAAAATTTGCATTAAAAACTCTCTTTTCATGCCCTTTCCTTTCCCTAACCCATCAACCACCTTCATTCATTGATTCCATTCACTAATTTAGCCGTCCCCAATTAGCAACTTCCAACCCCTTTCCCTCTCCCTCCCTCTCTCTCTCTCTCTCTTTTAGTCAACCGTACTATACACGACATGTCTGTCCTCTTCTGTCCAATTCTTTGACTAGGTCCCTTTCATTGCTTTCTTTATTTTTTTACTTTCACTTTACTTTTGAAAATTTCAAAGACAGACCCGTTGAGCATTGAAACAAAACACCCATTAAAAGTTGAGAGGTGATGAGAATCCAAGATAAGGAAGCACCAAAGATAAAGCAACCAAATAGAGGAAAACAAAAGAAGAGTAAACCATTTGCTTCTCTTTTTTTTTCTTTTTTTTTTTCTGTACTTTGAGATTCAAAACCATTACCAAATCCACCATCTTGACTCCCTTTTTTTAAAATTAAAATGGTAACGGATTCACAGTATTTTCAGCCTTGAAGAGAACGAAAAAGATAAAGGAATCCAATATTGTACAGGGAAATGGGACTAAAGCTGTATCATGAGTAAAGCTGCAATTCTACAAGCCATCAATTGCCCCTTTGAAATATCATAACCTTGATCAATGGCTTGCGGTTCTGGCCGGAAAAGGATAATTGGTTTTAAGACTTAAGATGATTCTAGAATGAGATTAGTAGCATCAGCCGCGGAGAGGGAGTGATTATGCTCTCCTTCATAGGTAACAACCAGCATAGATGGATCATCAAGAGCTCGCTCTACATGTTTGCGCGCTGGACACCCTCTAACACTGCTGCACTTGTAGTAACCCCTGTTATTGTTCAATAAAAACAACTCAGTACCACTCACTCCAAAGATTCAAGCATGGACTAATAAAACATAACACGCAGAATAAAAGGAAACTAATCAGTCACAACTATTGGGTCCACTTTAAAATTCGAAATTTATGAGTCAACGAGCCCCAATTTTAAGTTAAGCAATTTGAGACATACTGGTTAATGGTAATAACCTATAATATAAATATAAATACAAATATAAATTGATGTATGTACCTTGGATGTGGGGATCCTTTAATAGGTTTCTGTCCATACTTTCTCCAAGAATAATCATCTGGTGGAATATCAGACATCTTCAAACTTATCGCAGGTACTCTCATCACCCTCTTCAACCTCATTTTCCTGCTGTCACACCCCAATTAAAAAAAAAAAAAAAAAAGCATGTGAACAATAAAAAAAAAAAAAAAAAATTGCATTTTTTTTATTCTTAGGAGAAAAGAACGATTCTGAAGAAAAACCCACATTTCACCTACCTCTTTTTCGAACAATGACAGCGGCTAGAGGAACTACCACACTTGCCAGAACCCAAATTCTCAGAGCTGCACTTTCTCTTAAACGAAGAAGACGAAAGAGGAGGCTTCCCCGCTGATGAAACCTGAGACAGATTCGTGATCTGAAAAGCCGTCGTCGTCGTCGTGGCGGCCGTCGCCGACGACGACGGTTGTTTCGTATCGGTGTCGCCGGTGAGAGACGAGATGAAGGAATTGGCAGCAGGAGAAGAAGAATAGGAGAAGTTAATGGTCTTGGACGAGTCCTTCCTATCAATTTTTGGGGGTTCGGTGTTGTGGTGAAGAAGGGTGGGTGTTGGTGTGGATGGGATCTGCTGCAAAGGGGTTGCATGGTAGACTCTGTGTTGTTCAGAAGGTTGTGTTGTTTCTAGGGTTTGTGCAGAAGGAGCCAAAGGGGCTCTTCTGAAGCGAGCGTGGCCGGTTCTGGTTCTACCCAGAAGCGAAATCACCTTCTTGAACTTCGAAACGGCGACGTCAGCTACAGCTCTGCAATCCATTTCTATTTCCATCGAAGGGTCTGAAGATGAAGAAGAAGAATGGTACTGTTGACGAGTCTGAGAAAGCAACCTGATTAGCTTCTCCACGCTCTCTAAACCAGATGCAGCTTCTTGGACAGCATTCTCTTCAGCTTTGGTTGTGAAATTTTCGTTACTGTAACCCATCATGAGCTCTACAGCCATAGTTGCAGCAACACCATCAAAGATGAAGAAGAAGGAAAAAAGAGATACAAAGAAATGAAGGAGATAGAGAGAGAGAGAGTGTTGACAAAAAAGGAGGGATATAGAGAGAGAGAGAGAGGCAGAGAGCAATAGGTTACAGTGGTCAAATGGTGCCATAGGATTCGGGTTGTTGGGTCCACTAGGTGACTGAACTATAACGCTAGCCTGTTATCGTCAAATGTAGATGCGATTGCGAATAAGATCTAGTAAGGTATTAATGTATTATGGTCATTGCTCACACACTGTGAACGGAGAAAACATTTTTATGTTAATTTTTGTTTCTCGGCAAATCTTACCATATTCATTTTACTTTTTAGCAAATAAAAAAATTATTTGTGGTCCTTAAAAAATTCAAAATGGATTCATTTAATTGAAATCGTAATCTCTCACAAATTTAAAAAAGATCCACATTAATTCTCAAAAGGATTAAAATAGGTCCACTTTAAATTTCTTAAGGACCATGAATAACCTTTTTATTTACTAAGAACTAAAGGGACATCGTAAAATTTGCTCAAGATCAAAAAAAGTATTTATTTTTTTTATTACTATTTATGAATTCATCAATTTCATTAATTACTTGGGTAATCCAATTTTAGATGAGTTGAACCATATGAATTATAAAGTTCTTTTTTACTAAGTCTTAACACACTTACATTTTCAGGAATTAAAACTCAGATTAATGGTTAAATTAAATCAATATTTTATCAATTAATTCGCATGATCGGTGGTACATAACTTTTTTTATTTTTTATTGAGCTAAGTGGAGGACGTTGACCTTTTCCGAGTAATGGGGCCCATTGGGTTATAATTGATCTGAGGTATTTGAGGGTTGGAGGTATTGTTGTTTGTAGGGTTAGCAGGCGTGTGGTGAATGGCAATCTCTGTCTCTGAAAAAGCAAGAGGAGGATGGGTTGGTTTTGCCAGCTTATGCAAGTGATCAAGTTGACTTGGATTGACACCATTCGAATATCGAGGATTGCCTATTGCTTCTTTTCTTCGTGTTTTTTTCCGTGTTTTCTTACCGCCTCAATTTCCTTTCCTATTGTAACCAAAA
Organism: Gastrolobium bilobum; assembly: GCF_033153095.1. Lineage (NCBI taxonomy): Eukaryota > Viridiplantae > Streptophyta > Magnoliopsida > Fabales > Fabaceae > Gastrolobium > Gastrolobium bilobum. Next base: position 160,398 of record NW_026899052.1, read on the forward strand.
AATAATAATTTCCTTTCCTATTTCCTAACGCCTTTTGGATTTTATGGACAACGGCTGGGTTAAGGGTGTTTTTTAATTAAGAGAATTTTTTATTTTTATTTTTATTTGTGACATTGGAAATATCATTCAAGAGGAAAATAATTATTATTTGATAATATAAAGAAAAAGGAAGTTATTATAAGAATACCAAGTAATATATTAGGATTTGAAAGCATAAATTTAAGAATTACAAAATTTAAATCTATGATATAAAAGGAGAGATAGCTTCAATAAAAATTAGTCATGTGTATTTCATAAAACAACCAAAAAAAAATAAACTCTCATCTGATTTTGTTTAATTTAAAACGATTTCTTAAAAAAAAAAAAATCTTATTGTATAATTTTCAACAAATAGTTTTTTATCATTAGATGAACTTTACCCATTAACCATTCAGGTGTCGAGTTTTGAAATCAAATGGAACCCGACTTGACTGAACTACTAATACTCGGGTCTAAAAAATCCCAGCACAAACTTCTTCTCCCTCCTTCTCATCTTTATTTTCAATTCAATTTGGGTTTAGAGATCAACAGAAACATGGGACATAAATTCGCTTAAAGCTCCAATTCTCAACAAATAGAGCTCTAAAGGAATCATACCTGTCATATTTTATTTTAAATTAATTATGAATATTTTTAAAATTAATTATTAGTATTTTTAAATTTTATACAAATTTAAAAATACTTATATAAGAAGGGAGAATATTTACATCGGTGTTAACATAGAAAATTTAATATCTAATTTTAATTGTTAAGAATGCAATTTATATCAATGTAAAATGATCATATATTTATATGTAATCCTCATTAATTTTTAAAAAATAATGCTGTAAAATGTAAAGGTTATTTTTTAATATTTTTCTTACTAGATTGAACACATAAAAGACGTATTAAAAAAAAGATTGAGCCTGATGACTTTATATAAATTAAATAAATATTTGTGCGCACAAAACTTAAACTTTAAAATAAAATATTAATTAAGAACATGTTTGTTTTCATTTTTCATTTTATTTTTTTGAAAATAAGAAAAATACAGTAACATAAATTACATAACTTTGGGCTAGAAATGCCCATTGCATTCTTACTTAAGAGGATTTAACATTGTAGTGGTGGTTCTTACATGAAGATTCCAATCAGTCCATTTATTCCTATGGGAGGCCAGGGTATCAACTATCATATTACCTTATCTATACGTATGATTGATATTTGTCGTCCACTATCTCCACAGCAAATTATGAATTTGCTTCACCAAAGGGGCAATCAGATGAAATTTTCCACAATCGTTTACAATGTGATTAATGGCAACTTGAGTATTCCCCTCAATCCAGACTTTTTGAACCCCTAAATCCCACGTAAGTTGAATTCCAATGAGCAGTCCCAGACTTCCCCTCTTAAGGATGAGCCACTTCTCAGATTTCTACTAAATCCCATAATCCATCTACATGCATCATCTCTAATAACCACCCCGCCCCCACCCCCACAAGTGGATTGTGCTCCTCCCCTAATACTTGAGCCATCAATATTAAGCTTGACTTAACCATGAGGGGGGAATTGCCAACATATAAATTTATCTGTATTTTCCCATCTTTGAGTTCCATTCCTTCTTATCTTCTTACAAGCTCTTTTAAAATTTGATACAAAAATCTTTGAAACCCTTACTATTGCCTCCTGATTGGAAACTTTCTAATTGAACACAAAATCATTTCTAGCCTTCTAGATATGCCAAACGATGACACCAAAGACTTGACTCCACTCCATTTGCAGATCCAGCGAGGATTTCAAATTGATATTCGAGATGATTCGGTCCTTAAGGTTGTTCGAAGAAAGTAGGTTGAAAGTCTCGATGAACTAACCAAGTCCAAATCTCTCTACTCCAACCACAATCTCTAAAAACATGAATCGTGTCCTCTAGAGCTAGATTGCACCTAGGGCAAAGAATGCATCAACTCAAGTTCCTCTGTCCTCTGGCCATATTTGTTAGCAGATGATTCCCTAGTGTTTTTCATAGGAATAATTGGATACGAACGCGCCTCTTCTATTTTTAAGGGCTCAAAATTTTGGTTGCTCCTTGGCCTTGACCAAGTTCTTCAGATATAAAGTAGGCAGATTTCAGAGAAATTACCATCGCTTGTCTTTGCCCAAATCACCAAGTCTTCTCCATTTTGAGCTGTGGGTGGATATTATTAGCTATAGCTTCACAAGATCTATTGGAAGCAAATTGGTTAATTAGAGTCCAATTCCAACTACCCTCATAATTGACAAAGTGGTATACTGTCCAATTGCTTATTTCCTCTGGAATATGGATTGATTCCTTCGGCTAGATAATTTCATTATCGATAAGCCATTTGTCACTCCAAAAGTTGGTATTTGATCCATTTCCAAGTTGAATCCTAGACCCCTTATATGGCCTTAGGTTAGACTTTCAAAATTCTTTTCCAGAGATTTGAATTCTACCTAGCGAGTTTGATCGAGAAAATCAAAGCTTCTCCAACAGAATACTTGTTTCTTAACACTTGAACCTGTAGGCTGTGTTTATGCATTAGCATACCATGACCCATCTTCATTAAAAGTGTCTAGTTCATCCCTCTCATCTTCCTAAATCGAGTCCACCATTCTTCTTATGCTGACAAATTTTGATCTATGCCACACATTTCATCTTTCTCTTCTCCAGCATTGAACCCCATAAAAAATCCCTAGAGCATCTTTCAATGTCGTTTTTACAAGTAGTAAGCAAGTTTGCATAGCGTACATTGGTATAGAAGCCAGAACAGATTGGGAAGGGTGGACCTACCAGCCATAGGTGACGAGGTTCTCCTCCAATTCGACAACTTAGAATCCATTCTCTGCAAAACATGGTTAAAAGAATTGGCACTAGTTCTTCCATGAAAAAATATATACCTAAGTATTTCCCCAAGTCTGATGTCATTGAAAAGCCCAACGCTTGAGCAATTTTGGTGGCTCTTATGTGGTTTACATTTCTGGAAAATAACACCCTTGATTTCTCATTGCTCACCTTCTGTCCAGAAGATTGATAGAAGCAATTAAGAATCTTTTCAATAAGGACCGCTTGATCCACTAATGCTTCAGAAAAAGAAAAAGGTTTGCATCGAAAAACAAACGACTAATGGGAGGGCCTTTCTTCTTAAGAACCACAGGTTTCCACTGCTTGTTGTTCAAGGCAAGAGAGATAAGATAAGCCAATCTTTCAATGCATATCATAAATAGCTAAGGAGATTGAGGATCTCCTTGTCTAATTCCCCTGGTTGGATTAAACTCCCTGGTGGTGGAGCCATCCCAAATAACATTGAGGGAGATAGTGGAGACACTCTCCATAATCATGTTAATCGCTGCTGAAGAAAGACCAACTTTACCCAAAATAAGTTGAAGTTATTTCCAGTTCACCCTATCATAGGCTTTTTCAAGATTGACCTTAATGGCCATCCACCCATTTTGGCCTTTCTTAAATCTCATGGAATGCATGATTTCTTGGGCAATAATAATATTGTTTGTGTTGTGCCTTCCTTTAATGAAGCTGTATTGATTGTGAAGGATTAGAAAGCTCAAATGAGGTCTCAATCGATTTGCCAGAATTTTTGTATAGCCTTAAAAACAGCAATGCAAAGGTTGATTGGTCGTAGCTTCTTAATTGAGTTAGGATTCTCCACTTTCGAAATAAGGCAGAGAAGGGACTTATTTATGGGCCTCATTTGCGTCTTTGAAAATTATTTTGATAAAACTACGAAAAGAGTTGCTAATGATATCCCATTAAGAATGGATGAATAATGCTTGAAGACCATCGGATCCTGGAACTTTAAACAGATGCATTCTAAATTCATTCTAAAGAACAACTCTTTACTTTCAATATTAGAGGGCAAAGTGTGCAACTGGTGAAAAGATGGGTTGGTTATTTTAGGAAAACAACCGGCCAGAGGACAAGGAGTACTAGGAATCCCCTCATCCTTATACACCTTTTCAAAAAACCTAACAGTCATATCTTTGAGAGCTTTAGGTTCTCCTGTTCAATTAACAAACTTATCCTTAATAGTAAGAATTTTGTTCCGACACATTCTCGATAAGGTGGCAATATGATTAAACCTAGTGTTTCTATCACCGTTGATCTACTAATCAAATTTGGAATGTTGAAACCACATTAGTTCTTCCTGCATGCAAATCAGAATTAGTTCCTCCCAAAGGTTTCGTTGAACAACTTCCAAAACATTACTTGGGTGATTTTGTAGCTCCACATCTAGACCAAGAATACAAGCATGAAGGCAGTATTTCCTATGAAGATGAGCTTTGAAGCATGTATTGTGCCATAAAGTAGCTTGTTGCTGAAATTTATTATGAGCCATACCCCATGAGATGTTTTCTTCCAACGTCCTCGCACCAACTCCTCGAATCCATTGCAAGAAAGCCATGAAGCCAAGAAATGAAAAGGTTTGTTGCTTGGTCTATTAACAGTCCTTCTTCCTTCCCACACTAACAAAGGTCTATGATCCGAACAAAAAAATGGAAGATGGAAAACAAATCTGTCAGGAAAAAGGTTGGCCCAAGTTTAGTTCACAAGAAAAGTCTATTTCTTTTCCAGGTATAATGAGGCCCCTTAAATCCAATATCAATAACATCACAATCATTAATACACTCACAGAATTCAGTTATGCTGCCTTGACACACAATTCCTCCTCCCACTTTTTTGTCTTCATTTAAGACTAAATTCACCCATGATAAGCCAAGCACCAACCACCGAAGCTTTTATGGGAAATAAGACCTTCCCAGAGAGATCTTTTTCATTGCGTCTAGGACTACCATAGATAAAAGTTGCACACTCCATGGTAATAAATTGCAACCATATAAGAGTTACATAGGTGAACTAACAGTTATGATCCATGATGGAAACTTCCACCGAAGACTTGTCCCACATGACCCAAATGCCCCCTCCCTATAGCATCGTTAATGTGATAACCATTCAGCCCAAGCTATCTATTTTCCCAACAACATTGGTCGTACTAATTCTGACTTCTATCAAAACCAAAACCTTAATATCATATCTCCTACTCATATCTTTAATGAGTAAGACAAAACCTTTTTTGTTTGCCCCACAACAATTCCAAGTACAAATATTCATGGATACCATCACAAAGCAAAAAAGGGCAAAAAGGACTATGGTCCCATCCCACCACTACATATTGAGGGGCATGCAAGCCCCTTGCAAAATCTTCTCATTGACTGTTCTGACCACGTCAAGATTTTCTTGGGAGAACCTGCGTAACAATTCTACAGTGTTAGGTGGCTTATTGTTGGAATTAGAATCTATCTCCTTCATGCAAATTTTCTTGTCAGTTTGAATTGCATTTTCTGAAGAGATCACTGAAAGGTCCTCATCAACAGCTACCCTTAAGTTAAACCATACTTGCTTCGACTCTTTCATCTTACGTTGACCAATGTTGCTGCCAATTTTATGCTGCTGCTCCTCACTGGTCACTTTTGATTTCAACGAAGATGAATTTCCTCTTCTGTGAATATGTTTCTCTGAGGAAATTTTCCTTGGCTAAATTACCCCAATTTTAACTTTAGAGTTCAACCTAGAGTTTATTGCCTTCCCTTTGTCTCTCTGATCACCTACTTGCCCCTACCCTTGTAACAGATTAGGAGTGTATAGTTCTGTCCTCGGTATGCACCCCACCGAGCTTCATCTTTGTCGATTGCATGTTGGTCACTGGCACCGGAGACAGCTCTTTCCTCCTATCCACTATGGATTCCAGCATCGATTTTGCTTTACGGCCTTTAGCATTTCTCTTAACGACCATCCAAGCCCCAAACACGTTCTCTTCGAGTCTATCCTTCTCTTCCATACCAACATCTTCACCTCCAGCAACTTCTAATTTGTTGCTCTCAGGTATAGAGTCAGTGTTCCCCACATGCGTTTTTGTGCTAGAAAAAGAACCAACGTTAACCTTCCTAAAGTCCAATCCTCCATCGCAGGTCTCCTTCTGATGCCCATATCTTCCACAAGAAAAACATATTAGGTGCAAACCCTCGTAACCATCATTCAAGATGATCTCCTCATCATGTATGTAATCCCAAATCTTAAATCTGGACACAAAGCTCCTGCGTAAATCAACTTCCATACATAACATAGCAAACCTTGCCTTATCATTGTCTCCATCTCCATCTTCCTCTCTCTTGAAGGATACTTTATAGACTTTTAAAGTTTTCCTAAAAATGTTTCCAATCATTCACAAGTGCTGTTAGAGGTGGCAATATGGGTTGAATCCGACGGGTCAACCGCCAACCCGCCAAAACGGGGCGGGTTGGGTTATATATTTTAACCCACCAACCCGCCCCGTTGGGTTGTGGGTCAAAACGGGTTGGTGGAGGGTCGGTTTGGCCTGCAGGGTCAATTTTTTTATTTTTTTACTATTAGGTAGTATTTTATTTATTTTTATGCTTTTGTGATATCCAATTTTTTGTAATCTCAATACTCTCTAGAAAAAATAAAGAAGAAAACTTTATTTATGATAAAGGTAATCTATGTATGGAGATAAAAATAAGTTTATAAAGAATGTCTGACATAATATTAACATATATTTAGACTTAAGATTGAAAAAAAAAATTAAGGAAAATGTGATATGAAAATAAATAATATTATATTAATAAAATATAATTTATTTTTATTTTTAATTATTTTCTTCTAAACGGGTTGACCCGCCTAGTCACCATAAAACGAGCGGGTTGGGGTTTTCAACCCACATTCAAGAGGCGGATTGGGGCGGGCCAACCCACTTTTGACGGGTTAATGGTAGGTCGGGCCGACCCAACCCATTTTGTCACCCCTAAGTACTGTATGGTGTAGAACTCAGTAGGGAGGCCACAAATTTCCAACTTTTTTGCCAACTTTTTAACCTTTTTCATCATATGGATCAAAAAATGATCTTCATCATTGAACTATAATGTAATGGTCCGCCACAATCCATAGACCTTCATGGAGAAGATGAAAATAATCTCTATCATCGTTAAACTTTATCAGTGAATAACTGTTGTCCAGCTCAACCAACTTATATTCTCCCATTAAGTTTCATAGTCTCTATAGCCTAGCCATCAGGAATCGTGAAGCAATCATCTTCCCCATCTACTTTATGATTAAGGCATTTTTTCATTTCTTACAATCTTTCTTATGTTGCCTCCTCAGAAATACATATAAGGGACACAAGGGATCATCAACCCCACTAGGATGCACTTCATCAGGCATATCTTCTTCATCCTCCTCCTTTCTTTGTTTAGAGATTCAGTCTTCATCTTCACTTTGAGACACGTTACCATCCTCGTTCAAATAGAGAATTTTATCCATATAAAATACAAGCTTCCTTCGAGCACCTACCCGAAGCTGGAGTAATAGTGTTAACTTCCACCCCATCTTGACCCCCACATGTACCATGGTCCAACATTTCATTATACATGATCTCATCATTTAGTTCATTTGTCCCTTTCGTTTTTTTCACACTCTGAGCTAGAGTATTCTCTTCCTCCGCTGTAGGGCCTTTCTCTAGAACTCTGCTATCTTTCTCTCCTTCTTCCGCCATTCAGTAATTTTTTTATTTTTTTATTTTGATAAAATTATCTCTTTGCTCCAATTCAGTTCATTTGTTTTCATATTTGAAAGGCTATAAATGATCATTTGGCTGAACGGATATTTTTTACTTTTTAGAATGGGGAATATCACTCTCATGTTAGTAGTTTTCTCATGCTATAGAAAAAAAGGGATACGATTTTCGAAGTGAGAAAACATGAGATAACTAAAATAAAAGTAACATTTCCCTTTTATAATTATGTTTCAGAGTGCGTGTCTGTTATAAAACAAAAGCGTAAATTAACAGACAATAGATTTAATCCGATTAAATTTGATTCATTGAAATTTTACTCTATCTTTTTTCGGTAAACTTTTTGTTATGTAACAGGAAAGTGAATTCTTTTTCCTGCACTAACATAGGCAATTGTGTCTCATTTTTTTCTTATTTTTTATTTTATAAAATGGCGGGACCCATTATTTCTTTGTGTGAGCAAGAAATTTGACAATTTTCATGTAAAAGGAGGAAAGGAAATCCCATCTTTTTTTGGTAAGCCATTGAAATTTTACTTTTACTCGAGCATGAAGCAACCTGACGTTAGGTATAATCATTTGCAAGTCTGTAAATTTTCTAGGGAAAGAATATTGTAACAACCAAATTGTGTTACTACATGTTACTACCAATCAATCTAACCGTTAGATCGATTATGTTGATCCAACGGTTATATTTATTTTCATCTTTGTATGGTCATAATTCCTCTTATTTAAAGTAAAAACATTAAATATGGGAAATCATAACCATACAAAGGTGAAAATAAATATAAAGTATTAAATTTGAAAAATCATGACCATACAAAGATGGAAATAAATATAACCGTTGAATCAACATAATCGATCTAACGGAGAGATTGATTGGTAGTAACTTGGTAGTAACACAATTTGGTTGTTACAATATCCTTTCCCAATTTTCTATTCATTTGTAAATTAACGTTTGTCATACAATATTAGATAAAATTATTTTTTATAACTTTAAAATATTTTAGGATTTAAAAAAATATAAATATTTTGAAAAAAAAAATTCATAGAATTTTTTTAATCAAAGTATCCTATCTTATTTTATAAATTCCATAATATTTTGAATTTACTGAAAATAACTTTGTCTTTCGTGTTTCCCCATTTGTATAACTAACACTCCTCAAATGTAAGATGCAGCAACGGATGAACTATTGAACAATATACTTTTTTATCTGAATAGTTTTTAATAAAATAAGAAAAAAATTATAATAATATTGATGAGAGAAATTTTTATTTAAATCTTATACTTAAAAATTAAATTTTTAACAAATAAGAAAGTAATCATTTCAATGTTTTAAAAGATTGGTATGGAAATCACATGTAATGGAAGACAAGGCTGTCGAAGTCAATAGACGAAAAGCTTGACATTTTGTTCCCTCATGTGATGTAGATGAGATTAGGAGATGCGTGTCAAACTTTGCTTGTCATATTGTTTTTTATACTGGTTTATAATTTATTTGTCTAAACACACGTGAAAACTGTAATGTAATTAGTGACAATTAAATAGATTTTTATGTTATTTAGTATATCAAATAATATATTAATATAAAATTTTAAACAGTTAAGTTAAATAAACTTATAAATTAAGATAAAAAACTAATATTATATTGAGAATGATTATACTTATCATCATTTTAGACTTAACACTCTTTTCTTTCGTTGGTATCGAACCGAGTTGTTGTATGATATAAGAAATACTCTAAACCAACATGCAACTCGGGACATTGGCAGACTTAGCACTCTTACTACTTGAGTGTTTATTGTTTAGTTTAATCAATGATTGATTATCTTTTTCAACCATTAATTTCAAATTAATCCAACAATAATTAATTAGATAATAAAAGTGGTAAGCGGTAAGCGCAAAATATAATCAATTAGATAATAAAAGTGGTAAGCGCAAAATAATGATAAATATAACATTTCTCTTATATATTTTACAAAATAAAAATAATAATTAGAGTTAAATTAATTAAATATTTATTAGTTACAATACATTTTAAGATATAATATTAAAAAATTTGATTAACAAATAATAGAGAATAGTGGGGAAGCAGTGATAGCAGGCCCTTGACTATATATTAAGAGCATATTTGGTGCATAGTATAGAATAAGGCCTGATAGTATAAGACATAATAATAGGATAGGATATTGTGACACACAAATAATTTTACTCACAATGTTACGACCACATCTTAACCGTTGATTTCCGCCAATCAACGGTTATCATTTTTCAAATCAAACTCATTAATTAATTATTAATTCGCAATAAATGATAACCGTTGATTGGCGGAAATCAACAGTTAAGATGTGGTCGTAACATTGTGCGTAACATTATTTGTGTGTCACAATTTATCCTATCCCATAATAATATAAGGCCTGATTATATAAGACTTGATTGGATTTTAATACTATTCAGCGTTTGACAAAGTATTGTATAAAATAATATATTGTATAAGATAATATCATCTAGTATTTAGTAATGCACTATATAATACTAAATAAGATAAAAATAAATTTTTTTAATAAAAATATCCTTTAATAAAGAATTTATATAATTCTTCCAAAAATGTCATATAATATTAATTTTTATAAAAATCTATTGATCATTATGTCCAAAAAAATAAATTAATTTTTATAAAAATAATAATATCAAATATTTTAAAAATTAATATATTGAAAAATTAATTTTTATTATAATATATTAATATTAAAATAATATATTAACTCTTGAGAATTGCACTAGTCCATGATGTTAATACACCAACTTCTTATCAAGCCTAATCACTCCTCTTTAGGCGGATTAAAAAAATATGAAATAAAAAAAACATGATATTAAGAAGAACATCTCTCGATTATTTTTGTTTTGTGTTTTAACTTTTGACTTAAAAAAAACATCTCTCGATTATTTTTGTATATATTTATGAGTCAAATGAGGTGCTATTGCGTAGATCTCGAAAAATTATGTGAAATCAAAAAAAAAAATTGTCTGATTTGGATACCCGAGTCAAAAGTTATGGCTTTCCGAAGTTTTACGATAACAGGACTAACGAGATTGTGCCACTTAGCACAATCCTATAAGTGCCCCAGGGGAGGGGGCGTCACTCAATTAAAAGAAAAAAACAAAGAATGTGAGTGACGCGGGGAGGGTAGTGACACTCAGTGCCGCTGGGTCCCCCTCGCGTCATTCGATGACCTCCATTAATAAATACTGTGAATCAAATATGAGATTAAAAAATTAAAAGGATAAAAACTCGAAAGCCATCATTATCCTCCAATAATTCTCTTATAATTAGAGGATTCTCTGGTGAAAATGGAAATTTGATGAAACTATGGATATCTAGAGTAAAATATTTCAGTAAAGTGTTTCAATATTTTTGAAGAAATTAAGTTTATCGAAAATTTTGATAGAATTATTGACGGATTTGTTTTCTACTGAATATGTTTGACAGAATCTATTTCCATAAAAAAAATTCCACCAAAATGGTATAGATTCTTTGTAATTTTCAACGAAAATAGAGACGGAATTTTTATGTAAAGTAACGTTTAAAGAAATATAATATAGAAATTATTGATTGGGCTTTCATTTATAAAATTAATTTTTTGGGTTGAATTGATATTTTATATGGTATTAGAGTCAAGGTGATTATAAGTTTCATTTTCATCGCTCTCTACTTTCTAGTGAAATTAAGTTATCATATATAAAACCAAAAAATAGATCTATGTAAAGGACAAAACATATTAAAAATATAATATAAAATTCATAGGTCTTTACTTACGAGTTTAAATTTTTTTTATTGAATTGATGCTTTATAGGTAAATTTCGTCAAAAGGCTAAATTCCTATGAATATTTTAGACGAAATTGATTCCGCCGAAAAAGTCTGCCGATAAATTAGACTTTTCTAGTAATGTACTCAATCCTAATTGTTTTCTTAATTTTTTATAGTAATATTAAATAACGCATGAGAAAATACATTTCCGATCTGAATTTGACAGGAGCACTAAAGCATCTATAAGAACACAAATATCTCTGTATATACCCCGTGAACTGACCATTAGGGAGATCAAGATCAAATCATCACCTAGTCGCTCTCCTTTTGCTTTTCGACCACTTTGATGCAAAAAAATGAAATATAGCACCGGTAATTTTTTTACAAACTATTTACCTATTTAATATGAGTGAAATATGTATGGAGCCTATATGTGTTTAAGTTGTGCATTATTTTTATATATGATTTGTGCAAAAATCCATGCAATACAACTAGTACACGTCTTGCAGAGTGTGATGTGTGATAAATATTTTTTGAATTTGACACAAATCATGCATGAGATGATGCATACACACTTTTCATGCACGTTTCATTTATATTAGATACATAAATAGTTTGCCAAAAAAATTAAACCGGTGCCATGTTTCACTTTTTACACCACAAATATAAAAATAAACCCCTCTCCTTAAGCTGTACAACAAACTCTAGATCTATTTTCTTGGATGGGCAACCTTTTTATGCATCTAATCTTTAATTAAAAATTAAAAAATAAGGGAGCTTTTCTTTGTTTATTACATTAAAAATGTAAATGTTAAAGAAAATATTGACAAATAATGCAAGCGAATTTTTTTTATTTTCCAGATAACTCAAATTAAAACTAGATAAAAAGTAAATTTTCACAACAGTTAATAATTAAGTTGGTATGTTAACAATTTTTTTTTTTTATAAAAATGTTACTCCCACATATTTATATTTATATTCACAAAAAAGAGAAGTTGAAAAACAATGTTACTGACACACATTTTTATATACACTGATAATTAATAAAATATGAATAGTTTACGGCTTAAATAGAAACGTACCTTAAAAATCAGATTGTATTATCTCATGTAGAAACATAATTGGGTAGGTCTTACGATTAAAAGAAAAGAAAAAAGAAAAAGAAATGCTAGTTCGGATTGCGATGTGTCTGTCACATAAGATAGATTTTTTTATTTAACTTGAGAAAAACATTTTTCTACTTTTAAATTACACGGAAACTCATTTAAATCCCTCCTGAATCCTAATGGAATTGCTATTATTTTCCTTTTAAAACCAGTTGTTTAATCTGTATCAATTTAAATAGCTTTAATAGTTGGTCAATCAACTAGTTATATTCCGTAAGTCCATCTAATCAACCATCAGGTATATTTAACCCATCATTTGGACACATTTTATTAATCTCATACTATATGAGACACATTCTCTCGTATCATATAGTTAACTAAGTGATAGAGCTCACTCGCTTATAAAAAGAGAGAGAGAGTTAAGCAAAAATCCACGAATCTATAGAAAATAGAATTACTCTCAAATAATATGATAATTTTAACCTATGTTACACCGACAATGAAATGAGACACGAGATACAATATGACACGACACACCGACATATTAATTCTAAAATTTTAATATGTTCAAACATATTTTGGTATTAAATAATATTTTAAACATATATAATACAGTTCACATTTAATACATATAGCAACTCATAATAAGTCATATAACAGATCAAATATTAAAATTTCATAACATAAATATAAAGCAAAAATAATTTTCCATGCCTTATTAATTTTTCATGTCAAATTTTATAACAAAAAATATTTGATTTATAAATTAATTTTTCATATTTAGTTAAAAAGATAAAATAAAATAACATTTAAATCTTAAAAAAATAAAAATGTGTCGGAGCATGTCGAAAAACATTGATCGCGTATCAAAACATGTAAAAGTATTGACCATATGTCAAAAAAATATTGACCGAATGCATGTTGAAATGTATCAATATCGACACGTGTCCAACACATATTTTTCACCTAAAAAAACATGTCGATGATTTCTTGGTTTTAACAACCAGTGTAAACAAATATATCTGTAAGCGTATATAAGTAGGGTTGCTCAATTTTTATCTTTCATGATTATTAAAATAACAGTTTATTCTTAATATCCCAATAATAAACTATCAAAGTGTTAGTTTTTGAGGTGTGTGTATATATAAGTTGAGTAATTCGACACGATATCCATTTTAAAGTTTGAGAAAGCGTTTTATATTTTCGGCATAGTCAAAGTAAAGTCGTTGTCCTTATCGAAGTTGAGTCCGGGAATTGTATGTCAGATAATTTTTTTTTTTTTTTTATAACAACAGGGGCAAAGCCCCAAGGAAAGCAAAAACAGAACAGAAACTAACAAGACAAAACCAGAATAAAGCAAAATAGAACAGAAACCAAGACCCCACACAGAATAGGAACTTGCAACAGAGCCTTAACCATCAGCAGTATCCTCGAATCCAGGGTCTAGGAGATCAGCAGCTAGTAAGTTTATAAGGTCACGATGCGGTGAGTTTAAGATACACAGCCCAGGGGGATCAAGTAAAGCCGTTTTAGCAATCCAATCTGCGCAATTGTTGCAGTTTCTAGAGATGTGCTTTACCGCAATAGACCAATCCTTATTAAGGAGAGCTCGAATCTTAGCTACCAAAGGGAGCTTTCGAGGATCATTACCAACATTGGTAAGAAGGCTAATAGCTTGTTTTGAATCTGATTCCAAAATGATGTTCTTCCAACCATGGTTCCAGGCAAAAACTAATCCTTTGTGAATAGCCCAGAGTTCTGATTGAAAGGGGGAGCATGACCCAATGAAAGCAGAAAATCCACTGATCCAATTACCCTTCCAGTCCCTCAAGAGGCCACCACAAGCAGCTCTATTATCTAGAGCTGCCCCATCAACATTCAGTTTAAATACACCTTGTGCCGGAGAGGTCCACACATCTTGACTAGGAACAGAGGGCAAGGCTAAGACAGCAAGACTACTCCTAGTATAGAATAACCTCTTTTCCTCCACTAACTCAACAATAAGAGAAGAAAGGTTATCAGGCCTCTTATAGTTCTCTTCGTGCATTTCCTTATTTCTCCAACTCCATAAAGAGGTGCAAGCCGCAAAGAAAAAATCCCTCTAGTCCCTAGCTTTGCAGTTACTAAAATTCAAGTTAAGTAACATCCAATCTGTAAAGGAGCTAGTACTAAAGAAATCAGAGGGAATGGGATGGAAAATGGGAAGCATCCAAACCATTACTGCTTTATGGCAGTCCCTGAAAATATGCAGACAATTCTCCACCATGTCAGGACAAGAAGGGCAGATATTTGAAGATCCACTCCACTTTGCAATGATATCCTTTGTTGGCATTCTTTCATGCAAAAGTTTCCACATGAGAAGTTTCACCCTTTCTTTGCCTTTCCAACTCCAAATTCTGTCCCAACCACTATTTGTAGTAGTAGAGTTAGTAGATAGCCAGTTGTTATTAGCGATCTTAACTAATGACAGACCCGGTTTCCAGTTGTTCCACATCAAGAAATCTTCTTTTATATCATCTTCAGGATGAGGGATGGCTAGAATTCGGTTGACCACATTAGAATCAAAATGATGAAGGAGATACTGAAGATTCCAGCCCTCTCCATCAACAAAACAACTATTGTTAATCTTCAGATCTGTTACCTCAGCAGAAGGAGTAGAAATAGCCAAGGATAACAGGTTGGAGTTCAGCCCAAACCAATTGTCCTTCCAGAAGGCAATTTTCTTCCCATTTCCAATCTGCCAATTGAGATTACTTAACATGATAGGCCATATCTTGCATAAACTCTTCCAAAGATGAGAATCATATGCTTTACAGCTGACCTCCTTGGAGATATCTTTCTTCCTACCATACTTAGATATCAAGACCTTAGCCCAAAGCTGAGAGGGAGACTGAATAATAGACCAGGCACACTTCTGCAGAAAAGCTTCATTTTGCTTCCTGAGATTTATAATTCCCAAGCCACCCTGGTTTTTAGGAAGCTTGAGATGCTCCCAGTTGACCGCATGCATTTTCTTCTGAGAATCCGAGTCACCCAGATGAAGCACCTTTGAATTTTTTCAATGTCATCACAGATGCCTTTGGGGAGTAGACTATTCTGCATATGGAACATGGGAATGGCTGAAAGTACAGATTTAGCCAGGGTAACTCTCCCGGCCATAGATAAACAGTGTTTTTTCCAACCTTGTAACCGATTGTTGACTCTGTCCAAAATATCACCATAGTGAAGCTTACTAATTCTGCCATGTTTCATTCTGTACCCCAAGTATCTACCAATGTTCCTGGTATGGGCAAAACCACTGAACTCCACTATATTTTTGACCATCTCATCAGGAACATTTTTAGAAAAAAAGATATTAGACTTTGAGTAACTAACCTTTTGCCCAGACATATTGCCAAAAGATTCAAGGAAGCTCATGATAGTCCTTATCTGATCCATATTGGCTTCCCCAAACAATAACACATCATCCGCAAAAAGAAGATGAGAAACTTTTGGACCACCTTTTCCAGCAGTCATAGGTTTCCAATCATTCCTACTTATGGAGTCAGCAATGATATGAGACAATTTCTCCATACAAAGGACAAAGATATATGGGGAAATGGGGTCCCCTTGTCTCAGCCCTCTGCTAGGAGCAACTTTACCAGCCTTCGAGCCATTCCACAGGATTTCTAATTCAGTGGAGGAGATGCACTGCATTATAAGGTTGATCAGAGGCTCAGGAAGCTTGATCTCTGAAAGAAATCTCTGGATAAAACTCCAAGATATACGGTCATAAGCTTTTTCAAGGTTTATCTTGATTGAGAAGAAGCCCCTTTTTCCTTTCATCCTATGCATGGAATGGACCATCTCCTGGGAAATGACTATATTATCCTGAATTTGCCTATTCGGAACAAAGCTGACTTGATGAGGAGAGATGAGCTTACTCAGGATAGGCTTGAGCTTTCCCACTATAATCTTACTTATGCCTTTATAGAGCACTGAGCACAGAGCAATGGGCCAGAATTGAGAGATCTTTTCAGGCTTATCCAGCTTAGGTATTAAGACTAAGAAAGTTTTATTTAAGTCTCTCACAGCAGCTGGGTAACACCAAACCTGTTTGACACAGTCGATCACTTGATTCTTCACTAACTCCCAATTCCTTTGGAAAAATATAGGGGGAAACCCATCAAGACCAGGAGCCTTGAGACCCTTCATAGAGAAAAAAGCCTCTAATTGATATAAACAGCCGATATAGGATCAAGCAAAGTTCTCAACTCTATGTCATCAAGAGCTGGCCAATTAGAGGAGGTGACAGTCGAGGGTCTGTTATTCTCTTCTTCTGAGAAAAGGTTGCCAAAGAAGGAAAGGATAAGGTCCATCAGCTTGTCTTCTTCTCTCACCATGTGACCAACATCATTCCTTAACTCCAGAATTTTATTTCTAGCTCTCCTTATGATAGTAGTGGTGTGATAAAATCTCGTATTACGATCCCCATCTGCTATCCAGTTACATCTCGCTTTTTGGAACCACAGGGTTTCTTCTTGTTCCAAGACTCTATTGAGTTCCTCCTGGAGGGCTTTATCCAGACAGACTGTGAGTGATCTAGCTGGCTAGACAAATTCATTTGAATCTCTTGCAACTTCTTGAGGAGGAAATCTTTTCTGACTTGGATACATCCAAACACCCTTTTATTCCAAGACTTAAGAGGCTCAACCAGCTTCAACAGGCTAACATTTATTTTGCAGTGAGAGTTCCAAATAAACCTGAGGAAGGGCGAGAAAGTAATGTGATCTTGCCAAGCCACCAGAAATCTAAAAGGTCTCTCTTTCCAAGTATTCTTACTAGGAATCAGGGAAAGCATCAAGGGATTGTGATCTGAGTTGAGACGAGGAAGAGATCTCACAAAAGCATCCCCAAAAGTTATTCTCCACTCAGCATTGGAACAAACTCGATCAAGTCTCTTATAGACCCTATCAAGATGAAATCACTTGGGACCCCTCCAGGTGAAAACAGAACCTCTACAGCCCAGATCCAAAATGTTACAATCATTTAACAAGCTAGGAAATTTCTGGCATTTGATAATATTGACAGGAGAGCCCCTTTTTTCTCTTTCACAGAAGCAATTTCGTTAAAATCTCCCATCATTACCCACGGCCCCACCACCTCATCACTAATCCTCATCAGATCAATCCAGAGAGACTCACGAATATCCTCCCTGGGACTGGCATAGACTACAGTAAGAAGAAATACACTCCCTGTATTGATAATACAGGACATGTGAATGAATTGCCTAGATTTTTCAAGAATGGATATTTTACAGAATTCTTCTTTCCAAATAATCCAAATGCCCCCTGAAAAACCAGCTGCATCTTCCATAACAAACTGATCAAAACCAAGCTGTTTGACTTTCTTTAGTGAAATTGCTCCACTAATCCTTGGTTCCAAGATGGCAACCAAGCTAATATTATATCTCCTAATGAAATTTCTAAGGGATGCCGTGAAAGGTTTTTTTGCTGCACCCCTACAATTCCATACTAGGCAGTTCAATGGATAACTATATCATTACCAGGATTACAGAGAGCCTGGTCACTCTCTATCATGATATCCGAAGCAGCAATACTGAGATTGTTCTCCATTTCCATAACTTCCAACGATGATATACCAGGAGGGTCGACACCTTCAGTTTTCTCTTCATTATTAAGCTTACCAATATCCATATCCGAGTTCTCGACCTCCACTTAACACATTTCACACATAGAAGCTGGTTCAGAATTAGCACTAATCTCTGTTCCAGAAATTTTCGAACAAAGATTTTCTACCTCTTTAGAAGAGGCTACAATAACAGGACAACAAGGTTGAACAAGAGGGGGGTGATATTCTGTTTTTGAACTCTCCTACTTTTGCTGGAGCTGGATGAAGGGAGCTCTATTGAGCTGGGATTTTTACCTGCTGGAGCGAACTCAGAGCCAAAGACAAAAAGTTTTTCCTTCTCCTGCGACTTGGGTCTAAAAACAGCCTTACCAGAAGATTTTTTTGAAACCAACCCAGGCTTTTTTACATCTGCCGCAACATTTGGCTGATCACTAATTCCATCTTTGTTCTCCTTACACTCCCCTGGTACATACCCAGCTTGACCTGTAGTTGGCTGAATCTTCGAGCTAGATGTTCCCATGCTTTTCCTTGTAGCCTTTTTTTGTTGGCTACTATTTTTCTTATTGGATATGTCATCTCCAAACGTTCTCCCATATGTTCCTTCCTTCTTCACTGGAATATGCTGCTTTGTGAACTTCTTCTTTTGAACCACCATCCAGGGGCCCACTCCTTGGGTACAGGAAGACTAGCTACTTCTGGCGAAACTTCCTGCTGCTTGATTACCATAGGCGGTTTCATAATCTCCGAACAAGTCTCTTTATTGTGCCCATATTTGCCACATTGAAGGCAAATTAAATACAGACCTTCATACTCCACCTTAAAAACTTCTTCTTCTAAAATGTATTCACCCCTCAAAGGTTTGGATAAATCAAGTTCAACACATATCCTAGCAAATTTTCCTCTATCGCCGATTGAGGTTTTTTTGTCAACTTTTAATACTTTTCCTATAGTAAGTCCTATCACTTTCAAAACAGATAGCACACAGAATTCCTAGGGAATACCTGGTAATCGAATCCAGGCTGCAACCCTATGGATATTGGCTTTGTGAGGGTTGAAAAATGGCTCTCATTTCCTGATAGCAAGATAGTGTCCCATTAAGATCCATGGGCCTCCTGTTAGAGCCATGTTCAAATACTCCACGCTTGAGAACTTCACTGAGAAAAATTCATTCCCCAGATCAGTTACCATAATCGAACCCAGCTTCGCCCATAAGCTTTCAAGTTTCATCTTCATGTACATTACTCCCACTTTTTTACCTAGAAGCTTCACAATGATTGCATTCCTCCATGGACTCCTTAGCCTCTGTTTGGCCTCCTGAGTGCATCGAATTCTTACAGAACCATCCTCACCGTAGATGGTCTGGAACCCCAAATCATCGATGGCTCCTAGCTTAGGATCGAGCGGCTTAGACGGTTCGTCCATGGGTTCTTCCTGCCAAGAGTCATCTACCCTCATCGAGTTCCCCTCTGATCTGAGAGCGTCTGCGAAAGACCTGGGTTTCCCAGAGGGAAAACGCTCCAGAATATTGCCCAAGCTAGCACCTCTGTTTGACGAATCTAGGGAAAATTCCTCCCCATCTTTGGACCTCTTAATACTATCGGTATCTTCTATCGCTGTGTCTCCTTGATCTTTTTTTGTTACAACCATCTTTCTTGCCCTAGCAGAGAAAGAAATGACGCGCGCGTGATTCCCACGTGACTAACCCATCATGCTACTTTTTGTTGCACTTTCTGGAGTGAGATATATGTCAGATAATTGATCTTCTTATTAATTAACCTTATTTTAAGAAGCAACAGATCAACTGACCCAGTAAGAGATAAGAAATAAAGGCTGTTTGATTTCAATTTCTAAAAATAATTTCTTGATTTTTAAATAAAAAAAACTTGTTTAATAAGGTTTATTTTATAAAAATAATTCTGAATATTATAATTATTTTATAGTTTTCAAAATCAAATTTAAAAAATATATTTGAATTGTTTTTATTTTGTGTTTTAACTTTAACTTTTAAAACAAAAAATACAAAAAACACATTTTAAAATTAATTTATAAAATAATTTTAAGAACAAAAAATACAAAACACAATTAAACAAACCCCCCTTTTATCTAGGTAAGAGATATCCCTGCTGTGCAGATACCACACATTTTTGGCTTTATGCTTCTATTATTATAATAGTGATCTGTCACACCTTACGACATTTCTTTCATAAATTACAAAAATATAAATCTCGTACTAACCACTTGTCAAACATTAACAATCCTCTCGATTGATCAAATACAATCATAAAATATTATAATTCAATAAATAAATTCTTGTTTCGATGGCATCCCATATAGATCATTGGATATAATATAGCAAAATAAAATATTAGGTTTTTTATCATTGTTTTTAAACATAACACCAATATGCTCCTATTTGACCGTTGACCAGATGATGTAATCGATTACACAATCATTGTAATCGATTATATGTCGTGTGGCATTACGTAATCGATTACAAAGCTTCTGTAGTTGATTACATAATGTCCAGTCACCCTAAATAAATATGTTTCAGTCTCATTTCACTTATAACTGTTTTCTACACCAAAATTTCTCTCGTTTCTCATCTTTATTCCAACCCATCAAGATTTTATTTCATCTCACCATCTCCAAAGCCTTAATATTGTGAAATCATTATCATTACACTTACATATTCCAATTATTTTAATCAAAAATCTGAACCCAAATCAAACTGTAGTCCTAATTTTGTGTGAAAGATGAGCTTAAGTTCAAACACCTATATTACAGTTATCTACCACAATGGGAGGCAATTTGAAGGTCCCAATGGTATCCAATTTGAAGGAAAAACAAAAATGATGAAAATCAAACGGGGATACAATGAACTCGATGAGAGAGTTCACCAAAAATTGAGACTACAAGGTAGCCAATGCATTCATCGCTTGATAGCCAGGTACGAGACTGTAGTTGGTAATAGTACAATATCAATGATGATGAAGATGTGAAGTGTGCCATAGATGCATTTATTGACCGAAAAGTATAAATTCTATTGAGATATATGTTGAAGTTAATTCTGGTCAGTCTCCATCTTTACCTGTGCATACAAACACTCCATAGTGTTTTGGTCAATAAGATAGAGTTGTCGCTTTATCTGCACCTGCATAGGTGTTAAGTCAGATAGCATTAGGGGAGGGAGAAGAGGATGAGAAGGGGAGTGTATGGACATCGATGAGGAGGGAGAACTTGAAAGTGTTATTCCACCAGGTGGCACATCAGTTACTCATGTGGACGATGTCACCACTTTATGTTGACCCAATTAGTAGTTGTAAGTTAGTAAATTTTAATTTTTATTGAACATTTCATATTTATGTTGTTATTGCTTCTAAAAAAGTCATGCTTTAGGTGTAGGGTCAGAGATTGAGCCATTTTGGAATGAAAGCTAACATTATTCCTACATTAATTGGGCACACCCTAACGAGAAGATGGAGATATTGTATGGTGACGATGACTTGCATGGTGGTTGGCAATTAAGGGATCCTTTATATGTGCAATAGGAGTTTGGTTCGAAATCTGAAATGAAACATGCTGTGAGATTATTTTGCATGAAGGGTCATCATACAACCATAGTTGCAAAAATCGATGAGCATAGATTTGTTATGAGATCGAAACCAAGGTGACGATTATCCCTAGTATGTGAGGGAAATCATGCCCAAGAATGAAAATAAAATAGTGCTCCGTAAGTGGAATAAAGATCACACCTGCTTGAACCAGGGTCTTTAACGAGATCATAGACAGTTGGATTCAAAGGTTATATATGCCACCATTATGGGTATATTTTGTATGATCATCCAATTACATATGATTTGCTTATGTTATTTATTTAGTGAAAAAATGTTTATTGCTTTGTATTGATAGGTATGTTAAAGGAAGATCCAGCTGTGCAGCCAGTACTGATTCAAGAGAGGATACAACATCTGTATGGCCACCAAATATCCTACAAGAAGGCTTGGAAGGAAAAATTGAAGAGCAATGGTACAGGTCTTATGATGAAGAGGGACAGAGGTTTGGTCACATAACGACTAACCTATCCGAATGTGTGAATAAGGTCCTTATAGGTGCACGTAATTTATCAATAACAACATTGGTCAAGATGACGTACGCTAGACTTGTTGAATGTCAGAAGACGTGATGAAATCTAGAAAGATATGGCAGAAGGGAGGAGAATTTCAAAGAAGGTTGACGAAGCAATAAAAAAGAATGACCAATTGGCAGCAACATACGTTGTGGGGATTTTTGATAGGGACAAAGAATTGTTTGAGGTTAAGGAGAGATATAATCAATCTACACATGATGATGGTCAATCAATGAGGGTGGACTTGATCAATCGCAAATGTCAATGTGGCAAGTTCACAGTAAGAAGGTATCCCTGCTGCCACGTTATAGTAGTGTGTAAGGTAGCAGCAACCTTTAACCACTATGATTATGTTGACCTTGTATTCTCCATCTCATACATTGCTCAGGTATATGTTGTACACTGGTATCCGATCAGAAACGATTCCACTAAGTGATGGCTCAGCTGTAATCCTAGATGCAAACTTGGACAAAGGGAAGACCGAAGTCTTCAAGAATACAGAATCAATTGGATTGGGTTGGGTCTCAACCCTTAAGCAGGCAAAGTAGATGTAGACATTGCAAGAAAGTTGGTCATAACATACGTACATATCTAATAAGGATTAGACAAGCTTGAATACCATGTGCTTTCTGTTGTGTTTTATACTGTATTGGAAAACAACATGTTTGTGCTTTGTAATTCTTGTTTTGCTAAGTTCAATGAGTATATCCATTATCATTTGACGTTGGTATGATACATTCGTTTATGTTCAAATGTCCAACTACATGTGGAAAGAATGAAGTTTTCACCATTAAAAGTGACACTTAGATGGCCTAAAACTCAATTTTGGTACATTTTATGGAATCCATAGTGCACATAGGTCTTGTGAGACCACAAATCCCTTCTCCAAGTCATATGGACTTAGTTCATGATGATCCAAACTCATTTGATCCAAAAAAAACTCGTGAAAAAAATCCATATGGCTCAAACCACTGGTGTAGTTGATTAACTTATGTAATTGATTACACCAATACGGGGTAATCGATTACACCAGTGGTTTGAACAATATGGATTTTATTCCATGAGTTTTTTTATCCAATTGAGTTTCTATGCTCATGAATATAATCCGTGTGACTTGGGGAGGGGATTTATGTTCTCACAGGACCTATTTGCATTAACAATTCCCTGAATGTACCAAAAGTGAGTTTAAGATTGGTTTTGACATACCGAAATGTCATTTAGCTTCTTTAAATACCTAGACTTGATTCATTTCACAGATACTGGTATAATACGATTAGAAAGCTCATTTGTGGGTCTTCATGACATTTTAGGTTAACAGTGACAATATTAAGCTTTCGTTCCAAAGTACGTAATTCAAAAGTTGCATACATTAAAAATAATATGTTAAAAATCCAACAAATAAACATCAACGACGGTTTAATAAACATTCATTTCATTAGTAAAAGTTTGTTACATAAAGAAAATCTACAAAATAAATGAAAAATACATCAACATCCTAAAACAGTAATAGAAACATAAAAAAAGCCTAAATCTACTCTGACTCGGCCTTCTCCTCCCATTCATCTGACACATCAGCCTCCTCCCCATTATCACTGCTGCCTCCTCAACATCTCGTTCAAGTGCAAGCTCTAGTTGACAGAACCTATCCTCAAAGCCTTTAAATTGACCCTGAATGTGCCTAAACCTCTCATTCTATTTATTTACCATGCTTTTCCACCTTTTTCTGTTTAAGCTCTGTCTTTGCTAATCTCCAAAGTGTTTCATGACATCACAAAAGGTGAATCTACCTCAGGATCAACCATCCTCTCCAGGTCAGCATGATCATAATCATCATCATCAACCTCAGCCTTAGCCATATATACATCTAGCTCAAACACAGGGACTTCAACCTCAGGTTGTCTTGTGAACTGCCACACACCCGCCCTTGTCTTTGAGATCTTGCACTACTCCAGTGGACGCTGTCCAAACTTGGCATTATAGCATGTGAGTGTCTCCATATGCTTAGTCTCCACGGGAACATCAAAATGCTCTAATATCCTCTGAACCAAGAAGGCATATGGAAGTGCACCATTATGCTTAGCCTTATACATAAGCCAACAAAATTAGTGCCTCCAGTTCACCTGTATGCTATGACTGATAGCCCACAAGAGAGGAAAGTCACCCTCTAGTACCCCTCCCATGATTGAAAGCTCGCGGCAACAATATGTGGGACATGACATAGAACAAAATACAAGCATCAACATTAAGCAGCCCCACAGTATAAATAGCATTCTGTCCATGCGCGATATCACTGCTCTGGGTTTTCTCCAAAATATCCCCTTGCACATATCTAGGAATAGGGGCATTGTTTTCCCCATCATACTCCATTGCATGATGAGCATCGAAGTCGTAAACTAATCACGATTTCTATATCAAAGTCGTCATCACTATGTCTTTTCCGTACACATAGGACCTTAGCTTACCATGTATATAGCTGAGGTTATAGTAGAAGACCCTCACTATAACCTCCTAATAGGGACACGACATCTCAACTAGCATTCTCAGATATAACCCCTCCAACAATGCCACTAAGTCAAATCCCTTCGAAAAAAAATGCTAAATCCAATGAATTCGGCTGACAAATGGGTCTACTAACAAGATCATCCATAAATCGTGCATGCTTTGTGGCGTCATCATCGAACAAATACCAAAATGGGAGGTCTATACGCTCATGCTCAGGCTCCTAGGCCTTGAAGAAGAAGCATGATTCTAGCGATGCTTGGTTCATCTCTCGGTTTCGGTTATGGATCTCTTCACATATCGTCTACCAGCTATGATAACAACACAAACCTACAAAAAAACATGAAAATTTATCAAAAACACTAAACACAAACATAATAAAAGAAAAAAAAATCAAAAATCGGACCTAAAATTGACCAATTTTTTTTTGCAAAACCTATGAAACCTAAACCCTAAACTATATACATTCATCAAAACGTAAATTAAAAACCATAAAATTGAAGAATCAAAGCAAAACTTCATGCCAATTGAAACATACCATTGAAGAATCGGACTAGGGTTTATAAATCCATTTTTTTTTAAAAATCTGAAGAATACATACCAATAAGTGAGAGGAACGAGCGAATGATGTTATCTTGTGAACCCATCACACGATTCTTGATAACTTTGGGAAAAAAATCATGAATTGATGTGTTGCGACTTTGGCAAGTGTGTTGGGTAGTATAATCCGAAGATTTGTTTCGTTCTCTAGAAACGGTTGTTTTAGTTTCTTTTTAATTTTTATTCTTATTTCTTGAATTGTAAGTGACCAATCTTTTAAACTGCAAACTAAATGAATCGAAGTTTTTATCATATTTGTATTTAACAAAAATAACATAAATATCTAATCAACAAATGCAGCAATTATAAGGTACTGGGATTCTTGAATCATGGATTTTCCAAGGAAATTTGCATCCTTGCGTTTTGCCACTGCTATGGCATTTTAATCTCAGAATTTGACTTACTATGGCTATTTTAGCTGGAACTTCCCAGTTTCAAATTTGTTCTTCAAAAGAATCCTTTCCCAAGGTCTTTTGAATCTTCAAGAATTATTTCAAAAACCTCCTTGGGTTATCCCTAACCTCAAGTGTATAATTAGCGAAAGAACATAACCTGATTTGTAAATCACAATTATGCTAAAAATATTCCAAGATCCATTCCCATGATTTTCTTGAACTTTAAATTGAAATCTTGCTAATCAAATAAGACTAAAGGAAACATTACAGTGTTCATAAAAATAAGGGAATCTTCCAATCATCTTGAATGCCAGAAAAATAATTTGGAAACCCATACTAACAAACAAAAATTGCAAGATTTGAACTAAAATCAACATGCATTACCAAATATCCAGTAAAGATAACTCAAAGTAAAAGTTTATAGACCAGTGCTTGAAGAATTGAATTTCCTAAACTAGAGCTTGGAAGAAATCAGCTTGCATGAAGATCCTTGCTCTTTCCCTTGAAGATGTGTTGTCAATGCTCTTTAATGTCAAGAACTTGGAAAGAAATCACACAAATTTATAAAATATTCAAGAAGACTCTCACAGAACTTAAAATCTCTCTAAAGCATAACAAAGATTAAAAGAATCTCAATCTGTTCTCCTTTTTTACAACCCACAAATAACTAATAACTAAAGAAATCCAAAAGTTAGTAGCCGTCCATCTTTTTGTTCATCCAATGGTCTAAATTTGTCCCTTGCTTTTATTAACTTGGTCATGTGCTTCTTTTTAACATCTACAAGCATTGGGTAATGAGATTTATAAGTAAAATTACGTTGACTTCCTTTCTTTTACTTTTTTTTTCAAATTGGGCCATATTGTTTTCTTTTTGGCCCAAATACTTGCATATCACACTTCATTTAGCCCGAATAAATCAGAATCTAAACCATTAAATTATACATGATTCAAAGCTAACAAAGTGCACCAATCGTAAAAGTAATAAAGTGTATGTGAGTATGAGATCGTTCCCACAAGGATCAGAGTTAAAGCACTAGTTCACTGTTCACGCTTTAGTTAGACAAACAATTACGATAATCTTTGAATTTAACCTTAAAACTAAGCAATAACATAAAATTGTAGAATTAACAAACAAGTAAATAAATGGAAGTTGTTTTGACAATCAAGAAAAATTGTAGTTAGGGTTTCGATTTCCCCCACATTTCCCTTTATGTTATAAATTAAACCTTCAAGTAACTGCTGTAAAAGCCCGTTGTACACCGGTATTGTTAACGTTAATTATGATATTAAGCGCAGTTACAATCACAGCAGTTCATTTATAAAAATGCGAGTAAACTTATTCCGTTTATTACCTTCGCGAAATAATTATTTAAACTACTTTTATAACATATATTACTTCTCTCAAGTCACTAAGGGGTTCTCATAAACCCACTTAGCCAAAATCTCACTTTTACGTTTTCTACCTATCCGAACATGGTTAGGTCTTTAATTTTCTGCGGACAAACTGCATACGACAAGTCCCCCATCTTTTGATATGTTGTTCTAGACTCAATTACCTTTCTAGGAAACTATCACACGAGTCATAAAGTTCTCGTTTGCTCCGGATATCGCCGTTTGAAGTTGGACAAGCAAATTTGCCAGCCAACCCCAAAACGGCTCCAAATAGCCTTCACTAAATCAATTATTCTGGAAAATCAACTAAACCAATTTATCTTAAATATTTATACAACAAACTAGACTCCTCAATATTTAATTTGATATATCATACACCTAATTTTACCAAGAAACGAAGCGGGAATAAATTTCCCAAACTCGGTCCAAAACAGCCCCATGTGTAGGGACCAATAGGGCAGTCTGTGTTCACGGCCTTCTACAGGCCGACTCCCAACCCAGAAAAATCCCAAAATTTATCACAATGTATAGGACATCCCAAGCTTCAAAACGGCTTATGTAACAGCCCTATCGGACCTTTGTGGAGGGAGATATGCTCTCCCAAAGTTCGCCTAAATTCTGTCAATTTCTAGAAAATTCGCCAGAGTTTCCTTTGTTTTTCCAATAACTCTCAAATTTGCAAAAGTATTATATGACCTCAATTTGTACCTAATAATCATTGGGTGACACACACAAGGACCAGCAATGCCTTGGAGCTCGTACAGCCTTTCACAGTTTATATCAAATTACTCAATTTCCATCACTTTACTTATATTTTCAACTTAACATATTTCAATCACCATAATCCATCTGCATGCATTCTTTACATCATAAAACATAATCAATCCTAGAATAGGCCTATTACCCTTTCTTCTTATTACATACTTCCATATTACATCAAGTCTTCATGTACAATTTAGAATCTTCCAATGACATATTACAATTACAAACCATAACCTTCAAATAATACAATAAACATGATAAATCAAGACTAAACTTAGGCAAAATACATCATGAACAAAATGATACTCATAGTCCTAATCACATGCATTGTTCATGAGCTAAGTCTAGCCTAGGCTCAATGGCCAACAAAATGCAAAATATGTAATCCTAAGTCCAATCATCCTACGGGCTTCTTGCCCACCGCTCCAGCACCACTGCTACCTCATGAAATAAAGACCTCAAAGTGGGGTGAGATATACGAACATATCTCAGTAACCCAGAGGTTCTGGAGAATACTCCGCCGAATGGCTCACTTTGATGCATATAAATAACATAACATAACATCCGAAAATGGAATAAAGCAAGGGATTTAGTGAAATAGGGGAGCATAGGAATACAAAATACGACGAAGCTGGAATGGTCAATGCCAAAACCATGCAACGTCCAGCCTATTGGCTCAGCATATAAGCCTATAGGTCTCAACCAAGGCGTGTTCCCAGAACATCAAACCAAGGCACCCTCCATACATAACCATCCGAGACTTCCTAGTGTGCTCTTATCCGGATCACACACCCCGATCCCAGGTCAACTGGAACTCCCTCACGGAGACCTATCCAGTGGAAGTCCGTAACGCCCGAAGGCAAACAGTCTACTGGCTAGAGACACGATACATCCTATGTACCAACACACATACTATATGCATGAACATGTTATCCTATATTAGGTGTCACTTTTCATTTTATACCATCCTAACATCATTTTGCCCAATTATTTCCTTCTAGGGACAATACACAATCCTATATTTTTCCATTGATTTTCAAACCTTCCAACCATCACACAACCCTTCTAATTACCATTTAACACACAACACATCATCCAAATAATTTTACAACATCATATTCATCATTTTTCCCATTAAGGCCGAATTCATCATAGGCATACACCAAGAGATTTTCAATCCAATTCAACTACTCCACACCTCATACCATCCTATTATTAACTCATACAACCATACAAATATCCAATTACACAATCCTAACAATAATCCAAAACACAAAGTCATGGCATTTCCTCCAAATTTTCCTAAGTTATGATCACATTTCCTCAATAAATTTATTGCATTTATAGCCAACACATCATTCTAAGACATATTTATCTAACACACAATTTTAATTTGAGCTCTCTAACTCCATAAATCAAGCATATAAGCCCTAGGTTTTCATGAAATCAAACTCATCAAATTAACCATGAGAGGTGTTGAAACTTACCCACAATCAAGTCACAAGGCTCCTCCAATTGATCCTTAAGCAAAGCCTGAGCAACAACTACAAAAACCCCAACTTTCTCCCCAAATTTCGTGGCTGAGTTTGTCAAATTTCTCACAATTGAGAGGTTTTCAAGGGAAACTAATCGGTGGAATAGGTTCGGGTGGTGGTTTGCTCACAAACTTTGGTTGATTTGGTGGTGTATTGAGAAAGTTAGAAGCAAATGAAAATTTGAAGAATTCTTCCCCTCCCAACCATGGAAGCCGCGGCCTAGGAGGGAGAGGAGGGAGAGTGATGAGTGAATAATGACCTTTTGTCACATGTCATATTATAACTTAAGTGGGGTGGGTCTCACCGCCACCTCACGTGATTCAATTTAATTCGAAATTCCCTCTGATTCTGCTAAACGTCCATAATTTCATAACCTATTTAGAAACTCTAATTTTTAACATTAACCATTGTCCTTTAATTGCCCTTGATCAGATGAATCCTGAGTTTTCTTGTCGTTCGGAGAAAATGTTGTTTTAAGTTATTACGCGTGTTGTAGGCACACTTCCCCAAACTTACTAATTTCCATAAATTTTCATTAGAAATCATATTTGCTAGTCCTATATATCATTTATAACTTATATTCAAACCTAGAGCTCAAAATTCAATCGACACACTTTACGGTGCAACTGTTCCACAATATTTTTACCCGATAAAAATACTATTCACGAAATTTTATGAAACTTGCCTATCCACTCAATTTTTCGTTCTGAATCCATTTCCAGGGTTATTTTATCATTTAAGACCTCATACTCAATTTTACCTTCCTAGGGTCACGTGTTTGACTAATTACTGTTTTACCCTTTCTTTGTATTTTAACCTAATTTTCAGAATTTTCACCAATCCTTCCCTTTAATCCATACTTAATATATTAATATGTAATTTAGAAGTGTGAGGTGTTATAACTGCCCTTAATATATTGCCAATCGATTGCTCTAAATTAATTACGGCTCAATTCCTTGACACCCTAATTCTATATATTCGTTAAAGAACTCTAGTTCCCCAGTTATTTCTCAAGAAAACATGAATTAAGATCAAGAATCTCAAGATTGCATAATTACCCTATGTCTATTCCTAGAATCATAAGGATTATGATGAATTTATCACACAAGGTTCATGCACTAACATTCCTATTGTCATACAATTATCCTAAATCAATCTACAAAATCAAACTCATAGAAAGAATTAAGAAAAGATAAATTCATTCACTTATAAAAAGGGAAATTACACTAAAAATTCAATTCATAAACATAAAGATTCAATTGGGTTCTATCTACCCCAAATTATAGAGAAATTTAGCCTAACATAGCAAATTCAAAAACACAAGAAAACGATAAAGCTTTCTCAAACTCCATTGGTGTGATGGCATTGTGAATCTTCAAAGTACCTAACATATCCATGAATTCAACCCGTCTCTGATGCTCCAAAACATAAAGAACGCCCTTCTATAACCAAAGTAGGATTTAATTCTTCTAAATTCCCCAAAAGATCCTTTATTGGTTCTAAAAACTCCCTTTTATATCTGTAGGATCCATGCCCTAAGTGAAAATAACAATATAGGCCCAAGTTGGATCGCAGCTGAGCGTTAAAGCGCTGGTGCACTCTTTTAAACTTTCTGACTAGAGGAACGCATTTGAAGGTGCTTGGGCGCTTTTCTCCATGATAGCGCTCTCCCCGAAACTTTTCTTCATTTTTCTCTGAATCTTGCGATTGGGGGCGCAAAAGCGGGCTCCTTCAATGTTAAACTTGCTTCTTAGATGTGCTTAAGGACTTCTTTGATCTTCAACGTTGTGCTTTAAATCATCTAAGTCTTTTAACTTCATTCTTGCCGTAATTTGAATCTATTTACCTTCAAAGCACACAAGAATAAATAATGTTAATTTGTAACTCAACTTATGACTATATAATGTCCGTGATTTTAGTCTTTAATACATGATAAACTAAAGGTTTATCATGACTCCTTAGGGTTTGGGGTAGTTGATTACACCTTCGTTTATAACCCTCTTAGGCCTAATAGGGGGTTTTAAAAAACAGTCTTGGCGTTATGTAATCGATTATGCCATTTTCATAATCGATTAAAATAGTGGGTCAACGATCAAAATTAAGGTTTTGTAATCGATTACAAAAGTTTTATAATTTATTACGTTAAGAAATGATACTTAATCAATTAAGTTTACCTTATAATCGATTATATTATTCAGTCAATGGTCAAACAGGGGCAGGTTGGTGTAAAGTTTTGGGTCAGGGGTAAAGTTATAATTTTTTATTTATTCAAAAGCAAAAGGTCAATCACCCCAAATTATTTGGGCTTCCGTTCAAACTTTCCAAAATTGACATTGGGAAACAAATTCTACCCTTCCCTCTTTCTCTCTCACATACACATATGACACATCACATAAAAGTTATTAGGGTGCGAAATGTTGAATGGCTGCATGAACAAACAACATTCAATTTGGTAGTTGTTTTCACTTTGTGAATATTGTTCAAGAATATATTTCTCCTTCATATCATCATTGTAATGCAAAATAACTGGTTTCCACCTACGTCACACAATGTTATCACTGCTTTTGTATTTCTCTTTAAATAATTGAGAATGTCTTTACTTCCATAATTTGTGGCGTAATTAAGGTCATAAAAATGAGACCCTGATCTAACCTATATTACTTCCATACTAGCGTTTAATTAACAAATAGAATTTCAGCATGGACTGATTTATAACTATGTAAATTTGTTTGGTGAGAAGAAAAAATTCTTCTTTTATATAATTTCTTTAAAATAAAATAAAAGCAAAATAATAAGTTTTTTATTTTGCGAAAAATAAAAGGAACAAAAGAGTGATTGTTAGATGAACCAATTTAAGGTCATCTTTTGTAATTTGGATTCTGGACAATAAAGAAAAGCACATAACATCACCAAGAAGTAGTTTATTGAAGAATGGCAGAAACAATAAGCACAAAAAAATAAGCTTCGAACTTTAAAGTCCAGAAAAGTACCTTTAAAAGTGAAGCTTTATGTATAATCAGGTGTAGAGTAAAATGGATTATTTGAAGCCATTGTTGTAAATGTAACATATTTATTGTTGAAAACTACGTATGAATGGAGATGTGGGATAAAAGGTTTTTCGTCAGAAAAAATAATAAAGTAAGAACCATATAGATAAAAAATACATACATTAATATTGTGTTTCAGTATTTTTTTATTAATGGAACTAAACGAAACAAGAGAGGATTATATTGAAAGGAAAGGAAAAGATAAGAGAATTGCCATTGTGATGTGGGAATTTGTAGAATTGAACATCAATTGGTGACTTAACCAAGACTACGATAGACTCTCAAATCATATTAGAATTGGGAATAGATTGAACCTAACTTAGCCAAAAAAGCTAGCTTAATGAAGAACATTGTCTAAACCTTTATAAGTGATACTTTATCCGTATACTTAGCCAATGTGAAATCTTAATAATTTTTGAAGATTTTGGCTCAAAATGAAGTATCATGAAATCTACTAGAGTGGTTCCTCACAAATTCCATTGGTAAAGATATTCTTAACATTTTGGACACTTGTAAAAGGGCTTTGGCGTGTAGTCACCAAGTCGGTCTTATGCGCAGCAGAAATTGAAAATGCAAAGGAGAGAGAGATAGAGAAGAACACATCAATCTTTTAACGTGGAAAAACCTTCCCGAATGTGAAGAAGTAAAAACTCACTGGACACTAGTCCAGAATCAAACGTCCACTATGAAAATAATGGGTACAAGATATCAAACTTCACCAACAAGTAGTGGTTCACTCAAATATCACCTACAATGGTGATATTCTAACTTCCCTAAGGAGGTTTAATGATGCGTGAAATCGGCAAGTGCACCGATCGTACCAAGTAATAAAGAGTGAGTAGAGTATCGTCTCCACGAGGATTGAGGCACCTAAGTTGTTATAACTATTCCTCTCTTGTTGGATTAATTAAATTGGTTGAGAATGATTGTAGTTCATGAAACAAACTAAAATAATTAAAGTAAAAATGTAAATGATTCCAAAAGTGTTTTCAGAATGCAAGAACAAAAGATTAAGGATTGGGAAAATATTTGAGAAAATATTGCGGTAAAGAGAAACAAACACCTTTCCGATCCCCACCTTGCAACTTGGATTACATTTACATTTACCTATACAATTGATCGAACAATTCATCATCTTTTATATGATTAGTTAAACCCTAATCCCTTAGTGATCTTAACCTTGTCAACTCTATTAGAATCCTAATCCCTTAGAAATCCCTTTCCGAGTTAACCCTTAAAATCAATGAATCCTTAACGTTCGCGGTTCATAGAATTCCAACATCCCTATTGTAAACCCTAACCCTCGCAACCCTACTAGATTGATCAGTTCCAATAGAATTATAAAATGAAGAAAAAGAAAAGATAAATGCAATTAAAATAGATAAACATAAATTTCAACCAAGGTACAAGGGGTTCACATCAAGGGTTGTGACACTTACCACAATGATAAAACTAGCTAGACATGTTCATGTCTGACAAAATAACAATAAAAGAAAGTAGCATTTAAAACCTAGAAGAGAAAGGGAAGATGAAGATCTTCCGTCTTGATCGATCGAACCCTTGAATCTCCGAGAAGCTCCAAGGAATCTCTGCTCTATTTGTTGTTTTTCTCCCTTGATTCTCCAAAAGTCCCTTCTCCCTATGTTTCTGATCCTTTTATTAGGTTTTGTGAAAACCTATTTTCCTTTGCACTCCAATTGGGCCTTATTTTAGCTGATTCGCACTTAAAAATATATCGCCCGCGCACGGGGCGCCAAGCCTGGCGCCCCAAACTTGGGAGAAACAGAAGCTGAATCTGTAAACGGCGCCCCGGGCGCCAACTCTGGAGTGTCGTGCGCCAGTCCCGCGCGCCGTGCGCCAACTCCCGCGCGCTGGGCGCCAGGTTGGAGCGTCGTGTGCCACCTCCCGCGCTCCGTGCGCGGCCGAAACAGAAGCAAATCGTTGATAAGGCGCCCCGCGCGCCAGGTACCGAGCACCGTGCGCCAGTTTGGCGCGTCGTGCGCCAACCTCCGCGCGGCGTGCGCCAGCGGGAAATTTGGTTTCTCCGTTTTTGCTCCTTTTTGCGGCGTTTCGTGCTATTTAACATATAACTTGAGTGAGAGCATGATTGAGAAGGAATAATCAATATTTCTTGCATTTAATGACTATTTTCACACATTTATGATTAATTCCTTGCTTCTTTTAAGTTGGAAAACATCATCTGCTGGACTCACATCATTTAACATTCAAGCTTCTCCCCATAGGTATTCTCATGAAATTTATAATAGTCTAACCACTCCACCTCTCATACACCATAAACTTATATAAGAGAAGAGAAATGTTTTAGATCATGAAACATGGAGAGACAAAGAGACACCAATGAGCCACTTAAGGGAAGTGTCTCCTTGAGCATTGCACTAAGTGCAGAGTTCCAACTTCCAATCAATCTTAAGCCTTGTGCCAAACATTTAAGGAAGAAACAACTTCCAACAAATATCTCCCTTTCGACTTCAATGTGTCGGGTTCAGCAACAGTCTGACCCCTTCACAATAGTCTTCAAATTTTCTTGCTGGTACCGACTTGGTCATCATGTCAAATAAATTCAGGTTAGTGTGTACTTTGATGAGTTCGAGTTGTCCATCCTCCACCACATCCCAGATTTAGTGATACATCACGTCAATATGTTTAGTGCGGGAGTCATAGGTTGAGTTCTTCGCTAGATGAATAGCATTTTGACTATCACACTTAAGCTTGTATTTGTCTTGTTCATGGTTGAGTTCCAAAAGAAACTTCTTCATCCACATCAATTATTTGCAAGCCTCAATTACAGTTGTATACTCGACCTCAGTTGTCGAAAGTACCACATACCTCTTCAATTTTGATTGCCAAGAGACAACACCTCTTGTAAAAGTCATCAAATAACCTATGGTCGACTTTCTCGAGTCGGAATCTCCCCCTAAATCAGCATTCATAAAGCCTTGCAGCACGATCTTCACCATTTTCAAAGCGGAGGCATAAACTTGACATTCCCCTGAGATGTTTAAAAATACACTTTACAGCTTCCTAGTGCTCTTTGTCGGGGTTAAACAGATACCTTCTTACCATTCCAACTGCATACGCCAAGTCAGGTTTTGTATCAAACTTTCGACAATGGACTGGTATGGGATCTTCAACATCTCATCTATTTCTTCATCAGATCTCGGACATTGCTTTTGACTCATCTTTATGTGTCCGGCTAACGGGGTGCTCACTGTCTTGGCTTTATCCATGCTAAATCTCTTCAGGATTTTCTCAATGTATCTCTCTTGACTTAGCCACAATAGCTTTCTTTGTCGGTCTCTTATAATCTTAATTCTAAGAATCTATTTTGCAGGGTCGAGGTCCTTCATTGCGAAGAACGAGCTTAATGCCTTCTTTAGGGTGGCTATTCTAGACTTGTCTTGCCCCACAATCAGCATGTCGTCAACATATAAAAGTAAAATAAGAAAATCTCCAGCTACGTACCTCTTCACAAATACGCAATGGTCGGCCTCCGTTTTCACAAATTTATGACCAATTATAAAAGATTCAAATTTCTTGTACCATTGTCGAGATGCTTACTTTAAGCTGTATAAGCTTTTATTCAAACGGCAAACCAGATCATCTTTTCTTGGAGCTCGGAACCTTCACGTTGCTCCTTATAAATCTCTTCTTCAAGGTCACCGTGAAGGAATGTCGTTTTCACATACATCTGTTTAACTTCGAGATCCATAGAAGCCGCTATGGCTAACACGGTTCAGACCGAAGTTATTTTCGCAACAAGAGAGAAAATTTCTTCAAAATCAACTCCCTTATTTTGATTACATCCTTTTACCACAATTCCAGCCTTGTATCTCGGCTTCTGGTCATTCTCCTCATACTTGATTTTGTAAAACCACTTATTCTTTAGAGCTCATCTTCCTTGAGGCAGCTCACTTAGTTCATATGTTTGATTTCGTGCAAGGACTTCATATCGTCCTGCATTGCCTTTTACCATTCATCTTTGTCTGAGCTTGATATGCCTCCAGCATATATATGATTTTAAACCAAAAAGAGAAAGAATCTTGATCAATCCTAGATAAAAAGGGCTGTAATTACTGATAATTTGATAAATCCCAATCAAAGATCATGCAACTGATTTCCTTCTGATTTTGTAGGAAAACAGGACAAAAAGAAGCCCAAGTGGAAGCTACAGGCTGAAGCCCCACTCTATTAGCGCGGAATCCGCGCTAGTAGCACCACAAGGAACTTTCCATCCAGAGACACCTACGCTACTAGCGTGGAATTCGCGATAGTAGCGCCAGCCAATCTTGACACCCACGCTGACAACACGGGATTCACGCTAGTAGCGCCAAGCTACTGATTCAAGAACAATACTCCCACGCTATTAGCGCGGCACTGGCGCTAGTAGCGCGGGAGGTGCGTGGTGATTTTTAAACCTTGATTCAGACTGTATCAAAGGAGATTGGACCAAGATATACGATGAAGATTTGATCAAGATTTCTAAGCAAGGGCACAAACTCTATAAATAGAGACTCAGACCCCAGAAACGAATCATCTTTGGCATGAGAGAATTGTGAAGATCAGAGAATTGATAGAATTATTGGAGACTCGCGCTGGAGATCAGGATTCCACCGGAGTTGAAGATTGAAGATCATTGAGCTTCCCTATTCTTCTTCTTCTTTATTGATTTTATGAATAATTTTTATTATTTTAATTTGTTTAAGCAAAATATGTCTGGCTAATTTCTTTTTGTAGTTGGGATCACTGACCCAATGTGAATCCTTTATATTGTCTCCCTTTTATACATTTCACTTTTATGATTATTCTGTTTGATGTTTAACAAGTGTGTGAGTGTTCCACATGTGCAGAAGTAGCTTCACTCGACTAGTTTAGTTTGTTGCTGAGGACAACAACATTCTAAATCTGAGAATTGGGCACATACCATATACGATAACTGCTAACTGTGGAATTGCACAACAGAGATGTCTAACAGAAATTTTTTTGTTAAAATGGGAGACATCTTAACCTTTCAATTTTTTTTATTCCTGTTGTTTTAATTCAATTCTTAATTAATTTTTAATTCAATTTTTTTTAGGAAAAAATTAAAAAATACAAAAATAGTGAATTCCTAAATAAGCATTCCTAGATTTTACAAAGCTAGCTCAGTGATTAAATAGATGGAACTGTAAGAAGCATGATATCTGTGGAGCATTAAATTTCTTAAAGAATCTGAGAGTGATGATTGCTCGTTTGTGTAACTTCTTTGATGAATAATTTTTAGATAATGCTTGATGTGAAATTTTGAAATTGGATTCTAGCTTGAATTATAACTGTGATGATTGAGCCTAAACAGAAAAAAAAATTCAGAGAGGCCTCACTGTAGTAGTTTTCTTGAACTTGAATTGTTTCTTTAGCTTGCATGCATTCCTAACATGATAAAGACATGTTTATTCTTGTTTACTTAGAACCAAATAACCTACCTAGAAGAAATTTTTCATTGTTAGCCCTTTTGAGCCTTAGACCAATTTATTCAAAAACCCGATAGAAATTACTTAACCTTTTCTCCATTGACACACCTTGAAAGATATTGAAATGTTGATCAAAGAAAAATGTCAAGGTACTTATCAAAAAGAAAAAGTTAATTAAGTGGAAAAAGGAAAAAGAAGAATGGTCTGCAAAAATGCAACTCAAAAAAGAAAAGAAAAAAAAAACTGCAAACAACGGAAGAAAAGAAAAAGGTAGCGAAAAAGGGAATAAGAATCCTGAAATGACGAAAAGTGCCAGAAGTAAAGACTGAGGAGGAAGTATTGTCAAAAATCTCAGTATTTTAGTCTCTCAAATTAATCAGTCTCTGTTCAAAAGATTCTTACCCCCAAACCAGGTCAAGTTATAACCTATCAAAGACCTTTTGATCAGTTTATGCATGTCAAATGGGTTCCTCAATCTTAGGAACTTGAGAATATGTTCAAGCTTATGGAATCACGACTACACTAATGGAATAAGTGTGAAACCCTCAAACACTAGACTGGTGCGAGTTATATAATTATCCAGTGAGGAACATTCAAGTTATGATCTGAATTTCTTGATACAACTGAAAAGCATTGTTTAAAGTTTTTAACAATTAAGTTATACATGGATAACAATCTGAACTCTTAATATATTTCTGTTCTAAGTTTTTCTCCCCATAGAATTCATCCTTGCTTTTATTTTTGATCTAGTACATTGCTAAGGACAGCAACGTTCAAATCTGGGAATTGTTTGATATACCTCCAACATATATATGGTTCTAAGCCAAAAAGAGAAAGAATCTTGATCAATCCTAGGTAAAAAGGGCTGTAATTACTGATAATTTGATAAATCTCAATCAGAGATCATGCAACTGATTTCCTTCTGATTTTGTAGGAAAACAAGCCCAATTGGAAGTTACAGGCTGAAGCTCCACGCTATTAGCGCGGAATTCGCGCTAGTAGCGCCACAAAGAACTTTTCATCCAGATACACCCACGCTACTAGCGTGGAATTCGAGCTAGTAGCGCCAGCCAATCTTGACACCCACGCTAACAGCGTGGGATTCACGCTAGTAGCGCCAAGCTACTGATTCAAGAACAATACTCCCACGCTATTAGCGCGACACTGGCACTAGTAGCGCGGGAGGTGCGTGGTGATTTTTAAACCTTGATTCAGGTTGTATCAAAGGAGATTGGACAAAGATATACGATGAAGATTTGATCAAGATTTCTAAACAAGGACACAAACTCTATAAATAGAGACTCAAACTCCAGAAACAAATCATCTTTGGCAGGAGAGGATTGTGAGGATCAGAGAATTGAGAGAATTCTTGGAGACTCGCGCTGGAGATCAGGATTCCACCGAAGTTGACGACTGAAGATCATTGAGCTTCCCTCTTCTTCTTCTTCTTTATTGCTTTTATGAACAATTTTTATTATTTTAATTTGTTTAAGCCAAATATGTCTGGCTAATTTCTTTTTGTAGTTGGGATCACGGACCCAATGTGAATCCTTTATATTTTATGTATTTTTTTATAAGTTAATTAGTTAGTTTATTTTATTCTATCTGTGTTAATTTTTCCATATCCTGTTTAGAACTGGCCACTCTAATTATAAGGCTTTGAGGGTTAGAATTCACAATAGACATATTGGAGTTTTAGTCTGGACAAGGATAGAATAATAACTTGTGCATGACCCAGACATATGCTTACATAGATTGCAGACTTTTAATTCATTTGTTTAATGCTTAATTCAAGAGGGATTACTAAGACATTAGAATTTCGATTGGGTTAAAGGGTTGAAATCACTAAGACATTAGGGTTCAACTATTTTATAGGGAAATAATGAATTGTCTGAGCAAATCAATTAGTTAATTATAAAATACAATATAGGAATATAAGGGAGGATCGGAGGTGAAGTGCATCCTAGCTACAGTCTTTTTACAAATTTCCATCAATATTTTCTTAACGCTCTTGATACTCTTGCATGCGTTTGAATTTGATTGTTCTTAATTTTCTGTTTTTAAATATTATTGTTTTTAAATACTGTTCTAAAATCTCAAAATCAATTACTTTCACAATACAAACAAATTTTCTTTTCCAACTTAAGGGGAATAGTTGAATTAATACTTGGTGCATTAATCCTCGAGGGAACGATATCTTACTTATCACTTTATTACTTGAAACGAACGGTATACTTGCCGATTTCGCAATAGAGCTCATGGCCACATCATAACTCTGAGGTTCACTATCTTCAGCAATAATTGCATATTCATCAGGTGGGTACCTTGCAGAGGATCGTCTCACTCGTGTAGAGTGTCTAGTAAATGTACTTCATAGTGAGAACCTGACTCATCATGCTTATCTCAGATCTCAGTATCTTGGACCTCCTCATCTCGATCCTTATCAACTTATCTTTCTAGGTTATTTTCATCATTTTCTTTATTTTGTCCCCTGCTTTAGCTTGGACAGGAGGGACGAGTTCCTCACATCGGACATAAACCCAAACTTTGGGTTTTAAGATATCTTGAATAGTTCTGTTCTCATGAAAGGCTATATCTCGACTTCTCACTATCTTCTTGTTTATTGGATCCCAAAGTTTAAATCCAAATTCACATCTGGGCGGACCGAGGTAAATGTACTCTTTAGTCTTCGCATCGAGCTTCGCTCTTTCATCTTTCGCGATATGCAGAAAGCCCGGCATCGAAACACTTTCAGGTGATCATTGGCCGCTTTCCGACCTGACCAAACTTCGTTTGGAATTTCTCCTTCAAGTGGTTGTGATGTTGATAGATTAATCAAATCTACAGCAGTTTTGACCGCATCTCCCCAGAATGATTTTGGTAACCCGACATCTGATAGCATACTTCGGAACCTTTCTTCAATAGTGCGGTTCATCCTCTCAACAACTCCATTCAGATACGGAGTCTTTGGGGGCATCTTCTTAAGTCGTATCCTGGCCTCTCTATACTATGCATGAAATGGATCACAATACTCACCATCATTATCAGATCAGACCACCTTTAACTTCTTGTTAGTCTCCCATTCCACCATAGTATGAAATTCTTTGAATGTTTGGAGTACTTAGTCTTTAAACTTCAACATATACACCCACACTTGGCGGGGTGATTATAAATAAAAGAAACAAAATATTGAGCTCCACCTAGTGATTTTTTCGACATATAGCAAATATCAGTATGGACGAGGTCAAGAATATACTTGCGTCGCTTGGGTTGATCCGGTCTTACAAACGAAACCCTGTGCTATTTTCCAGCTAGGAATTGTTTGCAACTCTCCAGCACTTGACCTTTCAACCCGGTCAAGAGTCCTTTCTTGTTCAGGATTTGAATTCCTTTTTCACTCATATGGCTGAGGCGTTTGTGCCACAACTCCATACTAGGTCCATCTCGAACAACGTTAGCTTCTCCATCATTGATTTTTCCTTGCATCACGTACAAGGAGCCATCTTTCTTGTCTCGGGCCAAGACCAAATTTCCCTTGGCCAGTTTCCATCTACATCCTCCAAAATAGTTCATTAACTAGGCATCGTCAAGCTCGCCTACTGAGACTGAAATCCTAGTCTAGTTGATTTGATGATTTTATTGATCTATTTGATTGATACAAAGACATAACTTGTAATTTTCTCGAGCTGTACGAGGAGAAAACTTCTTATACGTTTCAAGCTATTGTTCTCTTGTTTTTTTCCCTAAGAGTAAGACATCGATTTTTCAAAAAGATCAACTCTTTTGATTACTTATATGATTCCAATTTCCATATAAATATTATCATATTCGAT
Organism: Gastrolobium bilobum; assembly: GCF_033153095.1. Classification (NCBI taxonomy): domain Eukaryota; kingdom Viridiplantae; phylum Streptophyta; class Magnoliopsida; order Fabales; family Fabaceae; genus Gastrolobium; species Gastrolobium bilobum. The sequence continues at coordinate 202,235 of NW_026899052.1, forward strand.
AAAATAATAATAATCTTATTATAGTTGGATTGTTTGTGATGTGATACAAACAAAAAATTATTTTTTGATTCATAAGTCATAAATATAAAAAGTGTATAACATAGGGGACAATGGGGGTATATATCATTTTTGATTTTCTTTTTTTTTTTGCGATTTGATGATCGGAATAGGAGAGCACTCATCTTGGGGTGGGCTTACTACTTAGATGCTTTTAGCAGTTATCCGCTCCGCACTTGGGCTCCGTCAGACTTTCGCCCATTGCGGAAAATTCCCCACTGCTGCCTCCCGTAGGAGTCTGGGCCGTGTCTCAGTCCCAGTGTGGCTGATCATCCTCTCGGACCAGCTATTGATCATCGCCTTGGTAAGCTATTGCCTCACCAACTAGAAAACATTTCCTCTCCCCAGCCATTTCATTTCGGCTTAAGAAGATGTGAAAGCACCCAACCAAAGAGCCACTGCGATACCAATCAAAAAGACGGTTGTTGCTACTGGACGGCGAAATGGGGGCCCGAGCCATCAGTGAGATACCACTCTAGAAGAGCTAGAATTCTAACCTTGTGCCAGGACCATCCTACATGTCAATACCGACAACAATGAAATTTCTAGTATGAGGAAAATCCGTCGACTTGTGATATTTCGGCGTGGGACGCATTTTATTTGGCAGTTTTCTGGATGTTAAATACCATTGGATAGGTTATTTTTTATTGGCATTGGAAACACATTACAATGATTTCAAACTACATTTCGAATCGCAGTACAGTATTGAAGGTTTAGTTTAAGTATCTTGTATGATATTGTTGTCTCCATTCCGTCAATATAAAAACTGAGAAGGTTGATTCCAGAAAAATTAAAATCCGATTTCTATCTATTAAAGAAAAATGGATAGAGTAGGGGTAGAATAAAATATATATAATAGGAAAAAGGAAATTCATAAGAAAGTGCGTACAGTACTTTTGTGTTTATGAGCCAAAGTTTTCACACATAAAAAATGTTTCAAAGAGTTAGAACTCATAGGGAAGAAAATAGATTTATGAATGGAATAAAATATGCAGTATTTACAGACAAAAGTATTAGGTTATTGTTGAAAAATCAATATACTTCTAATGATGGAGGGTGTCCCTATACCATATCTGTACAAATAGAATATATCATTTATACAGAATGGTAAAGGGACCCCCTATAATCGCTGATTATAAAAATGACTAAAAAAATGAAGAGACTTTTTCAACAATTTCCAATTCTTCGTCATTTAGATTCATGGTAAAAAGAAAGATATATTTAAGGATAAATATTACCTCCCCCATTTTCCTTTCAAACAAATTAAAATGATTGAAATTTTTCTATTTGGAATCGTATTAGGTAAGTCACCCACACCGTCTTTTCTTATTTCATTAATTGAATTTCATTTGTTGATTGTTTTTGGTAGGATGTGTACATTACTATACGTAAATTCAGGTGCGTGGTTCACATTGGTACTCCAATGCATTCCCCCCTCCCCCCCGAATCAGAATAAATATGTTTTCGAGTCTAGTTGATTTGATGATTTTATTGATCTATTTGATTGATACAAAGACATAACTTGTAATTTTCTCGAGCCGTACGAGGAGAAAATGACTTCCACCACGTCAAGGTGACACTCTACCGCTGAGTTATATCCCTTCCCCTGCCTGCAATTTCAAATCAGCATACTATCTATTAACTACGGTACTCAATAATACCACGGTACTAAATAATACCATAGCAATAAGGAATAAAGTATTTGTAAATTAGAATATTTCTAGTGGAACATCTTTCACAATCCCTGGAGAGATAGTTCACTAATAGACCGAAGGATAAGTAATTCGACTCATCCCTGAGCAGACTGCCGGTGATAAGCTGGAGGAAGGTGAGGATGACGTCAAGTGATCATGCCCGATTCTTATAGTACAGTTCGGGGAGTGGATAAGCTAATTCTGGTAGATGTCTATTTGCCAGGCTCGATGTCGGCTCTTCGCCACCTGGGGCTGTAGTATGTTCCAAGGGTTGGGTTGTTCGCCCATTAAAGCGGTACAACTTGCCATGGTAAGGAAGAAGGGGGAACAAGTACACTTGGAGAGCGCAGTACAACGGATAGTTGTATGCTGCGTCAGTTTCGCTACAGCTCCCGCTGCTCTAGCTAATTGTCCACCCTTCAAGTAGGCGATGGCATTGCTCGTATTTATGGTCTGGATGAAGTAATGGCGGGTGAGTTATGATCCAATTTGAGTTATGAGATTGTGAATACGAGGAGTTTTGGTTTTTTCATGTTGTCAAAGAATTGAACAATGAAAATAGATAGCGAGTGTCTGATCGAATGGATCGGGTCATGTAGGAACATGCTGGAATCGAGATTCTTACATTCCAATTCCTTCCCGATATTGAATCGAGATAATTTTGAATCAGAGTTCTAGATTTTTGTTCATCCCTTGATGTAATAATATCTCGAGGTTTCCAACGATAACTTGGTATATCTACTATACGACCATTGACTAAAACATGTCTGTGGTTAACTAATTGACGTTTGGAACATGCCTTATATCCTTCAACATAAGTTAACACTGACATTCATGGTCAGGGTTACATCACTGACACGAGCTGTCAAACTCGCGCAAATTAAAAATTATTTTTGATTAGGGTTCAGAAAATTTGTAGTAAAGTGGAAATCCTAAGTCGTCTCTCAAGGAAATTATTTTGGTAAAAATCGCTTATGATGACAGAAAATTAAAAGGGGGGTTTTGAATTTTGATTGAATAATTAAAAAGGCCGAATATAAATTTGGAATAAAAATTCGTAATTAAAATTAACCAACCTAAGGTTAGGGTTCCATGGACGTCTTTCCTCGGATAAAAAATGTCAGAATCGTGATTGATTGTCAATTGAATCAGAATCCTTATTTCCAATTGACGACCCTTTCTAAGCGATCGCTTAGCATTTGATTAAATACGATGCTTCTACTCATACAATCGCATAGTATTAGCCCGTTTGATTTAAGGTCATAGGGTCAATCAATCTAATCATCAAATCTGATGATTAATCCCTTTCCATAATCGCAATCGCGAACCTCAGATTGAATATCCACGATCGCACGATATCAATCTGAGTTAGGAAGGGAAACAAAATTGATTTACAATAAAGCGCAAACCCTCAAGACTAATCCATGGAATCCGTTACCCTTAGGTTGATTAAAAATTTCTTAGCCTCGCATGGCTAAGGTAAACATGATTAAAATAAAATAAAAAGAAGAAGAAGAAAAAGATGAAGAACGCTTCAGAGAAAGTGCTTTGATCCCCGAATTCGAAAATTACAGAATGAATAATAGTTTCCTACTCTGCCGTCATATACCCCTATCCAAATCGGGTTAGGGTTCAGTTCTGATCGGCCTATCTGTCTAAAATACGAAATAAAATAAAATAAATAAAATAAAACTTGGCTTTGGGCCACTTATGTAATTGGGTTTTAATTTAAATTACAAGTCTAAAACTTCAGCAAAACGTGTCCGACTTGGCGCAAGAAATCGACCAGCTTCCAGTTCGAATTGGTCTTCGAGCTCTTCATAAGAATTGTAGCCCTCTGTGTTATCTGAAAAATCCAACAAGAACAAAGTCAATCCGACAACTGTGGACCAAGATATGGCCAAAATACAGAAGTAACATAAAGTTGAAAAATTTTGACGAAAAATTAATTAAACTCAATCAGAAACTAAAAATGTAAATTAACTCAAAACATCATTATTTTATTCAAATAAATCCTAAAAATACTAATCAAGAGTAACAAATAAGTGCAATAAAATATGAGATATCAATCACTGATACCAACTATTTTACTTGTAACCTGATTTTCCATTTTCACTACTCCATAGTCACCACCTTGGTAAGAAGAAAAGAAACCTTTGTGTAGAGAGACATGGAAGGAGGCATTGGAGTCAATGTACTTCCTGATCATGACCATGACCTTTCTATTCAGGATTTCCCAGTCCTTCTCGGTCTTGCCTTCAGGCATCTCTTAATGGACGATGGGCTCATACAGGTCTTTGTAGTACAGATGGTCTTCCATCATCGGTCTCCAGTATGTAAAGTTTTCAGCTATCAACTTGAACATGTCTCTATCATGAGAAGTGTTGCTACTAGTCTCCATCTCGTCTTCTTTAGAACCCTTCGAACTCGGGGGTCTGATACCACTGTTGGGAACTCAGTCCCTCAGACTTGGCTAAAAAGCCTTTGCGGAAGTCGTCTCCTCGAGCTCGAAGCTCGGCAATCAAAGAAGTCGGCATATAGTCACCATGTTGGCCTTATGCGTAGCAGAAACTTAAAAACGCAAATGAGAGATATAGAGAAGAACACGTCGATCTTTTAACGTGTGAAAACCTTCCTCAATATGAAGAAGTAAAAACTCACGAGACACTAGTCCAGAATCAAACGTCCACTATGAAAATAATGAGTACAAGATATCAAACTTCACTAACAAAAGGTGGTTCACTCAATCCTCACCTACAATAGTGATATTCTAAATTCCCTAAAGAAGTATAACACTGAAGCTTCTCCCTAGAGGTATTCTCACAAAATTTATAATAGTCTAACCACTCCACCTCTCACACACCACAAACTTATATAGGAGAGAAAGAAGGTTCTAAATCATGAAACATGGAAAGACAAAGAAACACCATTGAGCCACTCAAGGTATGTGTCTCCTTGAGCATTGCATCAAGTGAAGAGTTCCAATTTTCAATCAATCTTGAACCTTGTGCCAAGCATTGAAGGAATGAACAACTTCCAACAAGTTCAATATTCTAAAATTTTGAATTAATGTACAGTGGCATGCAACATGCATACAAGTAAAAAAATCCATGACTTAATATTTTGAATTAAAATGTACTCTCAAAATCAGAAATGTAGTAAATGTAGATCTCAATGTTTTAAACTCTCCTAACCCTAACAAGTTAAATTTAATAAAAAAAATTCATGATCAATATGAAGAATCATATATGATTGGGCCCAATGAATGTTACTAGGATATGCTTTTGCATTTTTTTTTTTCAGAAAATGGGAAAACTCTAGAAAAGGGCAAGCAAAAAAAAAAACAAAATATTCAAAAATGATTTTCATACTTTTGAACAAATATTGCAAAAATCGTAAAATATGAAAGATGAATTTTATGCGTCTATAGATGTATCTCTTATAAAGTCATATAATAACTATATTTTCACAAAATTTAAATTACGTGGTATTAGAGAATTAGACAAGTTCTGTGGAAATTTTCAACAACAATATTATCACCCTTAATTTCGATCAACCTGTAATTTTATAAATTACCTCCATCTGGGGATGAACTCTGTAACTATTTATATATTTGAAGTAATTGATGAAAATTCTTTTTATTATCAGTAATTATGAAACAAAGTTGATCTGTAAAAACCTGAGCTATGTGGCATATTCCAAAACCTTTTTGCAGCTATATTGTTCATGTATCTGGAGAAGGTGTGAAATTGATTGGATATATAGAATTGGGTGAAATTAATCTTATGTTGCATAAGATAATGTATCTTATGTTCTAAAACAAAATTACGGTAGGTCCCACAAAAAAAAAAAAAAGGAAAAAAAATTAAGTGAAATCTATCTTGATTTTGTTTCACAACATAAGATACACTCTCTTATGCAACATAAGAATAGTTTTACCCAATAGAATTCGGCGATTATAGAAAGGCAACTCACTTGTTTGGTGGAATTAGTGTAGTTCTTCTTACATTTTGGTGTTTAACTATTTTTGGGCTTCGTAATTGTAATCCGCTATCTCGTACATGGTTCTTGCCCTTTATCCATGGGCCATGGTTAAGGTATGTACTCAAATGATCTTCAATACAATTATTTGTTCCTTTAATATGTCGAATATGAAAAGAATATTAATGATAAAAACTATTCCATTTATACATTTTTTAATAACAAATATTTTTCTGTGTTAAATATTTTTTAATTGCTAAGAGTTTTTCTTTTATAGGCAGTACGCTTTTCTTTTTTAAATTCTAATACTTAAAAGTTTTAAGCATATATTATAATTGATATTATAAAAAAAATATTGAATTTTTTGGACAAAAGGAAAAAAAAATTATTAATCTAATAAATTTGATATTTTTAAATTTACAAAGATTTCAAATTCAAATTATATTTCATAATCACTTCAAATTCAAATATAATAATATCTTTTAGACTTTTTTCTTATTTTTTAAAAAAATATAGTGAATTGAATTTTTTGTATGAATAAGAAAAAACAATAATTAATTTATTATTTTTAGTAATAAATTTTATAATTTTAATTTTTTAATGGTTCAAAATATTATCTCAAACAATTGAGAATAATTCTTAAATAACATTTAACTTAATAAATTTAATATTAATTTTCAATTTTGTTAATTTAATAATCAAAAAATCAAATTACTTTATTTTATCAGAACTGATTTTATTTTTCTTTAATCGGTTCATAATTGGTTTATGGTTCAAAATTAATTTATGATTCATAACCATGTAAGGAGGGATGCAAACAACGTGATGGGGTTGAGATTTATTCTTGAGATTAAATATTTTTCAAAATAATAACTCGATGTTACTTGAATCAAGATCGTTGGACCCACTCATCATCACTTTTAGCTTTTCCTAGAATTAGTGTTGTTTATAAAATAAATTAACCTACTTAAGAAATTAATGTACTTTATTATTTTGCGTATATGTTTAGGGAAAAGTGTCTATCATTTTAAATTACACAACTTACATCCTTTCACTCTCACAAAGAGGTGGGACCCACACCTTTATTTTTTTTTGTCAACTCTCTCTCCTCCTTTATCTATCTCTTTCTCTCTCTTAAAATGACACAACTTTACATCCTTTAAAATTATACACACTTTTCCCATATGTTTAAGTAGTTAAAATAGAAAGTACGTCTTAATTATTAGGTGTGTCTTTCGAATGATATGGTCTTTATCCTATCAATCAAAAAATAAAAAAGATTTAATAAGTATATAAGGAGGGATATTCTTACTACCAAAGTTTTCTACTACTGCTTACCAAAAAAAAAAGTTTCCTACTACCAATTTACTACCTATCTAATCACTATTGGATCAACATTATCTCTTTTTTCAAAAAAAATTTAACATTCTCTCTCTTTGATTCAATGGTGATTAGATAGGTACTAAGTTTAAGTTAGTAGTAAAAAATTTTGATAGTAAGAATATCCCTCCTCTAATTATATTACCATTTATTTTGAGATTTAAAAGTGTTTGGACTTTGTATCAATATATAGAAGGCCCAATACGTAAAGATTCGGGACCAAAGAACCTTAACCTTTGATAAAGTAACCCCAGACTGTTTAAAATTAAGAGTTCTTCAATGGCACCTGCAACTGAATAGTGGTGCCGCACTGACATATCGGTCAGGGGACAGGTCAAATTCACCACAAAGGCCAGCAATAACAAAATTACATAAAGGGTACTCAATCACAAATTGTACAAAAAACCTGCAATAGCCAATAGGCATATCGGTCATAACCTCAGCTAGGAGGGAATGACATAGACTTCTAACTACAAAGCATAACTTAAAACAAGAATTTTCTTTTACACTCGACAAATACTGTTGTAGCCCATATGCATTTTTTCCTAGCCCATTATAGATTAAAGAGGCTCAATATAACTAAGTTGATGTAAAAAAATTTCTATACGAAAGAATTTGAATATGTAAAAAAAATAATTCAATCCAAAAACTAAAGTTGTTGAGTGAAGTTATATAATGGCTTTATATTTCTCTAATGCACCTTTCATACGAGAGCCCATTAAATTTGAAAGGTGGATGATACATCAGGTCCAGCCTATCTATTCTTAGAAATTCCACATATTGAATTATTTTTTATTAATAGAATGAGGGCGGATATTATGTAAAAACAACCAGTTCACCCAATAACTTATAATTTTGGGTGAGATTGCATTAACCACTTTATATTTCTGTAACATATTTTAGTGATAACTCTTAGTGCATAAGACTCATGCTTTTTCTATAGTTATATTCCAGATTGAGAACAACAATTGGATCTTAAGAAGGTAAGGACTCATGTTTTTATGGGAAAGCATTCGAATATAATATGGCAGAGGTAACATAAATATAAACCAAGTAGAACTAGATGTTAACTTCCTTCTCTACCACACTCTTAAGTGCTACTAAACCCTAAATGCAAAGAATAGTAATTTTACTTATACAAGATCCAAAGTTATTACTAGTTAGCTAGAAATTTTATGAGCAAATACTCTCTTGGGTCTCAAACCAAAAGTACCGAACCCATTTTAATACCTTAAAAAAAATTAATTTGTGGTTCTTTTGAAATTTTATTTTTTTAAAATTGTGGCCTATTTGAAATTCAAAGAAGACTCAAATTAGTCACACAAAAATAATTAATATGGGTACTTATTTTTTCTAAAGGATTAAAATAAGTCCGTATTTTTTGTTGAGGACCCAAAAGAGTATTTACTCAAATTTTATTATGCTCCTCAAATTCTTTTAAGAAGTAAACTCCTTTCAATTAATCAGCCAATTACCTTAAATCAAAATAAAATAGAATTTCAGTTGAAGTGAACTTTTAAATGGTCAGAGTTCTCTTATGAAGCCTCTTAAGGACTTCCATTATTAATATTCTATCATAATTTACATCCGTGGAACATAGGGCCTTAGGAACAAATTGGGTTTCCCATTTTCAACCAATTCGATTGAAAGAAAAAGAGTACCTATATAGAGTATAGTGTTTGACGGGTCTTGCTTGATGGCTTGAGTGGGGTTGGGCGCAATGATGGGTTGCGGTGGTGGACTAGTGTTGGAGAGATTTAGAGAGACTGTTAGAGTGAAAATTATATTGGATTTAATAAATGAGTAGTAAAAAAATATAAAATAAAAATAAAAGTTAATATATAAGGCCGGCCTAAGAGGCTCTAAGACAAGGCTTTTGAATTAGAGTCAGAAGCCTTTTTATTAAATGAACTTTCATACAAATCCAAGTCTAGATCCAACAACCAAAATAGACAAGCTAGGCCAGGCCAAAGGCCCTGGCCTTTTTGACACTCCTAGTTATAATCCTCCCTACCTTTTAAAATTTTGCTCTCAAAATTTAAGGGTTTTACCTATCTATTGAGAATGAGTCTTAGTGATACTGTTGTAGCTCCTCTACTTCCGTTTATTTACTCCTCCACTTCCATTTATTTACCCCTTGCACTCACGTCTAAGCCATAGCCCACCAATTTAAGGAATAGGCTCATGTTCCCACGACTGCTACTCATGCATTATCAGTGATAACAAATGTAGGTTTTCTTCCTAAGGTACGTATCACCACCTTGAACTTTTTAGTATAACCTTACCATTCAACTCAAAGCTCCTCCTTTTCCATTAGTTAGGCCTCAGCAAACAGTCAACACATCTACAACATCTTCATTTTAACAAGGAAAGCTCAGATGATACTAATACGACCAAGATAACCTAACTCCCCCCTTCTTCAACATGTTGTGGCTTCTCCGTGGGGAAAATCTTTTGACAAACGGCAGAAGAGTATCCAGACATCTTGCATCATCAGCTTCTTACCCCAGATGTAATATGCATATGGAGGACTGTGCTCATGCAATTAGAGACTGTTCGTGGGTTCAAGAAATTTGGGCTCGATTAATCCAACCACATATCCATGTCAGGTTTTTCTCTCAATCTATTCCATTATGGTTAGACTCTAATTTATGTAGTAATTCAAGTGCTGATATGGAGACAAATTGGAGCCTTACTTTTGGCACCACTTGTTGGCTAATATGGAAGGAAAGAAATAACTTGATCTTTAAAGGTGAGCATACAACAGTAGAGGCCATGTTGCACAAAATCAACATCCATGTCTCAAACTCTTTGGCATCAACTAACATCCTTTGTATGGGTAGAATAACATCAAGGAAGAAATATGAAACTATGATTATGTGGAAAACACCCAATGATGGGTGGGTAAAACTGAATACAGATGGGTCTTGTGTGGAGTTGGACAAAAAACTAGTTGTGGTGGGGTGCTGAGAGACCCTTCTGGGCGTTGGATCAAAGGATTCTCCAGGTACCTTAGCTCTGGGACAACGCTTCGTGCGGAACTATGGGCGATCCTAATTGGCATCCGAATGGCTTGGGAGGATGGTTTTACACGTATTTGGGTTGAGACAGATTCAATGGTTGCCCATAATCTCATTAAGGAAGGTTGTAAGGAACATCATCCTTTGTACAATCTAGTCAACAATATTTATGTGCTTATGAGCAATGGAAATGGTCACTTCGTTATTACTCATGCATATAAGGAAGCCAATAGTGTTGCAGATTGGCTAGCTACCCATGTTATGGAAGGAAGTTGGGAGACCCAGTTTTTTGATACACCTCCGTTCGAGTGCAGCAGCCTTGTAGCTCGCGACTCAAGGGGCATTGCTATGCCTAGACTAGTTAGGATTTAGTTTTTTTTTTTTTTGTCTGTGTCTTTATGTTTCATTGTTATCCAAAAAAACAGGCTCTAAGATTCTTTACCTAGCATTAATGATTGATTTTGAAATAATCCATTAACTATAGATAATGAATCCGAGTTTTATGATTATAATAGTTAATTTAATACATTAGCTAATTGAATGAATGAAGAAATAACTTTCTTTAAATCATTTCAATTAACTGTAATTAATTTGGAACAAAGATAATGATCAACTAAAATTTGAAAGTTATAAAAAATATATGAGATAATATTGAATAAAGCCTATTCAGAATAGAAAAAAAAGGAAAATTCATAATTTGAAATTTACATAATATTGACTTGCATTAAATCCAAAGAATGTTTTCTAATTTGCAAGATATATGTGATATGTGCTTAATAAAAAAAGATAGAGAAAATAAATTGCTTTATTTTATTTAGAGATTTCTTCTTGGGTTCATCAAATAATTGACTAATTTAGTTCGAATTGGATATGATGACAAAAACAACAAAATTCTCCCTATTAAATTTTAAACATTCTCTCAAAAAAAAAAAATACACAACACACATAAAAAATTTCCTTAATATTCCGAAGCTAAATCTTTTGAAAAAAAATTATCAAGATTTTTTTTAATTTCCATTATTCGAACAGTTGATAGCAAAACTTTGCCTCGATCGAGATATTAAGACTTTCCCATTAATCAAACAATTTTTTTAAAGTATCAATAATGGGAACTAAATTTTAGTGCAACCCGCATACTGAGTATTTGGTAAGACGGTTATATTATAACTATATACTCTAGGGAGTACATAGTTATAATATTAAGGCTATTTTTTTCTTTCTTCACGTCAGCTAATAAGTTTATGAAGAGAGAAAGGAGAGAGAAAAAATAACTTTAATATTATAACTATATACTCACCGAAATACTTAATTATAATACCACCATCGCACTCAATATTAGGTAATATTGTAGATTGTTTTTCCAATAATGGGTATTGATTTTTGGTATTTAAGTTCGAGGCTTCGAGCACTTGAAAGTTCTAATTAAGTGAAATAAATTCCTTGCCACACACTTGAAAACACTCTAGGGTATTTAAATCTAATATTTATTGCTTAAATAAATTTTGAACACAATTACTCTGCTGTGTGGTTTTGAGTATTGAGTAATCCAACGATAACATCAAGTGTATGAGCAATGTCTTTTCTTTTAATCATATTTGGACTTATCTAATCTCATGTAGTAGAAGATGAGTTATCTCCTACCAAACATACATAATAATGGGGCCCATCATTTAAAAAAAAGAAAAAAAAATGCAACACAATTTTCAAAGTATGTAACTTTGTTACATCATGAGAGTAGTTTTCCATCATATTTTCAGTATTCAAAGGTCATTTTTGTTTTTGACCAATTTAAATTAAGTTTGAATAAATTCATATAAAATATTTTCACCAATGGTTAGGATTCTCCCTAATATCACAGGTGAAAATATTACTCGCAAACCCCTAGGTACATCATATTGAATCATCGAGGTAATTAAATGAATTAAAGCGTATTTGATTCTATCTCAACGTTGTCATTTCTTGATGCCTTTGAATTTTGGGATTGATGATCTTCGTCAATCAAATCATTGGAGTGCAAATTCTTATGCAAAAGTTGTCTCTTGATGGGGAAAATAAAAGTGTTTAACTCTGATTTGAGATATTGAAGACCATAACCCTTTTCTTGATATTTTATCATTTGGCCCACCAGCTCCTATTATATCATGTTGGGCCAATGTTAGTAGTATCCACTCATTAAACTTATACCAATTATGTAATTGAATTGAGTTTTTTAATAGATCACTTCATTTACCTAATAATTAAATGAGTTTTATAATTCTCATTTTACATAAGAATTGAAACCTCATGTCATAGAGATAAAAAGCACGTGAGACCCATATATTAGAAAAAATCAGATGTGGGACCCATATTAACACAAAAATCGAAATGTGTGTAGGAAAATTCTAACTCTTATGTTACATAAGAATTATAAAACCCTAATTAAATATATAACCCATCCCATGATAAGGTAGAAAATAGAATTTTCTAATACTATTTTCTTCATCTACAAAGTTCAAACTCAAAAGGACATATCAAATACGGAAAGATAAGGGAAAGAAAAAAAATTGACGTGGAAAATAAAAATAGAGAAGGACATAAGCAGAAAACAGAGAAAAACAAAAATAAATCAAAGGAAGCAAGGGGAGAAAGGAAGATGACAGAGCCGCAGAAAAAAAAGGTGGTGGCGAGGAGACGATTCTGGTCGGAGAAGAAGAGGAACTGGCGACAAAGCAAACGAAGAAGACGACCCAAAAACGCAAAACAACAAAAAAAATTGGGATGAGACTGATAAAACTCAGATCTGGAAGAAAAAGATGCCCAGAACCAAAAAAGACACAGATCTGGACAAAAACTCGACAGATCCGGAAAGGTCACCAGAGAAGACGATCAGAAAATACTCTATATGGACGAAAGATGAGCTGGACGAAAGACACATGATCGGAAAACTCAACAGATCTAGAAAGAGACACAGATCGGAAAGCCATTGAAGAAGACGACCCAGAAACGCAAAAAAAAAATAATAATAATAATAAAAATAAAATGGACATAGAAAGATAAAGGAGAAAGAGTAGCTCTGATGATAAAAATAAATTCACAGATCGGGATCAGATCCGGAAGAAAGGAAACAAAAAAAAAAATAGTGATCGCAGCGGAATCTCCATTCATGGAGGATAAATATTAATTTCATTGGTTGGTGGTCAATTTGTACAATATGTGAGCTCTTATATAAAAGAGCATAACAGAAAAGAGAAAGATCTAGAATATCATTGAAATACTAAACTACCCTTATACCTAATGTCTACGTACAAGTTCCATTCAAGTCAAAAACAGTAGTTTTTTTATTTATTTAGTAAAAAAAAAAAAAAAAAAAAACCCATGACTGCACCTAATGTATTGACGAGCATAACAATTCAAAACAAAACACTTGGAAGGCATTTTTTAAGCTTCATACCATTCAATATCACTTGCCATATGATTCATCTCAGCTAACATTTCTTACAAATTTCTTTATTTTGCTGGAATTGGAAGCCCACACAAACTTGTAGCTTTTCTATTTTTGCCAACTTTCCCCAAAAGCAATTCTTCAGGCATGGTAAATCATACCCCATCTGTTACAACAGATTATCTTTTTTTAAGCTGCAAAAAGTGAAGTTCTTTCTGCCATTGCATCAGCTCTCAACCAAAGTATCATTCATATAACTGAAATTTCCCTTCCTTTGAGTGAGGAGAGAAAACTTTTCACATTGCTTAAATTATAATCACTAACTGAATACAAGTTTCATAAAAAGGATTTAATTTCTTTTTCTTAACGTACCTTTCGTTTATTTTCTAGAATGAAAATTGTTATTATTTATTATATTTATCTTTTTAAAGTTCTTGTTGTATTTTAAACCTATCTTTATTTATTAAATTAATTTTAAATATTGGCTTAAGATTTTAAAGAATAATAATTATAAAAATAAAAAATATATAATAATACTCTGGAATATAATTATTATCCAAAGCATCATAAAAAAATGTAGAGTGTATTAGGCATATTAATTTTTCTCTTACAAATATAACAGTATTTGCTCCTTTGAAGCAGAGGTGGCAAAACGATCTTGGCCCTGCAGGCTGAGTTTTTCAAACCCGCCACCCACCAAGCCGATCAGCCCGCTTGGATTGAATTTTTGTTTTTAGTAAAATATTATCAGGCCGGCAGACAGCCCGTCCTGCCTATCCAAAAGAAGCGGGGTGAACTGAGTTTTCTAACTCACCTTCAAGGATGGGGCGGACTAACTCATTTTTTGGCAAGCTTATGGCGGGGTGGGATGTACCGTCCACTTTGCTATCTCTACTTTTAAGCTATAGCATTTTGGTACTAAGTTATAAAAAAAAAAAGGATTTAACTGTTATACATGAAAAAGTTGATTTCCTTATTTTTATATTTTTATCATGAGAGTACTGATATCATCTAAATCAAACTGAATTCTATTCCGTATCAATTTTGTGTAAAAAAAGAGTCATTTTATTATGAAAACTGCCAAAGTATAAATGGTAAGCTAGTCTCATCTCATTCCAGTTCTATTTTTATTTTGTAAAATCATCATTTTGTATATAAAACTTAACATTGAGTCTGTTACTATGTTTCAATCATATAAGGAAATTGAAGTGCATTACAATTATAGTTTGAGTTTGTGAACTAAGTTACTTAATCAGCAAATTTCTACACAATATGATGTTATGGCACAAGGACACCCCTTGAGTGTTGGCTGGATCTGTTATATATGCATTAATAATGGTAGAATGTGGTAATCAAGTGAGTAATAAGAAGACATCATGTACCAAGAAAATGGAAAAAATAAGATATAAAGGACGTAGCAATTATAAGCATGCCGGGTTTTCTGCCAGAAGCTCTAATTAGGTAAGAATTCCTTTGTTTGCAAGTATATGTCGCTGTAATGGCCGCCTATGATTTTGACATCTTAATTTATATTATTCGGATTCTTACATTTTCTAAAATGTACCTATATATAATGTATTCCAAATTTTTAATAGTTTTAACTTATAATAAATATTCAAAAATTAACTAATAAATATTTGATAATTTACCCTAATATCAACATTTATATAAAAAAAAAAACATAACAACTTTTTGTAATTAGGAATGATAATAGTTGCATGTTAATGCAATATAATCTAGGGTTTATTTATTCTCATCTTATATGAAATAAATTTATTTTTTACACACGTACAAAATTCATATTTTGTCTTTTTTTCTCTTTTATTTATATATATTTTACATATTTTTATGTGTGTAAGAGATAAATTTATCTCCAAAAATATTAAACCGTATAATCTAGTAAAAAATGCCAACTTTTAAATCTTGTTAATAAACCAGCCTTCTGAAATATTCTTGGTAAAAACTAAAATGTACGAACAATCCTTTTTGCAAATTTTTCCCGAACGGTGGGTGTTGCCGAAAACTGGGAAAGCTGTTATCTCTTGTCCGATTTTGAATCGAAGGTGTCAGAATTTGGAATCTGGGAACGAATAAGGTTATTTTATTGAAGATATTTCAATATTTATTGAAGATATTTCAATAGTTTATTATTTCGTGATTAGTTTGATTTGAGACAATTTTCAGAATTAAAACTTTAAATTCTCTCAAAGATAATAATAAGGATGATCGAATACATGCTCTCATCTTCACTATTTTATTGTATTTCAACAAAAAAATAAGCCATTTTATTGCCATTTGATTTGGATTAGAGGTGTTCATCAACCAATTCAAACCGATTCAAATCGTTATGGCCGAATTGAAAAATCGAATTAATCGAAAATCAAAAAATAAAAATAAAAAACAAAATTTAATTGGATTGGATCAGTATTTGATTAGTTGGTGAAAATCGATCCAATTCAAACCAATCCAATAATTCCTCTACCTTTTTATCTACCTACTTCGGTCTTTTCCCAATCAAAACTCAAAAATCATATAGCAAAATTTTAAATCCAAGACCCATTAATCCATCATATTGGAGAAAGTGGGTTGTGTTTGATCTATGTTATGCTTTTTTTTGTAAGATATATAATATATTTTTATTACATGGGGTATTGTTGTATAGTAGCTCCTCTATACGATAAAAAGTTGGGTTACTTCGTATCTCAAGCAACTATATTATAAATTTTTGTTAGAAATAAAAGATGGTAATTCAAATTTTTGTTGTACAATGCTTATAGATTGCACAATAATCATTATATAAATTTTACAAAGTCGATACATACAAAAGATAAGTTATATGCACAATAATCATCATACAAATCTTAGCCTTTTCAAAGAACTAAAAACTGATCCATTTCAAACCGAATAAAATTGAATTGCATTGGATCAGATTTAAAAAAAAATTCAAACCGAATGAATGATTACAAGATTAAACCGAAAAAATTTGATCGGATAATTTTTACTTTTAAAAGTGATCCAATCGAGACTATGATACTGAGGTTTTGTTAAAGACTGAAGCAAGTCACCATGACATTGACACCAACCCAGTTCAATGTTACTCTACCTAATATGGGTGCTATTGGTCCCGATATAAATTCTTATTGGTTTTTGTTTTCTTTATTTTCCCAATTGTCAAAGTGAAAATCTAATGGGCATTCTCCTTTTTATTTTAGTGCTAAAAATCAAAATCAATTACCAAAACAGATTAGACTCCCTTATTTAAAGAAAGAAAGATAGTTTACCAAAAAAAGGAAAGAAAGAAAGATAGTTTACCAAAAAAAGGAAAGAAAGAAAGATTAAAAACCTTCAGAACAATACAGAAGGGTAATTACCAATTAGGAGGATAAATTTTCTATCATAACTTTTACTATTGTCAACAAAGAAACTTAACTTTATTAAAAATATTTTATTAATAACAATATTAAAATAAGAAAAAATATAAATTAAAATAAAAATATTTTAGTAATCTTCAGTTTCTGGATTCCCTACCTGCAGATATAAACATACATATATTTATTTTGAAATGTACTCCTAATTTTTTTTTCTTTTCTTTTTGGGTTATGTTTATCTCATCTTACATGAGATAAACAATTTTCCTACATACTCAAAAAAAGGTTGGTCTCATCCAATGTTATAAAAACCAGATCGACTCGGCCGGGTCGACTCGGAAATCGATGAACTGGTCATGTAACCGGTCCGGTTTTCATATTGGATCGGCCATGTTACAGAACCGATGAGACTCGACCGGTTTTCGTAAAAATCGATGACCCGGTCGATTCAACCGGTGACCCGGCCCGGTCTATAAAAAAAAAATTAATTTATTTTCATATATTAATGTCTTCTTCTTTTTTTACTCTCAAACATAAATGATTTGTTTTCTTTTGAAATATTTGAGTGATTTGTAGCTTATTAACTTACATAGATTATGTACCTACAACACTAATATTATTTTGATTCTGCAATATGCAGGGAATTTTGATTTGATTTATAGTTAGAGATATCGTTTACTGAACCTGAAACACTAGTATCACAAATATTATATGTTTGATTGATCTTTTGTTGGACAATGTAATTTATTATTTTCATATTAAAATATTTGAAATTGGTATTTTTTTTACAAGTATTTAAGTATATTTATAATTTTTTTAATAAATTATAGATTTACATATACTTACTGGGTTATGCGGTTGAACCAGTGACCCACTGGTTGAACCTGTGACTCAGTACCTCGATCGGATCAATAACCGGGCCGAGTTTAATAACACTGGTCTCACCACTCTCTTTTTTCTCTCCTTTTGCTTATGGGTCTCACTTATAATTTTATGTCTATAACATGATATAACTATTTTCCTACGATATAAAGAAAAATATTTCCTTTTTCTTGTTAGGGTGGATTTACTTACAATAAAACCTTTAAAATTAATAAATGGGTATTTGCTTCTATCTTTGTTTGGATCAAAGACTAGCTCTGCAAGCTGAGGGATATAGCGGCCTGGAAAATCAGGGACAATGACAATGTGGTTATGCTGCAGGCGTTTGGTAGGAAATTTTTTTTTTTATTTGAAAATCTCGATTTTTAAAAATATGATAAAAATATTTAATTTATAATAATATTTAAAAATTAAAAATTGTAAAAATTTCAGTTTCTCAAAATCCTAAAAACAAAAAATCACGTACCAAACAACAAATTAGCGTGACAGAGAGGAATAAAATTGAAGTTAAACACTAACCAGCATAGCTTTCTCCTGCTATAAAAAAGTCCCGGGATTTTAACTCTGGGAATCTTTGTAACCAATTCACCAAGAAATTGTAGGCATCCTCAGCTAATTCAAGTAGTTTGTGAAATATGTTAACTTTAATTATGCAACAAAATCAGATGAATTTATACTCTGTAAAGGAAACTCACCCACAAAATTATCCTCTAATGTGGTGAGATCAGACGATGTGTTAGTCGTAATTAATTTTTTTTAGTAACTAGTCTTAATTAATTTTAATTGTAACAGTTTTAATATTCTTATATAATATTTTTTAAATATTGATGGATTATATTATATTGTGCTTATTAATGAGCTTAGACACTTGTTAAAAAATATATAAAAAAATATTTAATACAAAGTACAACATTTAATACATTAAGAATTCAAACAAAATTTATTTTTATTTAATACTTTATATATTTAAATGCTTAATAATTGACTTAAAGTCACTGGCAAGCATTTATTTTATTTTATTTATATTTAATTAATGATATCCAAAGAATATTAATTGCGTAACTAATAAGAAGTATAAATAGAAATATTATAAGACTTGCTTTGATGGTTACAGACTTGAGTCCCGTTGACCTTAATTAATTACCTCCGTGTCTCTTGATAACTCTTATTAGCTCGTTTTGTCTCTATATGGTGTTGTAGTAAACGACTAAACGAGCCTAAGCACTAGCACTAAACGAGGAAATTACGGAAACCCAAATCTATATACCCATTCGGTTTCGTACACGTGTACCTATTCACTTTCGCTTTTAACTCTAATCCCAATTATAACCCTCTTAATTCCCTTAATTTTGTGTCCTAACGAGAACGCAATTAGCACAAAAGAAGATTTACCAGTAAACTAAAGAAAAAACGCTGAACGATTAAATATTTAAATTTTAAACTAAAGCATCACCATTTCCGTCATAAGCATTCACCACCATTTTCAACCGCGCTTTGTTTCTAGCTTCGAAGCAACTCAACATATAGAACAACACACAGCTCCATCACCATCTTCCATTATCTTCACTTTCTCTCTCTTTGACTCTGAGAGAGAGAGAGAGAGAGAGAGAGAGAGAGAATGAAGCTCTCGGCGTTGCAGCAGAGCTACCTCAACCGCCGGAGCAACAGCTTCAGAGGATCGCCGCCGTTGGAATCCACCGGCGAAGCCTCAGGTAAGTCGCCGGTGACAGTCTTCTGGCTCCTCCTCCATGCTGCTTGCTGCCTCATTAGCCTAGTCCTCGGTTTCCGCTTCTCTCGCCTCGTCTTCTTGTTCCTCTTCTCCGCTTCCTCCACCAACCTCTTCTCGGTTCCGTTTGGCGGCGGCTCCGGCGCCGGCACCGAAACCTCCGTAACGCTCCGCGCTCATTCCTCCCTCTCCTCGAACCCGATCGC
The DNA here is from genome assembly GCF_033153095.1 of Gastrolobium bilobum. Taxonomy (NCBI): domain Eukaryota; kingdom Viridiplantae; phylum Streptophyta; class Magnoliopsida; order Fabales; family Fabaceae; genus Gastrolobium; species Gastrolobium bilobum. The sequence goes on from NW_026899052.1 coordinate 221,970, forward strand.
GAACCTTGAGAATCCGGCGAGAAGGACCGGTCTGGTCACCGGCTCCACCGGCAGCCGGGTGGTAGTCGGGCGCCACGGGATCCGAATTCGGCCTTGGCCGCATCCGCATCCGGACGAGGTGATGAAGGCTCACCGGATAATTGAGAGAGTTCAGAGGGAGCAGAGGGCGCTGTTCGGAGAGAAGAACCCTAGAACGGTGATTGCAGTGACACCGACCTACGTGCGCACGTTCCAGAAGCTTCACTTGACCGGCGTGATGCACTCGTTGATGCTGGTTCCGTACGATGTGGTGTGGATCGTAGTGGAGGCCGGCGGAGTCAGCAATGAGACTGCTTCCGTCGTTGGCAGGTCAGGGCTTAGAACCATCCACATTGGGTTCAATCACCGGATGCCGAATTCCTGGGACGCCAGGCATAAATTGGAGGCTCGGATGCGGCTTCATGCTTTGAGGTGAAATTTTCCCCTTTCCTTGATCGAAATTCAAATGCTTGCTTTCAGTTACTCGAGTATCTGGTTTTCAAGAAGCTTTAAGGTGTTTCAATTTCGGAGGTACTGCTTTTCACACTAGTTGGTGCATAAGAAATAATTATTTCACTTGAAAAAAAAAAAAAAAAAACCAAACCCCGCAATTGAAGGCATTTCATTAGACTAAACTGTTCATTATGCTTGACACAGTGAAATATACATGATAATGTATTTTTTTTATCATCTCCTTCCTGGTCAGCGTTCTTGCTTTGTCTGAAAATTTAGTTCGTTGACAAGAAAAAGATTTGATTAATTTTCCCTCTGGTGGAACAGATTTGTGAGAAAAGAGAATCTGGATGGAGTTGTGATGTTTGCTGATGATAGCAATATGCATAGTATCGAGCTGTTTGATGAAATTCAAAGTGTGAAATGGATCGGTGCTGTTTCGGTTGGAATACTTGTTCATTCAGCTGGTGCGGATGAATCTTCGTCCTTAAAGGGTGAGGAGGAGACCCCACCAATGCCAGTGCAAGGTCCTGCTTGTAATGCGACCAACAATTTGGTTGGGTGGCATACCTTCAATTCGTTAAGTTATACAGGAAGAAGTGCAGTTTACATAGATGACAGGGCACCTGTGTTGCCCAGAAAGCTTGAGTGGTCTGGGTTTGTGTTCAATTCTAGGTTGCTTTGGAAGGATCTTGATGATAAGCCAGACTGGATTAAGGATCTTGAAGCGTTAGATGATGACATAGACAGTCCACTGTCTCTGCTCAGGGACACTTCTGTGGTAGAACCACTTGGGAGTTGTGGACGCCAAGTTTTGCTTTGGTGGCTACGGGTTGAAGCTCGCACAGACAGCAAATTCCCTGCTCAGTGAGTCCTTCCCCCTTGATTTATAACATTGTGCTTACCTATGTTTTACTATTATAAAGTTACCCCTTGAAGCATATTACTTGGCAAGTATAATGAAATGTACTTTTAAGTTTTTATGATTCCTTTTAGCCATACATGTGGTTTTTTCTTCTTCTTTTTTTTTTTTTTTTCCATATTGATGTGGAAAACTTCTTGGAATATCGTGGAAAACTTATATTTAGATTGTGTGGAAGTTGTTTTGTGAGCTTGAAGCCAAAATGCCAATGCCTGAAAATTGGATAGTTCTTTTGAAGCTCTAGCTAATATGTTCTAGGTCAGACTAGGCCATGGAGGACCTAGCAGACAAAGAGAATTGTTGCCAAATTGGGCTGAAATGTTGTAGACATTAGATATTATTACATTTTCTGACCATTTAGTGAAGCAGTCTTGCTGACTTGGAAAAGCTCTCACATTTTATACATTCTGTCGGAAATAGCTATTCTGAAGAGAGAAAGTGAAAGACCATATGGGGACAAAGCATGCTTCCCTTAGCTTTTAACGAACGATTATCTGTTGGATTGTAATTGCATGATCATAATGATGATTTAATAGACAGATATTGTTACAAACCCAGAATTCGGTTCCGATGTTTTAAGAGATGGAGATAAATCAAAGAGAATACTTTTGTAGTGTTTATTGAATTACAAACTAAGAACTTAAAAGAGAGATTTCTTCTTCAAGAGATTCCCCTTTACAAAGGTTGTCTTCTCACAATAGAGCCTATGATCAGTTCTTAGATCAAAATTCCCGAATTCCTATCTCCTACCATTTAGTTTCCAGTTTCCACGCTTAGCTGGACAAGTGAGAAAAAAGACCAAATAACATCCAGTGTTGTTAGATGCAAATTGTTGGTTAAGGTCAGAACACTTGTCCAAGACTTCCTGGATATTTGGTTGTGAATGTTGCGCTTAGGATCTTTCATCATTGTCTAATCAAATATTTTCCTATACTTTTTTGTGTTGTGTCACAAAATGACCAGAGCATTCCGACATCCTCTTTTCTTTAGTTCTTCACCAAGTGAATCCCAATAAAAGATGAACTGTAATTAAAATACAAAGTATAAATTGAGTTGTAGCTTGCAAGGTCCTTGAGAATGAAAATCTGTCATGTGATTTCTTATTTGTGTTTTATTGGAACCAGATTTTTAAAGCAGTGTGTAGTAATTATGAAGAACACTGTTAGCATGTTCATGAAATGTGCGCCAGATGTCCAAGCTTCATACTGAATAACCAGATACAGTATAAGTCCCAGACAAAGTTGAGTTGAGAATAATTCTTGTTAGATTTGTCCCACTGAGAGAAGACAAAAAGCTTCTGCTAAATAACATGTATAAGAATAATTTTTTTTGCATCTCTGGGAAGAGGGTGCAACGGAAGTATATTTCAATTTTTTACAAGGGAGAGTAATTATGACTTCATGTCATTCATTCCCTTAGTTTTCTATTATGTTTGGTTACATCATTTTTAAGGTTGAGAAAGGGGTTATGGGATTCCACTTCTACCATTAGTGCAATCCCAGAACTTCTGCTTGTCAGGACATTGCATATGAGCAATTAGACAAGTCCGTGCGAGCGTGCATATGATCATGCTCTATTGAATGGTCATGAATGACCATTATCAACACCTCTGACACTGTCACTTCCACCTAAGTCATGCCTTATATATAATATGCTGCCCTGTGTTTTTCTTGGTTTCTTTTCTTCATTAAGTCGTTTGTTGTTTCTCCTGGCTTCTGAAGTTTGTCACTACCAGCTACTTTCCTCAGAAACTGAAGTCATTTACCAAATTCATGGTATCCCATTTTTTCTTTATTTTGTTTCTTCGTAAAAATTTCTCTAAAGTCATGTTTTTGTTGGCTTCTGTTCTTCATTAAGTCGTTTGTTGCTTCTTCTGGCTTCTGAAGTTTGTCTCTACTAGCTACTTCCCTGGGAAGCTTAAGTCATTTCTCAAATGCTTGTATATCTCTTTTTTTTTTGCTTTCCAAATTTTTTTTCTTGTCATGAAGTTTATTTGACTTAAGTATGCTGAACATCACTCCTTCCCTAAAGCATCATATATTTCAGGGCTCACTTCGGTCAGATTCCTATGCTTGTAAATTTAATGTGTCATCCAGCAACTATAAGATGGATTTATATCTTCTCAAAACTTCGAGCATACTATTTATTAGCATGTTTTTTGTGCATATCCCTGAATATATGATGCAATTTCATGCAGATGGATAATTGACCCTCCTCTGGACATAACCGTGCCATCAAAACGCACTCCATGGCCAGATGCACCTCCTGAGCTCCCAATTAATGAAAAAGTTCTGATTGAAACACAAGAACAGACGACCAAGCAGTTGCCTACAAAAACTAGAACATCCAGAGCCAGGCGGAGTCGAAGTAAGAGAAAGCATGATACCAAAGTGATAGGTGTGCAAGTCTCTACACATTCTGAAGAAAACTGAAATGTGAATAAGTACGTTTTAGGATTATACTGCCTTGTGGATACAACACTGCTGGCCCTCATTGACTAGAATCTGGATTGAACAAATGAAGCAGCAGATGTTCTTACCGGATACATATATTGGGGGTAACTTCTAAAGTGGGCTAGCATCTGTGCATTCGAGTCTTGATTTCTTCACAAAATTTTTTACATTGATTTTTTTTTTCTCTCATATTTTTGTTGGGGTGATATATATTCCGTTCGCATGAAATGCAATGTCAACTTTATTCTGCAGCATTTTCTCCATTGCAGGAAGCTTGTATCATTTTTCTTGAATGTAATACAAATTCTCCTCAATAGGAATTTACATTTGTCTTCTCTTTTTCTTTTTCTTTTTTAAAAATGTCCCTTTGATTTCATTACTTCTAGTAACAGAATGACAGGGTTCCGAAGTTCATGAATCATGATCCTCGAGGAAACTAGACATAGCTTAAAACTGACCCGTTCATTGATTCGGTTACTGGTTCAACCACTTAGTGATTATATGTAAATTTATAATTTATATTAAACAAATTATAAACCTATTCAAATAGCTGAAAAAAATATAATTTCTAAATATTTTAATATAAAAAATAAAAAATTATAAATTATTGTCCAATAAAATATCAAACAAATATATAATGCTTGTGATAATGATGTTTCAGGTTCAGTAAATGACATTTTTAATTATAAATTAAATCAAAATTTTCTATATAATGCATAACTGAGATTATATTAATCTTATAGGTACATAACTGAGGTAAGTCAATACAGATCACTCAAATATGTTAATTATGATTTATTTTGTTTGAAAAACTTTTTTTTTATAAATAAATTGGGCCTAGTTACCAGTTAACCGATCAAGTCACCGATATTCATTAAAACCGATCGGATCGTATCGAGTTCGGTACGTGGCCGATCCAATATGATAACCGGATCGGTCAGATGACCAATTCATCGAATTTTGGGTTGACCCGACCAACCCAATCCGATTTTTACAACATTGTGGTATACACGAATACTAACGTTAAGTTTGGTAAGCGGAATGGTTATTCATTCCGTGCTTTGCTTCACCGTGATATTTTTTAGTTACTTAAATAATTATTTAACATGTAAAATAACACGATTTATTATAGGTGTATTTTTTTTTTTGGTAAACATTATAGGTGTATTTTAATAATGACTTACATAATCTTTTGCTTAAGTAATAATTGTAGTGCTTATGATAAATTGTGCTTAATTAAGAATTACTTTTATAGAATAGGCATTCTTATATTTGCAGTTAAAAAAGCATAAAGTGGTGGTTTTGTTTTGTACCTAATTTCATAAAAGTAAGAATCACATTTTTTTTCTCCAAAGGTGGAATTGGTGATTACATCCAATAAAATGACATTTAATTTTTTTTTTGTAACATATTATCTTTTATTTTGTATAATTACAATTGTCATCGTTTATTAATTTTATGCTTTTCGAATTCCAATTTGGTCTTTTTAACTTATCCTTCTTGTCTTCCAACCAGCCTAAAGCAAAACTTTATAGAATAAATAAATGTGTAAATATATGAAACAATTAGAAAAAAAAATAAGGTTATGAAATATTCAAAATATTAAAAAGAAAAATCATAACAAATTTATGGAGTATTTGATCATAAACATGTTAATTTTTCATTACAAAATAACATGGTTTTTGCTCCCTTTTAAACATTACTTTATTAAGTTATAATTTTTTTTGAATTCAACCATTACAATTTACGCATGACAAATGTTCGTCTTCTTAATTTTTCTCATAAGGAATATTTATGTTATTTGAGTCAAATATGATTTCATTCTGCATTAATTTCATTTGTCAAACTGTGAGTTTTTTGTACTGAGATTAAACAATATTTTAACGCCATAGCACATGACATGAAGAATCAAACAGATCTAGAGTCTATCTTCCTCGGGACTAGGTTGTTCGGCAGAGGCAGCATACTAACATAAAAAAAATAGCCATCAGATGATGGCCTTTCCACAAAGAATTAAGTCTATGTGTTTCGAATAAATTTTCGGTGCTATCGTAGTACCCGAAGATTCAGGATTATTGTTATTTATTTTATGACATGTGAGTAAAAATATTATATTATTTGAAAAGATCAAAAATTAAATGATAGTTGAAAAGATAATATAAATTTTTTTATCCATATATCATAAAATGAATGACAATAGTACTGAACCCGTAGCTCTAAAGATTTATTCTATGAATATGTTGAATTAATTTTTTAAAGGATTATAATGAAATGGATTGAAATGAAATCATTATTCCTATTTCAGTGTTTAGATAAGTTTAGGAATATTCTATTCTATTATATTAAAAAAAAAAATTAAATGAGTTTGTATATAATTTATTGATCTGAATTTATCTCCCGCAGTTTAGGAATACTCTATTCTATTATATTAAAAAAAAATTAAATGAGTTTGTATATAATTTATTGATCTGAATTTATCTCCCGCTCATAAATCTCTCCTTAACATCATGCTATTGGACCATGTTCAATCGTGTGTGGTCTAATTCAATACTTATTGAACTGATCACTTATTATTTTCAAATAAAATTAATCCTATAAAATAATTAAGGGAACAAATATTATTAATTGATTTAATTTAATAAGTTGGAAAATCATTCTATAACTTAAAAAAAGGTATTCTAATATATTATAGAATTGTAAATAATGTGTACAAAGGGTTCTCTATTTATAGAGAATATTTGACCTACTTTTAACCTAATGGGCTTGACCCAATACAACAATAAATGACTAAATAAAAACTAAATAATAACTAAATCAATATTATTTACAACACTCCCCCTCAAGCTGAGGAATAGATATTTATCATTCCCAGCTTGCTAGTAAGTTCTTGAAATCTGTCTGAAGGAAGCCCCTTTGTTAATAGATCAGCTAATTGACGCTCAGTGGGAATGTATGGAGTGGTAATCAACCCGCTATCAAGTTTCTCTTTGATGAAATGGCGGTCGACCTCAATATGTTTAGTCCGATCATGTTGAACTGGATTATGAGCTATACAAATAGCGGACTTATTATCACATAGCAGCTTCATAGGTCCCTCACATTTTATTTTGAGATCATCAAGTACAATTTTCAGCCACAGTAACTCACAAATGCCTTGAGCCATAGCTCAAAATTCAGCTTCTGCACTTGATCTGGCAACCACATCTTGTTTCTTACTTCTCTATGTCACCAAGTTACCGCAAAGAAACATGCAATAACCAGTGGTAGAACGACGGTCAGTCACGGATCCAGCATAATCAGCATCTGTGTAGACTTCTAAAGATAGATTGCCATCACGTCGGAATAACAATCCTTTACCAGGAGTACCTTTAAGATACTAAAGAATTCTCTCTACTGCCTGCATGTGTTTTTCCTTTGGATCGTGCATAAACTGACTGACAACACTAACAGCATAAGCTAGGTCTGGTCTAGTATGGGCCAGATATATCAATTTCCCAACTAGCCGTTGATATTGTCCTTTATCAACTGGAGGACTCTCTTCTTCATAGCTCATCTTGTGATTCTGCTCAATAGGAGTATTAGAGGGTTTACACCCGAGCTTTCCTGCTTCTTTGAGAAGATCAAGAACATATTTCCTCTGGCTGATAAAAATTTCTTTGCTTGAATGAGCTACTTCTATCCCTAGGAAATATCTCAGTTTCCCAAGGTCTTTGATTTCAAACTCAGAGGCAAGCCGTGTTTGCAGAATCTGTCTCTCCACAAAATCATCACCTGTGATAATAATATCATCAACATATACAAGGAGCACAGTAAGCTTCCCATTTTGGGAGTGCTTAAAGAAAAGAGTGTGATCTCCTTGGCTCTGTCTGTATCCTAAGGTCATCATAACCTTAGTAAATCTTCCAAACCAAACACGAGGTGACTGCTTCAATCCATACAAGGCCTTTTTTAATCTACAAACTTTATTTTCCCCCTTCACATAATCAAAACCAGGCGGGATTTCCATGTAGACTTCTTCTTCTAACTCACCATTGAGGAAAGCATTTTTTTACATCAAATTAATTTATATCCCAATTGTAATGGGCAGCAAGGGATAACAAGATTCTCACTGTATTCATCTTTGCAACTGGAGCAAAGGTTTCTTCATAATCAATGCCATAGGTTTGAGTGTAACCTTTGGCTACTAATCGAGCCTTATATCTCTCAAGAGTGCCATCAGAATTATATTTCAGGGCATAAACTCATATGCACCCTACTGCTTTCTTTCCGTTGGGTCTATCAATAACCTCCCATGTTTTATTTTTCTCCAAAGCATTCACCTCCTCTTGCATGGCTTGAGCCCAATTCCTATCTTTCAAGGCTTCATGTACTGATTTTGGGATTGCAATAGAATCTAGTGCTGAAACAAAGCTTTTGTGCTGCACAGAAAGATTAGCAGAGGAAACAAAGTGGGAGATAGGGTATTGAGTACAAGAGGGACATGAGGAACAAGACTTGTCTTTCATCAAGTATATCCATGTTATCCGAGTACAATCGTCAATAAAAGAAACAAATCACCTTGCACCTGAAACACTGTGCACTTTAGAAGGGCCCCAAACATCAGAATGGATAAGAGAAAAAGGTTCCCTGCTTTTAATAGTGCTAGAAGGAAATGACACTCGATGGTGTTTTGCAAATTCACAAACATCACAATGAAAGGTCTGAACCGACTTATTGAGAAACAGAGAGGGGAACATAGACTTCAAAAGACTAAATGGTGGATGCCCGAGACGCTTGTGATGGAGCCAAATCACAGACTCTGCAGTAGAGGGATGACATGTCATTAATAACTGATTTTTGCTAGCATGGTCTGGAAGGAGATGATACAACCCATCCTGTTCATTAGCAATTCCAATTGTCTTCTTCGTGATAAGATCCTGAATAAGACAATGAGAAGGAAAAAATGTGATAGAACAATTCAAATCAGTTGTAAGTTTTTGAGTGGAGATAAGATTAGTAGAAAGCTGAGGAACATAAAGAACATTTTTAAGAAACAAGGAAGGTTGAATTTGAATGTTACCAGAACCAATAACTGATTTATGGGATCCATCAGCTACGGATATAATATGACTACCAACAGTAGGATGATAAGAACAAAACAACTCAGTACGACAAGTCATATGATCAGTTGCACCAGAATCCAAAATCCATGAGGTTTTAAAATCAGTGCAAGAAGCAAGAAGAGATATAGAACGTGTGCTCTTATCAGATAAGATCGAAGAACTATCATGCTCGGCCATTCTTTAACAAAAAAAGTTAACAACCAGCGATAAAATCAACCAAACAGAATATCAAATGACCTCTGATCAGAAAAATAATTACAGATCCAGACAGAAGACAAGAAGACGAGAAGAATGGTGGTGGTCCGGTCCAAAAACACGGCCGCACGCGCCGGAGAAAGGAGCTGCGTGTGGGATTCACTCGCCGGGAAAGGGGCGGCGCGTGAGAGCGCGTGGATGGGCTTCGCCGGCTGAGATTTTTCTGGTGTGGTCGTCCGGTGAGCGCGCACCTGTCTGTGGGTGGTCGCGGTTGAAAAGTCGCCGGAAAGTGGTCCAAACAGTGAAGACAGATCTGATTGGAGGCGGTCGGAGGTGTTTCGGTCGTTTGTGGCGGAGGAACAGTGCGTAGAATGATAGATCGGAGGAAAAATAAGGTCAACAATGGTCCCCTTGGTCCAAAAGGTCCCCGGAAAAATTTTCCGGTGGCGGCTGATGGCGGCAAGAGGCAAAGAAATTAGGATTTTGTTAAAAAAGAAGATAATATGTGCGGAAGCAAAGCCCTCAGATCGAAAGCTCTGATACCAACTTGAAAAAGGGTATTCTAATATATTATAGAATTGAAAATAATGTGTACAAAGGGTTCTCTATTTATAGAGAATATTTGACCTACTTTTAACCTAATGAGCTTGGCCCAATACAACAATAAATGACTAAATAAAAACTAAATAATAACTAAATCAATATTATTTACAACATTATATTTTCGTTATAGTAGGTGTTCTCAAAAACCTGAAAAAAAAAAAAAAAAAAAAGGTCTCGTGATGTGATTTCTAATTCATTTCATCATGCTGCCCACATCTGGCACAGATTAAAGATTGGATGATATGCATTGGGCCAAACACATTTTGTTATGATTTATGAAACAACCTTCCAAAAGAAAAGCGTACAAGTTAAAACCTCGGTCATCAATGTAGGCTACCAATTACCGAAATGTTACATGAAAGTTGGGGGTGGAAGTTACAAGTTAGTTAGTGGTTTTTTTTGTTAAATATTGTAGACGGAATTACAGTGAAAAAAACTATTACTGAAACTTGAAGAAGGTTCAAGGTTGGTGGGTTTATCAACGCATCAAATTTCTTCCAAAGAAATCTACACTCAACTAGCTAGATCCAATCAGAACACCATGCGCAAACAAATTTGGCCAATTGTATGAATGAGACGCTGTTTAAGGGCTATATGGACCAATAATATTTTTTTGAAAAATTATCTCTAACTTTATAAAACCATTTAATATAAATAAGTTAAAATCCGTGACATCTTGCAAACATTTAAATAATATAATTCTGTTTATCAAAAAAATAAAATAATATAATTCCAAATAAAATATTACTATTATATTTTGAAGATAAGGGGATAACCTCCTCTTCTTTTTTCCAAAGTCAGGGGAACCTTGCCCATGAGTGATTTCCCAAGTGCTTTAAAGTTGGGACAGTTATATATATGTGTCTTATTATATGTGATCCATGCCACCACACTTGGGAATTGTGGCTGTCAGATGCAATCAGAATCCACCACCGGCTTCTGCAACTTGTGGATATCAAATGAATAATTGCCCATTGCGAAGGAATCACAAGTTTTTTTCAATGTGTTGCAGTTGCAGCTTATCTTCTATAACTATTAAATTCACTTAACCCATAAGCTTTTCAAGAATCTCCCCATTCTTACGTCTCTACCCATAAAAGACTAAAGACTAAAGAGCACTTCATATACCCAACCGAAAGTTCAAGGTAAAAAAAAAGCTCTTATTTTCTTTTATTAAGCTTTTGAATATAAAAGAGGTGGAAGTGATTCATTTCCTTCATTGCTAAGGCCCTGCTATCATATCACACATATCAATATTACATCATTTCGGTATCTATGTTTATTTTTAAATTATGATATATTTATCTTACAGTTAATTATTTTTTGGTTGTATTAATATAATTTTATGTATTTATCATAAAATAAATATATAATAAATGGTTGGCAGTTTTTTCTACGTAACATAGTTATGGAGTTAGCATAGCAATTTATGTATCTAATACTTCTATTCATATTTTGTAAAAGCACTTGGTTCGAGCTTTGATTGTCTCGAAAGTAAACGAAATCCCACTTTTAGAAGATATCTGTGGAACACGCCGCATTATATGTATGGCAATGGTCTCAATATACACGAAAAACTTAGCCATTTGCCATTCACGAATAAATTTTTAGTGCTACTGTTGCACCAAAGATTCAGTACATCTTATCAATAGAAATATTACATATCAAATAAATTTTTTTTTTTTGGTCAAATTTTTTTTCTCTCCTATGATATGTAATATTTTCTCATTAGTAAAATGCATTAAATTTTGATGCAACAGTAGCATTAAAAATTTATTTCACTTTCACGCTCTCAAAGTCAATGATGGAAAATGATAAATTAATTAGTGGCGTAAGAAGAAAGGATTTTTCTTACTTTTTTTAATATTAAATATGTATTATCTTAAGGGTAATAAATATGAACAATATGATTAAATTGAAAGACATTAATAGATTTTAATTTTATATATATATATATATATATATATATATATATATATATATATATATATGTGTGTGTAAGGAGTTTTTCTTGCTACAAATTAAAAATTTCCTCATGAAAATATTTTATATACTCCAAAAGTAATAATATTGACTGTCGACATTTCAGATCTGATTTAAAATTATTTTATCTGTTTAAAAGTATATATTATTTAAGAGCCTTGATTAAATTAATTTTTTAAAATCAATTTTTAATACTACTTAATAACAGTTTTAAATTAAAAAATAAAATCCTTTAATATTTTAAGAATATAAAAAACCAGCAATACTTTTTGATTTAATATTGATGGAAATAATTTATAACCATTAAATTGATGAAAATCAGCGATTAAAATTTGATTATAAGAGTTTGTAAACAATTTAGTTTATAAATATAACCATCCTCTTAGTAATATAAAGATTTAAAATTATTCTTAAGATAATTGTACAATAATTAAGAAAAATCTTAAATAGTCTTGATTGTAGCTAGGAAGATGTAACTGTATTTGACTAAAATATTTCTATTAAGATACTTAAAATATTACCACTTATCGATGTTTTCTCTTGTTTTATTGGGTGAAAATACTAAGAGATAATAATAAAATTAGAAACTTCATTAATTTTATTAAAAACTAAAACAAAATATTTTTATAAAGCAAATATTCCAAAACAAAAATAATAACGGGAGAGGTTATAGTTACTACCTCTCTTTTTTACTACTTCTTACTACTAAATCTTAACTGTTATTTCTGTTAATCTAACGGTTGAAATATATTGGGTCATATTTATTAATTATTAATTTTCAATAAATTATAACCGTTAGATTGACAGAAATCAACGATTAAGATTTAATAGTAAGAGGTAATAAATATAATCTCTCCCATAATCTAACGGCATGTGTATTATTATGCTATTCCATGAGTTATGTTTTTAATTAACTAATGTAATGCTTTGAGAGTACGTACATAACAAGAATTTCTTTCAAATAATTGTCTTTATTTACCAAATAAAAGGAATAAGGTTCATTTCTATAATTCAAGATTTCAATTATTCATCATCAACTCAGAGTTCACAATCACATGGTGTGGCAGTTCCCTATAATCATGCCAATTTTCCCATCCCAAATGAATTCACCACTTGCCTAAAGTATTTATTTTTGCCAACATTCATTAATCTTCTTAGAATATTAAATCATTTTCTTCCCTCTATATAAACTCACACACACACCCTTTCTTTTCTTCACCAACAACCTTTCAAACTTGAAACCTTGTTATCTGCCTAGTTTCAAACTTGTTCAACCCAAACACCCTTCTATCCTGTTTCAAACAACAACCATGGCTGCTACGATGGCCATATCCACCTTGCTCTTCATTTCCTTCTTCACTATGTCATTGGCTTTGGACATGTCCATCATCAGCTACACCAATGACCATGACCAATCAAGTGTCATGGCCATGTACGAAGAATGGCTAGTCAAACACCAAAAAGTGTATAATGGGTTGGGAGAAAAAGACAAGAGGTTTCAAGTTTTTAAGGAAAACTTGGGATTCATTGATGAGCATAACGCTCAAAACCTCACATACAAACTTGGGTTGAACAAGTTTGCTGATTTAACTACCGACGAATACCGTGCCATGTTTTTGGGTACAAAGAATGATGCTAAGCGCAGGGTCATGAAAACCAAGAGCACCGGTCACCGGTATGCTTATAACGCCGGTGACCGGTTGCCGGTTCATGTGGATTGGAGGTTGAAAGGTGCCGTTGCTCCGATCAAAGATCAGGGAAGTTGCGGTGAGTTTTTTCATTATTATTATTTTTTTTCTTCTTACCTTTTCTTTTTGTTAAAGATAACATTTGCTAACTAAGGCTACTTATCAGATAAGATAAGGACCTTTTTTTAAAATTCAAGTCCAACAAACTTTATCTAATAAGAGGCAATTTAGTATTTTAAGAATTTGAAACACTCTTTTAGATGGGATTTTTTTTTTTTTGTATTTTAGAGTAATATACTTATTTTTCTAAATTTTATTGTAGTTTATAAGAAATACAAATAGTTAACTTAATTGCATTGATTTTTTTCCAAATTCAGATAAAATGTTTGATTCACTTGATATTATTATTAGATGAGTACATGAGATTTTCTTGGGAAGACTCGAAAACACATTTAATTATTAATTGTTTATACTTTTCTGACTTTGACCATGTTTCTGTTAAACAATTATTTATTAAAAAAGTGATAGATTATGGTAGATTTGATTTGATTGAACTATGTTGGAAATTGAACTGTTGGATTCTATTTATTTATTTAATTTTTCTACTGAGGCAGGAAGTTGTTGGGCATTTTCAACGGTGGCCACAGTGGAAGCTATAAATAAGATAGTAACAGGGAAGCTTGTGGCTTTGTCAGAACAAGAACTTGTGGACTGTGACAGAGACTACAATGAAGGGTGCAATGGGGGTCTCATGGATTATGCTTTCGAGTTCATCATTGGAAATGGTGGCATAGACACAGAGGAAGACTATCCATACCAAGGAGTTGAAGGCAAATGTGATCCAACAAGGGTCAGCATAAAACCAATCTTGGAAAAATTAAAATAAAATAAAATTTGAGTTTGTATGACATTTGAAACTTAATAATTGATTTGTTTCTAATGGTTTGTATTGCTGCAGAAAAATGCTAAGGTAGTGAACATTGATGGGTATGAGGATGTTACACCATACAATGAGAATGCATTAAAGAAAGCTGTGGCTCATCAACCTGTGAGCGTTGCTATTGAGGCTTCTGGCAGGGCTTTGCAACTCTATCACTCTGTGAGCTTATGTCAATTTATTAATTGGACTTTAATTTTGATCTTAGACTATGTTTTTAAGCTAGTTTCTACAATGGAAGAGTGCGGTAAGCACAATACAAACACCAAATTATATAAAGGCTTTTGAGACAAGGAACTATTGTCAGCATGCAACAACATGGGGATGTCATATGCTTATAAATTTCTGCTTTTTTGTTCAGGGTGTATTTACTGGTAGATGTGGCACAAACTTAGACCATGGTGTGGTTGTTGTTGGATATGGATCTGAAAATGGTTTGGATTATTGGCTGGTGAGGAACTCATGGGGCACTGGCTGGGGTGAGGATGGCTACTTTAAGATAGAGCGTAATGTGATAAGTTCCACTGGGAAGTGTGGAATCGCAATGGAGGCTTCATACCCAGTGAAGAATGGTAAAAAATCTGCAATCCTTAATTCATCTTATGAAAGCACTGAAGTGTATATTAGCAGTGCTTGAAGCACCATCATCATTACTTTGGGACCGGGAAGAGGAACAAGTGCTAAAGGAGAAAGAAAGTGATGTTGCTGTTACTTTAGATATTGCTATTGGATATGACTAATGATTGTGCTACTATTGTACATAGATTTCTTCACGTGCAAACTGCACCTGATTATCAATTTGTACTGGTTTTCACTTAACGATTTGAATGTTTAATCGGAAATCCTTAACGATTTCAATGTGCCCTTCACCTCTGTTCTTCATTTTGAAAAAATGGGTCCACTATGCACTATTACCGCATGCTCCATGCTTGATACTAAGAGCACTTGGAAAATATCATGGTAGCTGCATGTAGGAAAATAGTAAGCTTTTTTACACATGGTGCAACATTTCATATCAGTTGAATAATTGAAACTAAGAAGTTAACTTTTTATAGTCTCATAACGAGTGTGTCCTACAATCAAACAATGGTCTATGAAGTTTAATTGGAGTTAAAAGTTACTGCCAGTGTGATTACAATAGCACATTGCATCCATATAGGGCCTCAAGTGTTTGGATCAAACGCTGATCATATGTGTACATAGAGTTTCTAAAAAGTGGGGCCAACAAGTGATACATTGAATCACAAGCTTACAAGAGGCTGGAACTTCAGTATCGTGTCTTATTTGACATTAGCAAGAGTACCTTTCCCCATTATCAGAGGCCGTGAATCAGCATTAAAACCATAAATGGAATGCTTGGCGAACAAGCTCAAGTAACAATATAAGGGATGGGCTCGTGGATAAACGTCTACTCAACAAGCACTGGGACGTTATAGGCTCCATCACTTTTTTCGTGAAGCTAATAGTATTTGCCTAATTTTTGGCCAAGTATGGAGCGCAGAACCATGATTGACTCTTCCTCTTAATTTACGAACAACTGATAAATGATAACCCATCCATTGCGTATACGAACACCTCGTAAACCGATCAATGGTATGACCAAATAAAATATACAATCGATGGACGATGAGAAGGGATCAAATTTACACTAGGTCCAACCAATTATTATTTCTTAAAAGAGATGCACGTCAAAATTATCAAGCAAATTTCCTGAGCAAATGGTATACCAATAGACCCATTTGCAAAAGACAGATCCCATGACTAAATGACTGGTCCAATTGATCAAAATCAAAATTAAAAGAACTTTCATATATTGTATGAAGGATCTTTGAAAAAATTGTGCCCATTTAAAGAAAAGTTATAAGGATGCATTGTTACCATCGATAATGCCTTAAATAAAGAGAAAATTTACATTGTTTGGGCTAATTTCTAGAAAAAGGAGCTCCTACAAAGCACATGATTAACCGAAAAAATAACATACAATGTACAAGATACATCAGCATAACCAAATTGCAAATAATGAAGGGGATTCATTCTACACAAGTTACCTAAAATTCTTGTAATTTGACTAAAATTCGAGAATAAGAATCGTATGCCCACCTATATAGAAATAGAAAATAAAGGAAAAGGATTTGAGGTAAAGGACGAGCCCTCACTCCCCAAAGCTAAATCTTTTACCAGGGCGCAAAAACACCCAAGACGTCCAAAGTCTAAACAATTGCTCAACTGGGAAATTGAACATCCAATTGTTCATACTAGGCCCTCAAAGTAACCTTCTTCAGCCACCATCACATCCTCAGATTGCTCCAGCTGTTAAAATATACTGCAAATGATATCAAGCTACATGTGGGTCTGTCACTTAAATGAAGCAAATAAAGTTTAATTACCCTGAAAATTTCAGTCATCCGAAAGGCTTGAGCTTTCTGCTGATGCTCTCTTTCCATTATAGCGCTAAAAGTAAAACAAACAAAACCAAAGATGTAAATAATGTTAAAAAAAACCACTAAATGGACTAATATACAATATCTATGACAACAATTTTGCACGAATTAAAATTTCAATTTACCTGTTTTCCAAATGAGAACGGTACATATTTGTGTTTGATCATGTGAGAAATCTGTTTCCTCATAGTAAGCGTGAATAGGACCACCCAGTAGAAAAGGAGTATTGGCCAGAACACTGGAACATCAAACGCACTAAAGAAAGTCATCACAAATGCAATGCAAAATGCCTTCGTGATCGAGTACCTGTCCGCAAAGGAAAATTAAGTACCTTTAGTAGAAGCAACTTCTGCATGTCAAAATCCTAAAGGTAAAAGTATGAAGACATAATATCTTCCCTAAGTGAACAGGGAACTTACTTCTATAATTTAGAAGCACAAAACCCAAAAATAAGAACATCCAAATATTACTTTTTCATGTTGAAAAGTGACATTAGCTTCATGTGATGAAATGAATACAACATTGCTATTTCAAAGTAACAAAGCAATCAAAAAGGGAGAGACATTGACAACAAGAATGAGAAACCTATAGGAAAAGATTCTGTCCATCAAGACCTCTTTTCAGAGCACATATTTGTCACAGATCTCATGTAAGGCTAATTTTAAAGCGGGCACTTTTAAACAATTCACAATTGTGTGAATGAAAATCAAGCTTCTTGTAAGAAAAAAACTGACAGATCAAATCTATTTGTTCAATTCACATGCCTATCCTTTTAGTTTCACACATGATTACAATCTCTTTCAGATAGCCCTATAATTTTTTTTACAGAACAAGAAAGCCTGTAAATAACACAACATTAGTAACTTAACTTCACAAATAACTACTCCAACAGAGCACAATATCAAACTTTATTGGGCTGATCTTTCCCATATTACGCAGATTGATATCCTCTTAAGCTAAAGCTAACAGGCTATGTAGCATTGCATCTCGCTTAAGTCGTATCCGTATGGGGGCATTTTAGAATTCCAAAGAATTTGAAATGCAAGGGAATTAAATTACACCTTCCTGATCTTTGAAGAAAAAAAGAAAGAATTCACAGCGAAAGCTGTAATTTTTGCAACCCCTTCTAGTTTTATTCAGAAGACCGAAAATTAATTAAATACAAACTAAGCTTTTCCATAAATACATGTTGCCCACTAACTAGCTACTTTCTTAGTCCACAAAATCAGCAACAACTAACTGAACAGTAAAAATAAAATGCAGTTAAACACTCCTACAAATAAGGCTCACCAAGTAAAAAAAATAACAACTAATTAACTCCTAGAAAATTGGACATCAACTGTAGCCTTGATACATTCGACACTCTCCTCCTGGATCAAGAGCTGCACACTCCTAGCTTTACCCTGATAAGTTCAAATTGACCAACATTAAATGACTAGGTGAATATATCTGCAATTTGGCTTTCTGAACTGCAGTACACTAGCTTCACCTCTCCAGCCTTCTGCACTTCTCTCAAGAAGTAATACTTGATCTTAAAATGCTTTGTTCTTCCATGAAATCCTGGATTCTGTGAAATGGCTAGAGTAGCTTGATTATCCACAAATACTTCTATGCCTTCTTTTTGCTCCAAATGCAGATCATCCATCAGCTTCTTCAACCATAATGTTTGATTCGCAGCTGCAGTAGCTGCAATGAACTCAGCTTCTGCAGTTGATTGAGCCACTATTTCCTACTTCTTTGAACACCATGAAAAACATGCCGACCCAAATGTAAAACAATAACCTGAAGTACTCTTCATATCCTCCACTGATTCGGCACGGTCACTGTCAGAATACCCCTGCAACTTAAACTCCCAAAATTTTGCAGAACTTAATTCCATATGAAAGAGTACTTATCAAGTATCTTAACACCCTCTTTGCAGCTAACATGTTCAACTCACTTGCACAACTAAGAAATCTAGACAAGACACTTACAGTAAACATAATGTCTGGCCTAATTGCAGTGAGATACATAAGGCAGCCAATTAAACTTCTACAAACTCTTTCATCTGCACGTTCCGATCCATCTTTCTTTTGAAGCTTTTCCTTTTGGAGTACTTACACTCTTGCACTCCTCCATGTTAAATCCCTTTAGGATCTCCTTCAAGTACTTCGTCTGACAGATAAAAACTTCATTCTGAGTCTGCCTGACCTCCATCCCCAGAAAATAAGACATCTCACCAAGATCAGTCATTTCAAACATTTTCGTCATCTCTTTCTTAAATGCAGTAATCTAAGAACTATTACTCCCTGTCAACAACATATCATCCACGTAAAGAGACACCACTACTAAGTCGGATACCAACTTCTTGACATATAAAGTGGATTCCTTAAGACTTTTCTTGAAACCCAAACCCAGCAAGTGCTCATCCATCTTGTGTACCATGCTCTTGGAGCTTGCCTCAAGCCATAGAGAGCTTTTCTCATCAAATACATCTCCTCCTGACCTGGTGTGACAAAACCTTCTGGCTGCTCAACATAAATCTCCTCCTGCAACACTCCATTCAAAAATGCAGATTTCACATCTAACTGATACACTTTCTATCCTTGTTGAGCTGCCAAAGCAAGAGTCATTCTAATTGTATCCACTCTTGCAAAAAGAGCAAAAGTTTCTGAGAATTCAACTCCCCAAATCTGTGCATATCCCTTCACCACCAGCTTGACTTTATGCTTATTCACTTGAGTCATCAGGATTGAGTTTTGTCCTGAAAACCCATTTTACTCCAATCACCTTCCTATCTTCAGGCCTCTCCACTAGCTTCCATGTCTGGTTCTTTTCTATCATAGCCAAATCTTCCTTTATAGCATTCATCCACCTCTGATCATTTTTAGCTTCCTCATAACCTGAAGGTTCCAAAACAGCCACACTACAACTCTGATATATATTAGTCAGAGATCTGGTACCTCTAATTGGAACATCATCTACCAGCTCATCAGATTCCAATGAGACTTGCTTGTGCTCGGCTTGTGGCTCATTTGTCCAATCCCATTGCTCATCTTCTAGGAACTAAACATCCCTACTAGTGATCACTTTCTTTGTCTGCGGTTAATAGATCTTGTAGGCTTTTGACACTAGATTGTAGCCAACAAAGATACCAGGTTCAGCTTTCTCTCCCTGCTTGTCTCTCTTGACCTGTGGAAGGTGAGAAAAGCACAGGCAGCCAAACACCTTCAAATTTCATAGAAATGACTTGAAACCAAACCAAGCTTCAAAAGGTGTCTTCTTCTCCAATACTCTTGTAGGTATTCAACAGAAAAACTATTGTGTTTGCTGCTTCTACCCAAAATTCTTTTGGTAGATTCTTCTCATGCAGTAGACACCAAGTCATCTCCATAATGGTTCTATTATTTCTCTCACCAACTCCATTTTGCTGTGGAGAATAAGGAGCAGTAAGTTGATGCTTAATTCTAGCTTCTTCACAAAAAGAGTTAAACCTCTGTGAAGTGTATTATGTTCCATTATCATATTTGATGACCTGAATTTTGCAACCACTTTAGGTTTCAACCCTTCTTCAAAAATACCTCAGCAACTTCTGACTTTTGCTTCATGAAGTAAATCCAGCACTCTGGTATAATCATCAATGAAAATAAAGAAATACTTGCTGCCATTTAGTGAAAGAGTCACTTGAGGACCACGAGATCTGTATGAATCAACCGCAGCTTCTCTGTAGCTCTCCAAGTGGATTCCTTGAAGGGAAGTCTTGTCTGCTTGCCCGACAAACAAGCCTTGCACCTTATGATCTGCTCTGAGATCCCCAATTTTCCCATAAGCCAATACTGATTTATGCATAAAGAAACCATACACTAGGCATCTATATATAACTAATTCCTAACTAATGGACTTGGATATTTTATTAAAAGCCCATCAATATTCCCCCTCTAAAATTCACCTTGTCCTTCTTCTACACCATTCCCTTCCGATCCTTCTTCTGTGTTTATTTCTGCTCCTTTGACTTCGTTTCCTTCTGCTTCGGTCCTTTCTGTTTCTTTTCCGTTTACCTTTGTTGTTTCTTCTGCATTTCCCTCCTTCTTTTTCTGCTTCCTTTTCTTGTTCTTCCTTTACTTCTGTCTCAGCTTCTTCTTCATCTATTTCTTTTTCTTTTTCTTTTTCTGCATCAACCACATTGTCCACTTCTTCTTTGGTTTTCTGATGTACTTCTTCTTTCTTTTCTTTTTTTTCTTTGATTTTGTTCTCTGTTTCTTCGGTTGCATCTTCTTCTTCTTCTTTCAAGGCGTCTGACGTCGCCAATTCTGCACCCTCTACCATGTAAATTTCAGGTAAATATTTCTCTATGAACGCCTTCTCAAAGTTCCTCCAGCTTGCGGTAAGATTGAACCATCTCCAACCTTGATACCAGCAAGCCAGTCTTGCCATACCTCCTCCTGGAGCCAACTGGAAAAAATAAAAAAAAAAATCTCACGTGCCTCCACGTGTGCATTCTCCTCTCAGCACATGCAAGCCACACATCATCTTCCCGCCATCAGCCTTCAATGCTGATGCACTAGCCTTCATAGATAGACCCTAGGTGCCTTCATCGTATGGTTTTGCAACCAGCCTTCATTGCTGAACTTCAAGCTTAACAACCTTCATTGTTGAAGCCTAAGTGCCTTCATCACACGGTTTTGCAACCAACCTTCGCTGTTAAACTTCAAGCTTATGGGTGTGGCTACAATGTAGCCCACCTGTCTTCCACACCCCAACTTGCCAGATCAAGGACACCTATTGACACCCAAAATCCAGACTAGTTGCATCCCTAGATTGCCTTTCCCACCAGGTTTTGTGGAGCCCAGATAATATTTTTTGGTGATTTTTCAATTTTAAAGAAGTCATTTATAATAATTAGATTGAGGAGGATATTGATATTAGACTATATGAAAAATATCTCAAATACATTCATTGTATCTTAGAGTAATTTAGAGCATCTTAGATTATCTATTAGTTTTGGTTTTCATATTCTATATATTTCACAATTTGTTTCCTTTTTTAATTAGGATTCAGAGTCTAATATTAGTATAAATCGATATTATTGCTTTGTAGTTTGTTGTATCACATCATGACACATCCTTCACATAAAATTATACCAGTTTCAAATTATTTAGTCTTTATTTTCCCTCTTCTTCTGTCCCTTTCTAAATCTCTATAATTTCTAGGCAAAGTGGTTATATGCAGAGACAAATATAGACACGAAACATGTGTTATTACTTGCAAAAGTGAAGTTTTGCTTGAGTGCCCGCAAGGCACAGATGAACTTTGGGACTTGGAGCTGCACATTTGACAGCGCAGATGCTGAAAAAGAATATGCCGTGGAATTAGGGTTTGGATTTGAATCCTGTGGTAACTGTGATACATCAGAATTACAGTTATTCTGGCATGTGTAATACTGAAGAAGATCCATAAGGGGATTGATCAAGGAGCTCCAGTAGGACGGAGAGCACCAAGTTCAGGCCACCACAGCCACTTACTCAACACTTCCTCTCTATTGTGGCGGCATAGGAGATCCCTTAAAGGACCGTTACACCCCATTCAAACACAACCTCAGGGCGTGCTTGTTTTAGGAGGTGCAAATTTCAGAACCAAAACAACACTTCTTACTTGCACATACAAAAACTATGAGACATGCGAAAAGATTACAACTTATTTACACTCCACCCCAACAATGTTAGGCCAAGCAATGAACAATGAGCTTAAACCCCAAAACTATTTTTTTTCCATCTCACTCTATTTTCCACCCCCTAAAATAAGAACAGCCTTAGGCTTAGAAGAACCACAACGATTCAACCAAAAACTCATCACAAACTAATTATTTCATCCACGATTCTCCGAAAAACATGCCAAATCGCAAATGGAGCGACAACAATTACGTTTCGAAGATTGAATCAAGAACAGAAGAAAAGTAGCAGTACGAGGCTACGAAAACCTAGAAGTAGTAGAAAAGTGAAAGAAGAAAGAATACGAACCAGAACTTGAACTCGGGGAGGCGACGAACAAAGGGGCGGAACTCATCGGAGCCGGTGGTGGGGAGGGTGGGCCCATCCAAATCGATAATCTCGGGATCCACCTGAGGGGACAGAAACCCGATCAGAAGGTTCAGGATGTAAATGCCAAGGCCGTACGACACGACGTAGAATCCTTGCACCAAGTACACGCGTAGCACGTACACCAACGCCACCACCAGACACCCAATCCACCGCCGAGCCACGTGCGGCGTCGCTTTGTCCAGCAGGTGCTGGTACTGCCGCGACACCTCGAACTTCCACCGCGTTATGGCCGCCGCCGGGGTTGCATCGTCCGCTTCCATCGGTGGGACCCACTGCCTGTGGCGGTTTTAAAAACGGAATCTCTCTCTCTCTCTCCGGGTCGAGTCGAGTCGAGTCGTGGATGATTTGTCGGTTTTCTTCGTTTTATCCCCCTCGTTGGCCGGTTCGGGTTTCAAACCGGGTTTAAACCAATTCTTGGTCTTAGTCCAGTCCACTCTACCGATCTTTTGCCATTAAATTTCATAAAAAGTTATAATCATAATATGTTCATAATATTTTATAATTATATCTTAATTATTTATTTTTATCAATCCATAATTAATTATTGTTAATTAATAATTAATTAATGAATTTGATTTGCAAAAATAATAATCATTAATTGACGAAAATTAACTGTTAAGATATGAGCGGTAAGATATTATAACAACCAATTAGTGTTACTACCAATATTACTATCAATCAATTTCACCGTTAGATCGATTATGTTGAGTAATACCTATGTAGCACCGATGTGACACGTGACACGACACTCCGACACGTCAATCCTAAAAAAATATGAATTTTGACACCTTGGAACACGTTTTAATATTAAATAATATTTTTAATTTATATAGCGTATAGTACATTTAATATTCAATAATTTAACAAAAAAATAAAACTAAATTAACAATATCCATCAACACGTTATAAAGGTGGAAGCTTTAATAAAAAAACAGGAACTGAGATGAGAGAGAGATAATATCAGATAAAGAGATCAAATCAAATTAGAGAGAGATCAGAGAGAAGGAGATACAACAAGAGCGTAATAGGAATTGACAACAATGATACTGAGATGATCTCTTATCTACTTAAGGAAAAAAAAAGGAAAAATAAAATAAAAAAGATAAGATCAGGTGGAAGCTTTATTAATATATTTCAATTTTTAAAAAAATAATTTTTAAATTTAAATTTTTTTATAAAAAAAATAATTTTTTTTACGAAAATGTCATTTGACCATGTCGGAGTGTGTCAGGACGTGTCGGACACAATTAAATTCGCGTGTCGAAATGGTCAACGTGTCGGGAATATTGACCTCGTGTCGGACACGACACTCTCTGTTTTTTGGAGTGCCCGTGCTTCCTTGAGTAATACAGTGATTTCAAACTACATTTCGAATCGCAGTATAGCATTAACGGTTTAGTTTAAGTATCTTGTATGATATTGTTGTCCTCATTCCAACTCCATTTCTGGCCTCACTCTATTATTTATAGAAATGGAGTTTCATTAATAATTCCATAATCGAAATTATTAATGAAATTCCATTGAAGCCTATACAAAATTCCTAGTTTCACGGAGGCCAAATCTGTTTTTATTTTTTATCTTTTCAAACTTATTCTCTAATTCTAAAAAAATAAAAAAAAATAAGAGGGGAGGGGGTTAATGAAAGATATTTGATTGGATCTCCAATCTTTTTAACCCGCCCCCTCCCGTGCCAAAAATTAAAATGAAAAAAAGGGGAATATCAATACGTCCGGGAATAAACGATTGATCTCTATCAAGAGACCCGCTAAAGCCCTGAACCATAAAGTACTTATCATTGGTGCCACAGAGAGATATGTTTTTATATCCCGCATTTCGAATCCTCCTTCTTTTTATTCTTTATTGTAATTTGGAATGCATAATTACATCTGGTTCCTCATATTTCGACCTCTATGAAGTTTCTTTCTTTGCTACAGCTGATAAAAATCGTTGCTTTGGACGATATATATGTAGAAAGCCTGGGAGGCCTACGCATCATAGAAATTGTCTACCTGAGACTGTCCCTTGGCCCGTAGGTCCTGGCACAAAGTTAGAATTCTAACTCTTCCAGAGTGGTATCTCACTGATGGCTCGGGGCCCCAGAAAGAGGCCTATATTTATTTTTATCTTTGTATGATTATGATTCCTCATATTTAATGTGAAAGCATTAAATATGGAAAATTATAACCATACAAAGGTGGAAATAAATATAAAATATTAAATATGGTCAATCATAACCATATAAATATAGAAATAAATATAACCTCGATCTAACGGTGAAATTGATTGGTAATAACATTAATTGGTTGTTACAATATCCTTTCCAAAGATATGATTATAAAATGTTATAAACGAAAATAATTTGTAAGTATAACCTTCTTCTTATAAAATTACATTCTTTTTTTTATTTTTTTTTCCTTTACTTTAAGAAAGGAGAGGATAAGAAAATAATGGCGTCTATAAAAATTTTATCATCCCATATCCTTTGGTTTTCTTTGTTAATGTGCTATATAAATGGGGACAAACTTCATTCATCATTTCATTTGTTTTTCATCATAATGTATCCGACATTATTCATCTATATTATAAAGTTTTTTTTTTTTTTTTTTTTTTTTGATAACAATTATAAAGTTTTTTAGTATTTGGATAGTTATTTTTTTTTTGTGAATTGCTTATGCTGAGATTGGCTTTAACTTCCAGAGCTGAATTAGGATGACCAGTGGAACCAGAATTTGCTGACAAATCATCTTATCATGCTTCTTCAGCTTCTAACATTGATCATGGCTACACCAAAGCCTCTGGAAAAATTGATAATGCACATGACCTACCATCCTTGTTATCTGATTCTGGCATATCATCCTGAGCGAGAAATCTGAAATTTCCACAGCCTCTTACGACCACTGGAAATACTGAGCAACTTAATTTAATTGAATCATTCACCAAATGGTTGGTTTACTCATCTAAGAGTGCAGTGAAGACAATGCAGGTCAAAGCATGCCATATTATCTCCCAAAATAAACGTAGATACCAGGTCAGTTAGTCAATGCAACTTTATGCCTGTCAATAGTAATTATAAAGAAACCAAAAGACACAAATAAAATTTAAAACAACACTGATACAAATTTGTTCTACAGTAGCAAGAACAGTGCTAATCTACAATAATCCAAAGAGCAACCCATCACTTAATTATAATTGAACCCTTTTGTCCCCACCCCTTGAAAAGAAAACTCATCCTTGGGTTGATCTTATTCTCTTCCGCTTTATATTAAAAGACACTTGAAGATCTTGAAATTCTTTTACAACTTGTTCTTCAAGTTTTGAGCAATCAAATTTTGCAGTGAGTTACTGAAATTCAAGTTCTATATTTTGATATATAGTAACAACTTGTTCTGGTCTTCTATGTCAATGTTGTTTCACATTTGAATCACTTAACATTTATGAACACGGGTCATGTAAGATATGTTTGTAAAAATACTAGTGGTTAGTGGTGTGACCTTACGTGGTCCACCTATGTTGTTCACTTCTGATAATGGAGAACCTACCTCACCCGTTTTTGATTTTGGTCTGCAATCATCAACTAAATTTTGTTTTTGGTCTGCCATCAATTGAGTTCATCTTTAGTGCACACTTGAACAGACTCTATGATGAAAGAGTCTATAAAAGAGTGCATATTCAACTTCACAAGTCCCTGAGCTCACTCTACATAAGGGTTGCACACCATCTGGACTATAGAGAAGAGTTTGGAAGGCTCATAAAAGTTTTACACATCAAAATTACAGCAACCATTCAAAATAACAAGAAAAACAATAGCAGAAGCTATTTATGATCTATTATATTCCACATTTCAATATATGTTAGAACTTACAAGATATACCCGGTGTATGAACACCATTGACCAAATTATGAACAATTTTGTTTAGATGTAATCTTCTTGATTCTTCTAAGATCAATGGTTTCTGTAATTTTTTTAGAGGTATGTCAAATACTTTGAAAGGACTTTAACATGCATGCTTCAATCTAGAAGTTCAGCCTTGCTAAGGTAAAAGATGAATTTTTGTCAACATGTCCCGAAATCAAAGTGTCTTACTTTTGGACTTTCAAAGGTGCATGCTAAGAGGGTTTCGGCTTCACAAATGTCCTTACTAGGTTAGGCCATCATTACAATATTTGATCATAACGGTAGGGAGATGAGTTCATGTCATGTGAATTTTGGTGATACTGGAAAATGGAAATTTATTTTCAAATAATTTTGTAGATCAATGGACATACATACCGTTGGAATTTCGACCCATCAGTTGTTGAGCGAACTAAAATCACATAGATTTTGAGTTTTGCATAGTTGGAAAAGGAGAAATATAAATTATGGCTGTAAAAAAATAAAAAATAAAATACCTCTACTGAATTTGTACTTGACAGCACATGCTTCGATTTTTATTTTTTTTAATTTGCAGATGATGAAAATTCTGAGAATGAGCGCCATTTTTTAAACCGACATTAAAAATAGAAAAAATATATATAAAACGTCATTTTATAATGTAAAAATATTAAATATGAAAAATTATAACCATACAAAAACAAAAATAAATATTAAATATAAAAAATCATATCCATATAAAAGTAAAAATATATATAATATTTTCATTTTTTATAATTAATTTTGAACGCGACCTTCCTTTAATTTTTAGGTGACTGCACCAATACTTATATGCAGTCACATTACAAATCATTTTGCCATATATATATATATATATATATATATATATATATATATATATATATATTAAATGAACTTCAACGAATTTAGATTTGAACTAGAAAAGGATAAAAGTAAAACTCAAGAAGTTTAAAAAAGAAATCATATCTTAAAATTTTAACAATCACATCAAACCTGCAAGCATCCCGGACGTCTTTCGTCAAAACATAGCTTTTAAAATGCACGAGTAAACTTATCCCAGAACTGCCATACCCCAAAAAGCTACATTATCAAACAAGCCCAATTCCATAATATGTTAATCAAATATAAACTTAATCAAATATTAAAAGAAATGTTTCAAACAATAACATAGTACCACATACATAATCCCATCGAACACAAAATTGCAATAATGATTAATGTCACTAATCCCTCGGTGGGGGGGGGGGATGGATTTTAGTTCCAAATTTGAATTTGCAAAATAGAACAGTTTTGCAACCCAAATTCAGCAGTTCACAATGCATCAATGCTCTAAGTTTCTCCCATACATTTTGTAAGAAATTGCCAAAACTTAATAAGAATCACCAGAGGGGGAGCATGTCCTTCAATTAATTGATCAAACAATCCAACACCATTCCAATGCCATGGCTACTAGGTTTTGTTTGTTCGCTTTCTTAATGAGGATACCATTTTATGCAGCATGGAGATTTCAAAATCCTTTTGTCTCAACTGTTCTCTCAATGATTCAATCTCCAAATCACTTTGCTTCAATCGTTGATTCAGTGCTTCGATCTCATTCAAGTGGGTGTCAGTGTCACACTTAGTGGAGCCTGTCAGGGCATCCTCTTCAATTTTAGGATCCGTCTTTGCTTTCTTGGAAACTTCAACAACCTCATTCGATTCTGAAGCTCTCTTACATGGAATCAGATCATGGGGTTCATCTGTTGCCATTTTCCGAACAAATAGAGTGGCCATCATGCCTGTACTTAGCTGAAATGTGACAAGTTTCTGTGGACGTCCATATGAATCCTAACATAAAGTAATATATATATCACTAGTATGAACAAATATGCTTCAGTGATATACAACTCCAATATCAATATACCAAGAGTTGTCCAGAAAATTATCTTCATTTTATTGAACAAGCACTAAAGGATGTGTTATTTGATCCGTCAGATCTTGGGAGGAGAATTAAATATATGTCTAACCTTAAAATATTTCTATTGGAACAAATGGATTCAGGTATTATAGTAGAGAATGGAAACCACAGTTGAGCATTTCTTTCCCTCAGATAACCACAAGCAGCAAAATTAATGATATCAACTAGCATCATTGGACATTGTTATATTATATATGTACCTTTAATTGGCTGCCTTGGACGTTTTCATAGGCATCATTTGCCTCTTGTGGGTTCTTAAAGATAGCTAAGGCAGAATATTTTTCTCCTTGACCTTTCCTGGAAGGCTGCAACAAATTTTACAATGCGTCAAAACTCACATGAGGAACATAATCCAGAGGCAGAATGCCAACAACAGTACCATATGATGAACCTAAATGTCGTTAAATTAAAGACATTCATGCAATTCTGATAATCACTAATGAGCCTTTTCATCAAAATGTTTAGATACTTATTGGTCATACTCTACCTTCAGTTCTAATGTGAAGTCTCCAGGAACAACTTCATGTAGAGTTTTACTGTTCACCGTTGTTGGTATTCTGTGAAGGAGAAGCTTCGCCATCTCAATTTCTGAAACCTAAAATGACAGAACAGCAATAGTAATAGTTATCAGTACCAACCACCATGAGCACAACAATGTAGTATTGGAGATATGTATGTGTCAGCTTACATGCTCCTGAACCAACGGAAGAGCTGTATCAACACCGTGCTTGATCTTTGCAAGAGCAAGTTTCATTGCTGCACATGCATCATCTAGACAATTATGTGGAGCACCATTTTCCCGAACTTCATAGCCTAACACAGCCTGTCAACAATTGGTGATAGAACTATGAATCTAAGACCAATATTTGCTCATTTTTTTGGCCATAATGTGCTTATGTGAGTTCATGTGGTGCAATATCTTGAATTCCAAAACATAGACAAGCACAAGTGCACAAGAAAGAGGCTTCACATTCAAAATAACAGGTGTGTCTAAGGGAATTCCTCCAAAGGAGGGACTATCTGGTCTCAATAATGCTTAGGGTCTGTTTGGTGTGATGTATAAGGCCTGATAGTATAAGCTTATACTATACGTTATGACATTTTCAGTTGTTTGGTGTGACCATCGTATAGTATAAGCTTATACAGCAGGACCCTTTTATACATCAAATGATGTATAACTTAATCCGGCCTAGGAGTGGTGGATTAGGCCTGATAAGGGGTTGATGTATTAATATTGCTTACAAGTACAATTCCCAAGAACTAATATATCATTTCAATATTTATATATTAAAAATAAATTTTTTTAATATATTAATTTTAAAAATATTGAAAGATATTATCTTATACAATATCATACCAAACGCTGGATAGTATTAAAATTTAATCAGGTCTTATACAATCAGGTCTTATACTATCCGGTCTTATACTATCAGGCATTATCCTATACTATGCACCAAACATGCCCTTAATATATTAGATGACAAGCAATACGAAACCTAAATCTTTTGGTGTAACAATTTGATACTTGCCTGACATAAACTATTCAAAGAAGGTCTCCTGTGAATAGATCCATCTGTGGATTGGAAGATATATGAAGTGTCAACCACTCTAACATGATCAAGCTTCAGCACTGCAAATGAAAGCAATAGTAAATAAAATAGAACCAAGAAAAATAATTTCAACAAAAGTGATCCCCTTCATTTACTCTAAAACTAACAGTAGGTTCAAGAACATAGCCAAACAAAGAAAAATGTTTGACACTTACCACGTAGATCGTTATGTAAACTGTGTCCCACTAATATGGTTCCATTTGACAACAACTTCTTCATGGATTTCTATGAAAGGGCAACACATATCTTCATTATGCATTTCAGAGGATGATACAGGAAAACCATCAAGTGAACCACAAAATACCTGTATATCGGCCAAGGAGCATGACACTGGCTCTAGATCTTGAGAAGAGACACCAGTAATTTCTGTTCTGTAGTCTGCAATTGCTTTGTCGGGTTTTACAAGTTCATTTAGTTTGACCTGAAAAGTTATGAAAATTATTTATCTATATTAGGTTTCCACCATTGAAGAGAAACTCAAGGAGATAGAGAAAGTAGAGAGAGAGAGAGATCTGAGAAAGAATCATATTTGTATTGAGTTTTGAAATCAATTACAAGAGAAATGTTATCAGCTCTATATATATATAGCTGATGACCACTAAATGATGAGCTGGCAGCCTAATAGCCATACAATGGAATACAAGGGAGAAACTCAATGATGAGCTGGCAGCCTAACAACCATACACCAGAAAACAAAGAGAGAAAGAAATAATCATCTATATTTTATACAACTTGAAGTATTCTACTACAGATACACTAATACTCCCCCACAAGCTCAGCAGGGTTGAGGTTGTTGTGCAATGTTCAACACTCTGAGCTTGTTTCTGAAATCGGTGAAAGAAGACTGAGGCAACGGTTTGATAAAGATATCAGCCAGCTGAGCAGGAGCAGGAATATTTAACACTGAATATCTTTTGCTACAATTTTCTCACGAAGGAAATGTAAGTCCAATTCAAGATGCTTGGAGTGAGCATGTAAGATGGGGTTATGAGCAATGGCAACTGCACTGAGATTATCACACGGAATTTGAGGAATGGACAGGGACATCTGCAGCTCTTGAAAGAGAGATTTAATCCACAATATTTCTGCACAAAGGCCATGCTTCAGCAGTGGACCTGGCCACAAGGGACTGCTTTTTGGACCACCAAGAGATCAGATTAGGACCAAGAAAGATGCAAGCTCCTGAGGTGGATCTGCGGTCATCAGGATCACCACCCCAGTCAGCATCACAAAATGTTGTGAGAGGAAATGAAACAGTGACAGATTTGACTGATTGGAAGTGAAGGCCAAAGTGTGAGGTGCCTTGAAGATATCTTAAGATGCGTTTGACAGCTTTCCAATACTCCACTAGAGGCTGGCTCATAAATTGACACACTTCATTGACAGAGAATGAGATTTCTGGTCTGGTTATGGTCACATACTGTAGGGCTCCCACCACTGATCGATATAAATGAGCATCTTCAACAGTATTGGAGCCATATTTGGACAGTTTACAACTGGATGCCATAGGGGTAGAGAATGACTTTGCCTCAAGCATGTTGACCCGAGAGAGAGAAGGTCCTTGATATACTTGGCCTGATTGAGAACTAGGGAGCCAGATGAGTGTCTTTTAACCTCAATTCCAAGAAAATAATCTAAGTTTCCAAGATCTTTTAAGGCAAAGCAAGAATTGAGCTGTGAAATAAACTTGTAAATGAAAGAAGCATTATTTCCTGTAAGAATAATGTCATCAACATATACTAGCATAAAAATTCCCATGTTGCCAGCCTTATAGATGAACAAAGAAGGGTCACACCTGCTGGCTTGTAACCCAAGAGACAGAACAAATGCTTTTAGTTTGTCAAACCAAGCTCTTGGAGCTTGTTTTAGACCATAGAGAGACTTGTGCAATTTACATACTAAGGACTTGTTCTCAGTTTCAAAACCAGTGGGTTGTACCATATACACTTCCTCTTCTAGATCTCCATTTAAAAAGGTATTATTAATGTCAAGTTGCTTCAAAGGCCAACCATAAGTGAGTGCAACAGCTAAGTTTGGTCGAGCTGTCACTGGTTTGATGACTGGAGAGAAGGTTTCATTATAATTAAAACCTGGTCTTTGATGGAATCCCTTAGCCACCAACCAAGCCTTGTATTTATTTACACTGCCATCAGGGTTTTCTTTTATTTTAAACACCCATTTACACCCAATAGCCTTCCTACCATGAGGTAAAGGGACAAGGGACCAAGTGTGATTTGTCTGCAAGGCTGCAAATTCTTACTCCATAGCTTTCAGCCAATGAGGATTGTTCAAAGCCTGCTTAACAGAGTTGGGCTCAGAGTGGGTGAGTAGAACAAGATTTCTGGCTAAGGATTTTGATCTTGTGGCAACAGAATGTGAAGGAGAGGGTGAGCTTAAGGAACTTGAGGGTGCATATTCAGAGTGAGATGACTCTGGACTAGGAGTAGGACTGCAAGAGGTTGATGAAGACTGAGATGTAGAGGGGCTGACAAACTTTGAGGAGTCAATAAATTGATGGTCACCACTGGCAGAGACAGATCTGACTTGAGAACTGACAGATGTAGGCAAACGAGCATGGGAAACATGTGGAATGTCAGTAGTTTGAGGAGCTGTGGTCATATCAGTATGTAATGTTGTTGTGGGTGACATAGCAGTGTGAGGAATTGTAGTAGACAGAATGGACTGAATGGACAAAGGCAATGAAGGAGAAGGAGACATTTGTGGAGTGGAACTAGTCTTGCTGGCAAGCCATTCTTCATAAGGGAATCTATACTCATTGAACAACACATCTTTCGATATAAAGATTCTATTTTCTGGGCTTAAGCAAAGGTAACCCTGTGATTGGAGGAATATCCCAAGAATATGCATTCTCTTGATCTAAACTCAAGTTTGTGTTTGTTATATGATCTAAGAAAGGGAAAGCATGCACAACCAAAGGTTCTGAGGAATTTGTAGTCAGGCTGCTGTTTGCAGAGTTTAAAGTGAGGGATTTCAGAGTTTATTGTAGATGAAGGGAGTCTGTTTATTAAATAAGTGGCTATGGTGAATGCATAATCCCAAAACTGCATTGGGAGTTTAGAATGGGCTAGAAGTGCAAGACCAGTTTCCACAACATGACGATGCTTTCTTTCCATAACACCATTTTGATGGGGTGTGTATGGACAAGTCACTCGACGGGCTACGCCATGAGAGTTAAGATTTTGAGTGAAAATTCTAAACTCTCCACCCCAGTCTGTTTGGAGTGCTTTCAAATGTAGCTGGAATTGATTTGTCACCATGGTATGAAACTGTTTTAAGATATTAATGGCATCTGATTTTTCTTTTATGGGGTAGAGCCATGTGTAATGAGTGTGAGCATCAACAAATGAAATATAGTAAGAATTGCTAAGTGTTGATTTAAAGGGTGAAGGACCCCACAGGTCACGGTAAACAAGGTTAAATGGTGTCTTATATTCAGTACCAAATGACATAGAAGGTTGTCTATGAGATTTTGCACAACAACAAGCAGAACAAAAATCAACCATTTTATTGCTAATATGTATATTACAATTTTTGAGTACAGCCTTAAAGAGACTCTAGATGTGGGTGTCCTAAGCGACAGTGCCACAAAGAATACATGGATTTAGATGGAATACATTCACTATCGACAGTATCAACAGAGGTACTAAGACATTGAGTATTAATATTGACACTAGAACTAACAAGATTGGCTGAATTGCTTGTAACAGCAGGCAGGGATTAACTCGAATAATTTTGACTTGTAACTGAATCAGGAATGTTGACAAGCTTGAAGTCTGGGAAATGATATAAACCATCAGTACCAACTGCTCCTTGAAGGAGAATTTTAAGGGAATCCTGACATTTCACAAAACAAACATCATAATGGAATTCAAAATATACAGAATTATCCTTAGCAAACTTACTGACACTGATAAGATTTTTGGTGATGGCAGGAACTAGGAGTAATTTTTTAAGATGCAAACAAGAGTTAGAGTGAAACGAAGATATAAAATATGAAGAAACAATAGCTGTTATAGGCAAACCTTGGCCATTTCCAACGAAAATGTGGTCTGTACCACTGAGATGCTGAGATTGCATCATGTTCTGTGGTGTTCCAGTGACATGGTTTGATGCTCCAAAGTCAGGAAGCCATTCAACAAATGGAATTGAGTTTGACGTGGAAGGAACTGTAGATTGAGTAGTAACATAGGCTTGTGGTTGGCTTTGAGGTCAGTTATATTGATAGGACCTCACTGGTTGAGACTGTTGTTGAACAAAAAATTGTGGATATGATGTGTTTTGTGGTGGTGGTGGATGAAGTTCTCTTCAAACCTATGACAGCAGTATCTGACGTCATGTCCAAACTTGTAGCAGAGCTGACAATGAATGTTGTTCTTCCTCTGTTTTGATCATTTGAAGAGCTGAAACGCTTGAAATCACGTTCCTCTGTTCAACTTGTTTTCTGGTTTCAGAAACAGAGTCATCTTCATCAGATTCAATCTTCTGTGGTTGCTGGAGTCGCTGGAAAGGTGTATTGATGCTCGTTTTGTTTGATTAGAAGTTGTTTGAAAGCCATGAGTTATATTCCCAGATCTGCGACTGAGTAGGCCTTGTCTTGACCATGAATCATCATTACGAACGAGTTATAGTCAGAAGTTAATCCTTCAAGTATCGATTTTGTGTGTTGTTCAACAGAAACTGGATTTCCAATGGATTTGAGTGAGTCGCAAATCGTTTTGATCCTCGCAAAGTACTCTTTCGCGGTTTTAGATCTTTTCTTCATCGTTTTTAACTCAAATCTGAGTTGCCTAGCTCGTGCCTTCATTACACCATGAAATAACTTGTGAATATTCTCCCATGCTTCAAATGAGTGCTTGCTAGGAAGAATGTCGTTCACTACTGGTTCTGAAACGGTAGACACAGCCAAGTCAGAAGCATCTGATCTTGCATTAACCATTCAGTGTAGGCTGAACTGAGTGTGTTGCTCTCTCAATCTTCATCGGAGTCGAACTTCAAGGGAATCTTAGGGTTCACCAAAAAACATTGCAATTGGTGTGAGGTTATGATCGGTTCAACAATCTGGTTCCAGAAGAGGTAGTTATACTTTGTTAACTTCGCAGAAACTTGGAAGTTGAACAGTGCAGAAGGATTTTTAGGTTCCATAGGAGTAGATCTAGAAGTAGATTTTCTTGCTAGAGTAGCACTTACTTCGGAGTTTGAAGCGGAAGACATTGTTGTGAGCTATGTATGGATCAGGCCCTTCGAAAGAGCTCTGATACCATATTAGGTTTCCACCATTGAAGAGAAACTCAAGGAGATAGAGAAAGTAGAGACAGAGATCTGAGAAAGAATCATATTTGTATTGAGTTTTGAAATCAATTACAAGAGAAATGTTATCAGCTCTATATATATATAGCTGATGACCACTAAATGATGAGCTGGCAGCCTAATAGCCATACAATGGAATACAAGGGAGAAACTCAATGATGAGCTGGCAGCCAACAACCATACACCAGAAAACAAAGTGAGAAAGAAATAATCATCTATATTTTATACAACTTGAAGTATTATACTACAGATACACCAATAATCTACAGCCTAAAAAGGAGAAATCATTTTAATACAATTATGCGGAGCCTCAACATTTTTTTTCCCGGAGGGGAAGGCACCAAGTAAAAGGAAGAACATGCATAAATTACCTCTAAATTGTGGTCTACCACACAGACTTTGACTAATGCTTCAGTTCCATCTTCACAGAGAACCATTTCACAATCAACAGCAACCATTGCAGTACACTTCATCACCTTGGGTTTCTTTTTAAGGTTTATAATTACCCACCCCTTCATTTCCACACCAAAAAAGCAACATATATAAAGATAAGTAATTGCCCTGTATTACTAAGAACTCACAGAACACATATGTTTATAAACTGAAGCAAATCAATTGGTAAAAAGGCTTAAGGATATTAAAAATCTTAATTTCAAATATGATATAGTTTGAAATCAAGGTCAATCCCAGTAATATATTATATATCAAAGATAAAATTCAGTTCATGTCCTACACAGTCACACACAATAAACTTAGAAAGAGCACCAAAAAATATTTCTGGGAAATTTATCAGGTATCTCAAATTAATGTAAGGGGCTTGAATATATGCATTTCCATCTAAAAGGTGCATATTAAAGAGTTTCAGACATTTTATTGCACATTTCTTCAGGCTTCTTGTTATCCATATGCAACTATTCATTCAAAACGTTAGCAAAAGCGTATTTAAATCAATCAAATATTGACAAGTTAATGCATCCATGTGAACAAAAAGTTTCAACCCTTTGAAACAATTTTTTTTTTCCAATTTTCAAGCAATGAAAATGAGCAGTAAAATATCAATCATTGCCAT
Organism: Gastrolobium bilobum; assembly: GCF_033153095.1. NCBI lineage: Eukaryota > Viridiplantae > Streptophyta > Magnoliopsida > Fabales > Fabaceae > Gastrolobium > Gastrolobium bilobum. The sequence goes on from NW_026899052.1 coordinate 258,698, forward strand.
GAGCTTCATATTTCAACAATCAAATATGGCAATCCAGAATGCAAATATTAAAGAAATAAGACCATGATTTTTTTAAGGTCAACTTTCTTCATTGAGTTATGATCTGAAGCATTTTGTTAAATTATGGAAAAAATGTTTTACCCTAAATTTCTCAAGGAACTTCTTTGATGGCATCATCAGCAAAACCAGGATAGAAAGACCAATACAAATATTTATGTATGATTTCACATGCAGAACAGTTCGTGTTTAGGCAGAGCACACATTCAACAACAGCTAATTAGTATTTTGAATGCACATAGGTTGACCAGAAAGTCGTACAGATGGTCACAACAAACCTCATCAATTGATGAAGAATAATCCAATGGATATAATGGGTGCTGGAGAGTAACTTGGACTAGCCTCTGCGCTGCCAACATCAGAAGGTGACAAATCATAGTAGAATCATCAATAAATGTAGAAGGCATAATTGAAATTAACACCATTAATTAAGAATTTTACTAACTGATTTGAAAATCATGTAAATTCCATCATCAATTACAAAACACAGTAAAAAGAATAAAGAATAATTGACAGCATAAATCAATATCAGAAGATGTCTTTGCTGATTCTCAGAGATTATGCATTATGCCATTATCATTTGCAGCATCTTGAATTTTAGGTTCTACATTCAGATTTGATTACAGCAACAAGACATATTCCATTCATGAGCCAACTTCAAAATGGCTTGATGATTTAGGTGATAATATAAATCACAAAAGCAACAATCATAAAATTATAACTATGTAACTAATAATTTTAAAAATAATGCATAAGGAATATGTAAATAGTAATTAAAACAGTGACTGCCCATATGAAATTTGATACAAATGTTGAATCACTTAAGGAAACAATAGTAAAAGGTTGGCAGAAAGCCAAAAACACATGCAATGAGTATGACTTTTGGGGGGGAGGAAATTAAGTACCCCATCGAAAACTTGTGAAGTGAAAACAAAATGCTATTCAATATTTGAGTCATTACTCAATTGCTTTAAATCAATCTAGCATGTCAAGTACAATAGCATTATTAATTATTAGTACTTCAGTAGTAGTACAATCTAGCAAAAGAAGGTTTAACTGTGAAATCTAGCCTGATTTCTAGCTGAATGATCATTATGAAAACATACCTGCTCAGGGGAATCATGAGATTTATCTTTCAGTTGCTCGAGTGTGTCTTGATTTGAATGATGCCGCATGATATTAGCAAAAAACTGAGCTCAGGGTGAAATGGATTAAACTCATATCAAGTAAGCTATTAACTGCCCCTCTTACCAGAAGAAGGGGTAAAAATAAGGACATAAATAATTAGAGGGCATTGAAAAGTTGTTTACCTTCAAATCATCTTCCTTCGAGAATGTCTTTAGAAATGCAGCCAAAATCTCATGGGACCTCTTTGCTGGATCACTCAAACCTGCCCCAAACTTTTTATCATAACTGTTCAAGAATTCTTTCCAGTCTCCCTGTTTACCCTTCAAGCCTCTTTTCTGTGACAATTTTACAATATCAACCAGCACCTACCCACACGGAAGCACCAGTTATCATTGGAAAACAAAAAAAAACTAACAAACATATGTACGAGGTTTCACCCATCTAAACCAGAAGCTGTATGCACCTATAAGTATCATAATCTATCTCTCTCTTTTTCTTTAAATCATAGCGGGCGAAGGAACTTACCTTTTTGTCTGCAGTGTCTATCTTCTCGTCCATAATGGGTTGCTCTGAGAAGGAACGAAACTGCTTGCAAAACCCTTGTGGAACAGCTTCTAGGGTTTTCAAGTACTGTTTGTTTGTTTGTTTGCTGAGGTTTCTTTCTCCCTTTTTCTTTTTCTTTTTCCTTTTCCCAATTACTATTGTATTAATAATTAATTTTAGGCTTTAATGTTTCTAAAGGGATTATAGATAAATTATCTATATTTATTTCTAAAACGACGTCGTTTTTTGTTAAAAAATTAAAAAATTATAATGAAAAAGATTATTATAATCTTAAAATAAATTATAATTACAAAAATACCTTGATATTTCGTCTCAAAACGACATCATTTTATACTCAATGTAAATAAGTTATTTATATATATAAAAAGAAAACCCTTAATTTTAATCAGGTATTTGAGAATTTGACAGTTAGTGGTTTATTTGGCTTTGCTCCAAATTAATTGTGACTCAGATGACTTTTAGAGATCATACAAAAAAATTTAAATAATAAATTGCTTAACATTGATTTATAATGAATTTTTTTTTATTATTGTATTTATGTGTAGTGATAGTATTTCAAAAAAATTATTTTTTTTAGATAAAAAAGGTAGATCGTAGTCCATAGATAGCTACTTGTCCTTCGAAATCTTAAACATATAACTACTAGATAGTACTAGTAGCATATTTGATTTGTTTACATTATAAGAAAAAGTCACTTTAAAAAAAAATCTCCCCTTTAAGAATATTTTAATTAAATTTATAAATTAATTTAAATTTGTACATAGATAACCTATTTTTAGTCTCACTTTTTACAAATTTATAACAAAATCTTTGATAACAAAATGACATATGATTAAATAATAGTTTTAAAAAAAATGTTACAAAAAAGTAAATAACTATATATTTTTTATAACAATAACTACATTTTTTAGATGTTGCCAAAAAAAACAAATAATAATATTTTTAAAAAGTCATAAAAAAGGTAAATTAGCAATTTTTTAAAATGTTACAAAAAAATGTAAATTGGCAATATTTTTTAGTAGATAATTAGCAGTATTTTTAAAATATTAATAGGGATATGATAAAGTGTTATCAAAACTTTTTAGTAACATGAACTTTATACATCATTTGACAAAGGGTTTTATACTTATAATGTTGTAGGAAAAAAAAGTGTGTCCTACAACAAGTACTACGACGTCGTTTTACCCTTTCATTGAAATCCTTTTGTTTTTTTCCTTTCTTCTTCCTGCTAGAAGAGTAACCAAGTTCACCACTGTTTCACCCTGCTATGGTCGCGCTCCACCACCACTGTGCCCTGTCACCGCCGTATCGCCGTGTGCAGCACCGCCACGACGCCCAAATGTAGTTAAAGACAAGGTTATTTGTCATTCTTCATCTCCACAACCAGAAAAAATAAACTAGGGTTGTAAATTCACAAATGCAGCAAATTTACAACACTAGCAGAAAATGCTTTCTTATTTGCTTTCAGAATTCTTGTTGGTTGTAGCTTCAATGGTCTGATTCTAGTCAAAATTGAATACATGCAGGAGCTTCTCTTCTTATAAGGATTTTTAACTTTTTTATCTAGTGCAAATATCTGAAAAGGTTTTTTAGTTGTTATAACTGAAAATTCTCTGAATGATGGTTTCATGTTTATTCAAAATTTCTACAAGAGGATTCTGCCATATATCTAACATGTCTTTAGTTTTTGTAATTTAATGATTTTTCTTACATCATAGTCTGAATCATTTACTTTAAATTGCATATCTATAAATTCCAATAGCTTTAGTGGACAAATTCCACGTTCTATTGGAAATCTGTCATAACTCTAATGGTTAGATTTAGCTAACAACCAGCTTTAAGGGCCAATATCTAATGGCAGCATCTCAGGTCTTGATAAGTTACACCATGTGAAGCATTTGTATGTTAGCTCTCTTGAGAAACTATTGACTTTCCAATTTTTTTTCCAAACATGGTTGGTTGAGTATGTACCAGAATCCATTTAAGTATCTAACAAGCTCACGAGTTAGCATGTTTTTTTCTGTAGAATCACTTATTTTTTCTTTGTTTTTCTGCTGGGTCTTTCTTACTTATCATTTGGGTCCCTTTCTCAATGATGCACAAACACATTGCTGAATTATTAGCTTTATTTTGTAACCTATATATATATTATCTTTTAAATAAGAGTATCTTCATTGTTTCAGCCTTCCAAGTTAAAATATATACCTGTCAAACTGAAAAAGAATTTGGGCAGGCTTTTGGAAAGCAATCAACTCACTGGCAACATTTCGTCTACAATTAGATCCCTACAGAGTGTGGAGGTGCTGTGAGTGTCTAGATTAATCCTCAAACAAATTCATGAATATATATTTCTTTTGAATGATTTTTGCTTTTGGCATTAATATACTATTCATTAAGTGGATCTGTGCCTTCAAACATCAACAATCTTACAAATATTCAAGAGCTGTAAGCATACATAAAGGACATGCCAAACAACATTTAATTTTTTTTATATGTATACAGTTTCTAGAAAAGTGAACTTTGTTGGTTTAAATTTTATGCATTTCAGGTACTTGTCCAATAATAAACTGTCGGGCTCCCTGCCAAGCCTTGTTGGAATGGATGTCCTAAGATACCTGTAATTTGTAAAGCATTTATCGATGATATTGTATTACTATTGTTGTTATATGGTTATATCTATAATGTTGCAGGAAAAAAAAGAAGGAAAAGAAATAAGAAAAGGATATGAAACAGAAACTATTTTGTGTCTTGTTACGAAATTCCTTTGGTAGTTGACGAGAAGTTTAACAGAAATAGAATGGGTTGATTTACGTTTTTTGTTCCTTACAATTGAGAAAGTTGACTTGCCAAGAGTTAAAACTTTTTAAGACTTGGATTGGAGGATTGGAGAAACAATAAATTATCTTTTAAGTTTTCACATATAGCACTTGAATGGAAAATTGAGTTAAAATTTAAAAAAAATTATTAACCTGTGAACTTCAGCCCTGTTTCTTAAGTTTATGATGTCTCTTTTCTTTTTTCTTCTTGCCATACTTTTTTTCACACATATCTGGATGACACATATCTAATTAAAACAAGTACCTATTAACATTACTGCTATTCTCATACTGCTTTTTGTGCCCTCCATTTTGACACCCAGAGAACTACATATACCCAGTCTCTGTCGAGCAAATCTACAAAGAAGTAGACAAACACTGCAATTGAGAATATACAGGGCCTTTCTAATTGTTGTGGTGCAATTGACAGAAGAATTGCAGAACACACATACTGCAGTTGAGAATATACAAACACACATCCTGCTGATTTCTAGTGTATGGCTTGATCATGAGAAGAATTGCAGCAACTGATTTCTAATGTATGGCTTGATCATGAGAAGAATTGCAGCATGGTTTTACTTGACTAAAGAGCAGTGGATAAGGATTGCCAAATCTGGATCATCAAGCAAAGTTTTCATAGATGATTTAGAAACTTGTAATAATTTAATTCCTTTTTTGGGCTAGATATGTATAATGACTTTTGTAATTGTATTACACTATTGCTCATTTTGGGCATAATTGATAACAATTTCAGTTTGAGCAATTATAATTTGAGCAACTCCATTCATTTCTAACTTTGGTATATTACACTTGCTATATGCATTGAAGTTCTTTTGTACAAAACAAAAATCAGCAGTTGACTTTACATTTGATTATCAAATCTATTCTAAGTCACAAAAAACTAATATCACTTTACACTTGATCACAGTGATTGATATACATAAAAAACTTATCCATATACATTTGAAACCCACAGTGCTTCTGGTATTTACTTCGCCAATCAATAATGCCCTACAAAAAGATTGTGAAATTCTTGAATTAACTTGTCCATATACAAATGAAAGCAGCAGTGCCCCAAAATATTTCCTGAAAAATAAGTAAAAAAGTAGTAAGTATTTAAGTACAAACATACATTGAAATGTTCAAGTTAAAAATATAAGGGATAAGCAAGTATTATGTTGAAGTCATCAAAAATATGCTCTTACCAAAATGAAGTCATCAAAAATACGCTCTTACCAAAATAAAACCATGAAAATATGTGCAATCGCTACTATTCTTTTTGCTTCTCTCTTCAAACTTCCATCTACAAATGAAACTTCACAAATTTTTCATCAAGTTTATAGAGAAAATCACAAACACAAATAGAAAATTTAAAAACAAGTACCTTTAGCATCTGACAACTTGTTTTGTTATGACCCTTCCCTTGACAATAACTACAAGTTTTTTTGTTGTTTAGTCGACAACTCCATGCTTGATTTTATTCGTGAAGCAACCTTTGGATGCCCTTTGGTTTTGATTGGTTGAGTGGGATCACGCACATCATTAATGAGTGAAGCTTGTGGAATCATTTGGGTAATTAGTTCATCTTCACCTCTTTTTCTTTTTCTTTCCAACTGTCGTTGCAGAAATTCAGCAACCATAGCATCAAACATTTTAATCTCAAAAATAGAATCTCTTGCTTCAGAAATAGCCATAGTGCACTTCGAATGAATTGACCACAAATACAATGCATTAATTTCATTAGGATTTGTTTCATCATGAATGGATACAAGATTTTCAGCCTTATAGCTTGCATTCATAGTCCATCTAGACAAGATATATTTTTCGGGAAGGGTCATTATTTGTTTCTTCTTCATAATGTATAGAATATGTTTACACAAAATTCCCATAGTCTCAAACTTTGCACACGAACATTGAGCTGTGAAGCATTCTGTCAAATGGTACTTGACAACTGCTAACCATTCTTTTTCAACTTCAGGAGACCCCACCCGGTACGTGATAAGGTTTTTCTCTGTTGCAATCTTTTCATGAAAATAATCAGGTATGGCCGCCTTCCACTCCTTCTTGAAAATTTCAAATAATTTTCTTGTGTACTGTTCTCCAGCTATTGCTTCAATAGGATGATTAGTCTCCAAAACTGCTTTAGTATTTCTAGTTTTGAAATCTTCATCTTCCTTTGCATCCCTCCTAGATTTGATTGCTTTGTCATACTGGATAACAAAATCATTTAACATTGTGTTAGAGTTGACATATCCATCAAAAAATGCATTAATGCTCTCACTTCGGCCACTTGTGGTCATTCCGGCAAAAAATATATCTTTCAAGTATGCTTTTGCCCAATGATGACGTGAAGCATACATGTTAGCCAACCAACTACCTGTTTTAATATCAAATTTAGTTCTCAATACTTCCCATTTGCCTTCAAACTCATCAATGTTTCAACTTTTATACCATGCACGGAAGTCAACATCAAAACTATCCTTAAATTGTGCGCACAGTGCTTGACTATGCTCCATAACATGTTTCTTTATATGCCAAGCACAAAAACGATGTCGTGCTCCTGGAAATATCTTAGCTATTGCTTTTCCCATAGCTTTATCTTGATCAGTGATAATAGCAACATGAGACTTGTCAAACATACATGTCCGAAATTGTTCAAACAACCACGTAAATGTTGCCTCCGTTTCATCTTCTAACAAAGCGGCAGCAAATAAAATTGTTTGCCCATGGTGATTAACCCCCACAAAAGGAGCAAAAGGAAACCTGAACTTGTTTGTTTTGTAAGTCACATCAAAGACAAGGACTTCACCAAAATGAGCATATGCAGTTCTTGACCTACCATCTGCCCAGAATACGCTTCTTAATGTTCCATCTTCTGCCAAATCCATATCAAAATAAAAAGCTCCATCAACCATGGACTTCTTTTGAAAGTGTTTGATGATGCCCTGACATTCTCGCCCCACATTATTCTTTCGCTGGCTAGATATAATACTATTGATTTGAACGGGAGTAAGATTAACCTCTTTGTTCATAGCGCTCACAACCTTTGAGATTTTCGAAGATGTTAAACCCTCTTGATATAGCTTAGAAACAACAGATTTTGTCAAATTCGAGTGTCTCAATTCATTCTGAGAAAGAAACTTCTTCACCTTTGTTGGAATGTTAATCAATGGATGATTGTGTATATCATTGAATTTCTCCACTTTCCATAGGCCATCCACCAACTTTACTTGTAACATTGCCAAACAATTAGTCCTTGTATCCCTTTGCCTTTTGACATTATCAACATCAGCACTTTTATCATGTAGTCTCTTGACACCTTGCTTCGAGCAAACATAATTCCACCTATATATTTGTTTTGTAATTGTACTCTTATTATGGTATTGCTTGCGTATTCCAAATCCCTTGCCTTTTGCATAAGCATAAGCATCTTCTGATGTCTCAAAAACTCTAGTTAAAATTGGGGTCTTGCTTAATTCAGTATCAACATCTTCCACAATTTCGTGTGCATTACCTTCCCTGCATTCACCATCTTTGTTTGCAATGATTTCACTAAGATCATCTTCTCCAAATTCATCCGTGTCTTTTTCCAAATCAACAATATCATCTGCACATACTAAACTTCCACTCATATCAATATCCTCAATAGTTACAATTTGAGAGTGATCCATCATGAAGAAAAATTTAAAATCTGCAAAATATTATAGATTAAGAGTTACCTTGAATTTTGATGCATGAAAAATCGTAAATTTTATACTTTTGTATTATTGTTCCTCGGTTTTACATATGAACAAATAACCTTTTAGTGAAGGTCAATAACAAAATTAAAAATTAAAAACCACCAGGAATGAAATTCACCTTCAACAATAGTGGTCTTCTCTAGCAGTGGTATTTAGCTCCATCAACCAAATTAAAGAGCAAGTTCGGGGGTTGTAAATTTGCTGCTAATGCTCCAATGCCCAACAATAGTGGTCTTCTCTAGCAGTGGTATTTAGTTCATCCCTTGAAAATAAATAAAAAATCATTTCAGTTACTCACAAAATGTTGTCCCATGTCCATATTGCTACTGTGTCTAAATTATTATTAACACTAATTTTATTCCAGCAAAGGACGTCCTGGAGGTTTAGTGTTGACAATAGTAATAAAAGTTTGTTTAGTTCCTTACATTTACTACTCTATTCATCGGAAACCATCCATGGTTCAGCAGGGGGATTGAGTTTATTTCAAAGTTAGACCCCTACCCGTTCTGTTTGCTTCCTAACCTGCTTTCCCTACTATAACCCTTATGTGGTGAATAGAAAATTTATTTCAACCTCAACTAATTTAATGCAAGACATCCAACAGAAAAAATGAGATTCAGTACTAACGAACTTACATTTGGATTTTGCAAGATTTTTTTTTTCTGGTTGTGGAGTTGAAGAATGACACATAACCTTGTCTTTAACTCCGTCTGGGCGTCGGTGGCGGTGCTGATCAGCAGGTGACAGGGCGCGGTGGTGGTGTTGCACGGTGGTGGTGGAGAGCGACCATGGTAGAGAGAAATGGTGGTGAACTGAGTTAGTCTTCTAGCGGGAAGAAGAAAGGAAAAAAATAAAAGGATTTCAATGAAAGGGTAAAACGACGTCGTCGTACCTGTTGTAGGACACACTTTTTTTCCTACAACATTATAAGTATAAAACCCTTTGACAAAATGTTGCTTATACAAATAACAACACTTTTTAAATGTAGCTTAATGTCTTGTAGTGCGAGAATAACCTCAGGTGCTTACAATGTGTAAAGGTCAAAAATGAAAGTTGCGGGGTGGGTATTTTGAGTAAGGGTTATATACATCTGATGTTGCATAACACAGTGCAACTTTCATACTGAGACAGTGGACAGAAGATAGAAAAAAAAAGATGAGGAAAAAAAATAAGTTTAATGTGAAATATTTCATAAGCCCGTTTCTTTATATATATATATATAGGGCTTATTATTTCTGCAGCAGCCGTGGATAACATTCTCTACGGCTGACACAGAAAAGTGGGTCCAACGGCGTTAAAAAAAAAAAAAAAGGTGCCGTATCCTAGGATTCGCATGCGGATCCTGGCTAGTTGTAGGTGCAGCGGCTGCAGAAATTATTTTGTCATATATATATATATATATATATATATAGAGAGAGGTAGGATCCTTTGACACTAGTGTCAAATTTAAAATTTGACACCTCATCTGAGAGCTGTTAGATAAAAAAAGATCAATGGTGTCACATGCTTACAAATCAGAGTCGTTGATCTTTTTTGATCTAACGGCTCTCAGATGAGGTGACAAACTTCAAATTTGACAACCGGTGTCAAAGGATCCTACCTTATATATATATATATATATATATATATATATATATATATATATATATATATATATATATATATATATACTAACTTTAATTATTTTTTTGAGATGAGTCGGCATCCTAGTATTCTCACAAGTTTCAATTCTTTGAACCGGCTATAGAACAAATCCCAAGTAGGGGCATAATCACACATAAAGTTCATCCCCCCCCCCCCCCCCCCCCCCCCCCCCCCCCCCCCCCCCCCCCCCCAAAAAAAAAAAAAAAAAAAAGATGTATATATTGGGAATTAAATCCAGATTTTCTCCTCACTCTATTCGGTCTATGTTGCCAATTGAGACACACCCGTTAGGTTCACAAGCCTCTTTCATGTAACCTTTCTAAATCATTTCTCTTTATGGGCTTTAAGTGTTAACAATTTCATGGAAGATGAAATTAATGAGAAGTATTAATAATTATTAAATTAACTTTTCTTTAGCAATATATGTAGTGATAAATAAAATGAGGGGAGTGCCAGTTAACTAGTAAGTCTAAAAATTCTTACACACTTGTTGTTTTACTTACGTTTAACAATTCTAATTTATGATTATGCCATTATGGTTCCAGCTACCTATCGGTTAAAAAAAGGCAACTCTGACCTCTTGATTCTGCATTGGAAGTTAAAGACTCCAATATTTCGTTGCCAATTAAATCCGTTATTGACTAGCAAGATTTTTATTAGTTTCCACAAAGACTGTGGTTTGATTCTGATCCATAAGAAGTCCATGAAGGTATTTAGATATTAGTTCAGTAAAAAGGAGTTCCCTCGATCACATTGGATACATACCCGCTAAAATTTGTTAAGTATATTCACATTAATATAACACAGAAACCAGTGACAAGGACAGGAAATAGAAAAGTCTCATAAGGCCGAGGCCGAAATTTATAAGAACATGCTGTTGACAAAGAAAATGGTTCCCCACTCCTTCTGAACACTCCACTATGGAACTTCCACGCAAAACAGAAAACCAAAAAGTGGTATCAACCATTAAAACAAAATTGAATAGGACCAGTCAATGAAGGTAATTGGCTACAGGTAGATAACATAATAACAACTGCTATTAGCGATCCCCTCAGTAAAACAAAATTCACTGAGCAACACTTGAGGGAACATGCAACTAAACACAAGACATGTATTGAAAATGGCAAGAATCCAATACCATTCTTACAAAAGATCATGAAAAGTTGCCAGTGGAGATATTATCAATGTTTGCCCACCTTCTTAATGCACAGGGCACAAAACTCCTACCAGCCAAAAATCCAAACTTTGTCCTCAACATTGAGAATCGGTTGTTGTTGTTGTTGTTGTTATTACTACTTGAAGGAGCATCAATATCATCAACCAGGGTTACTTGGGTAGTGTCTATTAGAGGAAACGCTATCGTACTTTCCTGAGCTCCACCCTCACTACCACTGCTGTCCAATGCTTCAACTTCACTGCGATCAAAATTAAACGCCAAAGAACTCCTCCTTTCACGCAACCACTCCACAACTTCACCAGTAACATTTCTGCACTTTCTTACCTTAAGTTTAACCAAATTGGGACAACCCGAAGCAAAAGCTGCAATCCCAACATTAGATACAGGGCAACCCTTAATGCATAGCTTCTTGAGTGCCACACATTTGGCAGCAATGCACTCAATCTCTGCATCACCAACTGTGGTAATCCCACAAAGAGCGAATCTTTCCAAACTTTGGCAAGAGGAAGCAATTGCTGCTAAGCTCAAAGAAGTAGGATACATAGCAATCAACACAAGCTCTTGCAAATTAGGACACTGTTTAGCAATAGAAACCAAACCATCATCACCAATCCTGTTAGTCCTCCATCCATCAATGTGAAGCTTTTTCAACATCTTGCAGCGTTCAGCAACATCAGAAACCCCCAAATCTGAACACTCTGGAGTTTTCACAAGGTGCAAAGTCTCCAAACTCAAACACTTGGATATCCCTGCGAGACCCATATCACTAACCTGAACCTTCTCTAGATGAATTTCAACCAACCCAGAGTTCAACTTTCCAACCATCTCAAGAGTCATATCCCAATCGCCCAAACATCGAATCAGCTTCAAAGTTCGAAGCTTTTTCGAACCAATTATGAGTGGCGCAAAGCTTTGGCCATTAACAAGCTCCTTAAGGCAAATAGATTTCAATGATGAAGAAGAAGAAGAAGCCACGGCAGGACCCATTAATTCAGTGACGCCATCTTCAACCCCTCGAAGCCTCTTCACAGAGAGTTCTTCGAGAACCGTGCAGTGATCGATGGCGGCGTAAACACCCTTGGCTCCGAACGTGCACGACCCACATGAAAGCTTCTTCAGATTCTTGCAATTCTTCCCAAGACCCGCCATTCCGATCTCCGTGACCTCCCTGCACCCTCGAAGCTTGAGCCTCACGAGGCTCTTGCAACGGAGCGAGATCAGAATCAAAGCGTCGTCGTTTATGCTGGTTGACCTACGGTCACATCGCAGGGCGAGTTTCGTGACCGAGTCGAACCGAGCGAACAGCGAAGGAACGAAGTCCAGAACCTCCGCCTGAGCATTCAGGGAAAGCCGGTGGCGGCTCTCGCCGTCGACTCTCAGCCACCGCCTGCATACGACGGAGCAGCTTTTCCGATCGGTGGAGCCCAGAAACTGAAAGATTCCGGCCAAGCACTCGTCAGGGATATCTGAAGTGTAGTCGCGGCCAGTGATGGAGTCATCGGAAATATCAGCATCGCCGTAACCGAATCGGTTGGTGTTTAAGAAAATCTCCCGGCGATTTCGGTCCGGCGACGATACAGCGGAAGACGGTGACTGTCCCATTTGGGAAAAAAAAATAAAAAATAAAACGACGTGACGTTTTGCGAGTTTATCTATCAATAAAAGCAATTAGAACAGAATACGCGGATGGAACGATGAAGTTTGAGATACATATACATAGGTTTCAATGTTTCACCCGTCAAAGGGTTGAAGCGCGTGTCGTCGCCGCAACCACCGTCGAGGATGTTACCGTACGGTTTCGTGCATCGTAGTCAGGTACGCGCTAATGTGTAATGAGCTTGCTTGCGTGTGATGTTGGGCATTCGGTACCGCTGAGAATGATGACTTTGATTGGACCCAGCTAACAACCAAATTGCATATATAAATATAAATTTTTTATTTTATTTATTTTAATTTCGTAATTTAAATTTATTTGGCCTTGTTGATGATGTTTCTTCTTATTTGTTTAGTAGATTAAGACGATGTTTCTTCTTGTTCCGTGTAGGAAATGACAAGTGTATCTGCTTTTGGTGGGGACCACGTGTGAACTCTTCGGTGTTCGAATTAATTTATTTATAACAATAATACTCCTACGTAACATAATCGTACTAAATAAAAAATAATAGCACTCATTTTTTAACAATAATACTGTGGCTTGTTCCAAGAACGAGGACAGTTACGACTTTAAGATGTTGATGAATCCTGAATGATGACAATGAAAGCGGAAACTTTGACTTGGACCTGGTCCTGGAGGTGCTTTACTTTTAGGGTGTTGTCATTTTAGACGTTTAGCTACGTTTTATTTTTCAGACTTTGGAAAAGAAAAGTGAGGTACTTTTGTTCTCTTTTCCTTTTACTTTTTGTCTTTTGTTTTTAAATTATTAGTGTGATTTTTTTACGTCGTTATGTATTTTTTGCTCGATTCTCTTAAAATTATTTCTGTTTTGTCTGAACAAAATGTTATCATTCTTTTTATTTGAAATTTTAAATGAGTGTGTAATTTTTATAAAATTTATTGTGAAAACTTACATTATTGTGCAAGGATTATTGGACCGTCTCTATAAAGGTCAAGTTACTAACATTTGGATTGTCGTGTCTTGTCAAATATGTTAAGCGCGTAAATCAACTGAGTTTATTGATGACTTAATCGTGTTTAACTCATCAAGTTCGCAAATAGTTAAGGTATTAAAGTCGAAACTCAACATCAACATTTTTTAATTAATTAAATGAACTAAAACATAATAATATTCACTTAAGTGCAATTCAGTCATATATGGATCCCTTAAAACATTCAAAGTGGGTACCAGAACTAAAGAGTCCCTTTGCAGTTTGCAGCATCTTGTGATTACGTTTTCTGAGTCCAACATGAAGTCTTCTTTATATATATATATATATATAAACATGTATCCTTACCATAAATGATTCTGTTCGAAACAAGTCTAGAATTAAGTTTTAAATTCTTCCTAAAAATAATATTGAAAATGATTGAATACATATTCTTACTCTCACATGTTCAGCTTTCATACTCCAACTAAGCTTTTATCATTTAGTGAAGTTTTTTTCTTAAAATAACACTACATATACATTAATCTTTTTTTGGTGTAACAGATATACATTATTTAAGATATTAATGATAGTCACATAATTAAAATTATAAAAAGAAATTATATTATTTATTGGCTTTACCACCTTTTGATTTAATAGCTAATTAATCATTTAGAAGCATATATACATGTATTATATAAAACAATGTATTTATGTTTATTATTTACACTTTTTAGATTCTTTTTTGCTACGTTATTACAAACTATATATACAAGTACTTCGGTAGAATAAGATGATAAGTGATCAACACCCTGGTTTGAAAAATAAAAAGGAAAAGAAAAACAAAATTCCATTTCTCTTAGTAAATTCTTCAATTACATGACTAGGCTAAAATCCAAAATAGTAGCTATGAAGATTTAGAAAGAAAGAAAAAAATCAGAGGCCAGAAAACATAAGACTCTGCTAATTTATAAAATGAATCCTAAAAATAGAATCTCCCGAGTCTTGATTTCGCACTGCACAAATCAAGCAAAATGGTGCTCCACATTGCGTTTTTCTAATTCAACGGGATTCATTATTCAATGTTTGACCAAATACATTATTCATCCAAACGGGCGCTCGTTAGGGGTGTAAATGGGCTAGGCCGGCCTACAGGGGCCTACGACCTAACCTATATTAGGTAAGGCTTGACCTATTATAAATAGTAAAATATAATAGGCTTAGGCTTTTAAAAAAACCTATTTAAAAAATAGGTTATAGGCTTTTTTGTACATGTCGGGCCTATAAGCTTACAGGCCGGCCTATATCATATTATTTATTTAAAATATAATAAATAAAATTATTATTTAATAATTTTGAATAATAAAATATATTATTTTAGTTATTTATTTAATTGTTTAATGTTTAATAGGCTTAAACAGGCTAACAGGCCTAGGCCAGAGCTTTTATTTTTTGAATATAGGTCAGGTTAAACTTGTAATTTGGAGCCTACACAGGTTAATAGGTCATACCATAACCAATGTTTTTTACACAGGCTTGGCCTATTTAAGCCAAAGTCTAGCCTAGCCCATTTACAACCCTAGTGCTCGTGATCTCTATATGGAAAATATTTTCAGTGTTACGATACTGAGCACTTTAAATACGATGAAAATAACTTATTCACACTACTTTTATTTTTATGATTATTTTCTTTATATTATAATTTTTTTCCTTTTTTATGTGACCTTTTCTTCTTATGTTTTTGTCTTGTGTAAAGAAGCGTCAAACGTGCACCAAGTAAACGTAAGATGGTTCGGTGCGATGAGTTTTCAACAGTTAATTAGTTTAAAAAATAAGTCAAAGGCCATCAACATTAACCTAGAACCTGTTGAATACGTCATCGCTTAAAATTGAATAATTAACCTAGATTGGTGGTGTTGTGCAAGGCTTCATTTGAGGTTCTAAAATGTTTTTTTTAATAGGAAGTTAAGTTCTCTAGCTATCACTTAACTCTCTTCCAGATCCAACTCTTCAAGATAAATTTGGGTGCTCCGAGATCACCACTCGCTCTCTTCGCACAAATGTGGACGGAAAAAAGAAACAAAAAAATATGAATAAAAGAAAAAGAAAAATTCTCTCTTTACAAGAGGAATCACC
Organism: Gastrolobium bilobum; assembly: GCF_033153095.1. Lineage (NCBI taxonomy): Eukaryota > Viridiplantae > Streptophyta > Magnoliopsida > Fabales > Fabaceae > Gastrolobium > Gastrolobium bilobum. Next base: position 274,543 of record NW_026899052.1, read on the forward strand.
AAATTTTTCAGTAGATCGCTTTAGATTTTTTCCAACTCTTTCTTATCATAACCCATATTTGGCGTTCTCCAAGCATGGGTTCGATTTTCTTCGGCCTTCAGTTATTTCATTTAACAGACAAATGTTCCTTTACTTTTGGTTCTCTAGGGTTGCTTTGCATGCGTTTTATTCTTTTTGGGATTTACTGGGCTTAACCTATGTTTGTCTTCTTGGGCTTATGATAATGGGTCTAGTTCTTTTCTTAACGAAAAAACTCATTCTTTTCTTTTGAAAGGTTAATGTAACTTTTAGGCTTGGATAGAATAAGCCAGTTTGTAAGAGTTTAGGGTTTAGAGAAATGGGGACTGGAGAGAAAACAGTGAGAAGTCTAGAGAAGAACCCTCGTGGGATAAGGAGGATTCCAGAGCGCGTAGTGTGAAAAAGCCTAAAGGAGACAATGGTCTTGTGGATACAGATATGGATGATAATATGGTGGAGAAAGAAACGCTTCAGGAGGAGGACAATCCTTTGTCTCAGAAGATTCAGGAGTTGCATAACAAGGGAAACCTGGGTGGCAAAGGAAGGAAGATGGTGTCTTACAGGGACAAGGTGTTGTGCCTTAATGGTGAGGGCAATGCGTCAGATGAAGAGGAGGAGGACTGGATAGCAGTCCGAAGAAAGGAAGAAGAGGAAGAGGACATGCCTGATGAGGTGAGGTTAGGTAAGGAAAATGACCCTCTATGCCCAACGTATGTCTTCTCCAAGAAGCAACACAAGGAAGATTGTAGGAAGTGGAGGAATGCTCTGATCATCAAACTTATGGGGAAGAAACTAGCATCAAGGTTCCTGATGGAAAAACTACAAAGGTTGTGGAACCTAGTGGGGACATATGAGCTGGCGGATTCGGACAATGGCCACTTCTCTTAAACTTTAAAGAAGAAAAGGACTATATACATGTTTTGCATGAAGGACCTTGGATCGTTGCTGACCACTATGTAATAGTTTAGAGGTGGAGATCGTTCTTTAACCCATACAATGAGTAGGTTAGGAAGCTAGCGGTCTGATTGAGGATCCCTGGGCTACCAACGGAGTTCTATACAATGCAGCACCTCTGGAGGATCGGGAATATGCTAGGAAGAACCCTCAAAGTGGATAAAACTTCCTTGAGAAGGGTGGAACGCATGGAAGGGGAGATCACAGACAAGGCTAGGTTTGCCAGGATATGTGTTGAAGTGGACCTAAAAAGAAGTTTTGTGTCAAGATTCAAGATCTGGGATTTCATTCAGCAGGAATTCGTATATCTCAATGTGGGGTATGAAAGGCTACACATGATATGTTTCGCATGTGGACGCTATGGCCATAAAAAGGAAGCCTGCAATGGGGGGCTCGACTATTCTAAGGAAGCACCAACCCCTGGTGGGAAGCATACGTCAGAGCAAGGAGGAAACATCGGAGATGGCCAAGCCTCTAAGGAGGTGGGTGCAAAGGATGCTATGATGACCGAGGAAAAAGGAGAAAGAGACTCAGGATGCTTTTGGAGTATGGATGGTGGTTAAGAGGAAAGGGTGTAAAACAACTGGAGCAACCCAAGTAACCAGGAAAAAAGAGATGGAGAATGGCTCCACGGCCGTCGCGAACAATATCCGCAGTGGTGGTACCACCGCCGATGGTGCAAGAATCGAGGGAAATACCTTACACCAGAATAGGGATACAGAAGGAGGGTCAAAGGGGTTCAGCAACCAGAACGTAGGGGTACAGAAGAAAAATATCAAAGGTAATATGTCTAAGTTGACTCCGCGAGAGAGACAACAGCACAATCACCAGAAGGGAAAAACCTTGTAGTGAGATAGGATAAGAGAAGAGGATACAGAACTAAACATGCGTAAAGTGGAGCAAAAAGGACATGTGAACTCTTGAAAGGATGACACAAGGCATACTGTCACTTTTGGGGATGTGGGGCCCAACTTGGGTAACATGCAAATAGCAATTGCCCATGCAGAAGGTTCTACGTCCAATGTATCATCTTGCGCAGAGGAAAATGTAGAGCCTCAGACCCCTGGGGCGGACAAAAAGCCTCTAGATGATATTGAATTGATGAGGAGATACACCCAGGCTAACCCTGACGCGGCCCGTATGGCAGACAAGGCCTTGTTGTCAGGGAATCTATATCTGTGTTGATGGGCTCTGGGCTCGTAATTTACCTCTCTCTTTTGATGGTTATTATGAATATATGCACTTGGAATTGCGTGAGGTGCTAATAAGAGGGGTTTTTGTCATCTTATTAGAGATATGATTAAGAAATATAACATAAAAGTTCTTGTGCTCACTGAGCTGCGCATTAGTGGCATGGATGCTGATAGGAAAATAAAACAAATAGGTTTTAGCGACCATTTTAAGCAAGACGCTCGTGGGTTTGCTGCTGAAATATGGGTCATGTGAGACAAGACGGAGGCTGACATCTCCTTGTTAGTGTCTCATATCCAATTCATACATGTAAACATCAAATGGACTGCCGATAATATGGAAGAGGTGGCCTCCTTCACCTATGGCAGTCCAAGAATGATTGGTAAAAGGCTGTTATGGGAAGAACTCAACAGGATCAGTGAGGATGTGAGAAAACCATGGCTGGCAATGGGTGACTTCAATGCGATTAGTCAAAGGCATGAGAAGCATGGGGGTGGTAAGGCTTGTCAGGGAAGTATGCGAGAGTTCAACGAATGTTTGAACCACTGCGATCTCTCAGATACTGGATTTGGAGGTCCCTCCTTCACTTGGAAGCGTGGAAGGCTTGTGGAGCGTTTGGATAGGATGGTTGCAAACCCCACTTGGGTGATGACTTTTCCCCAATGTTCGTTTTACACTTACCTTATTTTGGCTCGGACCATAGACCTATTCTGCTGTGGGATGGACCGCGTAACAACCACGAGGGGAGGCGTCATCCTTTTAAGTTTCTTGCGTCATGGCTCCTTTGTGAGGGCTTTGATGAGATAGTCAGGAAATGCTAGAGTAGGGACACTACGTGGGATGTTGGCAGCAAGATGTTTCAACATGAAGCTGCCAAGTGGCACCAGACTACTTATAAGAAAATCATTAATCAGAAGCACCGTTTGATTGCTCGTATCGAGGGCATTGATACACGGCTGAACAGCCATTACAATAGTGCTCTTGAAGGTCTATATAATAGTTTGTGGGCTGAACTCAACAATATATGTATTAAGGAAAGGATCAATTGGTCCCAAAGGTCTAGATGCAGGTGGATAAAGGATGGGGATAGGAATACTAGATTCCACCATACGTCAGTAGTAGTGAGAAGAAGAAGGAACAAGATTCTCACGTTGAAGGATAAGGAGAATCGGTGGATTACTAATCCAGTGAGCTAAAAGCTATGGCAGCTGGTTATTTCGAGAACCTCTTAAAAGGTGATGGTGTTATCCTAACTCTCTTTCCTATAAGGGCCTGTTTCCCGGAAGTTAATAGCATTTCCTTCTCCCACATGCATTACATTCTGTCTCGAGAAGAAATAAGGTGTGTAATTTTTAGCATGGATGGTTACAAGGCTCCGGGTCCAGATGGTCTCCACGATATCTTCCATCAGACTCAATGGCATGCGATGGGGAACTCAATGGTCAAACTGGTGCAGGAGATCTTCCATAACCCAAAGAAGATCAGGCAGATTAATCAAGCCCATATTTTCCTTATACACAAAGAGGAAAATCCTGACTCCATCAAGAAGCTTAGACCAATTAGTTTATGCAACGTAGCCTTTAAAGCTATCTCCAAAATTTTGGCTAATCGATTGAGGCCACACCTTGATAATGCCAAATCAATGTAGCTTCATTAAAGGGAGGCATAGCAGTGACAATATAATGATAGGTCAAGAGATTATGCATTCGATGAAGAGTAAGAAAGGGAAGATTGGGTGGATGGTTATAAAGGTTGATCTTGAAAAGGCCTATGACAAAGTTAATTGGTGTTTTCTGCGTTAAACACTTGAGGAGGCATGAGTGAACCACAGTGTTGTGGAACTCATTATGGAAGGTGTGTCATCAACGTCCATGAGTGTTCTATAGGAAAGCGGTACTACTAAAGAATTCTCTCCGAGTAGAGGGATCAGATAGGGAGATCCTTTGTCTCCTTATCTGTTCGTGTTATGTATTGAGCGCCTAGCTCATCTGATCCTTGAAGCTACAACCCAGAAGAGGTGGAAACCAATCGTTCTGAAAAGAAAAGGTCCTCCTATTACTCACTTGTTTTTCGCTCATGATCTGTTGTTGTTCGCCGAAGCCTCCCTGGATCAGGCTAAGATCATTAGCGACGTGTTGAAGTGTTTCTGTGAGGCTTCGGGCCAAAGAGTGAGCGCAGATAAGACTAGGATTTTCTTCTCTAGAAACGTAAATCATAATAGATCTATGAAAATTACCCAAGAGATGAACTTCATTGTTGCCTCAGACTTGGGCAAGTACCTTGGGATACCTTTGATGAATGATAAAGTGAGACCGTTGCACTTCCGCTATATCATGGACAGAATCTACAAGAAGCTCAGTAGCTGGAAGAAGAATTTCCTGTCTTTTGCGGGGAGAACCACGTTGTTTCAATCGGTTATCTCGGCTACACCTTCCCATACAATGTAGTCTTGTTATCTCTCTGCTACTTCCTGCGGGAGCATCGAAAGGAAAGCTAGAGATTTTCTGTGGGGATCCACTTCTGAGAAGAGGAAGATACACTTAGTGGCTTGGGATAGAATCTGCCAACCTAAGAAAAATGGAGGTATTGGGCTGAGGAGGATAAAGGAGACCAACCATGCCTTTCTTATGAAGCTGGGACATGAGATGCTTACCAAGAGAAATAGTTTATGGGTCTAAGTGCTAAGGAATAAGTATGGGGTGGAAGAGAATATAATCCCTGCTTTGAAAACCACTGCCAATGCGTCAAATCTCTGGAGGGGTATCATGCATGTATGGCCGAAAGTTGTCCAGGGGTCTCTGGTGCAGCTGGGTAATGGCATTCAAACTAGCTTTTGGAGGGATAATTGGCTGCCTTGCAACAATATGGTGACAAGAAAGGAGGCGGTTACTATAGCAGAGGAGTGTTTGAATTGGTCTGTGAGCATGGTGGTAAATTCTCAAGGTCATTGGTACTGGAGGGTGCTGAATCAGGTCGTGGATCAGGAAACTTGTGGTCTTATCGCTAACATCATGCCTCCTATCCCAAGTAATGGATCTGACATAGTTATCTGGGGTCTCACTAACGATGGTTCGTTCTCCATCAAAACAGCTTATAATATGATCACGGAGCAAATAGAGCAGGAAAGGTTGGAAAAATGGGACGTCGGATGGTCAGGGAAAGGACCAAAAAAAATCCAAACGTTCTTATGGATGTCTCATAATAATTATTTGCTAACCAATTCCAAGAGGTAGGCGAGACATCTTTCGGATACCGACTCTTGCCCTAAATGCAGTGTTCTTGGTGAGGAAATATGTATTTAAGTTGCTCTTTTATGACTCAATTCTTATCAATTTTAACACAGAAAATCACACTTGCCAGAGACACATCAAACCATTCCCAGATTTAAACGTTGTTGTCCCCAGCAATGTACAAGACTCAATCCAGGAAGTATTTAATTAATCCAACATAACATTCCAGAGATACTCTCAGACAGAATATGCTATGCATGCCTGACTCAACATCATAAACTCCCAATAATGTCATCAGCTTCTTAAAGATGCAAGTCTACATTGATTACCCCTCACACAGATAATAATAATATTCACTCAATACTCAGTGTTTAAGGGTATTATGAGCACTCAATTACTCAAAGCTATAACACTACCATAGGCTTGATCATATTCTCAAAAATTCTTAAAAATGAAGAATCAAACACATGCATCAATTGATCAAAAGGACTTCACAGGTTGTAACTTGGCTGGGGTAACAATTAGGAAAATATGGATAGTAGCTCAAACAACAATGAGATTGAAAAACTAAATTTATTTCACTTTAACACATTCAACTCAATGATTTTGCTCCACTAACATTCTCACAGAATTTCGGGAATTAATTCCTTCCAGCCATCTTTTACTCTTTTCCTTTTTCTTGTTTTCTTTTCTTCTTCTTTTCTCCTTTTTAATTTTTCCTTTTTTTTTTATAAGGGCATAGATGAATTTTTTATCCCTTAATTACTTGACATTTGTGGAGCTTACCTCAATTTCTTTATTTTATTTTTAACACATTCAGTGATTCAATCTCACTCAAGGTAAGTCACATGGACATAGGCTAAGCCATAAATCAGGCACAGGTCATTTATCAACAAATAAGTTCAGGCTCAAAGGGGCTAGCAAGGGAAAATTTCATACAGGTGGGCTATTTTGACAATAAGCTAATAAGAACAAAATGTCTTTATCATATCAATCAATGCATGCATAACAGAGAAACAGATCAAGTTCTAGAGTATTACAACAGTGAGGCCTCTCAACAAAAATTTCAGTGTTTAGGCTCAAACCTCACAGTTATGGTATCAATGCAGACTTAAGAAAATTGACCTCAGACTTATCAGAATTTCACAATATTAATTCAGACAAACGAGCAATCATGCAATCCAATTATGCCTATGCAATGTCATGCCAGAAAGTCATACAATATATTCCAAGAATTCAGTCAAGCACATTAACTATATAAGCACATTTAAACCTGAGAATTGCTTGAAACATTTTTTTTTTAAGATATAGCACACAAAATAACTACAAAAATAACTAAGGAAATTAAAAGAGTTAGAAAATCACCCCTGATAGAAGAATTGCAGTTCTAAGATGCAAGCCTACCATTCCCAGATTTAGAGAATTGTTGTCCTCAGCAATAATTAGATCACAAGAAGGAAGAAAAACCTGCACAATAGAACAAACAGTGGCATATAGAAGAAACTATAATGCGCACATTAAAACATAAGAGAAAAATATACTAACACAAAGTAACTAAAAAAAAATACGAAACAGAAAAATAAACTAATATACAAGATCTCCATCAGTAAGGAGATATACTCAACCCTCCATGTCATCCCCCTCAGCAGCGTGGGATGACTCGGCAAATGGAGGATCTGGTGGTACTGGATACCTTGGTGTATGAGACCACCATTCCCAGATTTGTTCCAAACCATGAAGCCATGTTAAGAACTCTTTGAAGCTTTGGTTTTTCTGAGAGATAGAGTCTCGGTGTCTCTTGTCAAACTTCAGCTCTCGGTGTCTCTTCCAACTCGTATCAAAGAGTTTCACCACTTCCTTTCTCAGTACCTTCTTCCGTATAGGATGACGCTTCCCTTGGGGTTTTCTCCCATGTTTATCATCATCTTCATTGAGAATTTTGTTGGTATGGGAAAAGGGATCTTTATTTTTCAATTCAGTTTCCTCTTCCTTCAGTGCTTCAATCACCGCCTCCTTATTACCCAAGAAGACATTTTTTTGAGGTTGAGGAAGCTCCTTCAAATCCACCTTCATGGCACCATCTTCCTTGGCATCATCCGCTACACTTCGTTTTTCCTTTAAGACTTCAAGACTAAAACAATCGTCTTTGTGAGAAGACTGTTTTAGAGAATCAAAGACATTGATGGTAACGATCTCATCATTCATCCTTAACTCAAGCTTTCCATTTTCAACATCAATCATGGCCCGAGCAGTGGCAAATAAAGGTCTACCCAGCAAAAGAGGCATCTCAGCTCCCCCTTCCATGTCCAACACTACAAAATCAGCAGGAAAGATGAACTTGTCCACCTTTACAAGAACATCTTCAATAATATCACTAGGTTTCCTCAAAGACTTATCAGCAAGTTGAAGAGATGCCAAAGTGGGCTTCAACTCAGTGATCCCCAAGGATTTACAAACAGAAAGGGGCATCAAATTAATGCTAGCCCCAAGATCGCATAATGCTCTGCCAATTTTTGTGTCCCCAATTTCAATAGGAATTTTGAAACTCCCTAGATCACTGAGTTTGGGTGGGAACTTCTTCTGTATGATGGCACTACACTCCTCAGTGAGTGTTACAGTTTGGCATTCCTGCAGCTTATGCTTTCTTGATAACAAGTCCTTCATGAACTTGACATAATTGGACATGCAAGCCAGATCTTCAGCAAAGGGAATGTTGATATGCAATTTCTTGAATATATCCAGAAATCTTTCATAATGCTGTTTTTGAGCATCTTTCTTAAACCTTTCTGGATAAGGTGTCATTGCCCTCACATATTCTGGTTTCAGTTCAAACTTCTTCTTTGCAACTGGCGTTTCCACTTCAGCAGGTTTTTCAATTTCTTTTTCTTTTTCTGGCTCACCTGCAGTATCCAGCTTCTTTTCAGTTTCCACATTTATTCTCGGCTTTTCTGGAGCTGCTACCACTTTACCACTTCTAGTGGTGACAAACGTACAATCTCCCTTGGATTGGTGACTGTGTTACTAGGGAAATTACGTGGAGTTCTATCAGCGACTTGCTTGGCCAGCTAGCCAATTTGACTCTCCAGATTTCTGATCGAAGCACTCATATTTCTGGTATTAGCCCTAGTCTCTTCCATGAAAGCATTTGTGTTTTTGGTATTGGCTCTAGTCTCCTCCATAAAAGCATTGAAGTGTTGAGCCATTTGTCCAACTAACCTCTCCAAATCAGAAAGTTCCTTCTGTGGAATAGGAGGAGGTTGCAGAAAGTTGTTTGAACTATAATCAAGACCACCTCATTGACCTCTCCTCTGAAAATTATTTCTGCCAGGAGAATTCTGATTTCTTTGAAAATTTTGTTGGGGCTTCTGCTCATACCAAACCCCACTCCCTTGCAACTGCTGTGGATTATCATCCATTAGAGTGGGACACTCATTAGATTCATGAGCTTCCTTACAATATTCACAAACCACAGGAGTTGATTGAACCTTGGACAGGAGTTGATTGAACCTTGGACACTTGAAATTTTTCAAGCTTCTCATTCAAGCTGTCAAACTTCTTGGACAACAGCTTTTGTTCGACAAGCATAGCTTCATTGCTTTCCAGCTTTATCACTCCTCTTTTTATTTGAGTTGGTACGCTCTCATTCTCATTCCTTGCCAGTTTCTTTATCAAGTCAATGGCTTGTTCAGATGTACTTTGCCGAATAGAACCTCCAGCTGCACTATTAATCACCAACCTTGTTTCAGGAGTGATGCCAATAAAGAAGATTGCCACCTTTCTGTCATCGTCTCCTTCATAGCAGTGTTATTAAAATCGGCCCGGTCCGACCGGTTGGCCCGGAAACCGGCCCATCAACCGGTTCGGTTTCAGTATTGGACCGTTTAAGCATTCGACCGGTATCAACCCGGTGACCCGGTCATAAACCGCGGTTGAACCGGTGTAAACCGGTACCGGTTTTACCTTTAAACCGGTTTTTTAAAAAAAGTTACAAAATATTCCAATTTTTGCACCAAGTGAGAATCGAACCCAACCCTATGATGTGAGGAGCGCACCTTTGAACCACTACGCTATCATTACCTGTTAAATATAATGCACCATTTAATATACTTATTACATAACTGTTAAGTTAATAGAATTATTTCAAAAATTGCATCTAACAGGAATCGAACTCCATACATTGAGGATAGAAAATATAGTAATTACCACTAGACTACATCAGGTTATTGTTTGAATTGCACCATTTAAAATATTTATTATATAATTAAGTATAAAATATAAATTTATATATATACCCGGTTCATGCGGTTCAACCAGTGACCCACCGGTTGAACCATTGACCCAATGACCCAGTACCTCGACCGGGTCAATGACCGGTCCGGTTCTAATAAATTTATCACTCCTCTTTTTATTTGAGCTGGTACGCTCTCATTCTCATTCCTTGCCAGTTTCTTTATCAAGTCAATGGCTTGTTCAGATGTACTTTGCCGAATAGAACCTCTAGCTGCACTATTAATCACCAACCTTGTTTCAGGAGTGATGCCATTAAAGAAGATTGCCACCTTTCTGTCATCATCTCCTTCATAGTGTGGACACTTTCGGATGAGTTCCTGGAATCTATTCCAGGTTGCACACAGTGATTCTCCTTTAAGTTGGCGGAAGTTTGTGATTTCATTCACCAGCTGGTTGTACTTTTCCATAGAAATAAATGGGCAAAGAACTTTGACGACAAGTCTTCCCATGTCGTGATACTATTAGTTGGCTGCCTTTCTATCCATCTGAGAGCTTTTCCCTTAACAGCAAAAGGGAATAATCGAAGCCTGATAGCATCTGCAGACACTCCATTGTGCTTGGTAGTGTCATAGATCATCAGAAATCGATCTATGAACTCATGAGGATCTTCCTCCTCAGCACCAGAAAACTGAACCTTTTCCACCAAAGTAATCAAAGATGGCTTCAGCTCAAAATTGTTTGCCTCCACCGTCGGCCTGATTATACTTGAGTTTGGCCTATTGAACACCGGAGTCAGAATGGTGTCCAATAACCGTGGCTGTGGGTTATTTGCATTGTTGTTACCCGCCATCTCTTGTACTGGTTGTACAGGTTCTTTATTGAAATCTTCTCAATTTAACTGCTTGACAACTTTCCTCAGTCTCCTCTCAGTCCTTGTAATTTCAGGATCAAATAAAAAGTCTTTAGGAACAAGTCTACCTCGCATAAAACTCAGAAAAATATGTTAGTAGCACCTGCAGAACACAGAACAAGATAAAAAAAAATCCAATCTCAAAGATCAACGGTTATTTATAATATTGGAATTAAAAAACCCCGGCAACGGCGCCAAAAACTTGATGCTAAACGGCAAGTATACCGATTGCACAAGTAATATAGAAAGTAAGTAGAGTATCGTCTCCACAGGGATTGTAAACCAAGTACTACAATAACCATTCTCCTTAAGTTGGAAAACTCGGTTTGTTGTATGGAAAAATTGTGAATTGATTTTGAGTAACAATAAGAAATAAAAGTAAAGACTCTTTTTTAAATTTTTATTTAAGAGAAATAAAACAATAACAATGAGAATTGATTTTAAAAATATGAGAAAAATATTGTAGCTAGAGCGCACTCACCTTATGATCCCCACTTCTTACTTTGGATTGACTCACAATACTTATTCATATAATTACTCGGATAAATTATTATCTAAGAATACTTATTAGTTAACCCTCAATTCCTTGCAAGGTTAACCCTTTAATCCCTAATTGGAATCCCAATTCCTTGCAATGTTCCTCATGGTATTAAGCAATGAACGCAATAATTTAAGCATCCACAATTAAATACACATTTATTCCTAGCATGCATATCAATTGTTATCCTATCCCCTTTCAAGATCAAAACCTCAATATTCCTATCTAGGGTTCTAACCCTCAAACTATTCTCAACTATCAGATTGATCAGTTCTAATAAAGAAAATAGAAAATACGCACAAGGTAGAGACAAAGATAATTATGTAAATGAGTAAAACTAAATCAATTCATCGTAACAAGGGTTCACATAGGGCTCATGACCCTAACTGCAATAAAAGATAAAATAGCCAAACATAATCATGGCTAAAAAATCAATATTCGATAACAGCATAAAATTAAAGAGAAGAGAAGAAGAACTTGATCCCAGGAATCCTCTCTGAGCACCGCCGTCGTCTCTCTTCAGAAGAATATGTCTGAATACCTAATTCTGTCATAAGGATCCTATTTATATGACTCTTTTCCTTCTCTCAAAAATACCCCCAGAACAAGACGGAGTAATTTTCTCGCAAACTGGCGCCAGTTGGCGCCGGTGTGGCGCCGCTTAGCGCCGTTGTGAAAAGTCGGACTCATTTTCTCGGAAACTGGCGCCAGTTGGCGCCATTTTGGCGCAACTTGGCGCCATTTTCTTGGCCAACGTATGCTGCACTTCGGCGCTGGTTGGTGCCGGTTCTCCTTAGTTTGGGCGCTAGTTGGCACCATTCTCTGACACAATTCAGTGGCGCCAATTGGCACCATTCTTCTTTGTACATAGTGCCGTTTTGCTCCACGACGCTACTTGGCTTCGTTTCGGCGCCAGTCAGCGCCATTCTCCTGGAATTTGTAGTGTGCTGCACCCGTGTGAAATTGTGTTAACATGCTTTTTATAATTTTAACTTCTTTTTCTTGTAAAAACACAACCAATTGGTGAGAAATTTTATTGAAAAGAAAGAATCAATATAATTAGCAAATATGTATTTAAGTTGCTCTTTTATGACTCAATTCTTATCAATTTTAACACAGAAAATCACAATTGCCTAAGGCACATCATTAACCAATTCCAAGAGGCAGGCGAGACATCTTTCGGATACCGACTCTTGCCCTAGATGCAGTATTCTTGGTGAGGATACCTTGCACCTATTACGGGACAGCAGATGGAGTAAGGATCTGTGGGGTCCTATTATTCCTGATTGCCTTCGACTGGAATTCTTTAACTCTTCTCTTAAACCTTGGTTAGTCAAAAACCTCAGTTGTAAGGATAAAGTGAAGAACATGAATTGGAAGGAGCTATTCGGAGTTGTTTGGTGGTGCATTTGAAAAGCCAGAAACAAGTTAGTTTTTGAGAACAAATCCTCTTCTCAGCTTGCTGTGGTTAGAGAAGCAAAGAGGTTTGTGGAACATATGTATGAAGCCCAACGGACTTTCAGTACTCATGGTCTTAACACACGAGTCAAAGAGGAAAGATTCATCTGCTAGGAGTTTCCTACTGCGGGCTGGTGCAAGCTTAACATGGATGGGTCCAGCTGTCTAGGAGGAAAGAAATCCAGTTGTGGAGGGGTGATAAGAGATGAGAATGGTAGATAGTTGTATGGGTTTTGCCGGAATCTTGGGATTGGGTCTTCTACCAGAGCTGAGCTATGGGGCTTCTTTCTTGGTATCGAGATAGAGTGGGATGCAGGTATCAGAAAGTTGTGGATTGAGGGTGATTCACAAGTGGCAATTGCATTGTTTAGCAAAGGTGTTGATCAACATCACCCTTTAGCTCCTATCGTCAATAGAGTCAGGGACCTATTACATAGACATTGGGAGATTAGGATCATTCATGCTTATCGCGAGGCTAACATGGTAGCTGACAAGTTGGTGGCTTTGGGTCACCGTTATACAGACTGGGATATACATGGTTTACATGTGCCTCTAGTAGAGTGTCATAGCCTGATCAGAAGGGATGTAATGGGCGTAGCTAGCCCTAGACTTTGTACTTATCCTTAGTTTTTTCATTCCATTACTTTTCCAAAAAAAAAATTGTAAGAGTTTTTTTTTTAGTTAGGAAAGTATTATACTTATTAAGGGTGTGTAAAAAAGTCAAAAAAGTAGTCAAAAAATCCAAACAAATGATCAAAGGTGGGAAAAGTGAGATTCCCGAGATGACATCGGAGGTACGTTCGGAGCCTGTGTTAGAAGAAGAAGATCTGTTGGAGCGCAGTGTAAAAAAAGCAAAGGATGACTCTGCTGAAGATGCAACCATGGGTGAGGGTAACCAAGAAAGAGGTAGCATAGAGTCTAACCCCAGTAAGACCCTTGCAGAGAACGCGAAAAAAGCCAGTTCTATGTATATTGGAGCTAGGAAGAGGGTAATATCCTACAAAGACATAGTACTCCAACTCAATGGAAAAGATGATGGAGGGCGCAGTGACAAGGAGGACTGGATCACTACTCAAAGAAGAGAGGAGGAAGAAGATGGTATGATGGAGGAGGAAGTCCCTGAGGAACAAACTAATCCTCTCTGTCCAGTATATCACATATCCAAGAAACAGCACAAGGAAGACTATAAAAGATGGGAAAAAGCTCTTCTCGTAAAGCTTCTGGGGAGAAGAATCAGCAATAGATACCTCATGACAAAATTAAACAAAATATGGTGCCTAAGTGGTGGAGCAGAGGTTATTGATCTTGATAATGGGTATATCCTAGTAAAATTCCAGGATGAAAAAGATTATTTCCATGTTTTACATGAAAGACCCTGGGTAGTGGTGGGTCACTATAAGGTAGTGCAATGATGGATGCCAATGTTTGATCCGTACGACGAGCAAGTTAAATGTCTAGCTGTTTGGGTACGTATTCCGGGACTGCCACTCGAACTATACAGAGCACACCATTTGTGGAGGATAGGAAATCTTCTTGGGAAGACTCTAAAGGTGGATAAGAACTCCTTGAGTAAGTATGATAGAGGAGAAGGAGAGTATGCATAATATACGGAAAAAGGCAAGTTTGCCAGGATATGCATAGAAGTAGACTTGAGAAAGACCTTCATTCCAATGATTGAATTACTTGGAAGAAAGTTCCAGGTTAGATACAAGAGTCTCCAGCTAGTGTGCTTTAAATGTGGTTGCTATGGCAATAGACAAGACACTTGTGGTGGAAGTTCTCCCAATGCAACGCCACATACCACGACTGAAGCCAGTAATCAGGGGAAGGCTCCAATGGAAAGTATATCCAGTGAGGGGGAAAAGGAGGAAGCATTTGGCGAATGGATGGTGGTTCAAAAAAAGAACAGGGGTCGAAAACCCAAAACTGTTTCCTGAAATCAGCCGGTGGAAAAGAACAAGCATCCTGTTGTTCAGAACGGAGGAGAAGCCTCTCACAGAACCGTGGCAAAAAGTGGGACCAAGGAAGGAAGCTATAAGTCTAGGTTTGTTGTGTTAGGCTTAACAGAAAATCAGGAAGAAGCAGGGGGTAGAGCGTCAGCCGCCCACAACCCAAATCAATCTAAAAAGCCATCTGTTTCGTCAGGCAACAGCAGGATAGCAGGGAGTGGAAGCCCCACTAATCACATCAATCACGGTAAAAAGGTTGAGCCTAAAATCTTAGCATGCAATCCGTCAGTGGGTGGATTGAAGAGTAGCCCGCAAAAAGCGATTGTGGAGAATATGGGCCATATTAAGCTAAAGCCTAAACACAAGACCCAAGTGCAACATAAAAAAGGTAATAAGGAGAAAAACCAATTGGGCCCAGTTGAGCCCATTCCCATGGGAGTGGCCCCTAATTTTGCTGAAACAGATAGTACCGTGCCCAAGGAAAATCAAGAAGAGACCTTGAAGAAAATTGAACAACGAAAACAGCAAGAACAAGATATCCTAAGGTTCATGTGACACATGCCTAGAGAGGAAAGTGAAGATGCTCTCAACAAAGTGATAGACTACATGCAGATAAGCAAAGGAAGTATCTCCAAGCTGGCTCCCTCTGAGTTGGAGAGGAAGGAGAATGTTAACCCAAGAGATAACAAGGAGCATGGCTTCCATAGATCGCGAAGCAATAGTCCAACGAAGCCCTCTTTGGGAGGTAGATCCCTCCAGCCGCTTGTGGAGAGGAAGGAAAATGGGAAGAGTGGTGCCCGAAATACCACTATCCAACCAACCAATAACCAATGAAGGTTCTTATTTGGAACTGTAGGGGAGCTGCGAATAAGGGTGTTCGCGGTCTGGATTGGATCGATTTTGGAAGCAAAACTCATCTGATCCAATACCTTCGTTTTAATCATGTAATCATCCATTCGGTTTGAATTTTTTTCAAATCTGATCCGATCCAATCCATTGTTTTCGGTTTGGATTGGATCGGTTTTCAATTTTTTGAATATCCTAAAATCAGTTTCATGATTATTGTGCAAATAACATCTTTTGTATATATTGGCTTTGTAAATTTAATTTTTTTGAAATACAAAAAATATCAGTAAACGATACTATAGTTTTTTTTTTGCAATGAGATATGAAGCTCTACACAGATGAAATCTTGTTGATAAGACGTGACTAGATTTTTTCTTGGGTTTAGTTGATGAGTTAGTGGGTCTTGGGGTTAGAAAATTTTGGGTTATGATTGGGAAAAAGACCAAATTGATAGAGGAAAATTAATATATTGGATCGGTTTTCATCAACCCATCCAAAAACCGATCCAATCCAATTAAAATTTGCGGTTTTTTTTTGTTTTCAGTTTTTCGGTTTATTCTGTTATCGGTTTTTCGGTTCGGTCTCCGCGATTTGAATCGGTTGATGAACACCCCTAGCTGCGAAGAAGCGTTTCAAAGGAATCATGAGGACGCTAACCAATAACTACATGTGTGATATGGTGGTACTCCTGGAGCCGAGAATTAGTGGTGATCGTGCGGCCAGAGTGATCCGTACTCTGGGGTTCCCAAATTCGATCATTGAGGATGTTGTGGGATTTGCTGGGGGGATCTGGATCCTTTGGAATCAGGACAATTTCTCGGTTAACCTTATAGAGAAAAATGCCCAATTTGTTATGGTGAAAGTCCAGGTCCCTGACAATCCCCCCTTTCTCTTTACGACTATGTATGCTAATCCCAGAAGTGAGAAAAGAAGGGAGCTTTGGGAAGACCTAAATCGTATGCATTTGAATTACCAGGAACCGTGGCTGGTTGCTAGAGATTTCAACGAAATTGCAGCGGTGGAAGAAAAGAGAGGTGGAGCTCCGACGGATCTAGGTAAATGCTCTAAATTTGCTGCTATGCTTAATGATTGTAACCTCCTGGATCTTGGCAGTGTAGGTCCGTGGTTTACGTGGAAAGGGCCGAAGTTCTCTAATCTGGAGAGAGTTCAAGAGGCTGGGTAGGGAAATTGCTAATGTACAGCGGAGAATGCAATTTGACGAAGCTGTGGTCCATGTTATCCCCAAGATTCAATCCGACCATAATCCTTTGCTCATTTCGTTATTCAAAGATTCAACTAACTGGGAAGAGAGGCCATTCTGATTCTTCCCCCATTGGCTGGAGCACCCTACCTTCAAACAGATCCTGGCTGATAATTGAAAGCTCAATGAAGGAACTGTGACTAATCTAAATTTGCTGGTGCCTGTTCTCCGTGATTGGAATATTCACACGTTTGGAAGTATTCATAGGAAGAAGGTTTTCATAATCCGTAGGCTTGATGGTATTCATAGGAGCTTGGAAACTAGTTATAATTTGTTCCTGGTTAACTTGAAAATGGACCTGAGACGTGATTTGGAAGCTACCCTGGACCATAAAGAGCTGTTATAGTATCAAAAGTCTAGAACCACTTGGATCCGGATGGGGACTGAAACACAAAGTATTATCATTCTACTGCTATCACTCAGAGAAGAAGAAATAAAATCCTTGGCCTGAAGAATGAAACAGGTATCTGGATAAGGAGGGACAGTGCCCTTAAGAGCATAATGACAAGATTCTACCTCAATCTGTATTATGAAGAGATTACAATTAGAAGTTGGAATCAGTCGTTCAACTTGTGGCCTGAGCTTGCTCCGAATGAGATGGTGGCCCTTAACAAACCAGTTAGCAGAGAAGAGATAAAGAGAGCTATTTTCCAAATGGGACCCCACAAGGCTCCTGGCCTTGATGAGTACCCTGCGACCTTCTACCAACAAAATTGGGATTTTTTGGCTAACAAAATTTGCAAAGAGGTCAGGAACCTTATGGATAACCTTGAGGAGATTCAAGGGATTAATGATACTCTCCTTGTTCTCTGCCCTAAAGTGGAAAAGCCAGAAAGAGTGGACCAATTTAGACCCATAGCCTTATGCAATGTGCTTTATAAGGCTATAACCAAGATCCTTGTCAACCTTCTGAAACCTATCATGAATAAACTGGTTTCTCCCTTCCAAACCAGTTTTGTCCCCAGGAGAATTATCCATGACAATGTTGTTATAGCCCAAGAAATGACTCAATCCATGAATAGGCTTAAGGGTAAGAAAACTTTCATGTCTATTAAGATTGACCTAGCTAAAGCATATGACCGGTTGAATTGGGGTTTCATCAGGAGTATCCTTCTAGAAGCTTGCATCCCTCAGTCTATGGTCAACTTAATTGAAGCATGTGTGATGTCTGCCAGATTCCAGGTGCTTTGGAATGGTAGCCTATCTGAGCAATTCATACCCACTAGGAGTATTAGACAAGGTGATCCTATATCCCCGTACTTATTTGTTCTGTGCATGGACAAACTATCTCACTTGATTGTTGAGGCTGTGAGGAACAAGCTGTGGAAGCCTATGAAAGCTGGTAGAAGAGGTCCTGCTATATCGCATCTAATGTTTGTTGACGATCTAGTCTTGTTTGGTGAAGCTGATGAGTTGTCTGAAAGAATTCTGTGACATGTTAGGGCAGCAGATCAGTATTGAAAAAACCATAATATACTTCTCCAAGAACACCAATCTGGCAGAAAAGGAAAGCATATCTCAGGCTAGTGGCTTTAAGATGGCTAATTCTCTTGTAAGTACTTGGGAGCCATTCTCTAGCATGGTCATGGCAGAAAAAGGAATTATGTTGGTGTGACCAATAGAGTAAAGGCTAGGCTTGCTAATTGGAAAAGACATCTCCTATCCTTTGCGGGCAGAGTTACCCTGGCTAACTCAATTATTAGCATTATACCGGTGTACCATATGCAATATAGCTCCATCCCTATGGCGATAAGTAATGAGATAGAACAGATCCAACGTGCTTTTGTGTGGGGAGATACGCCAGAAAAGAAGAGAGTTCACCTTGTTGCCTGGGACAATGTGTGCAAACCCAAGAATTTGGGAGGTTTGGGTATTCACAGGCTCAAGATTCATAATGAAGCCTTTCTCCACAAGGTGGCTTGGAAAGTTATCAGCAATATGGACGAAACCTAGACCTTAGAAGACAAATCAAGACCAGTCAATCTGACTCAATCCTTTGGAAAAGTCTGGGTAGAATCTGGTCGGAGTTTCTGGGTTCATTGCGGTGGAATGTTGGTAATGGGAGAGAAGTTGTTTTCTAGTTGGATAGGTAGACCCAATTGGATATGCCACTAAATGATTATGTCATTTCCGATCTAGATCACAAAGAGTTTAACAGTAGGGTGGCTGATTTGGTGGACAGCAGCACAAGGCAATGGAAGTTTGATGTTCTGAGAAGTAGTCTTCCTCTGGAGGTGGTTCAAGCAATTCGCCCCATTATTCCCCTAGATAGAAATGGGAGGGAAGATAGTCTAGTGTGGAGAAATTCTACTAATCGTAAAAACTTGGTTCGATTAGCTTACCACGACCTCATGGATTTTGAGTCCAATCGTGCAGATCCCATTTGGAAATCTATCTGGAAATGGAAAGGCCCCCAGAGAGTTTGTGCCTTTGATAAACCCTTAGTTTACCATGGTTTTAGGCTTAATTATACTCAAAATATATCATGAATTGCATGGAAATTAGGATTTTATACCATAAAGTCACAATAATTGAATATCTGGCTAACATGTTGTCATATTTCTTATTTCGAAGGATTTTTGACGCGCATTATGACTTTTTAGAGCCAAAGGAATGCAACCAGATGAGTTCAAACCTCAAAGAAGCAAGATTTCAAGCGTGTACCAGCTGAAGGAGGACATTTTGGCGTCCAAAAAGCACATTTAAACGCTCAAAATGAAGAAAACCACAATATCTCCCTGGACCATAGCATTTTGGCGGCCAAACAGAGCACCAAAAAGCTCCAGAAGCAACAAGATACCTTTCAAAGAGGACGTTTTGGCGCCCAACAGCATGCCAAAACGCCCAGAGGCAGACAAGAATGCATTAAGAGAACGTTTTAGCGCACAAACAGCACGCTAAAACGTCCATGCACGGCCAAATCTAAATCCAAAAGATATCTTATATCTTTATCAAGATATGCATCAGATTTTACAAAATTACAAAGTGGAAACAAATCAATCTTGATTGAGAATATATATAAATCCATGGGAAGATATGATGGAAGATCACAACAAAGATTCAAAGCTCAAATCTGTCAACCAATCTTCAAGATCTTAAATGCAAAGAGGAAACAATTGTAGAATCAATTATAAATATGATACAGATTCGTTGGGAGATTGAATGAAGGATACAACTCCAATGATTATAAATAAGGAGCTGAGGGTCAAGATCAAGACACCAATAGACAAGTCCAAAGCATTACACCAGGACTGATTCAAAAATTAATTCATCCTCATTTATACTCCAAGGAGGAATCCTGTTGCGGAGCGCTGGAACACTGAGGAACCAAGTCAACATCACACCAATGGAGGCTTGGGGTTCTCTTTTCTTTACTATTGTTTTTCAATTCAGTATGGTAGGCTAGATTTTTATGTATTTAGGGGTAGATGAAACCCGATTGAATAGTTTATGTTTATGGATTAAATTGTTCTTGAATTCTTTTTTTTTTATAATTGAATAAATTTATCTGTCTTTAATGCTTTCTACGAGTTTGCTCCTTATAGAATGATTTTGGGGAATTGTATGACAATAAGGATGTTGGTGCATGAACTCTGACTTGATAAATTTATCATAATCCTTGTGATCTAGGAATATACATAGGGTAATTATGCAATCTTGGAATTCTTGATCTTAATACATGTTTTCTTGGGGAATAATCGGGGAACTAGAGTTCTTTCAAGATCACATAGATTTAGGGTAACAAGGAATTGAGCCCTAATTAACTTAGATAGAATTGATTGGCATTATATTAAGAAAAGGTTCTTGACTGTTTAATTCATAACATATTGAGGAGATTGGGGAAAGTCGAAACTTTAACTACACTTGTTTTAATTCTTTAATCAATCATCACCTTTTTCAATTGTCTTTTTAATTCTGAATTTTCTTTAATTGAAGGTTATTACTTGTTTTTAATTTTTAAGTTCTTCAAATACAATTCTCTTCATCTAAATTCTTGATTGTCCAACTAAAACGCGATTAGCGAACTAGTGCTTGAAGATTCTGATCCTCGTGGAAACGATCTCGTACTCCGGTACACTTTATTACTTTCACGATCGATGCACTTGCCGAGTCGCAACAGCCTTCATGTGGGCAGTGTATCATGGCCAGCTTCTTACTAACGAGTACACGGCTAGGTGGAGTGGCTCCCCTTTCTGTCTTCTATGTGCCAATGAGGTGGAAAATATCACTCACATACTCAGGGACTGTAGCAAGACAGCCCCAATATGGGAGGCTTGGTTTCTAGGATCTCCCCCTGTAGATTTCTTCACTCTGCTGCTAGCAGGGTGGTTCCAAAAGAACCTTATTCAGGGGTGGCCCAATCATCAGCTTCTGAAGTGGAAAGATATTTTTGCTTCCGTGATCTGGCACCTTTGGAAATGGCGTAACAATGAGGTCCATGACCCTCATTTTTCTAGACCGGACCATCCAATCATTGTTATATCCAAGTTTATTAGAGATATCAGCTCTAATTGGCATAACCCTCGGCCGGTACAGGTTTGTTCGCAAGCCAACCCGATAGCACTTTGGAAAGCTCCTACCCCAGGTAGGGTAAAGCTCAATGTGGATGCAACGGTGAAGCCTAGTTCGGAGTTAGCTGCGTGTGGGGGTATCTTCAGAGATGAGGTTGGTAACTGGATCTCATGATTTTTATATAAAATTAGAATTTGCTCTCCCCTAATTGCTGAACTTTGGGCTATCTATATGGAAATCAGAGTTGCCTGAGCTAAACGAGTACCTCAGTTAGTTGTTGAAAGTGACTGCTTACTAGCCATCCAAGCGATCAATGGCAACCCAGATAGTTGTGATACCCTTCAGCTTGTGGAAAACATTAGAAGCTGGAGTATCATGGATTGGAATGTCATGTTCACTCATGTCAAAAGGGACAACAATGTTTATGCTGACATCCTTGCTAATCTAGCTTCTTCTGCGCTTGAGGATTTCATTATTTTGTATGATGCTCCTCAGGAGCTGAGTCCATGTCCAGACTCTGATTCTATTTTGTTGTAGTTTCTTTTGGGCTTTGCCCCTTTGTTATACTAAAAAAAAAAAAGTCAAAAAATTAAACTGAATTGCACTTAACAAAATTGATTTTTAAAAATTAATTCTTGAACTAAACTGGTTTATGAACCGAGCTGGTTTTCAAAATAGTTTAAGAACTAAAAAACCATGAAATGAATTATTGTTTTTTCTTCTCTTATTTTTTATATATTTTTTCTCTCTATATTTCTTCCTTATTTATTTTGTTCCTTCTTTTATCTTTATTTTTATTACTTTATTTCTTTAGTTTTTATTTTTAATTTTTAATTTTTAATTGTTTATTGCTTTTTTTTTCAAATTTATGGTATTATTTATTCTTATAATTTTTTTCCCTCAATATTTTTATACTTTTCATATGGTTTCAAAGCTGGTTCAAAAATCAATTTTAGGAGTGTGTAAAAGAACCATAAAAAATACTGCACTTAAAAAAATTAATTTTTAAAAACCAATTCTTAAACTAAACTTTTTTAAAAACTAGTTCTTGAACCGAAAACTAGTTCCTGAACTGAATTGATTCTTTCTCTTCTTTTTATTTATTTTTATTTTTTCCTCTCTATTCTCTTCTCTTATTTATTTATTTACTATTTATTTATTTTTCATTTTTTTATTCTTTATTTATTTAATTTTTTCTTTTTTTCTCTTACGTATTTTTATTTTTATATATTTATTTTTTATTTTCAGTATTATTTATATATTTTTTATTTATTTTTTTCTTCAATCTTTTTATAATTTTTGTTTGGATTCAAAATTAATTTTAAAAATCAATTTAAAATTAGTTTTGAATTGAACAAAATTGATTATGAACCAACTGAACTAATAAATCAATTCATTTCTAAAAATTGAATTGTTTTTTCCAGTTTCGGTTCTCTAAAGAATCTGAACCATGCACGCCTCTAAGTCAATTGCTGGAATTTATGCTTAACATCTTAATTAGGCCAAGTTTTTTAGGACAAAATTTTTATGAATTTTGTAAAAATTGAAGGAAAAAAAAAAGTAGAAAGGCAAAATATAAAAATGCCCAAAACACAAAAAGGGGGCTTGGTTTACAGATGATAAAAGGAACGCTTTGCTTGGTTGGGCTAATGGACCGAAAGTCTAGGCTTCGTAATGAATTTGGGCTACTTATAGGATAAGTTAAAAAAGAAGAAGAAGAAGAAAAGAGATTGAGAAGTTAAGAATGAGGAAGAAGAGAAGTGGAAATTAAAACATTAAAATAAACATCAATAGAAAAGTAACCCAAAAAAAATAAGAAAAAAGAGCAGAAACTAAAAAAAAAAAATCACAATCAAATTTATGATTAATCATATGAAAATGATGAATCCTTCTAAGTTTTATTTATTTATTTTTATCATTATTTGTCTTAATGATGTCATGCCTTGTATAATTCACAATCAAATTTTAGTTATCGACTAAATAAAAAGAAAGGTCCATACCCAAAAAAAAAAAAGGTTCTTTTACTTTGAATTTTACAAAATCCATGTAACAGTGTACAATGTTAATTGTATAATTTACCATTCTCAAGTGTTTTACGTATCGTAATGCCTTTTTTAGTCTTAATAAAAAAAATTACCATTCTCATGTATCATAATGCCTTTTTTTAGTCTTGATAAAAAAAATAAAAGTAATGCTGAAACATCACAAACAAAGAACATATGACCAGGCTTGACCCCAAATAATAATTGATCAAACTTTGAACATGTTAAAGATAGTCTGATTAAAAAATAACTGGATGGGGTTGAAAGGATTGGGCTATCAAGGAAAGCCTCTTTTATTAGTGCAAGACAACTCAACTAGAGTTTGCAACAATTCCTTTTGCACAAACCGTCTATATTCTATAATTCTACCCATAGCCAAAGCTTGGGCATAAGTTTTCCTTTTCTGTTTGCATGTGTATTTTAACCAAACCATTACATCATTTAACTCAAAATACAAATATAATTAACATAATTTGACACCTAATAAATTGTAAATTATTTTACTCTGTAGTTAGTTATGTTTACATTTTAGGTTATGTTTTTATTTAGTTAAAATATGCATACCAATTGAAATTGAAATTAAAACATTTTTCCCAATGGATCAATGGATCATTTTCCTAATTGGATTTCTAGTCCTAGCTTAGGACAATTTAACCTTTTGACACAGGACTTGACTCACTCTAGTATGTATTGTTTTATCTAGTTCATGCATGTCTTCTTGTCTTGTGCATTGTAACAACTTGTGACATGGTCAATCTCAAAGAGATTGTTAACTCAATATATGTATATGCGACTACCTAGCTCAGCTAAATGGCATGCCAATGCCCACCTCAAATTCAACATTTTAAATCCCCGAGTCTTGCCACACAACATGTTAATTAATAATTATTGTTTTCTTCATTTTACTATGCCAAAGAAAGAATGTATGTTCTAATGTCCCAAATAAAGCAAGACAGGTTTCACATATGATAACTGGAGCTGCAAGTGCAAGGGTGAAACAATAGAGTGTGTGTGTCCCACTTCAAAATGAATCCAATCATTTGTCAAAACATGGGACGGAGCTAGTCAAACACATGGCCATTAGTTAAGTTGGAGCATATTCCCCTTTGCTTTTTTTTTTTTGCCCTCTCGCTTAAGTCAAAGCTATGATTGAAAACTCACTTTTAATGGGTTTACAATTAATGTTGTAGCTTAGGTGGATGGCAAAAGCATGCATCCTTCACGGGGATTATATTCTTCAGTGCTGTGCATATGTTTTATTCTTAGTGCAATATCTACAACTACAAGCACCTATTTAGACAACACGTTGCCAGTGGAACGAAAATAATGGCCACTTATTGCTCTTTGATTTGCACCTTACAGCAAGAGAACTTGTGGAGCTTTTGCTTTGGTGTGCCTTAGGAAAATTATCCATTTCACATTATGATTTCCAATTGGCTCATTACAAATTAATAAATAAAATTATAACTTTTCTTAGTGCTACATACTCAGGTGTTCTGTATTTAACATAATTTAAATATATTATAATATGAACTAACTAAAAAAATACACGTGTAATTTTTGGACCCGGACTCAAATTGAAGAAACCCGGCTCCGCCACTTTCTCAATTTATAATCAACTTCCTCAGTCTGGCATGCCATCCCCAAGATACTTCTTGCTTCATGATTCCAAATAATTGACTTGGGTAAGATATCAAATGATACATGGTTATTTTAACTTAAGTATGCAGTTGTGTTAAAAAATTTGATAAGAAAAATAATTCGGTGGAGAAATCTAAAAAAATAAATAAAGAAAAAGAGCCAGGGAGGACGATTAAACCAAACCATCTCATGATCGTATAGGTTTATTAATTTAGGGTTGGACCCTAGACTCGTTCTTTAACCCATGCCAACTTCATCTGTGCTTGCCCGAGCCCAAAGAAACAAATAGTGTTGTTTTTTTTACTGAAAGGAAATTTATGCGTTGAGATGGTTACTTCATTCTAAAGTGAAGAGATGCTCCCTATTTACGAAAAAAATAAAAAATAAAAAATGAAGAGATGCCATAAGTTTTAAATGATATTTATGGATGATCTGTGAATAAAAGACTAGAAATCAAACCCAAGACTTTTTTTTATCTAAGCAAGAATTATTGTGTTGCAGAGATTGGGTTATTTTATGTATCCTGAAAAAATGTTGATTATTCCAACATATACATAAACAAATAGTTTAAGTGTGTATTTGAACTAATTTATTTTAGAGAAATAATCATTTTTTAGAGGAAAATATATATATTAAAAAAATAGATAAGATATTGTAACAACCAATTAGTGTTACTACCAATCAATTTCACTGTTAAGTCGATTATGTTGATCCAACGGTTATATTTATTTCCATCTTTGTATGGTTATGATTCCCCATATTTATTTTCATCTTTGTATGGTTATGATTTCCCATATTTAATGTAAAAACATTAAATATGAGAAATCATAATCATACAAAAATGAAAATAAATATAAAGTATTAAATATATGGAAAATCATAACCATGCAAAGATGGAAATAAATATAACTGTTGGATCAACATAATCAATCTAACGGTGAAATTAATTGATAATAATATTAATAATAACACTAGTTAATTGTTACAATATCTTTCAAAAAAAAAAAGGAAAATTTAATAAAATACAAGAGGGGAAAGTAGCACAATTCACAATTGCGTGTGGTCGGCTGATATGATCCATGAATAGGAAAATGGAAATCATATTGGGTAAAAAAGGACACTGAAAAAGACAGTAAAAATGACATAGCAGGCTGAAGCACGGCTGAATCAGAAGCTCTAGGACAGAGGTTGGCCTAAAGGAAGAATTAGGACTTAGGAGTGTAAACTGTAAATTAAGCACCCAAGTTAACTAGGCTTTGTTCTCAATATAAATTCTCAAATTGTTCAGGACCTTGTGCCCAGCCTGGCTTAAAGGATTATCTCGAAAAGGGTATTTTTCCCCATACTCACATTCATTGTTCTGCTGTTCAATTTTTTATTTTTTTTTAATTTACATGGTATCAGAACTTGAGTGACTATAAGGTCACAAGTTCGATTCTCACGGTCTTCCACTTTTAAGTGGAATTAAATAAAAAAACTAAAAATTGGGTATGTGCAATTCCACGCTTCTAGCCCAAAGGGCTCTTGCGTGAGGAGGCGTGTTGAGATATATAGTCCCACATTGATTCTGTGGGCAACTAATGTGGCCTTTTTAAGGCCTTGGGCACTCTCACCCTTTGAGCTAGCTTTTGGGTTGGTGTATTCCTAGGTTCTTTATATGGTATCAGAGCTTGAGTGACTATAAGGTCACAAATTCGATTCTCACGGCCCCCTATTTCAAGTAGAATTAAATAAAAAAAGCACAAAAAGGAAAACCAAAAATTGAGCCTATATATAGTCTCACATTGATTGTGTGGGCAACTAATGTGGCCTTTATAAGGCCTTGGGCACTCTC
Source organism: Gastrolobium bilobum (assembly GCF_033153095.1). Classification (NCBI taxonomy): domain Eukaryota; kingdom Viridiplantae; phylum Streptophyta; class Magnoliopsida; order Fabales; family Fabaceae; genus Gastrolobium; species Gastrolobium bilobum. The sequence continues at coordinate 301,157 of NW_026899052.1, forward strand.
AAATTCGATCCTCGCCGCCCCCCACTTTCTCTTGTGGAATTTCTTAGCACAGGTAGGCTGGGTCTGTTGCATCATCCACTCTTCAAGCCCAATGGGATCTTGTGTGAGGGGGCGTGTTGAGATATATAGTCTCACATAAGTTGTATGAGTTGTGGAGTTTATAAAGTCTTGGGCACTCCCACCCTTTGAGCTAGCTTTTGGAGTGGTGTATCCCAAGGTTCTTTATATGGTATTAGAGCTTGAGTGACTATAAGGTCACAAATTCGATTCTCATGGCCCCCAGTTTCAAGTGGAATTAAATAAAAAAAGCACAAAAAGGTAAACCAAAGATTGAGCCTGTATATAGTCTCACATTGATTGTGTGGGCAACTAATGTGGTCTTTATAAGGCCTTGGGCACTCTCACCCTTTGAGCTAGTTTTTAGGATGGTGTATCCCAAAGTTCTTTACAAAGGATTATCTCGAAAAGGGCATTTTTCCCCATACTCACATTCATTGTTCTGTTGTTCAATTTTTAATTTTTTTTTTAATTTTTTTTTTTAAATATTTCAATCGGTTCATAGTCTTACAACTAGTCCAATTCGGAGAGGATCCGAGAGTAAAGCTTTAAACTCTCCTCCAAAGACGATCCTGGGATCAACACATGTTCTCACCCTCACATGCTTAACTCCCTGACACCAACTGAACTATCATAATTTGGTGTTGTTCAATTTTGCCATTTGGTGAATATTAAATTGGCCATGCCCCCATTTACCTTTTTTCTCTTTGCAGGGAAAAACAAATGGTCCATTCTCTCAATTCAACTTTTCCTTTTTGCCTTCTTCTTCTTTGGAATGATTCACGGGTTATGGTGCAAAAAAAGTTGTATGCCATAATCAGGGGGAAGAGTAAGAGAAGATACATGACAATAACTTCTCCAGGTCAATTTTATATGCTAATTGCTATATAGGAAATAATAGCATTGAGGTCAATGTCTGAATGTTATGAATGGAATACAAGTACACACGATTAGATCTCAGAAAAATAGATTAACACTAAACTAATCTGGTGCAACCATTGATGATCACATAAATAAATATTAGTTGACTTTTAAATATGTTAATGCAAACACAACCTGTAATTTTTGTCTCCCAGTGTTTGTTTTTAGCAAATAGGGTCATGCCTTTTAACATTGATTTACTAAAATGGCATATTTTTAACCAAGTTAAAAAAAAAAAAAAAGTATTAAAAAACCGAGAAACCTAACACTGCTCACAATGAAAAGCACATCAGAGAAACGTATATTCTCTTCTTTATTTCAAAGTTTGGTTTTGCTGGATTACACGGCTTTCTCTCTCTGCACCTCGCAGCTTGAGCCGTGAAAAAGCAGGTGGTAGAAGAAATATAGGAGTCTCGCATTTATGAAAGAAGAAAGGAAAGGTAGAAAATAAAAATCTACCCAAATCTCATCTCAAGGCAAAGAAATGCAAGTTTCATCTCTCTCTTTGCTGGCAATTCAGACCCTTTATCGTGCAGCACAATCAAATAGTTAAAAAGAAGCTGTGGATGATTATACAAATAAGGGTCATTGACTCATTGTGCTTACCAAAAAAATAAGGGTCTTGGTCTTTGTTTATTCAATGTATTTTTGAAACATAAAGTATATATATTAACCATCCTACATTACTTTATGCGTCTCACTTGTTCAAATTCGTTAGTTAATTTTTAGAATTCTTTCTTGCATAAATTGTGTTGTTGTGATTTGCATGTGCATTTAATAGTAAGTACCATAAGTGTACGTTATTATACAGTATATTGTATAGCTCCAATTATTCTCATAACAATAATTGTTATCATAAATACTATTTATGCAAGAAACACTATTTGTTTATGCTAATTACGAGTCTACGATTCTATGACACTGGCAGGGATGATAAAACAGAGCGCATCCTCTGAATGGCTTACATGCATAAATCTTATGGTGACTTTTTTGTTTGTTACAATCAGCTTTAATAGTAAAAGTTGTTTAGCTATATTCAGAAGCGAATGTACTTTTTATGGGCAGAGTAATGGATTCATTATGTAGCTTTGTTTACCGATTGTCTTTAACTTCAACAACCCCGCCTCCCAAAAGAAAAATTTTCAAAATGAAGCGGTGGGAAAGGTAACAACAAACAAGGTATACATACATACATACATGGGATTTTATTTTAGGCACGTGAAATAATACATGGTGTGACGCTAAGTGGACATAATTAATTGTTCATATGACATAGGACATACTTGATCCATGTAAAACCAAAAAGGACAATGATGTGCCATCATTGTTGTGTTGGCTGGTAGAGATAAATGATTGAACTAATTGAAGCATGTTATGAAATACCCTCAAGGATCCTTTGGTTTCTAGTTTGTTTTTCACCTTATTAATCACAAAACTTTTTATTACAGGTTGGAAAAACGTACCAACAACTAGGAATGACACGTGTACGTATGTATAAGCAGAATGTTGACCCTTTCCCATCATATTAATCGTAACAAGTTGATTATTGGTGAAATAATTTAAATTTGCATCTACCAGAACTAAAGAAGGGCACCTATCGCCTTAAAGGAACACAGCATGAAATACAAAGAAAGGAGTACTTAAAATAACTCTTACAAGTGCAGTGTGGTTGATTAAAATTTAATAGAGGTACTAAGACATGTACATAGTTGGTGGCATTCATTTAATGATTAACAGTTGGAAAAAAATTCTTGGTTTAACCAAAGACATGTGGGGAAGTATAGAGAGGCGTCAAGGGAAGAGGTACCTCGCAGACAACACGGCAACAATTATGAAAAAGTAACGGAGAGAGAAAAATAAAAGAAAGGGTTTTGCTTGTTTGAGGGTCTTGTGGTTTCGATGCATGCCCCTTTTTCTTTTCTTTTCTTTTTTCTTTTCTGTGCTGTTCTTTTCTTTTAGCTCATACGGATACTGTTTTCTGTCGTTTCCAATACTGAGAGAGGAGTGAGTGAGTGCGTCTCAATCTGACTACCTGAGGCTGTGAGTTGTTCCCTTTTCCAAATTTCGCCATATGGGCATGGCCTTTGCATTCTTCTTCTTCAAAAAAGCCTAATTCTTTGACATTCCTTATTGGTTTTGGCATTTTGTGGTGAAAAATAATGATGAACGGCTCAGAGATCATTGAAGCTTGTGGGTTGGAATTTGAAATTACAAATTAGTGTTACTGTTTGGGGAAAAGAAGATCACATGTTTACGGCGTATGTCATTTCACTAGTAAATAATGATAATGTGGTTTAAGCTGTACCGAAACTTTAAGAATTATGATAGCTCGATACTTCAACGCGCATTGTACAGATTCAAAATATAATTCAAAATTTGTATTATTTTGTGTTTTTAATTTTAACTATTAGATTTGTTGGATAATAATTACCATTTTATTAAGTTAAATATAAATATTTAGAATATCTTATGTTTCTTTACAAAATTGACGAGTATTATAAGTTTAATTTCATTTATTTGTTAAATTGTTGAATATTAAATATAATATTTTATATAAATTAAAAATATTATTTAATGTCAAAATATGTTCTAATGTGTCGAAATCTAATATTTTTTAAAATTAACATGTGAGAGTGTAGTATCAAGTCTCGTGTCCCGTGTCAGTGTTGATGTAACACAGGGGTTAAGTGTACACACACACATATATAGGGAAAATGGTTTGTCATGTAACTCGAAATAAGGTTTTGTCCAGTCACACATTTTTTAATTGTATAATACAGGTAGTATATAGTTAAAATATTAAAGTTATTTTTTTAACTATGTACTATGGGTAAGTACATAGTTACAATATTAGTGTCATTTTGTAATCTATTCTTTAATATTATAATTATGTACTTATCCGTAATACATAATTAAAAAAATAACTTTAATATTATAATTATATTATTCGTAGTACATAGTTAAAAAAATGTATGACTGGACAAAATCTTATATCCAATCAAATGACATCCGCTTAATCCATATATATATATATATATATATATATATATATGTGTGTGTGTGCGTGACAAAATAATTTGTAATGTGACTGCACCCAAGGATTGGTGCAGTTACACTATCTACTACTCGTAGTACATAGTGTACTTGCACCATTTTCAGAAATTTAGGTATGTATTATAGGTAGTACATGATTTTTTTTTCTCTTCATAAATATTATAACTACGTACTACGCGTCAATCCTTAAGTGCAGTCAATGTACATTCGCTTAACTCATATATATATATATATATATATATATATATATAGAATTTTTTGACATCGTTGTCAAATTTTGAAATTTGACACCAAATCATAACCTTTGAATTCCGTCAATCAACGGTTATCGTTTATTAGAAATTAAACTTATTAATTACAATTAATTCTCAATAAATGATAACTGTTGATTGTCAGAAATCAACGAATAAGATTTGGTGTCAAATTTCAAAATTTGACACCGGAGTAAAAAGATTCTGCCCATATATATATATATATAATATGGGTTAAGCGAATGTACAGTAACTGGATACAAGAGTTTGTCCGGTCAAAAAATTATAACTATGTACTACGGGTAGTACATAATTATAATATTAAAATATTATAACAACTTTAATATTTTAATAATATAACTATGTACTACTTGTAGTAAATAGTTAAAAAAATAACTTTAATATTATAACTATGTACTACTCGTAGTACATAATTAAAAAATATGTGACTATGCAAAACCTTATATCCAGTCACATGGAAGATAATTTTCCATATATATTAGTGTCTCTTATATTTTAGGATATAACTTTATCTCTTACACATATATAAAAGTGTGTGGGCTCATTTGAGAAAAAAAGGAGAGAAAACAAATATGGATCCCACATAATTTTATGTGTGTTATCTCCTACAATATGATAAATATTAATCTCATATATATATATATATATATATATATATATAGGGGCAGGATATTCTTACACTGGTGTAAGAGTTAGAAGTCTTACACTCAATCTTGACCATTGATCCACTTGTATCCAATGGCTCACATTACTAAAAAATTTGAGCCCTTAGATATAAATGAGATCAGTGGACAAGATTAAGAGTGTAACTTACACTGGTGTAAAATGATCCTAACCCATATATATATATATCAATTTTAAATTATTTTTTGTTATTAATTCTTTGTTTTTAGTCTTTGAATAATGACTAATCCATCAGTTGTTCTTTTCATCCTATTCTCATAAACTCATTAACTAATTTATTCGTAACATAATTTTATCCTTTTATTTGTATGATATATGCACCGTTTATTATATTATTTATTACGATTCTTATTTTATAAATTTAATCTTAAAACAAATTAATAAAGTTTATACATATTGTAATATATAAAAGTAAACATATATTTGAATATTTTATTGAAGTTATTATAGTTTTACTTTTATTACATATTGTATATGGTTACTTTCATATTTTATTTATTTTTTAAAGATTAATATATATAATAAGTATTTCAATAAATAATTTAATAAACAATATAAATATCTGATTTGGATCATATAAAAAAGTAGTCATATATTAATATTATTTGATGATAACTACTCACACATATCCTACGATTGAATGGAAGAGGATGTGTCATATCATAAGTCCGTTAATAAGCTAACAGCAACGTACTGGACAGAAACACCGACTGGTGCAAATATTCAATAATCATAACTTGATAAGGAGATTCTGAAAGTTCGTGATACTAATTTGCAATAATGAGTTGTTGACTTAATTATGTACTCTTTTTTCTTCTCTTTTTTTTTCTGATAATCAAAAGTTTTTAATAAATTTCCTCATTTTCGTACAATAGTATTAAGAGATGAATAAAAAATGAAGAAAGTAATGATTTTGCTCTCTTGATAGAAGAATCCACAATTTCTTTATAGAATAAAATGCTTTTTTATTTTGTGCGCTTTGTTTTTATTACGCAGACTTTCGTCATAATATTTAATATAAGTTTTTTATATAAATGTTAGTAAAACCATAATTCATCAGTTATTAATTCGTGAGTACTTTATGATTAACTGTCATTTTTATCTTTGTTCAACTAAAAAACTAAACCAACTACGAAAACTCTTCTTTTCTTGGGTGGTTAGCTACGAAAACTCTTTAAATAAGAAACCGATTATATGTTTAGATTTCAAAATCACTGCAAAAAATAAAAGATAAAAACAAACCATTAAGATGCATGAGGTTATTGGTTGAAATCGTGCCATCATTACATAAGAGAAGAGAGAAGAAAACTGTTAAGAGAAAAAAGAATATGTGACGTAAACTGAATGGTAACGTTTTCTATTAATTGAAAATAAAAATAAATCAGAATAATAATGTGGTAAAAGGAATCTGTTGACCAGATACTACTCTTCGTTGGTCCACGTTTCGTAAGTGTCAGGAAAACAATGATATCGCAAGTGACAGTTTTCGTTACAAAAATAATAATTTATAAAATAATAACAGTGCATGCCCTTTTCTTCGGAGTATTCATCTCTTTAAGTCGACTCCACTCAAGTATTTTTATAAATTTTGATTTTTTGACTTAAATTAATCTATAATTGAGAGTTTAATCACAGTTAAAATTTAATATCTCTTTTCAAATATGTATTTAATAAGAATTGAACTCATATTTTTTTCTCCACTCTACCCAATGCGTGTTGTCAACTAAAGTTGTACGTGATTTTAAGGTTTAAGATTTATGTATTATAGGTAGATACTCTCCTACTCAATCATTTGTACATCCATATGGTATTAGAAAATGATATTAAAAGAGTGAAATAAACAAAGGGATAAGTTATTCTCCCTACTCTTATTCTGTCTACCTTTGCCTACCATTTTCATTACCGTTCGATTACAATTTTATCCAACCAACGGTTAATATTTGTGATATAAAATCAACCTTTTTTTTTCCTTTTTTTCTTGTCACTTCCTCACACACCCTTTCTCTCTCCTCCCCTTTCTTTCTTCCTCGGCAGCGACCAATAACGTAACGAAAATCTCTTCCTCCGAAACCAAAAACACGACAACCGTCTATTTTGAAATCTCTCTTCCTCCAAAACCTCAAAATCCCCACTGTCCACAATTCGATTTCTCAAATATCAAAACCTGTTTGGAACGAAAGAAAGGATGGGAATTTCACATCTAATTAGATACTTTTATTCCCAGCTATTGATATTATCTTCCATCGGCACGTCTGCATCCGTCCACTTTTTTGTCTACACATTTGTGGTCTGGTTTTCATTTTTCACAAAAGTTATTACTTAATTATGATTATTGCATTTGAGATTAGTTAATTTTGAAATAAAATTCATGATTTGTATAAAAACGAGTTTTAGAAATCCAATGGATAGTATATCTTCTTCACAGTTCATGGCTAGTATATTGTCTTATGGTTGAGACATGGCTGGGCCTAGTAACAGTTCTTGATCGCATATTTGTATTCGTCGCCGAGGAAGAGAGAAAGGGGAGGAGAGAGAAAGGGTGTGTGAGGAAGTGAGAAGAAAAAAAGGAGAAAAAAAGTTGACCTTATATCACAAATATTAACCGTTGGATGATATTGTAATCGAACGGTAATGAAAGGAGTAGGCAAAAGTAGGCAAAATAAGAGTAGGCAGAATAACCTACCCCATAAACAAAATAACACTGAGTTTGGAATTTGAAAATTTATATATCTATTAATAGGGTATTCGTGAAAAAATAATAATGAGAGTTTATTGAATTTGGAAACATTTGATAAATTTAATTTTTTTAAAACATACACAATATTACGATATTAGTGTTTGTTATTTTTAATGATATGAAATTGTGTCATTTTCAGTCAAAATTATGTTTTATTGTGAGAGAAATTAAAATTAAAATCATAGCACTAAATTTGCTGCAACTTATAATGAACTTGCCACACGTCAGAAGAATTTTGATGTGCCCCATAACGAACTTCCCATTGGCTTCCACATGTCTTTTTTTGTCAGAACAGTACCTAGTTCGCTATGCCCCTTAGCGAATTAGGTACTGTCATGCCACGTGGATGTCATATCAACTCACCTAGTTCGCTATGTCAAATGGCAAACTTCTAGGAGGCTGCCACGTGTCCTGAAATTTTGCAAAGCAGACATATTTGACCACCTAGTTCACTTGTAGCAGTAGCGAATTAGGTGGCCACTAGAAACAAGTCATATCAATAAATGAAGTTCGCTACGTGATGTAGTGAAGTTGTACACATGGCATAATTTTTTTTTTTACTGTTCGCATGACATATTGGCAAATAATTGTGGAAACAGTGACATTATAGTCATTGTTCCCCTAACCCATGTATGCAAGATATGGTAAGCTTTCATACGTTGTTCACCAATAATGTACCACTTATATTATTTGTCTCTCATTAATATTTTCAAATTTAAACTATACAGTTATTCTAAAAAAGTTAGATGTAAAGATGTATTCGACATTATATTATGGATAAATGTTTATTCTTTTAAATGACACAACTTGTGTCATTTTACTCTCACAGAGAGGTGGGTGTTAGTATATGGATGTCCTAGAGACAATCTTTTGATTAGATTAGGACATTTGTGTACCTTTTATATTGTCGCAAATAAATCATAAGCACTCTTTATCATGTTTCATATTTTGTCTCAATACCATTGTTTATATATGAGTCACCGGATAAATCCCTTGGAATAGAATAAGTATCTCTTGAGTATCTATGATGAGATCACGATCATGAGGATTCAAGGATACCAGATGTTTCTTCCTAATTTTATGTTCCTAGTCTAGAGACACTGAAAATGGGAATCAGTAATCTCGGGTAAGACTAGCACGACTTATCTACTTGTATTCAGATATAAGGTAAAGACCTCATGAGCTACAAATATGGAGATGTCTTAGCTAAAGTCGTGAGTGGACCTATAAGGGTATAGCTCGCACTGAACAGACCCACAAAGAGGCTATATGAGGAAATCTCAAAAGTAGTTTCATTAAAGCATCCTCTTATTATTTGGGTATGTTTTTCCTTAGACCAAAAGTTTTTCACCTAGACTATGTTCTAGATGCATGTTTTGATTGTATACCTCGTATGCCTGAAACATGGAGATTCATAGGTATACCTTTGGGCATGTCCTGAAAGAACACAAGCCTAGGGTGATAAGCTGAAGGAATTCGTCAAATCTCTGAGGGATTAGGTTATCTGTAAACCGGAGAAACCGGGATGACATTTACGGGACTCAGGAATCTATGCATAGTAAAAGAGATCATGAGATGATCTGCCTTTAAAGTCAGTAAATTGAAGATTCCCTATTTCGAATTAAAGCTTACCCTAAACCGCAAAGGTTGATACATCTCCTCACCCTAGATTTAATGGGAAGGTAACCGAGACGAAATGAAATACATTTAATAGGATAATCATGTCATTAACTTAACTAGTTCTGGGGCAACAAAGCATTGCTAGTGCTCTGTGTTGTCATTAAATGGGTTGTGGTCTTATTGGGTCCAAGTCCATTTATGTCAGTGGCTAAGTTGGGCCTAATGGATCACACACTAACACCTTATTGTCTTGACATTATAGCATTAAAGGTTTTGGGCCTAATAATGGTTGTTAGCCCAAGAAGAAGTTTAGATGCTCACCTTAGAGGAAAAAAGGGCGCATGGATTGTAGTAATGAGCTTGGATGATCCAAGACATTATTAATTAATTTAATTAGTTAAATTAATTATCTGATGTTTAAATTTAAAATTTAAATTATGAATTATGAATTTAAATATTTGAATATTTAAATTAGAATGTTCAAATTTGAATTGGCTATGAAAGGAAGTTTCATAACAAAAGGAAAGGATAAGATCTTGATAGTATCTTGTCAAGATCAAATCCCAAGTATCAAGAGGAGATCTTTGGACATCATCAAAGATGATTGGGGCGCTGATTTGGTGGCTTAATGATGGTCATTTAATCAACAAATCAAGCTCCATTCAGATTTGGTTAGTTGTGGAAATATTTGATTTAGTTGATTCAATTTGAATTGCAACTAATCAATATTTTTGGAATGATTTTGGGCTGATTGGGGCGCACAATATGGCTGATCATATAATGGCTATAAGGTCAGAATATTGACTAGGTGCAGACTTAGTTTTAAGAGGATAGAATAGGAGTTTGTTGACTAGATTTGATTTGCAACAACTCTACTCTTTCCTCCACAAAAGGGGCTCTCCATGATAAGATTTTTGGTGAAAAATCTGATTCAAATTTATTCCTCTTTCATCTCCTTAAGTGTTTCCTTTTTGTGATATTCTCCTTAGGGTTTTTGGAAAATAAAAGGCCATTCTCTTCTATAATTTGTGTGACACTTTTTGTGAGTTTTATTACTGAAAATTCTCTCATCTAAACATATTGAAACCGAGCCTCCTACCTCTTCACAAGGGACGCCTAGCTTGCTCCTTTGTGGTGTTCGAGTTGGTGGCTTTTCAAGAAGAGTTATTGCATCTTGACAAAGGGTGGTGTGGATCAGCATTAAAGGGTTTGAACCTTCAAGCCTAACACTGATCACCTTCGAGTTTTGGGTTACGAACAAAGTATCTCTCTGTCCTAGAGTATGTATCTTGATTGGTATGTGTGTTTCCGCTTTGAATTTTTTTTGTTTTCATCCTCACATGCCTACGGCCTTCAAGGCTCTATCTTTCAGTGAGACCCACACCTTTATTTTTTTTATCCACTTTCTCTTCCCATGATTTATCTCTTTCTCTCACTTAAAATGACACAATTTTACATCTTTTAGAATGACACACACTTTTCCCTTATATTATTACTCTATTTAAAACGACATCAAGGTATTAGTTTTACTTGTGTTAGTTAATGTTATTATCTGGATATTATACTAAGGGAAATATTAGTCTACCAACGGGGGTTGGCTCAAGTGGTAAGGTACTTGGGTTCGCTTAAGCAAGGACTCGAGTTCGAGACCTTGTGTACGCAGAAAATCCTCGCTGGGAGACTCACCTGCCAATGCTAGGTAACCTACCCGGGTCGGACTGGACATAGTCGGTGCGAAGCCACAAAACATGTGGGACCTATTCTTTAAAAAAAGAGAGTAAATAAAGAAGTGGGCGCCACGTGCTTTGTGTATATATGACATGAGATAACTAGTCATCTACAGCATGAGATTAGTATTCCCCTTATATTAAACAAAATAAATTACAAGAGTTTAGTATTTCTCATATTGTAAGAGATAATTTTTATCTCTGACACACACATAAAAGTATGTGAGACTCATATTTTATCTTTCTCTCTCTTCTCCTCACATAAGCCCATGTGGATCCCATATATTTTTATATGTATGTAGGAGATAGATTTATCTCCTATAATATGAGAAATACTAAACCCAAATTATAATAATTATAAGGGTAAAGTGTGGTGTCATTCTAAAGTATGTAAAGTTGTGTCATTTTAAGAGATAGATAAATGAGGAGATAGAGAGTTGACAAAGAAATAAAGGTGTGGATCCTACCTCTTTGTGAAAGTGAAAAGATATAAGTTGTATCATTTAAAAGGATAAATATTTTTCTCTAATTATAATTGTAGAACTAATTTAATAACAAATCACCATCTACCATAATCAAGTGATCGAGTATAAGAATTAAAATTTTATGCAAAATTTTGTCAAAATAGGACAAGTTCAGTGAGCAGCCCAAGGATTTTTTTAACATGCACCCGATCCATGATTTATTGGATGCTCCTTTTCTCAAAAAAAAATAAAAAATTCTCTTCCATTTATACCCTTATCTTTTTTTCAAATTCCTTCTCAATCTTTTTTTCATTCTATTTTTGGACAAGTCCCACCAAGGCCGGGACTGCCAAAAATGAGCTCGCAGCCCAAATGTTATGATTAAATGTTTTGTATTATACTAATAAAATCTTACATTTATTTATTTATTTATTTTTGTTAGATTGACTTAGACTGACTTGTTAGCTAAAATAAAAATAAAAATATTTTTCCTTATAAATTATCACATAAGAACATATCACCATTTTTTTATTCGAAGAGCTAAAGCTTAATTAATAAATAGACTAACTCCTTAATTTTCATTGGTTTAATTTTTAAAAGATTAAATTCATCACAATTTTTTATGAAAGAGGATAAACGTATCTATAAATTAACCTGCCAAACTTGCAACCCAATTAAATTGGACCGAATTTACAAAATACTGGTTTAGAAAACACATAAGCTTAAATGAATGATGCCAGCTCTATGTGCAAAATTAGCTTAATTGATTAATGGGATTTGTATTAGGATATGCACCCATCAAATCCCCTTCCCCTTCCTAGTTTCACATTGATAATCAACCATGCCGAAAGAATTTTTCTTATGTCTAGAAGCTAGGGGTGTTCATCAACCGATCCAAACTGATTCAAACCGTGGTCACCGAACCGAAAAACCGATAACCAAATAAACCGAAAACTGAAAAACTAAAAATCGAAAAAAAAACCGCAAATTTTAATTGGATTGGATCGGTTTTTGGATGGGTTAATGAAAACTGATCCAATCCAAACCGATCCAATATATTCATTCCCCTCTACCTACTTGAATCTTTCTCTAATCATAACCTAAAAATTTCTAAACCCAAGGCCCATTAACTAAACCAAAGAAAAAATCTAGCCACATCTCATCAACAAAATTTTATCTTTGTAGAGCTTCATATTTCATTGCAAAAAAAAAAAACTATATTATAGTTTACTAATGCTTTTGTATTTCAAAAATAAATAAATTACAAAGCCAATATATATAAAAGATATTATTTGCACAATAATCATGAAATAAATTTTAGGATTTTCAGAAAATCGAAAACTGATCCAATCCAAACCGAAAAAAATTGGATTGGATTGGATCGGATTTGAAAAAAAATACAAACCAAATGGATGATTATAAGATCAAATCAAAGGTATTGGATCAGATGTTTGCTTCCAAAACCGATCCAATCCAGACCACGAACACCCCTACTAGAAGCTAAGTGCTCACTTAAAAGTTGAAGAAATTTCCCTCAAGAAATTAATTTCGTAATATCTAAGGTAGTGTTTGGTTCGGGAGAAATTTTTTTTTACTAGGAAAATGTAATTGATAGGGAAATGGTTGGAAAGTGAGTTTGATAGGAAAATGTAAAAAAAGTTGTTTGGTTGACCGAAATATTACCAGGAAAATTTATTTAAATATGCAAAATCTATGTTCGGGAGAAACTTTGCACCTGTTTTTTCACTTCCCCAGTTATCTCAAAATACCACATCTCAAGTGGTATTCTGTAACAGTGAATTTCATCTAAAAATCAACACAAAAGTTATTTTCCTATCTATCCTATTTGCCTAGTATTTTTTGAAAAAACCTGAACCAAACGTGGTATTTTTCAATATCCACTTACACTTTTCCATCAATCTTAAAATAAACCTTGAACCAAACACTACCCAAAGATAAGTAAATGGAGGAGAATATTGAGAGCCTGTTTGGATCCTCTTATTTTTAAGCTAGAAGCTACTTATAAGCTAAAGCTAAAAAAAAGAGCTTAAAAAAATAAGCTAAAAGCTGTTTGAAAATTACATAAAAGTTTTAGCTTAAAAATTACTTAAAAGCACATATTTCAAGAAAATTATCTCTTTCTATCTTTATCACTCTTTATTTTAAAAAAAAGCACACAATTCAAGAAAAACAGATAAGAGCTTAAAAAAAAGCTCCTCCTAGGAGCTTTTAATTTTCAGCTTTTTTCTTCATTATAAAAAAAGAGCTTTTCGTTATAAGAGCTTTTCCCAAAACCTGTTTGGCCTAGCTTATGCTTATAAGTAGCTTGTAGCTTAAAAAAAAGAGGATCCAAACAGGCACTGAATATAAGTAGATTCTCTTAAAACGTATGTAATCTAACATTTAAAATGTTTTATTTTATAATTAAAAAAATTTATAAAATAATATAAATGCATAATAAAAGTTATATATCACAACAATCCATATTATTTTATTTTTTAAGTGCAAATGATATGTTTCATCAATGAGGTGCGGAGTAAGAGTAATTTATTACTTTTGAAATCTAAACTTCTGGAAATGCTTTTTAATATATTTATTCATGTGAGATAACCATTCATTCATGATCAGATCAATAGGTGATGATTTTATCATTCATTATTTTAATGTTTTTTGTCTGATATCTGATTAACATTAATATGACAATGAGTAATTATTATTCTCTCAAATAACAATCATGTTAAGGATTCATTCCGAACAAAAATAATATGAGATAAATATATTATATTATACAATACAATAAGTATATATATATATATATATATATATATATATGAAAAAATATTTCTTATTTTAAATAATATAAAATTATGTTATTTTAAGAGAGAGATAGATACAAAAAATATTTTTTATTTAAATAACTTTTATGGGTTTTTTAATTCTCATTCAACATGAGAATTAAAATTTTTCTCACATCCTTCGATTTTCGTGCTGACATATATCTTACATATAATTTTTTCTAACACATGGGTCCCACATGCTTTTTATCTCAATAACATAAGGTTTCAATTCTCATTCAATATAGAATTATAAAACCCTACTTTTATATATGTAGATGAAAATTTATTTCCTATAATATAAAATATAAAAGAAATATTAAATCCTTAAATATAACGTCACTAATATAAACGTGAAATTTCTTTCTCGTAGCAACGTTATATTTACTTCCGCGCCAAACCGGCTGCTATTTAATATATGAATAAAGGAGAAAAGAAAGGAAAAGGGTGAAGTGTTCTGAGATAAAACCCTTTGTTTGATTACCGCATAGTCTCTCTCATTATCTCACACTGTTAGTGAGAGAAACCTCTGCAGAGTTGAAAATGGCTCTGCTTACTTTCCCCTAGGTATAATGAAGAAAGGTTTCTTCCTCATCTTCTTTGAAGAAGATGGCTCTCACTGAAGAACCCCAAGATGTACAATACTCTCCCTCATTCCTCGATGCCCTTCTATGTGAAGAGAAAGATACCTTTGAGGACGATTTTGATGCAAACGCTGTTGAGGTTGAGACCAATAACAATGACCCATCTGTGGGAAAGTTGCAATCTTTGCCTTTGGTTTTGCTTGACAATGACTTGTTCTGGGAAGATGAGGAACTTGTCTCCTTAATCTCAAAAGAGGGAGAGACCCATTTGTGTTCTTCTAATCTCATTGCTGATGGAACACTAGAAGGGCCTCGTGTTGAGGCTGTGAGTTGGATTTCTAAAGTTTGTGCATACCATGGATTCTCTGCTTTGACAGCTGTTCTTGCTGTGAACTACTTTGATAGGTTCATCACAAGCCTGAGGTTTGAGAGAGATGAACCATGGATGACACAGCTCTCTGCAGTTGCGTGTTTGTCCCTGGCTGCCAAAATGGAAGAGACCCATGTGCCACTTCTTTTAGACCTGCAAGTATGATTTAACTTTGAGATGAAGTCTAGGTGTTTGTTGATATGACATGTTTTTTTTCTTTTTCTTTTTTCTTATGCACTTGTCCTTGATGTTTAAACAATGAGAGGTGTTTTGTGTTTTATTTATTTATTTATTTATTATTATTAGGTGGAGGAATCAAGGTTTGTGTTTGAAGCAAAAACTATACAGAGAATGGAGCTTGTAGTGTTGTCAACTCTTAAATGGAGGATGCATCCGGTGACCCCAATTTCCTTCTTTGAACACATTGTCAGAAGGCTTGGTTTAAAGAGCCGCTTGCATTGGGAATTCCTTTGGCGTTGCGAGCGAGTTCTTCTTAATGTCATTGCGGGTAAGTAACACATGCTTCAGCAAAACTTTCTAGTTTCTATTAATGCTAATAAATAAGACACTAGATATTAATGTTCAACCGAATCAGAGTCATGCCACTAAGATTACCGATGTGTATACATTGTCACAATTGTTGCCAGATTCAAGGGTTATGAGTTATCTTCCTTCTATATTGGCTGCTGCTACAATGATCCATGTTATTAAAGAGATTGAACCTTTAAATGCATCTGAGTACATTGATCAACTTCTGGGTTTGCTAAAGATAAGTGAGGTTGGTCTCTAATTTCATTGGTTTTGACTCTACCTTGCCCATATTTCTTGAATTTTCAAGCCTGCTATTGATTTGATGAATAATTGGAAAATCTTGGTGGTAATCTTACAGGAACAAGTGAACCAGTGCTACAAACTCATACAAGGCATTTACAGTCTTCACCATAAACGCAAGCGCGTATCGGAAACAAGTAGCCCTGGTGGTGTCATTGATGCATCTTTCAGTTTTGATACCTCAAATGATTCATGGACCATGGCATCATCAGTCTCACTTTCAGTGGAGCCACTGTTTAAGAGGAGGAGAGCTCAGGACCAGCAGATGCGGTTGCCTTCTGTTAATCGTGTGTCTATTGATGTTCTTAATAGCCCTCATTAATAATGATCTTATATTTACTTCAAACATGGTAGCTTTCTTTCATATAAATCTGGCAGTTATGTATTGAAATGCAACTACATTATGTTCTTAGTTATATACATTTCTAGCCAAACATATGAAAATGGATGAGGCAGAGGCTGAGATTCCCTCCCCCACTTAGTCATTTGAGGTGGAACAGGGATCTGATACTGAGTAGAATGATGAGTATTAAACTTGTAATTCTACCTGTGAGTTATCTTTCCAGTGCAATTTTTACTCATCTTACACATGATATTTCTCAATAAGCACAATCAAGAGATTTCCTTTGCTTATCATCTGCCAATCTCTCCCCTGTTTATGCAGAATAGGAACTGCATGTGGAGATTACTAACTGAGTAACTGATAATCAAAGATGGGTGAAGTGACATCCTGGCCCTTTAGGATATACTCATAGTGTGATAATCTCTCCCCTGCCAAGCTCTTGTCCAAGATCAAACCAAACCCAATAAGAAATAACATGCTGTCCCTTTAGGATATACTCATTAGTTTCTTCTATCAATGCATATCTTTCTGTTACTCTCCCTAAATCCTCTTATGGAGTGGGAGACAGACAAGGAAGTCTCACATTACGATGGAACCCAATCTTTCTAATAACATATAATGTTTACAAATATATTTATTTTTCTAGTCGTCCCAATCTGTTTGAATCTGATGTACATGGAAACTATTTCCTTTGTTGTTGAATTAGATAATAACATCAGTTTTGGTATACCCAAGAGAATTAAAAAAACTGACTCAATTCCAGGTGAAGGGTTTTCGTAGCTTGCTTGAATTGCGATTATGCATTCTTAAAGCTAAGCATTGAAATGGTATAGGTATAATTGGTTCTATTTAAGTCACCATAATTTCTTGCTATTTTGGTCGCAACGCCCATAAAAGCTATTTTCAGCTCTAGGTTGTATATATGTGGCCCTGCATGTGATAGTTTTGGCGGAAAAAAAAGATTGCAATTTGAACTGTATGGATGTTTCATGTCCTATAATCGTATCTCACACATTTTTTTTCAGTTTCAAAGTATGAACGTTGGACTTTAAGCAATTCGGTGTATGGTTACAAATAATTTATTGCAATGTTTGATGTCATATCATATCTTAATTGAAGATAAGCTACCTTTTCAGTAAACAAGAACTAAGATGAATATCTTCTTTCCTTCATCTACCTAGAGTTGAGGTTTCATTATTGCTTGTTTTAAGCATTTCTCATTATAAAGTGAATTGGTCAAAAGTCAAAACAGAATGCATTTAGCACAGGATACATATGGAAATAAATGTCTTTAAGATGAGTTTTCAAGCAGCTGTGGTATTAACCTCAACGAAAATGGGTGATTGGGAAAACTCTTCTTTTTTGGAAGGATGAATTCTCTTTGAAGTCCGTACCTTTAGGACTCGTATGAATATTATGTTTGGAAAGTGATAATTGAGCAATGCTGACAAGATAGGTTGCCATTGGGAACAAGAGAAAATGGGTTTTCCTAAATCACTAAAGACCACCTAGTAACCAAAAAAGATCAAAAGGTAAAAACTGGTACAAATTTTATGAAAATGACTGCCCATAAATAGGTAAACCTCTGATTTGAGGAGGTTACTTTGTTCCTGCTGTGGTCCTCTTTCTTTACTTTTTCACTTTGAGTTGGTTATGGTTCGCTATATGTTGCAGATGCATAATGTCCTGGTTATGATGGTTTGCAAGAGTCCATAGCATGACGCAATTTCAAAGGGACAGCTATATCCATGCCGAACAATAATTCTGGGTGATATGATGAGTCCCCTTGAGAATCAAATTTGGTATTTATTTTCCAGTGCTTTATCAAATCTTTAAAAGTACAAGCAGAAGTTACTTTTGTCTTGATTAATTGTTTTAAGATTGTTTAGCAAACATTTTTCCTAATTTTGGTAAAATAACTCTTTTCCACGTGTTACTCACTAACCCAAAATCTTAAACAAAAAGACTATAATAGTTTTACTGATTTAAAGTTTCTCATATTTTAAGATATAAAATTATCTCCTACACATATAGTGTGTGGGGCTTAGTTTTTCTCTTTCTTTTTCTTCTCCTCAAATGATCCCACATGAGCTCCACGTATTTTTATGTGTGTGTAAATTTTATTTCTTATAATATAAGAAATTTTAAACCCTAGTTTTACTCTTTTTGTTTGCACCTGTGTATCTATGTTGTGAGTATGTGGGGATCAAAGTATGAATTATTGTATATATGACTATGCGTAGGCGAAAGGATTCTCACATGCAACCAAGAGACGGGTAACTTGCACGATGGTATCTAAAGTAGCTCCCAAATATCAAAGCCATTGACAAGCAGAGCATGCTCCTCATGCACGTGCTATTATGTGCCTTGTTATTTTGGTGGAAAATGCCAAATTCATGCACACCAATTTTGTTTATACATTCATATACTACACATTATAGAACGCCCCTAGCTACCTTCGTACGTAGCATGTCATTTTGGTTGTAGGAGCTATTCTATTGGCCTTATTATTAGCTTCTCAAGTCTTTCAGCAACAGGACCAAAATACAGTTACCAAGCACGGGAGTAATTTCTCCAACCTTCATTTTTATTGTATTCCCAAATAGAACCTTGGCATGAACAGGGCAAGGACACGTCTACACAAAACTATTGTCCAAGTTATAAACTAAAATTAGATGCCCAAGCCGAAAACAAGGTCTTATTGATATCAATGTTCTATGATTAAAAGCATACCTCAATTATATAAAGGCCACCTTAGATAGTTTCTTTCTTCTTTGTCTCCTCCCATTTCTACTCTCACAATTTTCCTTATGGGGAAGTAAGAATGGTTTAGTATAAGATTAAAACATGATGCACAACTTAAAAGACTCAAATAATTTAAGAAGAGCCAGAATAGTTCACATGGGATAAACCAGAGCTGAAAAGTGAGTAGTAGTTGAGTAACAGCTATAAAAGTTTTGTTTTCTATAAATTTAGAGACAAAATGTCAAAAAGACTAGTACTTGTGTTTCTAAAATTGTGTGAACTGAAACAGGGAAGTTCAGAAAGTAGGAAGTAGGAACAGCAGGAAATTTCGCAAAAACTTGTCTTAGTCATCCCAATGTACCAGGGCAAGCTAAATACATACAAAATAGCTGTCACTTTAACACACCCAACAACCACTTTGAAAGAAACAGATACTGCCTCGGTGAAGTTTCGGTCACAGAGAATTGTGTTGCTCGTAATTTAGCTGAGTGGGCCCTTCCTCCCAACGTATCTCTGGCGGACTTTTGACCCTTAATCCAATACATAATACCTCTTAATTCTTTTCGTGTGCATTACACTTGTGCGTTTAAGCAGCGCTTTACACTTTCGCAAAAATCAGTGCATTGCAAGACGCGTATCTTGGTCGTGTGCATTTAAGTCTCGCATACATCAAATGTGTATCTTGCAAAGCGCGACATGTGTCAAGTGTGTTTTGGCTTTTGCATAAGTACAAGTACGGAGGTGATGCACAACTTAAATGTACATTAGATTGATATTTAATTTACCAAAAGAATTAAAGGAGTAATATATATTGGATTTTGCATCATAAGGGTAAAAAAACCATCTCTTGCTTTCTGAACTATTCTCTTCTTGAGTGATCAAAATCTCTAGTCAATCACCGTAATAATTTTATTACAATTAGTCGAAACTGCAGATGTGTTAAAGTTAAAGGTCTGTCGTGAATCTTTTTCTGTCGTTCTTGAAATGCAATTGTGATCGATTATACCTTAATGCTAATAACATTATTGTTTCTTTCTTGAGTTAGTTCAAGTGATACATGCTTGATTCTGCTTAAGCTAAGTAAGGTCTTGGATTCAAATTCTTTAAATGCAAAAAATTCTTTTTGAAAGCGCTAGTTCCACCATAATGTGAACATTTTCGTCTCGAACAGTATTGTCTCTGGTGGAAGATATTTATGATTTATGAAAAAAAAAAAAACTAAGATGCCATAGTCACATTTACGGTTAGCATAACATTAATCACAAGTCATGGCATTGCTAACTTTGCTTGTAACTTGTTTCTGACAGTAACTGTCTGTCTCTGAGAGGCTCAAGGGACAACGTATATAGTGAGGTTTTCTATGAGATTTATTAGCTATCTTAGAAGAGACAATCTTAAAAAAATGGGCTTCCTCCACACAGGAGATAACCCAACCCATTACCTGGCCTAATGGGGCATAAGTTGCGGCATATACATGGACCAATCAATAACTAGGGTAAGTTCATTCCACTTTGTTCTCGAGGATTTGTAAAGTTAGTAAGGGTGTAAAGCATGTAACTGTGGCTCTCTTTCCGACCTCTAATTGGATTGACATCTTGAACTTAATCCTTAAATTTGTAATGTTAGGAAGGGTTTATTAATGTTATCTCAGCATGAAGTAAGTATAATTAACTAAGTTATTCTTTTGTGGTTTATTAATATTATCCTTGTAATAACAACAAACTTGTGTACTAAATATAATGTGTAAAGATTTTCAATTTCTCAAGAGGGAGAAAAAAAACCTTTTTATTTTATTAATGACTACCTATAAGCATTATCTCCAGAATATTACTTTGCGGAAAAGATGTTGTATCAAATTAATATAAAAAAAAACTATACATAGGAAAAGTGATTGAAAAGACTTTGTAAAGGGAATGCTCTGTTTCGATAACTGATAAGAATGGCGTTCTACGGAGATGTCATAGAAACACTCTTAGAAACTAGGTGGCTAGGTCCTCCTTTTTTTAAATTTTTTTTGTTTCCTTTGGCACATCTTTATCATGTCATAGAAACAATGAAAATTTTGCTTTTTATTTTTTAAACGATATCTCATTAAGGGCTAAAAAAAAACCCTCACAGTTTGACTCTTCCTTAATTATTCTTGTAACTTTTTAAACGAGATTAGTAAAAAATTAAATTATAATTTTTTAAACAAAACGGTGGAATCAGGAATCTGGCCTGTGAGATTGTTGAATGAGAGGTCAACGGTGGCGTTACTTGGAATTTTTCCAGCAAACTCCGGTTATATGATATGTTCAGGTAACACATGGCATCACCACCAAGATCTTGGGGCAGAGTTCTATTCAACAAGTTAAAGGACAGATCTAAAACTTGCAATGTTCTCAATCCGCTAGGAAGAAATCTAGACAAGTGATTGTTCTTTAATGCAGCAACAGTTAGATTTCGCATGTTTGAAAGATTGTTGGGGACTCTCCTAATTACACCGTGCTATCACTACCACCACCTTATTATCATTATTGTTGCTACCACGACACTATCATCATCACCACTATTTTGACTACCAACTAGTCATCACTTATGATGCACCCATTTCTACCGATGTTGTTTGCAATTATTTTGATATTAAATAATATTTTTAATATATATAATATGATTTACATTTAACACATATAGTAACTCATAATGAGTCATATAACTAATCAAATATTGAAATTTCATAACATAAATATAAAGTAAAAATAATTTTTCATGCCATATTAATTTTCATATCAAATTCTATAACAGAAAATATTTGATTTATGAGTTAATTTTTCATGTTTAATTAAAAACATAAAATAAAATAAAATTTGAATTTTAAAAAACGTATCAAAAAATGTTAACCTGGTGTCAAAAAATATTGACCGCGTGTTCGAACGTATCAGTGTCTAAAACATGTCTGACAAGCATTTTTCACCCAAAAAAATATGTCGGTGCTTCCTTGGCCATCACCCATACCAATGCCGTTACTGCCACCACCAAATTTTCTCCCATGATTTATTTTCACATATTCATGTTAGTAATTTTACACATAAAAATTTCTTTTTAATTTTAACATGCAAATAATATATTTAACTAAAAGTGTTTTTCACCTATTACATCTAAATGCAAAATAGTTTTATCTTTTAAAAAAATATTTTTAAAATAAGTAAGGCATAAAAAGTTATTTTTTTAAAAGCTCATCCAAAGAGCCCTTGATATTGAATTTGTGAACTAACAATCCCTGCAGGAGAGATGACTGCAGTCGGTGGCAAAAATTGTATCCAACGGGCTTGAAGCCACACCGTGGGGGTGGGTGCATAGTGACAATGGGAGCTTAGAATTTCATAAGTGTGTACCTAGAAGGGCCCTAACCTTTTATGCAAGTGTTTTACCTGTAGGTGGTATTATTTGGGAAGGATTCAACTTCCTTATGTAGTAATTCGCAATTCGAATAAAGGGCAACCTTAGTACCCGTTTGGCTTAAACTTTTTGGTTTAACTTTTCTTCTCCGAAGAAAACAAGCCAAACACTTTTTTACGAAAGTTTTTTTTAAAAAGCAACTTTTAAAATGAAGAAAAAAAACATAAAAGTAGCTTTGTATATATAAAAACTCCTAGATGGAGCTTCTACCTTTCAGCTTACGGCTTATTTTAAAAAAATATGCATTCCCTATCAAGTGCTGTCATGTAGATCCCACGCTCAAGTTGCAATTATGTACCCTTTATGGTAATTTTAAATAGAATTGGAGCTTATATAAATTATTTTACCAAATGACTTATTTTTAAAAAGAACTTTTAAGCTAAAAAATTATATAATTTCCAAATTATTGAAAATTCAAATGTGAGTGATAAAGTCTTGTATCGGAAATGAATGAGTTAAGCAAGGAATATACAATTGAAATGATTTACAAATCTAATACCTTAAAGTTTTTGGTTGAAATGTGGTGTCGGGTTTGCTTATTGTGGTTTGTCTCTTGTGGCCATTGATGTGTGGATGCTAGTTTCCCTTAATACCCAATAGTGGTATTTGTAACGTCCCAAGTGTTTAGGAAAAAGTATAATAAAAAAAAAATATATATATATATAATAATAAAATATATATATTTTATTAATAGCAGTTGGTAGATCCCCAGGCTAGCTCGAGATAATGGACGAGGCAATTTCAGTTGATAACGATTAGTGAGTTACTTGAGTTTTGAGCTCAAGTTTGTACTCAAGAGTAAGAGGAAGATTGTTAATTTTGCTCTTTTACTAAAGCCTAATTGGGCCTAGTGTGTAAGAAGAACTCAAGAAACCTATAGCCTATTCAGCTTAAGGCTAAGGTTTCTTGGAACCCATATATATTCTATACTTATAGTTATCAGCCTCTCTAGTCTTCACTTGGTGGTTGCAGAGGCTGAGGTAAGGTCATCTCCCTGAAAGTGAGATAGTGCCAACTCACCACTCGCTCCCCCTTGAGACATAGAATGGATGGTCTACTATAGGCCAACCTCTATGAGGAGATCGTTTGTACTGCGATGCAAAGGAGATCAGTTCGTGAAGAGGAATCAAACACGAGAAGATACTGCATAGATCTGCGCGACAAGAGGTAAACATAAAATGATAATGATCTGTCGTATCTCAAACCGCAATGGTCTAAATGCTTTCGTAGATCCAATTGCGCCTACATATATAAGTGGAATGAGTCATAAAACTAATATCTAACAATTTTTAGTTAAGATGTGATGTCGAGCCTACTTATTTTGATGAATTGATGCTTATCCATTTGATAATAGTTCTGTTGGGCAAGTGACTTTTTACACAAAACGCTTACAGAACACCTAAAGGGAGGGTGAATAGGTGTTCTAAACTTTTTCTTAGTAGATCCTTAAATCTGTAAAGTCTAGAAAAAGTTAAACAATTAAGCTCAATCATCACACCCATTGTTGTAAAAAACTAGTGTAAAAACTTACGTTTTTACTAGATTGGTGCGTGTTAAAACTCAAGTAAAAACTGTCATTGGTAAAAACTGATAAAAACGCCACGTAAAAACGGTAAAAGTTTATGTTTTTACCGTTTTGACCGTTTTTACTTAAAACTAAAAATTTAATAAAAAAATATATACAAAAAAATTAATAAAAAAAAGATTTAATTTTTTTTTTAAAAAAACCTAATTTTTGTTTTCCTCAAATCATATTCACAGTATCTTAATATCTTTTTGTTTGGATATATGTTTTTTATAATTATGTCTTATAAAGCTGCAATTCTATTATAAGTTATGCTATGAGAATCGTTTTGTATTTTTGGATCATTGTGTGCATTGAAAGAAGTGGAATTATATCCTGATGAGCGATGATCCAAAATCTGCAGAGTGTATAAAGCAGTTAGAGCAGATTAATTATTCATTACTTGTTAATTATCACTGTTTATAATTTTGATAATTGGTTATGAAAAATAATTTTCCTTTTTAGATAGATAAGTGGCTCAACACACATGTTCATTATGTGATTTTTTTTTACATGCATATATATAATTTTGCATCTTGACCTTAAGTGGTAGAAAGTAGAAACTTTACGTTTCGTGTCGTTTCTACATTTTACGTTTCTACTACCCCTTTTCGTTTCTACGTAGAAACTCGAGTTTGACAACATTGATCACACCAACTCAACAAGATTGACAGTTATCAAATTATTTTGCAAGTTCAGTTCAGATAACAGTCACACAGCTATAACAATTTTACTAATTTTACCTTAGGTCCCTATACACCCAAAATGATTTCTCTATGATGTATATCAATAGAAAATGTACCTGACCTTTTATTTTACAAAGCAAACGCAGCAACAAGCTTTCTTACTCAAAACAGAAAATGATTAATTTTCAAATACCAGAAAACAGTTTAAGTGCTACAACAATTATATCAGAGCCAGTAAGGTGCTACAGCACTCTAAAAATATAACAGAAAGCTGCTACAACACTTTCACACAAGAATCAGTGTAACTGTGAGTCTCTAAACAAAATATTCAGAAATTAAATCAGAGAGACAAAAACACACGATATATCCTGGTTCACACCCACTAAACCTAAGTAGAGTGCTACGTCCAGACTGATATCGCTGCATATATTTTATTTATAACAAGTGTTCCTGTTTTACAAATACGCGTCACACAAGCAATCAAATAAAATATCAAAAATCTTCCTAGTGCCTACACTGCTCTCCAAGCTCTAAGAATTCTCTCAAGTCGAACATACGAAGTTCACCAACTCCTCTCACACAAGACCTCCACTCTCCCTAGTGGATTCTTGAGGCTCCAGGCCTTGAGACACACTCTCAAGCCAAGCACAAGGTCGCCAACCCATTCGGTTGCACCCACACACCTAAGACAGATTTTTCACACACGCACACTTCACTTTAAACAAACAATACGATATCTCAGATTTATAACAGAAAATTTATCAACCTATTACAAAGTCCTATAACACTTGATATATCAAATAAGGCACAACAACAAGCTCCAAAATGGTATGATGTATGCAGAAAATTTAGAGCACAAGTATATGTATCACAAACTGCAAATTTCCAGCAATAAGGAACTTGTATTTATTAATATCAAGTATCTAAATGATGGACATTAAAAATTCTGATTTAAACAGAAACTATCACACTATATCCAGAAAAATCATATTTGTAATTTCTCTCAAAATTTCACAAAAATTTCAGAATTAGTTCTAACTAAATCTCTTAATGATAAACCACAAGAAATCTGAATTTTAAGCACAATATTCCTCAATAAAAACAGAAAATTCAAATTTAATATACCAACGATAAAATTTCTAGAACAATTCAAGATTAGGCTTCTAAACAGTGAATCTCAAACAAAAATCTGAATTAACACAATGTATAACAAGGTATAAAAGCAAATTCAGATTTAATATTTTTAAATGATCTTTCACAAAAATTAGAAACACAAATCTTACACAAAGAGCATCAAGATTTTTATTATTTTTACTTAAAATCAAAACAGAGAAATTAGAATACTCACAATGTATCAAAATAAAAACAGAAAATCAAATTAACAATATCAAGTCTCAAGAATATACCAAATGATGCTCAAAACAAGGTTTAAGATATTACCTCAAGAGATATGAAATTTTCAGCAAAGTAAAATAGAAAATGTGATTAGGGTTCTTCAATCTTAGTTCCAAGAATCTTGAATTAAATTCTTCCAAACTTGTAGAATCATGAACAACACTCCAAATCTCCCAATCTTGACTCAGAAATCGATCAAGATACCCTGGTGCACTTTGTTTAGGGTTCAAGAAGAGAAAATTTATTGATGGAAATTTGGGGATTTTTGGGAGGAAGATGAATACAAGGTGTTGTATCAAACACTCACACACACTCTATTTTTTGCTGATCGAAGATGAAAGAATGAACAACAATTTTCAAAGATGAGAAAGTGAGCTCTATTTTCACGCAAAAATGGCAGAGAGAAAGAACACTTACGAATCAGAAGAAGTCTGTGAATGAATTTCAAATGATTCTTCTATCCTTTTATTATTATATAGTATATCGCTTTTAAAGAAAGCTGAACTATCACGTTTTTGCGTTGGAAAAATCAATCAATAAAACAATATATTATATATTAAAACCCAAACTTCACACACACACATATATATATATAAATCAACCAACGTATAAGAACCGTTGTAGACTTTGTTTCTTTATATATATATATATATATATATATATATATATATATATATAATTGATTTGGTTTTATTATATTACTTTTACTTTTTGATTTTTATTAAAACATATTTTTAATTGATTTTTTTATTTATTGAACTAAATCCATAACAAAACAAATTAATCTAAAAAAATATATGCATGTAATGCTAATGCAATGGAGTTTGATATCATACTTAGTGATATATCTAATGTGTTACAAAAAATCTAAAAATTTTCTAACCCAAAATTTTAGCATCTTCAAATTGAGTTCTTCATGCTTTGACATCATCAAAACCATTTAGGCATAATCTACTTGAATTTAGGAGGTAGTTCAATTTCTTCCTTGGACTCCCTTCATCACCCAATATGTTAATAGTTCGGCGATATGGGCGACTCATTTCTTAAAAGTTACAACTATGCTAGAAAACTATTGGGTCCAATCCAAGGTCCATCCTAAGAAAATAAATAACAAATAAAATGATTTCAGTAGGAGGAGAAAAAGGAATCAAGATAGAATCTATTCCTTGAAAATTAGCAAATGAATTAACAGAGATATAGTCAATGAACTTAGCACAATTACAATACACACATTGAATCCAACCACAAAAACCTATTAGTCAATCATGAGTACACTTTTTTTTCTACAAAACCATTTGGCAAATCATGGTTTATTATTGGCTATAATAATATGAGGAGCAAGAAGACGAGGACGGGATCTTATCAAGAACTTGTAGCACCTCTTTCATTGGTGGCCTTTTCTGTGGAACACTAGATACACAACTGTACCCTAACTTGAAATAGGCCAACAAGGCCTCCTCCTTACCCTCCATCTCAACACGAATAGCGACATCAGCCATCCGCAAGGCCCGGTTCTTATCCTCAACCAAAAGCCCAGGCCCTTGGCCCATGTCATCCAAAACCACAACCTTCCCCGTTAGCAACTCAAGAAACAAGACCCCAAAAGAGTACACATCCCACTTCGGGTGAGGCTTCAAGTTCCTGAGTGACTCAGGAGCATGGTAAGGAGATACACCGCTTATTGAGCTCGGGCTCGGGCTCGGGCTAGGCCCAAACGTGATGTCTTGGAAGCTTTCACGCGAGGCCGTGGATCTCTTGCTCCCAAAAATACGTGAAGACCCTCCGGCTTTATAGCTGGTGTCACCCGTCACTATTCTCTCAAGCCCAAAGTCTCCAATCTTGGGTTCCATGTCATTGCCCAATAGAATATTGTTAGGCTTCAAATTTCCATGCACGTGCTTTTTCTCGTGGAGGTAAGCTAGCCCACGTGCCACCCCTTTCGCTATCTTGAGTCGGACTTCCCACGGTAAATGACTAGGCGAGGAGCCCACCTTCCCTGACATTCCAAGCACACAATATTACTTTATCATCCCAAAAACATTGACCAAAGTCGAAGCACTAAAACATAAAAATTAGTAGGGCTTGGATTTCATATTTATTAAAAATATAATAAAAAATAATGCACACAAATAGAAGGATCACAATATGTTTTTCTCAAATTAGTATCATTATTTTTCCTTTTGCATAAGTTTCCACTAAGAACAAGCATTTTGTGTAAAATAGGTCAGAATAATAGCACTGATAAAACTAAGTGAGTGGAAACATAAAATGGTCCTATTTTCAGTGTCACTTTGAGGATTTTAGAAGAGTGTGACAACAGCAAGAAACAATGGGCATATTGGGTGCTCCCAATTATGGGCACGCGCATCCATATCAGAAAATAATTGGGACCAAATAATGGTGTGACTCAATTGGTGCATAAAAGTTGAGTAAATAATAGAGATAAAAGTATATGTTCGATTTTCTTCGACATATCTTTAAAAGAGGTTTAAAATCTTAATATTCAACTTTCTCCGAACAAAATTGCCTCTAATGAAAAAGTGATTTATAAAAAAAAAAAAAAGGGCAGCCGTGGGACAACCCTTGACATTACTTCTCGACATGGTTGACCATTGATGCATTAAAGTAAAGGGGTTCAGTTGCACCTACTACACCGTCAACGTCATATCTTTTAAGCAAAGCGCATTTTAGTTAAACCCAACGCAACATGCTAACGTGCACAAGAACAGGAAAAAAGGGGTGAAGGGACTTACTGTAACGAACACTGGCAAGGCTGCCATTAGGAACGAAGTCATAGACGATGAGCTTCTCATCGTGTCCCCAGTAGAAGCCACGAACCCGAACAAGATTTGGGTGAACCAGTTTAGCTATGACCCGAACCTGATTCTCGAAGTCCTTGAACCGCTCCACGCCACTCTCACCGATTCTGCGAACCGCTAAGGACGTTCCATCTTCAAGCACAGCCTTGTACATTATGCTTGAACCGGTTGCACCCAATATGTACGCTGAGGCTTTCAGTAGTGTTTCCAATTCGAGTTCTCTTTCACCATCAACGGTCACGAGAGTACCCGTTTTGTTCCCTTGTTGATTCTGATTTTCATGACCCTTCTTCTGGTTCTGCCCCTCCTGTGCTTCCACGTCACTATCAGAAGAGCTCGTGGACTCCGAGGATTCTTCTTCCTCTGCTCTTTTGCGCAAGCACGACCACCTCGTGAACCCTCTTGACTCCGAGGTTGATGAGGAACTGTCACTCCTTGCTGCAGCTGCTTCGTTCTTTATTACACTCTCAGCCTCCTTCTTTCTCTTCAATCGATACACGTACACGAAAATCGTGGCTAAGATTCCAATGCCTACTATATCTCCCACCACGATTTCTATAATCGTTCCTCGTCTGAGGCCACTCTGTTTTTTCTGAGAAGATGATCCGGTTGGTGCCATGGGAGAATCAAATGTCTTTGGAATCGCAGCTATTGCAGGAGGTGATGTAGGATCAGAAACTTTTGGTTCAGAGGATGGTGAAGAAGGAATAGGACATGATTTTTTTGTTGGTTCACCGCATAGATCAACATTCCCAAAGAAAGAACTTGGCTTCTGATTAAACAAAACGGTCGAATCTGGAATCTGGCCTGTTAGATTGTTGAATGAGAGGTCAACGGTGGCGTTACTTGGAATTTTTCCCGCAAACTCTTGTGGGATTTTCCCAGAAAATCGGTTATAGGATATGTTCAAGTAACGCATGGCGTCACCACCGAAGTCTTGGGGCAGAGTTCCATTCAACAAGTTAAAGGACAGATCCAAAACTTGCAGTGTTCTCAATCCGCTAGGAAGAAAGCCAGACAAGTAATTGTTCTTCAATGCAGCAACAGTTAGATTTTGCATGTTTGAAAGATTGTTGGGTACTTTCCCCACCAAGGCATTATCAGAAAGATTAAGAAACTGAAGATTCCTGAGCTGTACTATGGATTCTGGAACCTCCCCTGTTATGAAGTTATTAGACAAGTTAAGAAACCGAAGCTCGGAAGCTTGGAAAAGTGGAGAAGGAAGAGACCCGTTGAGTGAATTGTTGGAAAGATCAAGAATTTGGAGGTGCTCAATGGAACCCAGATCGGAAGGAATAGAACCCACAAGCCTAGAATGTGGTAGAGACAACCCAGTAACGCGATATTGTGTAGCGTTTGTTGTTGTTGTTGCTGCACCTGGTACAATCGAACAATCAACTCCATTCCACGAACACGGTGTCTCATCGCTGTAGTTCCAGGTTCCAAGAGCTAAGAGTGGATCACTCAGCACAGCGTACTTGAACGAAAGCAACAAAACACCATCTCTACTTAGGCCACAACATTGGTTAAAATTAGTAACGAGAAGAAGGAGAAGAACAAGTTCAAGAATTCTCCACCATGAAGGGAGACTGACACTCGTGTAGCTCATGATTTTACAGAGTGATCCCACATTTCTCCAAATAAGAACGGAGAGAGAAAGAGGTTTTAAGGAGGTAACAATGATTTATTGTGACCGGACAGAGAACCATGTGGATGGAATATATAGTGAAAAAAATAAAAAATAATGTGGGAAAAGGTTGCACATAAACAGCTCACCAAAACTCGAACCTCTTACAAATATGCTTTCTGTGCAGCTACGCTGCTATTATTTATGGTTGAGCTCGAAATATTTAATTGCTCTACTAGTTTTTGTTGTTGTTGTTGTGCTCTCTCTCTCTCTTTGTAGTACTCTACTTGTAAAGTGATGTGAGTATAGCATCTTTTCTACTTACTACTAGAGACATGCAGGTGGAGTTGGAAACATTTGTTAACTCTTCAACTTTGCTTGATTTGATTGACTTCAGTGATAGTCCTCAAATTATTCAAATCCCTGTGTGAATATAATTAATTCCTTGGCTAATATTATTTATTTCATTTTCAAAGCCGGTTACGTTTAAAAAATTGACCTCTCTATTGTAAAAAAATGGAAAACTGTACGACTTTGTTATAGTCATTGCTGTCATTTGTTTTCTTCTACTTTCCTCTCAATAGATAAAAAATAATCAAAGTCTAGCAAATCGATCTGGAAAAAAATAAAAATAAAATAAAATTTATCATTTAGTGATTCTAATTTTTTATTTATTTACTTTAAAGAATCTTATCATTATCCGTCACTAATTGGATACCATTTATTTCGTATTTAGTAGCATTCGAACGAACAGGAAAGCTGGAAAGGGAGAGATCAATGAACCGATGGGGAAATGTTTTTAAAAAGAGAAACAAAAATAAGCACATTATCTTTTTCTTTGTAATGATTTATGAACCAACAAAACATATAGTAATACCATTATTGAAGAGGGTCCCAAGACGTAATACTAGTATCTCGTCACAACGTCATTATTGGAATAATTAATGGAAAAAGAAAAAGAATATCCCTGGTCTCAATTCAATTTCGCACCATTTCCAATTGGAATGGCGGTGTACGTGGAGGTCATGCCATGTATGAACATATTTAGGACCAGCCCACATTGAATTGCAATACCGGGAGAAGATATGGCCCCATTAATTAGCAATGGTGACAATAAATACATATTACATAGTACAATATCTAATCACCCATCTTGTTTTCTTTTATAGTTAACGATGAACTATAAGTCTAATCTCAAACAGTGATTAAGATTGCTCAAAAACAAATCTATAGTATTAAAATTCTGTGTGAAAAGGTATCATTATTTTGACGGTGGACAAAAACGAATCGGACCCCTATGGCTATATCTGTCTGTTTACATCTTTTAAGAGACATAAACAAATACTGTAGATTTGTGATTACATTATTTGCAAGGTAGCATCCATCCAAATTTTGGGCAACATTTTTGGTCTTGCATAGTACGGAGCAAGCTCTTTTCAGACTTGAGGAGCTTTCGCATTCAGATTTCGAATCACACATGGGAATGCATTATAACTTGCATTATCATCTTATTCTTTATTAGATTAGCTCCTGCATTTTTTTAATATTTGGTGGCAGCTTTACTGAACTCTTATTTTTAAAAAAACAAATAGGTAAAAAAGTAGGCAATTACCCTTTTAAAATTTGATTAAACCCAAGATTCAAAAGGTCCGATACCTACTTTATAATGGTGGAAAATTCATTTGGCAAACATGATCTAGACTAAAGTTCATTCAACTTTTACTTTCTAGCTCTATTACTAGTAAAAGCTGCTTTAATTTTTTTACCAATTAAGATCAACCCTTTTATTCTTTGCAAGGAATAAAAGGTTAAAAAGGCTCTTATAGCATATACTTCTTGCTTTTCTTTAATACTCTGTTCTAAAGGTGGAGGTTGGGGCCATGGCTGTTCGAGGAAGATGACCAAAAAAAGTAGCTTCAAGAACGGTTAGACTATGGAGGTTCGATAGATGATCTAAGATGCACCAAACCAACGGTTAGGATTGTGACTGAATGTTAACTAAAATTAGCGCTAGAGCACTCTACTCTACTGAACTCTGAAAGTAACATATATACATAGTTATATTTGCTAAAGCATAACCAACCCCCATTGGGAAATTTAACATAACAAAGACTAGTAAATATTGATACCAACCAACTCCAGCAACAGAGAAAACAAAAGTTGTGAAAAAGAAAAAAAGAAAAGAAAAGGGACTTGCAAATATATATTTTTTGTGATGGATTTAGTGAATGTCTATGTCATTTCTTAAATTCTTTCATTTAATGCCTTTTGTAGGTGAAGTAATCTCAAACTTGCAAATTCATATTTTTTGTGGTTACTTTAGTGATGTCTATGTCATTTCTTAATTCTTTCATTTAAGACCTTTTTGAAGGTGAAGTAATCTCAAACTTTGTGAGAAGATTCTGCACTCTATGCCTTTAAGTTGGTGTACAATGATTAAGGGCCAAAAAGAAATTTGACTATTCATTGAGCAAATGTAACACTTTATTCAGTGGCGCCTAGCGACCCATAACGTTTGTTTTTGCCTTTTTTCTTTCATCAACATTGAACAGAACAACATGGCTGTTCCTTTGAACTCAGAAAGCCTTTGTACAACTTTGCTTCCCCCAATGAACGGATCGTGTTTCTCCCTTCCTTGTTCAATAAGTTAACCCGTGGAATCTTCAAATCTCTTGACATTTTGCTAAGTTGATCAGCAACCAAGCGTTTTTAACAGAGAAATAGAGAGACTGAAAGATTAATTAGTTAATTTGACTCGGCCAAAGAGAACGAAAATCAATGAGGAAAGTAGGGTGAAAAACTTGTCTACAAAGATAAGTTGAAGGAATGAAAGGGTGGTTTCAGTAGTTGAACTTCGGTAAGTGGAGTCGACCCCGTGAATGTGAAGGCATGGCATGACTTGGTCCAAAGTGTAACAAATATTAAAAAATGTGTTTCATGGGACACTTGGGTTCAAGTCCTTAGTGGCTGCTCCTGAACACCAGGCTAACTACGGTTTGTTTCTCACTGGCATCTTGTCTTGTGCTTTGTCTATCATTAATTCAGATTTGTACAACTTGATTCACACATGCATGCATAATCTTAGTTGGGAATATATGCATATTTTACTTCGGATCAAGTTACATAAAAACTTATAGGTCATTAGATTATTTTGGAGGGGAGAGGGGGGGAAATAACTTACGACATGTTATATTTACAAATTTTTTTATTTACTTTTTCTTACAAACTACATTATTTACTTTCAGAAGAACACTGGTGACATTATCTTATTTCCTCGGAAGAAGATAATGTAATTTATAAAAATTTGTAAACGAATTCTTCCCCAATAACTTATTCCAAATTATTATAAGGTGTAAAGTGATCTTGTAGTGTGATCGTGAACAACATTATGTTATGGTTAATTAATGCCAATGGCCTACTAATTAAATAATAATGATTAATTGTAACACCCAGAATTCCGACACAAATGCTTACACATGAAGCTAGCACATGGCCGAGCATCGGAATAATATTAACGACATCTTCACTTCATTAATCACCACCGTGCGATTCGACAATTTTAAATTTTCAGATTTTATTCAGTTAATTACGTGGACAATTGTTATTTGCTAAGACTCGAGAATCAATATTCTCGAGAATGGGAAACTACTCAAAATAGTAGTAGGTTGCCAATAACGAATTTTGCTCT
Source organism: Gastrolobium bilobum (assembly GCF_033153095.1). NCBI lineage: Eukaryota > Viridiplantae > Streptophyta > Magnoliopsida > Fabales > Fabaceae > Gastrolobium > Gastrolobium bilobum. The sequence continues at coordinate 335,617 of NW_026899052.1, forward strand.
CGGACTAGAATAATATTTTTTTTTTTCAATATTGGTTGACCGTAATTTTGGACGGACTCACTATTATTGATAAAACATTTTAAAATTAAAATATAGAGAGAAAATAGTAAATTTGTGGTCTTTTATGAAACTAATATGTACGTTTTTTTTTCTTTCTAAGTTTTTAATGGAGATTAGAGAAATAAAAATGATTCAACAATTGTTTGTTTAAAAGTGCAACTCCTCCTGCTTTTGTAATTACATTTGAAGACAATAAGAAGGCAAAAATTCAAAAAGATAAAATAAAATAGTACAATAATGTAATAATATTAAGTATTAACCCCATAAATAATATACTAAGGAATAATTTAAACGCATAAAAAATTTCTAATATTTTTTGTGAGTTACCTATTTTATTTTATAAAAAAATGAATTAATATTATGATTTATTTAAAAATATTTTATAGCTCGTTAAACTCGCAATTTTTTTAATAAATTTATGGCATTCCAATAGTTGACTACTACGGTTTAATAAAATCAATGTAAGGCTGAACTTAACATAGTTTTATAAAAAAGTTAACAACATTATATTTTAATATATAATTAATTCTCCTCACACTCCGTAATTTAGTATATTGTGACCTTTCCACGTGCCTCTTTCTCATATCTTTTAACTTTTCATTCAAAATTGTTCCCGACCTAGTTTTAGCCAGTAACATTATATGGTGCTTTTTTTTTTCTTTTGTGGGCACATTATATGGTGTTTTAAATATAATAATAATTATCAATTTATTCTTACGATACAGAATGAGACTTGTGTTAGTTATTTAGTTTCACTTTGTATAATTCAGTTAGCTTTTTCCCGCCTTTGATGTAAGTAACACAGGTTGTATAAATACGAGAGAAATGAATGAAAACACTGAGAAAGTATTCAGAATCAAAATGTTTATCATGAAATTTGAGATGGTATCAGAGCCCTAAATTGGGGCTCTGGTATCGCAGTGAGAGAAACTTAGATATTTTTCTTTTCTACAATGGCGAACACTGGACCCGACGATGCTTCTGCTATAGTAACACCACCACTGTTAGCAACTGCATCTTCCATGGCAACTCCAATAGTGCCTGATTACTATAAAAATCATTCTCATCCATTTTTTCTACATCCAAATGAATCGCCGTCCACAGTTCTGGTTCCTCAACTGTTGAATGGAAACAATTACCATACGTGGGCTCGAGCCATGACAGTTGCTCTTATTTCGAAGAACAAGATAGGTTTTATTGACGGAAGCATCGATCCACCATTGGAAACTGATTCTTCCTATTTTGCTTGGGACCGATGCAATAATATGGTAAACGCATGGATCCATTGTTCAATTTCGCAAACAATTGTTCAATCAATCATATGGATCGAAAAGGCTCGTGATGTTTGGGTTGATCTTTGTAATCGATTTTCTCGTTCTGACATTTTTCGGATCTCTGATCTTCAAGAGGAGATCTACCGTTTGAAGCAAAGAGACAAAGGTGTTACAGAGTATTTTACTGCATTGAAAACTTTGTTTGATGCATTGGAGAACTTGAAGCCGTTACTGATGTGCAGTTGTGCTATCAAATGTTCTTGTGGTGGATACCTAAAGATGAGAGAGTATCGTGAGCGAGATCATATCATCAGATTTCTCAAAGGATTAAATGAACAGTTTTCACAAGTTAGATCCCAAATCATGTTGCTCAAACCTTTGCCTGATGTCACTCAAGTGTTTTCAATGGTGGCTCAACAAGAACGTCAATTTCAAGGTGAAGGTCAGGCAGGTAACATCATGAACAATCAATCTTTTGCTGCATTTTCTGATATTGTTCCCTTTCGAAGGAATCATGGTGCTCGAGGTTTTAGGGGACGAGGCAGAACTCCATTCAACAACTATAGTGGAGGTCGTATTCAATCTGCAAAAATATGTACTCATTGTGGCAGATCTAACCACACTGTGGAAACGCGTTTCCATCTTCACGGTTTTCCACAGGGATACATGCCACGCACTACAGTTTCCCATGCCACCAATAATGTGATGCAGAATAATCCTGATGCTTTGGTTCACAAATCAGATTCATCCTCAACTGTTACTCTCTCGAATGATCAATATCACCACATTCTCAATTTGCTTGAGAAGAATACTATAGCTCCTAACAATGCCGGTTCTGCCACTCATGCCACACATTTCACTCAAGTATCTAATCTCAACACTGAATTGATAACTCAGCCAGGTAACATAGATATTCATTGGATTTTGGACACTGGTGCCACAGATCATGTGACATATTTGAGATCTCAGCTTACACAATTGACAAAAATACAACCCATTTCCATACACTTGCCTAATGGTTCTACTGTACTTGCAGAATATTCAGGAACTGTTCATGTTTCACCCAGTCTTATCTTACTTGATGTTCTTTATGTTCCACAATTTAGAGTCAATCTCATTTTAGTTACCAAATTATTAACCACCATTCCATGTTCCTTAACTTTTCATGGTTCATATTGCCTTATCCAACAGATCCATACCCAAATGAAGATTGGTATTGCTGAGCAGCACAATGGGCTATATGTGATTATAGGAAAGACTGTCAGAGAGGATTGCTCGATGCAGAATACTGGCATTAACGGAGATACTCAAATCTGTAATGTACGCAAACAGGATTCGGTTCTTTGGCATAAAAGACTTGGCCACATACCACATGCTGTTATGAAGCAGATGTCTATTAGATTTCCTTTTGTTTCTTGTGATTGTTCACACGTTTGTGACACATGTCATTTGGCAAAACAGAAACAATTGCCATTCCCTATTTCTGAGACAAAATCATTGCATAGTTTTCAGCTTATTCATGTCGATATTTGGGGACCATTTGCTACTGCTTCTCTTGAGGGTTATAGATATTTTTTAACTATAGTATATGATTACTCCAAATTTACTTGGGTGATGCTAATGAAACTAAAATCTGAGGCTGCAGCCCATGTACAGAATTTTGTGGATTTTGTTGAGACTCAATTCAAGACTACAATTACTGTCATTCGTAGTGATAATGGTAGGGAATTTTTTATGGCTGATTTCTATTCACAAAAGGGTATTATTCATCAATGTAGTTGTGTAGAATGTCCTCAACAAAATGGTATAGTAAAGAGGAAACATCAACATATTTTGAATGTGGCTCGCACACTTCTCTTTCAGTCTAACATACCAATTTCTCTTTGGAATTATGCAGTCACACACGTTGTTCATATTATTAACCGCACCTCAACCCCTATTTTGGCTCACAAGACACTTTTTATGAGGTCCTTTATAACCAACTTCCAACCCTTCTTCATTTAAAGGCTTTTGGTTGCCTTTCTTTTGCTTCCACTCTTCATGCTCATCGTTTTAAATTTTCTCTCCGAGCCTGTAAATTTGTTTATTTGGGACATAAAGCTGGTGTTAAAGGATCTCTATTATATGACCTGTTGTCTAGGGAAATCATTTTATCAAGGAATGTCATCTTTTATGAAAACCATTTTCCATTTCTTGACAACACAGATTCTTCCCTTTCTTCTCAGCCTTCACTTTCTAATACACCTAGCTACCTTTCCTACCCGAACCATCTCTAGACCTTGATCAATTTTTCTTTCCTCCCAATTCCCACTTTCCTAATCATTCAAACACACATTCTGTCCCTACTTCTTCTTTACCAGAAGATACAGTGCAGCCACAAAGGAATTGTTGTGATCATATACCAGAAAGAGGACACTCCTTATCTGTTACTGAAGATTCTTTATCATCTGTCATTGGGAATCATATACCAGTTACAGTTTCTGAAACAGCTAAACCTCAATTACCACAGCCTCGAAGATCTACCAGGACAAGAGCACCTCCTCGATACCTTGACCAATATCACTATAGTCCCATCACTACTCAACATACTAATTTTTGTGAGGGTAAGTTTCTTTCCATACCATCCAAGCATTCTATTTCTACTGTTCTTTCTTATGTCAATTGTTCATCTCAATATTCACATTTCTGTCACAATATTTCCACAAATAATGAACCTTCTTGTTACACTCAAGCTGTTAAATCAATTCATTGGAGACAAGCAATGGAAGCAGAACTTCAAGCTTTGGAGCTAAATAATACCTGGAGACTTGTTGATCTTCCACCCAATAAACAACCTATCCAATGTAAATGGATTTACAAGATCAAATACCATTCAGATGGGTCCATTGAACGTTACAAGGAAAGGTTGGTTGCCAAAGGTTTCACACAATTAGAGGGAGTGGACTTCTTTGATACATTTAGTCCAGTGGCCAAACTATCTTCTGTTCGAATTCTTCTCTCCATTGCAGCTGCTAAGGGCTGGTTTATCCATCAATTAGATGTGAATAATGCTTTTTTACATGGGGATCTTTTTGAAGAAATATACATGGTCCCTCCACAAGGACTGGTTCTCCCTAAACAAGGACAAGTGTGTCGTCTTCAAAAGTCCATTTACGGATTAAGACAAGTCAGTCGTCAATGGCATGCAAAGTTATTTGACTTTCTCCTTTCTATAGGATATACTCAAGCGCACTCTAATCATTCTCTTTTTGTCTTGCACAACCAGCATTCCTTTACTGCATTACTTGTTTATGTTGATGACATTCTCCTTTGTGGCAATAATTTGTCTGAAATTACACGAGTCAAGAACTTGCTTGATGCCCAATTTCGCATCAAGGATCTAGGTGAATTGCGTTACTTCCTTGGATTAGAAATTGCTTGCTCATCCAAAGGAATTGTATTAAATCAACGCAAATATACCCTTGATATAATTAAGGATGCTGGTCTACTTGAAGGCAAATTTGTTTCTTCTCCAATGGACTCCTCTGTCAAACTTCACAGCAACCAAGGCACTCCTCTGCCTGATCCTTTTCCATATAGAAGGCTTGTTGGACGTTTATTATACCTTACCAATACTCGACCTGACATATGCTTTGTTGTTCAAAGTCTTAGCCAGTTTATTTCGGCACCTACCACTACTCATATGGCTGCTGCAAAGCGTGCTGTTCGCTATCTCAGACAAGCCCCTGGCACTAGTTTATTGTTTCCAGCTGTAAATGACTTGCGTGTGCAAGCTTTTGCTGATTCTGACTGGGCAACATGCCCAGAGAGCCGCAAATCAGTCACATGCTTTTGTGTCTTCATTGGCTCTTCTTTGGTGACTTGGCGTACGAAGAAGCAGTCCACCGTTAGTCGTTCATCGACTGAAGAAGAATATCGTGCCCTTGCAAGTCTCTCATGGGAAATCCAGTGGGTGCAATATTTCTTCCAAGATCTCCATCTGCCATGGCCACACCCAACTTCCGTCTACTGTGATAGTCAGTCTGCCATCCACTTGCACATAACCCCATGTTCCATGAAAGATCCAAACATATTGAAATTGATTGTCATGTTACTCGCAGTAAGATTCAATTAGGTTTGCTTCGTCTCCTTCCCATTGGCACTTCTCATTAGGTTGCTGATTCTTTTACCAAACCATTGGGTCGTGATGCATTTTCGGTTGCTGTATCCAAGCCGGGGATGTTTGACATACATCGTCCAACTTGTAAGGGGGGGTCTTGGAGTTAAATAGTCCCACATCAGAAAAGGCCAAACTAACTCTTTACATTGTAATGCTAAGATTATGACACGTGTAAAAGTGAAACAAAATGAGACTTGTGTTAGTTAGTTAGTTTCACTTTGTATAATTCAGTTAGCTTTTTCCCGCCTTTGATGTAAGTAACACAGGTTGTATAAATACGAGAGAAATGAATGAAAACAGTGAGAAAGTATTCAGAATCAAAATGTTTATCATGAAATTTGAGATTATATGGTGTTTTAAATATAATAATAATTACCAATTTATTCTTACGATACAAAAGCATATTCAACACTAAACCTTTTTTTTACTTAGTACTATTTAACTTCTTATATAAAATAATTTATAATGATTGAATAAGATTAATATTTCTCATGTTGTAGGAGATAATTTTATCTGCTACACACATATAAAAGTGTGTGGATGTGGGGCATATGTGAGGCTATATGAAAAAAAGAGAAAGAAAATAATTGAATTTTATACATTTTTATGTGTGTGTAGGAGATAAAATTATCTCATACAATATGATAAACATTAATCCCTGATTGAATACATAGTAACTTACATCACCAAACTAAACTAATTTTCCAACCTAACAATTCATCATAACTCGAACTTCGTCAAACATCTCTAGTTTTGTATTAGGAAAAACTTTAGGTATATTTAAGGGAGGTAAAACGTGTCATGACTTGCAGGTCGACCCATGATATGACACGTTAAAATGCAGTCGAGTTTGACCCGTGGAATAAAATAGGTCCTGGACGAATTTGGATAAGTGACACAAAGTGTCGTGTCATGAGTTGGCCCACGAGATTCGGGTATCAACTTGGAATTTTTTTTATATAAAAAAAAGTTAAAATTTTGGTGATTTTGACATAACTTATTGTGGGTCACGAGAAGTGGCGGAGCCAGGTTTATGAATTACGGGGGGCAAATTTTTTTTTTGTTACCCATTCAACCATACACTCTTCAATCCATTTTCGCTCTTTTCTTCTTATTCTATTTTAATTTTTCACATGAATTTACCACTACACTCTCGGAAGGAATTGTGGTTTAATCATTATTTTATAATTTAATTTTAATATTAAAATATTTATACTATTAATTGTTTATATATTAACAAATCTTCCAATCAATTTAGATGTTAAAATTCATTTACTCAGATAATATGAAATTTATCCTACAAAAAGAAAAGATAATATGAATTTTTTTGCAATGTATCCAAATTATTATTATTTTTAATTTTCATCAGCATTATCCTGATTTATTATTATCCTTTCATTTCCTTGATTGTTTGTTATGAGGTGAATTACAGCGATCTCAATTCATCTAGAATCTTCATCAAATATTGGGAGCCCCTCACCGTTGGATCATTTCACAAGGACACGTGCATGACGCAGTCCAATATCCACCCAACTTGAATAATAAAATGTAGCCACAAATTCATAAAATTACAATGTCCCTACCACGTCATCTCTCCACTTTATACATTGACACCACTCTCCCTTTACCTCTCACCACTTTATACAGTCTACGAATTCTCTACATTATCCCCTACTTTCTCGTACTAGTTCAGTTCTCTTTTAGTTTAACTCACAAACACAGCTTCTCTTCAAGTCTAAGAATCCAAACACAATGACGTTTTGCAGGGAGAAGTTGAGAATGGAAGGGGGCGATGAGTCCTTGGTTACACCCTTGATCTCCTTAAAAGGTCAGCTCACCTTTAACATTCCATTGATTTTTTTTTTTCAGAACTTGGGGGGAGGAGAGGGTGGCGGCTGCCCACCCTAGCCTCCCCTGGCTCCGCCTCTGGTCACGAGTCAACCCGCGTACTTTATTTAATTTTCCCCTTTTATTTTTATATTTTAGAAAAAAATTGAAATTTCAATTTTTGCGTGTCAATCCACGTGACTCGCGACCTGCAGCGGCTTGTGTTTGAGTTGGACAGTTTGACCCACGGGTCAGACCTTTACAAGACACAAATCTAACCTGCCAGCACGTTTTTCCACCTCTAGATATATTATGTGCAGAAATTTAACATACATTTGATTTGGATATTGATTTGTCCAATAATTATTGGGCTGAATCACACACTGTTAAGCTCAAACTATTAGATGCTTAGATCTTAGTTAGGGTTGGTTCTGCTGGATGAAATTTTGCTAGATGATTTGACTGGCTCCAGTTCTTGGTATTGATTGAAAAGACTGAGGGGAGATACCTGCAATACATTTTGATGCTCAAGTCAAAAAATATTCGAGATAGTTAAGTCTGAATTGGAAGATGATTATACCTAGGCTTAGAACCTCTATATACAGTGTTGTTAAACCCGACCCGGGCATTGACCCGGTCGGGGTACTGGGTCACTGGGTCACTGGTCGGACCGGTGGGTCACTGGTCGGACCGGTTGACCCAGATATATATAGATATATAAAAATATATATAAATATGAACATATAAATTCAATTATATCTTCCATATCTAAAATAAATTAAACAAGGTTCACTAAATAAGTTAAAAAAATGAAGCATAAATAAATAAAAGTGCATGCTATTACTATGTCAATTTAAATGGCAACTCAGAATCCCCATAAACATACCTCTCAATGACATTGAACTCATATTTTTCAAATTCAACTACATTAAAATGACATATGTTACATTCTCTAATTTATTATTCCACAAATTGCTTTAGTATTGGAAACTAAGAGGTCATTGTAGAAGAGTATACTAGCAAATAAAATTATAAAAAGTTGTTAAAATGAGTTTTACATTTTTTTTATAAGATGAAACAATTTTGATTTTTTTTTTAAATGCATGACCCGACTGGGTCACCGGGTTTGGTCGGGTTTGTCCGGGTCGATGCATGACCGGTCCAATGCTTAACCCGAACCGGTCTGATGACCGGTTCACCGGGTTCCGGGTCAACCCGGCCGGGTCGGGCCGGGTTTGACAACATTGTCTATATATATAGTTGATGAGCATCTTGGTTATGATGCCTTGGTATGCCAATGGTCATTCTTATTGGTGGGCAGGATTGGTATTTGAAGCGATCTTGGTACGGGATGCCCAATGTCATGTTATACCTTGTAGGTGCAGTCATAAGCATGTACCTATCCTTTAGCCATTAACTATTAAGGGGGTAGTAGAGTTCTAATCAGTTGATGTAGTGTGGCCGTAATTGACTGAGCAGCTGATGTTGTGGGATTGTCAAGATACGCGAGATGGTCTTGTTTCCTTCTCCTAAAAGTAATAGTCGTTGGGTCCACTAGTATTCACTAGTTAGGCCTGTAATCCCATGTGGGATAAGACCAGATCCGATATATTGCACGGGAGAGTTAAAAACTTATTTTTACAAAAGTTAATTTCAAAATGCATATGTGATTTATATGTTACAAATCACAATCTAATTAGTTGAAATTATACACATAATATTCATTTAGTTCAAGATTACTGATAATTGATATTTAATGATATATAACATATAAGAGGAGTAGAATAGCAACACAGGGATATGATTGTAATGACAAAGGTTTTTAATGAGTTATCCATCCAAATTCAATCAAGTCAAATTGCATTCTCATAAATTAGATTAAATTATTTATTATTTTAATGTATAAGAGAATTTTAATCACATTCGATGAATAAATCTATAAAATACAATGCATTGATAAATCTATATGTTAAATAATCATATCAAATTTAATATAACGTGTCAAATGTGTCCTTACTAATAAATGATAACCACACTTTAAACATTTAATCTTCACAAGAAATTGAGATCAATGCTCTTCTTATTAATATCATCGTGAATTGCATAACTTCGAAGGAATTGAATAATATTATGAAAAGAGGCTAAGTTCAGTTCCATTAAACTTGGTAGGGGGATAAAAATTGGAGACCCTATCTCCTTGTATTTTTGTTGTTTACATGAAAAAATTGCCTTACATTATTAGGTACAAAGCTTTGAAGTCGATGTCTACTATTAAGGGTGGCCCTAAATAGCCCACCTTCTTTTTACTGAGGACCTTTTACTATTTCTCGAAGCTAATGTTAATTAGATTAGAGTTGTCATGCAGTGTTTACAAACTTTTGGGGATGCTTCAAATAAAAAAGTCAATGTTAAGAAGACTAGTATATACTTTTCAAGAAATATGGAGGATCATATAGCTTTGGATATATCCCAAACCTGTGATTTCAAGGTGACTAAGAATTTAGGGAGATATTTAAGTGATGTGATAAAGCATGGTAAATGTTGTAATGCGAAATTAAGAAATTAAGAAGAAGATCAGAAGCAAAAATTTTACTTGGTTCAGAAAATAGGGTTACCTAGTTTCCTACATCCAAGGGTTAAAAGGGATTAAACTCCCATGTACTTTCACTATAAAAGAATATGAGTACAAAATAATACACACAAAGGTCAAGAACGACCAATTGCCAAATATAACCCAAAAGCCTAAAATCAAATTTTTTTTCCTAACCCTCCAACGTAGTTCAAGATCTAAACAAATAACAAGTAAAATACACATAGCTCATATAGAGCACCAACCACATCAAAACTACACTAGTTCTTAATCAAACCTATGTTAACAGCAAGAATAAGAGACATCTTGCTCAAGAATGAACTCCCAGCCATTGTTGTCAAAAACTAGTGTAAAAACTTACGTTTCTACATTTTTACTAGAGTGGTGCGTGTTAAAACTCAAGTAAAAACTGGCATTGATAAAAATTGGTAGAAACGCCGAGTAAAAACGGTAAAACCTTACGTTTTTATCGTTTTGACCGTTTTTACTTAAAACTAAAAATTTAATAATAAAAATTAAAAAAACCTAATTTTTCGTTTTTCCCAAATCATATTCACATTATCTTAATATCTTTTTGTTTGGATATATGTTTTTTATAATTATGTCTTATAAAACTACAATTCTATTATAAGTTATGCTATGAGAATCGTTTTGTGTTTTTGAACCATTGTGTGCATTGAAAGAAGTGGAATTATATCGTGATGAGTGATGATACAAAATCTGCAGAGTGTACAAAGCAGTTAGAGCAGATTGGTTATTCATTACTTGTTAATTATCACTGTTATAATTGTGATACTTGGTTATGAATAATAACTTTCCTTTTTAGATAGATAAGTGGCTCAACACACATGTTCATTATGTGATATTTTTTTTACATGTATATATATAATTTTGTATCTTGACCTTAAGTGGTAGAAAGTAGAAACTTTACGTTTCGTGTCATTTTTATGTTTTACGTTTCTACCACCCTTTTCCGTTTCTACGTAGAAACTCGAGTTTGACAACATTGCTCTCAGCTTATAAGGAAGCATGCCAGTACTAGATTTGGAATTTAATCCCATGACTTTAATCATTTTCAACAAGATTAACTAGAACCTTTAACAAACTGAAAGCATCCTCGATTTTGTTGACATGAACTGACTTGGTGAAAATGTTAGCAGGATTACAGGAGGTTGAAATCTTCTCCACCTTCATCTATCGTTAAAGATAACCTTTCTAATAAAGTGCAACCTAACATCTGTATATTTTTTCCTTTCATGAAAGACACTATTTTTGGACAAGTGTATAGCACTTTATGAGTCACAATATATGTCTAAAATATCTTTACCTAGTCCTAATTCAGAGACAATACCCTTAAGCCACAAGGCTTTCTTAATAGCTTTTGTTAAGGTCATATATTCAGATTCATTGATGGAAAATGATACCACATGCTGGAGATTAGATTTTCAACTGACCACATTTTTACCCACCGTAAATATGTACCATAATAAAGATCTCTTATCAAGATATGCAGTATAGTACATCATAATATCCCTTAAAAATTCATTAGATTGATCAGCAGTAAAGTTCTAGCAATTATCACAAGATCCATTTAGGTATCGAAATATCTATTGTATTGCATTCCAATGTCCCTTATTTGGATTAGACATGAATCTACCCACTATACTAACACTATATGCAATATCAGGTCTAGTGCATATCATTACATACATAAAACTTCTTATGGCATTATGTAACCAGCTTCCTCTTCACCCAAAACATCATGCACTGATCTTAATCTAAAGTGGGTTGCTAAAGGAATGATAATAGGTTTAGACATGTGCATTGCAAACAATTTTAGCACATTTTCCACATAATGGGACTGCGATAGAGAAATGTTTCTCGCCTTTATGTCTCTAAAATGTCTATGCCTAGAAATCTTCTTGCAAAACCTAATTTTTTCATATCAAATTCGCCTTTCAACATTTCCTTTAACGTACCAATGTTATCTTTGTCATGAGAGATAATTAGCATACCATCATATAGATAAGAAAATACACATAACTATTATCATTATCATTCAAATAACATACACAGTGATAATAACTACACCTATTAAAACCATGATATGCTACAAAGTCATCAACTCTCTTGTACCATTAGGCCCTCTGAATGAAAGAGAATTGACCCTCTGAATGAAACCTGGTCACCAATCTCTTGTCCCTCTAAATTAAAGAAAATTGGCCGACACTGCTTAGGCTTGAATTCTGAAAATGTGTTACAAGTGCACTCTTTCCATGGATCCACGTGTGCATATATGCCAGGGAAGTAAATTTTTCACTATTAAACTTTTCCCACTTTTTCCCATTAAATGTCTGCATAAATTTCCATGGTAAGACTTATAAAATGGAAGTATACAAACTTCTTCTGACCAGCACAAATTCAATTACCAGCAAATCACTATCAAGTACCAATGAAAACATTTTCTACCTATTAATATTTATTTCTTAAAAAAAAATAAAAAAATCCGAACAACTATATCCAGACATCTGTCCTCAAGATACGATAGCACATTAAGGAGACCTTGCATCACATTGGAAGTTTGATTCTTGTAACCTGTTATTCTCATAGTGAAAGTGTAATTCTGGACTAGTATCCCATGGATTTTTACTTCTTCACATTCGAAAGGTTTTTCCACATTAAAATCTGGTTGAGTTCATTTCTCTCTCTCCCCTTCGTAATTTTCTATTTCTGCTGCATATAGGCCGACCTAGTAAGTTCAGGCCAACCTCTCTGATTAAGCAGAGCTCGACATTTGACTTTCGTAAAGGCTTCTTAGACGAAATTGAGGAATCGAGTTTCCAACACCATGCTTAGGTAATGACATCATTATGAAATTAGGTCAACTCATTTCAGTTGTATTTCTTGGAAGGCCAATACCAACACCTAGAGATGCACGAGCACCCATGTTCATAAAAAAATTCCCATCACTGGGAATAGAAATAATAGATCAAAATCTGATATTCAAATTGATTGAGGTGAAGTTAATTTCACCAACCTATATCTTTCTGAATAATTCTATTTGAGTTAATCAGGTCAACCCATGTGATCCCACCTACAGTAAGCTTGTTTGGATACTGATTTATTTCCCCTCTTTTTACTTTTACTATTTTAGTGAATTTTGTTAGAATTGGTCAAGTGGCAGGCTACTCATTATAACCGGGAAAAAAAAAAGTCTACTCATCAATAGCCTTTCCATGCACATGTGCTCATATAGTATATAGCTATAAGTATATTCAATTATTTATTATATATTTTTGACCAGGACGGAAGAAAATTTAACATGTTTGAAGAAATTTTGAAAGTTATTATAGAAAATAGAATGATCAAAATATTTATGAATCGTTAGTATGGTATGTAAGCCATGTATGTAATCCTTATGGATGCATTAGTGTGGCATGATTGCCATATATGTAACCCAAGGGATGTGATGATCAATATAGGGGTGTCTTAGACAATAATAGTATGAACTAAGATTGAACAAGGGGTCCCAGTTACAGTGTGTATCAATTAGGGCTGGTGTTGGTGGCTACAATGGCTCTTCAAGTTAACAAGGTAACGGTTCATACAATAGTGATATTGTGTGTGTCCATAATGCAGACTTAAGGGATATTTATAGGTCTCAGAGGGAGAGAAAAAAGTCAACTATTATGGAAAGAGTCAAGTTAGCCTGTCCTTGCAGAGGCAAGGTACTTTGCAGCTATTGCAATGCTGCCAACAACCACTTGTAGGGGAGCATGTGAGGGGAAAGTTCCCAATAAGTTATTTTGGGTGCCCGAAGAGGCAAAAAAAAGTCCCCAACGTAAGATATTCTAATGTCTTACGGTGGAAAGCATGTTGCATGGGAGCAAGGACAATAGTGCTATAACAACAGGTTGGTAAGGCTGAGGTAGCATGGACACTTGATATTGGACCAGCCTTACTGGACCAACAAACTAGGCTGGCCAAAACAATTTGAAACGTGGATAATAAAAAGGTAGTTAACCATAATTTAGGGATGCAAATTACAAAAAATAAAATAAAAATAAAAATAAAATTGCCTCTCTGAGATATGTCGGAATAGTCATTTTTGGGATTGAAAAGGATGCCAATCAAGTTTATACCTAAATTGGGGCTATATTGGGGCTTTTCATTGATAATGATAATGCCCAAATAATTTTCTGGATCAAAAGTTATGCCTAAATAAAGTTAGGTCGAGATTTTAGCTTCTGGTGATAAACCTGATCCAAATCCTTTATTGCCATTCGTTTCACTTCATTTTTAATAATTAATTACAATCTTAGGCTTTTGGAGGAAAACTAATATTTGTTAGTATGTAAACTGTTTTAGTCATTCTCTTACAATCGATATTCCTATTTAATTTCAGTTTCTTTATAGTCTTAATTAATCTCAATTCATTTAAGTAATCTAATTATTTTTTAATAACAATTCTATTATATCCATTTATAAACATAAATACATCTTATACATTGGAAAATACTATAAATTATAATAATTAACTAATATATTTATTTTTGGTAAAAAAAAAAGCCTGTAATGTGGGCCTCTATGTGCGTCCAAGCAATTCTGTTGGTTCAAAGCAAGGATTTTCAATAACAACAATAACACTATAACAGCCCATGATTTCCTTTATCTTGCTATTTAAAGCACAAATTCTGAAGATTCGCCTTAAGCATCCAGCAAAGTCCAAGCCCTCATCATTGGGCGCCTTACTCACAATCTCACTCTTAATTGGGCCAAGTTTGTATCCTTCTGCGAAAAAACAGTTCATGATGCTCACATCCCATTTTTATTTTATTTTACTTTTTTAGCATTGCAGAACAATATTTTCATATACCACAATAAAAGAAGGAAACTACTGAAAAGAGCAACTAAAAGACAATAATCAATTGAGATAATTTCGCATAAATGACTAAAGGAACCCATACCCAGATAACGAGTAAGTATCAATGTTTTAATGCGGAAAATATCCATAATTTACTGTTAAAAAGTTCTTTACGAGATTGGCAAGTAGCCGCGCTAAGCAAAAGTAGACTTAGGTGGGAATAACTGTGATGATATAAATTGCGCTGTTGCAAATTACAAATCTGATCATAAAAATGATGGAATGCAAATGTGCAAGGTCCTGTGAAAATCATCAACCTAACCAAACCTTTTGGATTGAAGGTTATGTTAAGATTTTGGATTGAAGGTTAGGTTAAGATTTTGGATTGTTACTGAACAATTCCTACTGGTCACATAGTTAAAAAACAGCATTCGACGTTAAAAAGCAACATAGGTCATGACACACCTCACAACATATCGCTCTATTTAGCAATTATTCCTCTTCTGTGTCTCGTTTTTACATGGCATGTAATGTAATGGTGTCTAAGACTTGACAAATCTAGCAGGACTAAACTGCTTAAGATCAACAATAGTGGAATGGCCATCAATGACAAGCTCGGCCATGGCAGCACCAGTGGCAGGACCATTGAGAATACCCCAGCAACTGTGCCCTGTTGCCACATAACACCCCTTAACCCCCGGAACCTCTCCAATGATTGGCACGCCATCATCAGTACATGGCAAAAAGCAAGCTTGCTCAGCCTTCACTCGTGCCACTCCTTCCCCAAGATGACTTGACACCGTCTTAGCCACCCTCTTCAGCATCTCAATCGATTCGGGGTTACCCCTTATCTCCTCAGGATCATCAGGCACCTCTTCCTCCCTTGACATCCCACATACATACACCTCCCCTTTCAATTCAATAAATGCCACGTCATCATCAATAAATCCATAAGCCTTTGGTAGGACGTAAAAAACAAATTTCCCACAAAAATGAGATAGGTAAAATCACGTGCCGACGTTTGGTAGGAGGAAAATAAAAGTAAGACTGAATTTTTTTTTTTCCAACATTTACTTTTTTTCATAAAAAATTGTGAGGTAAGATTTCCATTGATGAGGTGGAAATTTTTTTTTTCATGCAGTAAAAATATTATGACATGACATCAGTAAAATTAATCAACATTGTCATATAAATTTTGTCTACCAAACGTCTTTTTAGGCAGACGTTTTGTAGATAAAAATTTTTTTATCCAAAAATCACGATTTTCTTAAATATTATCAAAAAATTGTTCAATAAATACAAATATTGGATAAATTTTCCTAATTCTATGCTATGTTACCACTTATGAGGGTCATTTTTGTCATTTTCTTGTGTTTAATTTTTTCGTATTACGGGAATCCAAGAATACCATCCATTGAGTGGTATTCTTTGATGATAATTTTAGAAAACTTTACATACAAAACAAAATCACGAAAATAAAATTCATGGGATTTAAAACTCTTTTACCAAACATGATAAATAAAATTATCACCCTCAACTTCCCAAGAATCCTAAAAAACATCCCTATCAAATGGCCCTTAGTAATTCATTGGAAAAAAAAAGATTCACCATATTTCTGAAAAAAATAATTTAAAAAAAATAATTTTTCTTCTATCAAACACCCCTTAATGAAAAATCCAAAACATTTATTTATTCTTCTTTAATATAGTAATTGATTGGCATACCTGTGGGGCGAGGGTACACTTCTGGGTCAAGAGGCGTTGCACGTTTGGAGGGATAGTAGCTGAGAAAGAGTGCATGGGGAGTTATAGCATTGGGCTCTCTGGGCTCCAAAACTATGCTATGGGCCTTAAGCCCATAAACTCTAAACAGCGATGACAACAGCTCCAACTTACCAGACCAAGGGCCCAATGCCAACACCACCGCATCCGAGTCAATAACTCGTCCTCCTTCAAGCACCACCGATCCAACTCGTCCTCCTTCCACCTCCAACCGCTCCAATTTCCCAATCACCACCTCCACCCCATGGCTCTCCACGGCTCTCCCAATAAGCGTGCGAGTGAATAGTTGCGGGTGCACCTGCGCCGTTGTTTCAAGGGTCCCAGTCGTTCTTGGACTTCGAGCTGGCCCGTCAACCCAAGACGGCAAGGAACCGCCGCCACTGGAGGCGGCAACGGGGCTGTCGGATTCGGTAACGGTGAGGCTGAGAGTGGTGAGGGGTCTGTAACCGTAGGATCGAGGACCGTCCAGCTCTTGGGAAAGCGAACGATGGAGATTGAAGCTCGCGCGAGCCAGCGCTTCCACCGGGCCTCCGTCGCACCAATCTAGGGCGAGGAATCCGCCGGCTTTTCCGGAAGCGGCGCATGCCACGTCGGACTTCTCTATGAGTGTGACGGCGGCGCCCTTCTTGGCTAGAAAGTAAGCGGTGCACACGCCTACGACTCCGCCGCCGCAAACCACCACGTGCTTCGGCTGATCCATGGGCGGCGCCGATGTGGTAATCAACTTGGCACCAGACATGAGATTTCTGTTTCGGGGAAATAGAATGAGCACTGACAGCTGAATCCCCACCGCTGGACACGTGTCTGTTACATTGTTTCTTCTTCACTCCAGAATTAAGTGGATAAGATAAACCCCGATTCTTCTTCCATTTTCTTTTCTTTTTTTCTTCTCCTAATAATTATTTTAGTTTGGGGCATAATTCGGCCCGGCCCGATAAAAACAAGTTTTTCTTCATGAGCAGGTTCAACCTTACTGGGCTTGTAATCCTTTCTTTAGGGGGCGTTTCTATAGAGAAATTTTTGGATGCCTGATAATCATGATTATCAGGAATATAGTCGGAAAACGAAGTATCCGGAATGTTATAAAAAAGCTGTTTGGTATACGAAAATATGACTGAAATTTTTCGATTGAATTTACTGAATTTTGTTTAGTTGATTGTGAAATATTAGTGGAAATGTTGGATTATTTTACAAAAATAACCTTAGATTCACTTTATTTTTTTAAATGATAATGAACGTTTTTCAGTGAGAAACAGTGGATTGAATATGCTCCACCTCTCTTCCCTTATCTGGATTCATCTTCTTCCTCTTCCAAGTCGCAGGCAACTCTCTTTCTTTGTTCCTTTTCTTTCTGGGTCCATCTGTGCATTTTGTGATTGCACAAGCTACTTCTCTTGCTTCTCCTACCTAGTACCTACTGTCCGATCTTACTATTTTCCAAGCTTCCAGTTCTAATTACTACAATCGATAATTAAATATGAGACTAACCAATTCTACTATTTTACATTTTTTGGTGGCTGGATTCAAATTCTTTTTTGCCCTCTCGTCTGCATCCATCAATTTCTTTTGATGGCTGTAATAACAGCGCACAAGTTCTACAAAAAAACAAGTAAAAATGAACTTATATTTGTAGTGGACAAGCAAGGAAAAAAGTCAAAGAGAAAGCAATTTTTGAAGAAATGAAGAAATAAGCATAAGTATGTCGTTGATAGTCTGACGAAGAAATGAAGTCTGAAGACGAAGGACACATTTGTCCAAAAAATTGTGTCTTCAAATCCCTTCATCTGGTAAATGAAAAATACCACCCATTTGGTGGTATTTTGAGAAGGGAATAAATTCACAATTTGTACATAACTTGAAATCCAGGGCAAATCAGATAGCTGGGCAAATATTGTGAAAACTCCTACCAAACGTGGGTATCTATAAATCCCATTTTAACTTTCCTATTATTCTCAAAAAATTACTCCTACCAAACAGTCCCTTAGGTAGTGTTTGGTTGGGGATAAGTCAATATTTTTCTGGCAAAGTGAGAACGGGATTGTTCCTTCTCCGTGTTTGGTTGAAGATTCGGTCTCAGTTGCCCATCAATGATGTTTGTCTAGCAATCAATAATAACAAAAGAAATCCGGATTTGAACAGTATTTAGAAAGCATCTTGTGAAGGTGGTATTGCCCATAGAAAGTGGGTAACTGAAAAATGGGATGAAGAGCATGACAAGTTTACCCTCCTTCTTCATCACTACTGCTACCATCGTCAGCAGCTCCATATATGGATTTTTTAAATTCTTCTTCCGCTTTAGCCTGTTCATCTGCCGAGGAACTAGCAAGCTTTTTGTTAAGGCTTTGCAGACCCATCAATGAATCACCTTTGGGATTACCTATCACATTCGACTGATTAGATATGGATTTAACTGAAGATGCTTCAAGACCATTTACTTTATTCTCATTACCTGCTGGCATGAAGGCCTTAAGTAAGCTATCTTCTGTCACCTCTACAATATTGCCCCTTCCTTTAATTGAACATAAATATATACCAATATGATCTGTAATAATGGACCGAAACGGAGACAAAGACGTTGTGCTATTGCCGTTGGGTTACTTGAATGTAATTTCAGTACTTATTCAATAGGTTTTGAAACAATAGAGGGTTATTTCTTTTGGGGTCTTTTTTGTGATTTTATTAAATTTTCCCATCAATATTTTATCTTCAACCAAACACACATTCTGTTATTTAACTCAATTTTCCTGGTAAAATTTTGTCCAACCAAACAACATTTTTTAAACTTTCCTATATAACTCACTTTCCCCGCAGATCCCCAGTATTTACATTTTCCTAGTAAAATAAAATTTCTCTTGAACCAAACACTACCTTAGTGTTCAATGCTAAACGCCAACATTTACTCAACTATTAGTTGATAAAATTGAAAAAAATAAAATAAATTTAGGGTCCATTTGGAATGAAATTTGAGTTACAGTTAAGAATAACTTTAATTTCAATTTTGTCGCAATTGTGATTGATTGAGAATTTTTTTTTTATGTATTCGAAATAAAAAATTATTTGAGAGAACAATGTAATCAAGAATTAAACGATAACTTTATAGAGGACTATAGCAACGATTGTCTATGTAGCACTGATATCGACACGGAACACGTGACACGATACGACACGATATTCCGACAAGTTAATTCTAAAAAATATTAGATTTCGATATGTTAGGATACATTTTGATATTAAATAATATTTTTAATTTATGTACTGTATATTATATTTAGAGTAAATATCATTTTTTGTCCTCAGCAAACTTCATGATGCCCATTTTAGTCTCTAGCAAATAAAAAGGCCCATCGTGGTTCCTAAGAAATTCAAAATAGACCCATTATAGTCTTTTTAGGGACTAATATGGGTCTTTTTTGAATTTTTGAGGGACCACGATTTCAACTAAATGAGTTCATTTTGAATTTCTTAGGGACCACGATGGGCCTTTTTATTTGCTAGGGACTAAATCGGGCATCGCGAAATTTGCTGAGGACCAAAAATGGTATGTACTCTTATATTAATATTCAATAATTTAACAAAAAAATGAATCTAAACTTATAATATTCATAAATTTTGCAAACAAACATAAGATATCTCAAATATTTATATTAAACTCAATAAAATAGTAATCGTAATCCAACGAATCTAATAGTCAGAACTAAAAAATCAACGCAACTTAACCTTTATACTTTGTTTTTGAATTTCTATAACGCGTGTTGGAGTGTCGGGAAGTGTCAAAAATTGTCGGACACGACACGTCAGGGTTTTTGAAGTGTCGGTGCTTCATAGACGATTGTGATAGGAGGATGTTAGTGGCAGAGGACAATGGAAGCAGTGGTGAGTGGTGACAACTATGAACGAAGGTCACTGGTGACAAGATTATTTGTGACAAGCTACGTCGCACCAATATCGACACGGGATATGATACGATATATTGATATGTTAATTTTAAAAATATTTAATTTTGGTATATTAGAACACATTTTTATATTATTTATATAATATAATTTACATTTAGTTCTTATAGCAGCTCATAATAAGTTATATAATCAATCAAATATTCAAATTCTATAACATAAATATAAAGAAAAAATAATTTTTTCGATCATATTTTATAACAGAAAATATTTAATTTGTATATTAATTTTTCATGGTTAGTTGTAAAAATAAAATAAAATAAAATTTGGATATAAAAAAATGTCTCAAAAAATATTAACTGCGTGTCAAAAAATATTGACCGCATATCAAACGCGTGTCAAAATATGTCGGAACGTGACAACTAACAAGTATGTCAATGGCAATAGTTTTTGGAACATGAAGAGACAAAAAAATAATGAATAATTAAACATGAAATATTGATTTTAAATTTTATTTTTGGTATTTGAAATTGTTGTCTACGGTATAAATTAATATAGTATTAAATTAAATATTTCTTAAATCCATCGATTTGGATTTAGGGGTTTGCAGTAAAATCTATATATTCGATTCAGCTTAAATGAATACGTTCTTCCATTTCTTTCATTATGAAACTGAGTAAAGGCCCATGAAAACATATTAATATCTAAATCAATAGACTTAACATAATTTTGTAGTTTTTTTTTGGTAAAAACATAATTTTGCAGTGTTTAAAAATCTGGCTCGTCCATCAACTCAGCCGAGGTAAGGGGTCACTGGCTCTCTTCATTGAACCGATTTTATATATTAAAAAGATATAAATATATATTCTATATGAAAAATTCAAAAAATTCAAACCATCAATCTTTAAAAATTCAAAATATACTTAACATAATTCAATTAATTAAATCCACAAGTCAATATTCACAAGCTAATCAAAGTATCAAACTATCAAAATATAAAACACATATTTCAACTTTTTTTTTAATGAAAAGTTATATCATGAAACTCAGGCCATTCTTGTCCTTCTCATGCACCTACAACAATATCTGAAAAGAGATCCTTAACCACAATTGAGAATAGCGGAGAAGAGACGGCTACACGACAAATTAACGAGGGGGAGAAAAGAACTAGCACGGTGGAGGAGATCACCGGAACAAGGAGATTGAGTTTGGGTCTTGGAGAGAAGATCAGAAGAGAAGAAGAAGAACGATTCAGATTTCAAATCTAGTTCTAAATCTAGGTAGCAACGAGTTTTTGTTTTGTTTTTTTCTTTTCTTTTTTAAAGATCAAACAACTTCATTTCGTGTATAATTTTTTTTTTAAATGCAGTGACCCCTCTGACCTAGTAGTCACAGGTTCAATTGGAGGGCTTCGGGAGTTAGAGGGGTTAACGTGCAAGTAGAGTCTAACTACTAACTCGAACCCTTAGAGAGAGAGCGAGTCAATAACCCGAAGCCAGAAGGGTCAATTTCGGGTCCGATGAGATTTTAAAACACTGTAATTTTGTAGTTAATTGTACATAGCGTCTTTTTTATAAGTATAATAGTGTTTAGTATTCAACCTAAAAATAAAATAATGTCTAATAAACTTTCGTAATAGATGTGAGATATATCAATGATAACAAAAAATATATAAGATAAACTAAAGAAAAGTGATAAACTTTTCAAATATTTTCTACGTTATATTAAAGAAAAGTGATAAATGTTTACCAAAAACCAAGTGATAAATTATATTACCTAACTACTGTACGTATACTCCCCCAAAATAAAGAAATAAATAGATTAGGACGCAAATACTCGAGTTTTCAATTCTTTTATTTTGCATTAAATAAAATCAACAACATTTTAAATATTTGTATATCATATATTTCTTTTTATCTTTTCATCTCATAAGCAATATTTATTTTTTGAAAAAATATTTATCATTTTAAATGACACAATTTTATGATTTTAAATGAAATCAAGTGTTTCTGTACATATTTTTTAATTTTTTTATATCTCTCTACACAAAATTAGAATGAGAGGGAGAGAAAGAGTATTTAGAAGAAAAAAGAATATAAAATATGGTCATTTTACTTAAAATGATACAAAATTGTGTCATTTAAAATATAAAAAATAAAAAAGAAAAAAAATTAATTCTAATCGCTAACCGGTCGTTCATTTCTATGTGAGCAACTGCATCATCAGCCGTGAAAACGGGTTCTGACTTGAGAGTTAGTTTGGATTGAATCACAAAAATTATGGGCACGTAATAGATTAAGGGGCTTGTATGGAATTAAGATTTTAAAAGATTATTTTGAGATAAAAAGTCTTATCGATTTTAAAAGGCTATTTAGAATTGTATGACTTTAAATATTTTTTAAAAGATTTTTTTTACAATCAAAATTTTATAAGATTGAATTTTAAAGGATTTTAATAGAATTTATAAGATTTGAAAGGACAATATAGATTTATAAAATTTTAAAAAACCATATCAACTTTTAACAAATATTCAAAATTATAAGAGTCAATAAAAAAATTCAATGATATTAATAAAAAAATAAAAACCTAATATAATTTTCTAAATCAGTAATTTCATGTAACTTGATGTCCTACTAAGCAGCAACTCTCCACATATCTATACTAGTCTTTTACGCATTAACATCTTCTCATTTTTTCTATTAGGTTTGACTTTTGGATTGAAAATCATCTTTTTAATTTAATACCAGAGCTATGCATATAAGATATTAAGACTCAAATTTTTTTATTTATTAAAATAATTCAAAATTTGCATACAAAACCTAAAGTTTATGATAAAATTTCATTTGAAAATTTTTGCTATTAATCTTGGAAACCTTAGGATTTTTGTTCTATATGATGAGAGTTTTCTAATCATATATTATATGCATGCTTATGCTAAGAAAATTTTGAATATGAATTTTTGGATTTTAAAAGGACGTCAATCAGTGATATGTCGGAATAGCCATTTTTGGGATTGAAAAGGACGCCAATCAAGTTTTCGTGATTCTGATAGCCTGATAGGCAGCCATATTGGGGCTTTCCATTGATAATGATAACGCCCAAATAATTTTCCGGAACAAAAGTTATACCTAAATAAAGTTAGGTCGACCATTTATCTTCTGGTGATAAACCTCATCCAAATCTTTTATTGCCATTCGTCTCACTTCATTTTTATTAATTAATTATAATTTTAGGTTTTGGAGAAAAACTAATATTTGTTAGTATGTAAATTGTTTTAGTCATTCTCTTACAATCGACATTCCTATTTAATTTCAGTCTCTTTACAGTCTTAAAAGAAGGAAACTACTGAAAAGAGCAACTGAAAGACAACAATCAATTGAGATAATTTAGCATAGATGACTAAAGGAACTCCGGATGAACTAAGATCACCGAAAAAACCCAGATAACGAGTAAGTACCAATGTTTTAATGCGGAAAATATCCATAATTTACTGTTAAAAAGTTCTTTACGAGACTGGCAAGTAGCCGCGCTAAGCAAAAGTAGACTTCCGTGGGAATATCTGTGATGATATAAATTGCGCTGTTGCAAATTACAAATCTGATCATAAAAATGATGGAATGCAAATGTGCAAGGTCCTGTGAAAATCATTAACCTAACAAAAGCTTTTGGTAGGTTAAGTTAAGATTTTGTATTGAAGGTTAGGTTAAGATTTTGAGTTGTTACTGTACAATTTCTACTGGTCCCATAGTTAAAAAACAGCATTCGACGTCAAAAAGCAACATAGGTCATGACACACCTCACAACATATCGCTCTATTTAGCAATTATTCCTCGTCTCTGTCTCGTTTTTACATGGCATGTAATGTAATGGTGTCTAAGACTTGACAAATCTAGCAGGACTAAAATGCTTAAGATCAACAATAGTGGAATGGCCATCGATGACAAGCTCGGCCATGGCAGCACCAGTGGCAGGACCATTGAGAATACCCCAGCAACTGTGCCCTGTTGCCACATAACACCCCTTAACCCCCGGAACCTCTCCAATGATTGGCACGCCATCATCAGTACATGGTAAAAAGCAAGCTTGCTCAGCCTTCACTCGTGCCACTCCTTCCCCAAGATGACTTGACACCGTCTTAGCCACCCTTTTCAGCATCTCAATCGATTCGGGGTTACCCCGTATCTCCTCAGGATCATCAGGTACCTCTTCCTCCCTTGACATCCCACACACATACACCTCCCCTGTCAATTCAATAAATGCCACGTCAACATCAATAAATCCTAATGAAAAATCCAAAACATATTAGTATTACCATTTTTTTTTTTTAAATAATTATTTATTAATTTAATGCCGGGAAGTATAACCAAATAGTTTCTCCCACGTGTAGCGCTTTTCAAAACGTCCACAGGAGGTGTAACTAATTCGAACACGCTCTGCCGTGATACACATCATGTATTAAATTAATCTTTACACAAATTACGCATGATGCGTGACAGAAACATGCAAACTCTATTAGTAAATAATTTATCCGGCAAAATGTTTGTGCTTTTGTAATAGAAGAGTCAAAAGGCCCAACAAATATTTATTTATTCTTCTTTAATATTTTTGTGTTTTTGTAATAGAATAGAAGAGTAAAAAAAAAACCCAATAAATATTTATTTATTCTTCTTTAATATTGTGACTGATTGGCATAACGCATACCTGTGGGGCGAGGGTACACTTCTGTGTCAAGAGGCGTTGCACGCTTGGAGGGATAGTAACTGAGAGAGAGAGCATGGGGAGTTATAGCATTGGGCTCTCTGGGCTCCAAAACTATGCTATGGGCCTTAAGCCCATAAACTCTAAACAGCGATGACAACAGCTCCAACTTACTAGACCAAGGGCCCAGTGCCAACACCACCGCATCCGAGTCAATAACTCGTCCTCCTTCAAGCACCACCGATCCAACTCGTCCTCCTTCCACCTCCAACCGCTCCAATTTCCCAATCACCACCTCCACCCCATGACTCTCCACGGCTCTCCCAATAAGCGTGCGAGTGAATAGTTGCGGGTGCACCTGCGCCGTTGTTTCAAGGGTCCCACTCGTTCTTGGACTTCGAGCTGGCCCGTCAACCCAAGACGGCAAGTAACCGCCGCCACCGGATGCGGAAACGGGGCTGTCGGATTCGGTAACGGTGAGGCTGAGAGTGGTGAGGGGTCTGTAACCGTAGGATCGAGGACCGTCCAGCTCTTGGGAAAGCGAACGGTGGAGATTGAAGCTCGCGCTAGCCAGCGCTTCCACCGGTCCTCCGTCGCACCAATCTAGGGCGAGGAATCCGCCGGCTTTTCCGGAAGCGGCGCATGCCACGTCGGACTTCTCTATGAGTGTGACGGCGGCGCCCTTCTTGGCTAGAAAGTAAGCGGTGCACACGCCTACGACTCCGCCGCCGCAAACCACCACGTGCTTCGGCTGATCCATGGGCGGCGCCGATGTGGTAATCAACTTGGCACCAGACATGAGATTTCTGTTTCGGGGAAATAGAATGAGCACTGACAGCTGAATCCCCACCGGTGGACACGTGTCTGTTACATTGTTTCTTCTTCACTCCAGAATTAAGTGGATAAACCCCGATTCTTCTTCCATTTTCTTTTCCTTTTTTTCTTCTTCTAATAATTATTTTAGTTTGGGAAAGAATTCGGCCCGGCCCGATAAAAACAAGTTTTTCTTCATGAGAAGGTTCAACCTTAGTGGGCTTGTAATCCTTTCTTTCCTGTGTTCAATGCTAAACGCCAACATTTATTTAACTATTAGCTGATAAAATAAATTTAGGGTCCATCTGGAGTGAAATTAGAGTTACAGTTTAGAATAACTTTAATTTCAATTTTGTCGCAATTGTGATTGATTGAGAATTTTTTTTTTATGTATTCGAAATAAAAAAGTATTTGAGACAACAATGTAATCAAGAATTAAATGATAACTTTATAGAGGACTGTAGCAACGATTGTCTATGTAGCATTGATACCGACACGGAACACGTGACACACGATACGACACGACACTCCGATACGTTAATTCTAAAAAATGTTAGATTTCGACACGTTAGGACACGTTTTGATATTAAATAATATTTTTTAATTTATGTAATGTATATTATATTTAGAGTAAATACCATTTTTGTTCCTCAACAAATTTCACGATGTCCGCTTTAGTCTCTAGCAAATAAAAAGGCCCATCGTGGTTCTTAAGAAATTCAAAATGGACCCATTTTAGTCCTTTAGGGACTAATATAGGTCTTTTTTGAATTTGTGATGGATCACGATTTCAACTAAATGGGTTCATTTCGAATTTTTTAGGGACCACGATGGGCCTTTTTATTTGCTAGGGACTAAAACGGGCATCGTGAAATTTGCTGAGGACCAAAAAGGGTATTTACTCTTATATTTAATATTCAATAATTTAACAAAAAATAAATCTAAACTTATAATATTCATAAATTGTGCAAAGAAACATAAGGTATCCCAAATATTTATATTAAACTCAATAAAATAGTAATCGTATTCCAACGAATCTAATAGTTGGAACTAAAAACTCAACACAACGTAACCTTTAAACTTTTTTTTTGAATTTCTATAACGCGTGTTGGAGTGGCGGGGAGTGTCGGAAAGTGTCGGACACGACACGTCAGGATTTTTGAAGTATCGGTGCTTCATAGACGATTGTGGTAGGAGGATGTTAGTGGCAGAGGACAACGAAAGCAGTGGTGAGTGGTGACAACTATGAACGAAGGTCACTAGAGACAAGATTATTTGTGACAAGCTATGTCGCACCAATATCGACACGGGATATGATACGATATATTGATATGTTAATTTTTAAAAATATTAAATTTTGGTATATTAGAACACATTTTAATATTATTTATATAATATAATTTACATTTAGTTCTTATAGAAACTCATAATAAGTTATATAATCAATCAAATATTCAAATTCTATTACATAAATATAAAAAAAAATTCTATCCAATTTCATAATAGGAAATATTTAATTTGTAAATTAAATTTTCATGGTTAGTTGTAAAAATAAAATAAAATAAAATTTGGATATATGTTATCAAAAAAAAAAAAAATTGGATATAAAAAAATGTATAAAAAAAATTAACTGCATATCAAAAAATATTGACCGCATATCAAATGCGTGTCAAAATATGTCGGAACGTGTCAGTGTTCAACACATATCCAACACGCATTTTCTTGCCAAAATAGCATGTCCATGCATCAAGGTGACAACTAACAAGTATGTCAATGGCAATAGTTTTTGGAACATGAAGAGACAAAAAAATAATGAATAATTAAACATGAAATATTGATTTTAAATTTTATTTTTGGTATTTGAAATTGTTGTCTACGGTATAAATTAATATAGTATTAAATTAATTATTTTTTAATTCCATCGATTTGGATTTAGGGGTTAGGAATAAAATCTACATATTCAATTCAGCTTAAATGAATACGTTCTTCCATTTTTTTCATTATGAAACTGAGTAAAGGCCCGTGAAAATATATTAAGGAAAAATGTTTCTGCAGTTAATGCAGATAAGTTATCTGCATTTATTCTCAAAACGATGTTATTTTGGTATTGAAATCTCAAAAAATTATAAATTTAAAGACTATTATAACCCTGAAATAAATTAAAATTACAAAGACACCATTATTTCTGCCCCAAAACGACGTCGTATTGACTTACTGCAGATAACTTATATGCAGTAACTGCAGAAAAAATGAACACAACATATTAATATCTAAATCAATAGACTTAACATAATTTTGTAGTTTTTTTGTTGGTAAAAATATAATTTTGCAGTGTTTAAAAACCTGGCTCGGCCATCAACTCAGCCGAGGTAAGGGGGTCACTGGCTCACTTCGCTGACCCGATTTTATATATTAAAAAGATATAAATATATATTCTATATGAGAAATTCAAAAAATTCAAACCATCAATCTTTAAAGATTCAAAATATACTTAACATAATTCAATCAATTAAATCCACAAGTCAATATTCACAAGCTAATCAAAGTATCAAACTATCAAAATATAAAACACATATTCCAACTTTTTTTTAATGAAAAGTTATATCATCAAACTCAGGTCATTCTTGTCCTTCTCATGCACCTACAACAGTATCTGAAAAGAGATCCTTAACCACAATTGAGAATAGCGGAGAAGAGACGACTACACGACAAATTAACGAGGGGGAGAGAAGAACTAGCACGGTGGAGGAGATCACCGGAACAAGGAGATTGAGTTTGGGTCTTGGAGAGAAGATCGGAAGAGAAGAAGAAGAACGATTCAGATTTCAAATCTAGTTCTAAATCTAGGTAGCAACGAGTTTTTGTTTTGTTTTTTTTCTTTTTTACAGATCAAACAACTTCATTTCGTGTATAATTTTTTTTTAAAATGCAGTGACCCCTCTGACCTGGGAGTCACGGGTTCAATTGGGGGGTTTCGTGGGTTAGAGGGGTTAACGTGCAAGTAGAGTCTAACTACTAACCCGAACCCTTAGAGAGAGGGTCAATAACCCGGAGCCAGAAGAGTCAATTCCGGGTGAGATGAGATTTTAAAACATGTAATTTTGTAGTTAATTGTACGTAGCGTCTTTTTTATAAGTATAATAGTGTTTAGTATTCTACCTAAAAATAAAATAATGTCTGATAAACTTTCGTAATAGATGTGAGATATATCAATGATAACAAAAAATATATAAGATAAACTAAAGAAAAGTGATAAACTTTTCAAATATTTTCTACATTATATTAAAGAAAAGTGATAAATGTTTACCAAAAACCAAGTGATAAATTATATTACCTAACTACTGTACGTATACTCCCCCAAAATAAAGAAATAAATAGATTAGGACGCAAATACTCAAGTTTTCAATTCTTTTATTTTGCATTAAAGAAAATCAACAACATTTTAAATATTTGCATATCATATATTTCTTTTTATCTTTTCATCTCATAAGCAATGTTTATTTTTTGAAAAATATTTATCATTTTAAATGACACAATTTTATGATTTTAAATGAAATCAGGTGTTTCAGTACATATTTTTTAATTTTTTTTATATCTGTCTACACAAAATTAGAATGAGAGGGAGAGAAAGAGTATTTAGAAGAAAAAAGAATATAAAATATGATCATTTTACTTAAAATGATACAAAATTGTGTCATTTAAAATATGAAAAATATAAAAGAGAAAAAATTAATCCTAATCGCTGTTCATTTCTATGTGGGCAACTGCATCATCGGCCGTGAAAACGGGTTCTGACTTGTGAGTTAATTTGGATTAAATCACAAAAATTATGGGCACGTAATAGATCAATGGGGTTTGTAAAGAATCTTGGGATATATCACTCCATATATGATTATAAGACCCAAAAAATTTTATTTATTAAAATAATTCAAAATTTGCATATAGAACCTAGAGTTCATGATAAAATTTCATTTGAAAATTTTTGCTATTAATCTTGGAAACCTTAGGATTTTTGTTCTATATGATGAGTGTTTTCTAATCATATATCATATGCATGCTTTCATTGAGTATTCTAAGAAAATCTTAAATCGAAATTTCTGGGTTTTATTACATGAAAGTTTAGGAAATTTAACATTATATTTTCAAATAGTACATTGAAATCTTAAATTGCTTTGGGGATTTTCAAAAATAAGCTTTTAGTGGTCTATTGACACAAAAATTGTTTGAAATCGTTTCCTATAGCCAAGGAATTTCGTTCATGAAAGTATTGTTACGAAACATAATGTTCATATTAGGAAAATTTCAATCTTTTTTTAAATCAATCTCATTTCATTGATATAAACAAAAATTAGTTTGGTGGTTTTTGTTCCCTTATTATTTTTTCACTGTTCTATGTTACTTTTAAGGGTTCGTTTTTTCTGTTACTGGACACTAATGGTATTGGGCTCAATAAAGCCAAGCCCATTGTAACTTAACTATTTTCTTTAGTTGCCTAGTTAGTTGCGTTTCAGTTTCAGTTAGTTAGATGGTAGTTTTAGAATCAGTAGTATAAGACACTTTATCTGGCTTGTATTCATTAATTTTCAGTTTATGAAATATTCAGATTCTTCATTCCTTCATCTTCTTTGTTCTTTGGTTCTTGCATGGTGATTCTAGTATCATAAGATGGTATCAGATTTCACTTCTTCCTCTTCTTGTTGTTCGCTTCTCTGATCTTCTGCTTCCTTTCTTGATTTTCTTTCCTTCTTTTTGGATTCATACTCATGGCAATTCCAACCAATGTTCTTCCGGATTTCTATACAAATCCTGGAAATCCATTTTTCTTGCATCCAAGTGAAAATCCAGGTTTGGTGCTTGTTTCACCTCCTCTTGATGAGAGGAATTATCATTCTTGGTCCAGATCTATGACCATGGCTCTTCTGAGCAAAAACAAATTAGGTTTTGTGGATGGCACTATTCTTCCACCTCCAGAGCATGATCCCTCTTTCTCTGCATGGCAGCGCTGCAACATGATTGTTTTATCATGGATTCACCGTTCAATTAACAGTTCTATTGCAAAATCCATTCTTTGGATTGATCGAGCCAATGATGCTTGGTCTGATCTACGCGGAAGGTTTTCTCATTCAGATATCTTTCGCATTTCTGATTTACAAGAAGAAATGTACCGCATGCACCAAGGTGATAGGTCAGTAACTGATTACTTCACTCAAATGAAAATCATGTGGGATGAGCTTGACAATCTCAAACCACTGCCTATGTGTCGATGTGTTAATCCTTGTGTGTGTGAAGGTTATGCCTTGATGAGAACCTACAGAGATCGTGATCAAATTGTTAGGTTTCTCAAAGACCTTAATGAGCAGTATGCTCATGTTCGTTCCCAGGTTATGATGATGGATCCCTTTCCTAGCTTGATTCGTGTGTTTTCTCTGGTAGTTCAACAAGAACGACAAATGCATTGTGGATTGTTAATTGATGACAATGGTGAAACTAAAGCTTTTAACAGCTTCTCTGATAGCCAACATCGACCTTATTTTGGTAGAGGCAAGGGTCATAACACAACTCCTGCATATCTCAGTAAGGGTCGTGGTCCACCTAAGGTTTGCACTTACTGTGGCAAACCCCATCACACCATTGATACTTGTTACCAGAAGCATGGCTTTCCTCCAGGTTTTAAGTCCAGGGGTCTAAATCCAAAGGCTCATTTTGCCTCTCAAGAGAATATTGACACTACTGAAGGAATTGACAATCAAGAAGGAATGATGACTATCTCCAATGAGGAATATCAGAATTTGCTTCAAGGCTTGCATCTAGGCACTTCTACTGAAGCTACTCCACTTAGCTCCACCATTTTGGTCCACACCACTGCTTTAAATGCCAACACTGCTCCTATGTCAGGTACACTTTCTTCTAGGTGGCTCCTTGACACAGGAGCCACTGACCATATCAGTTGTTCACCTTCTCATTTTTCCAATCTTTTCAAAATCAACCCTGTTTCAATAACTCTGCCTGACGGTTCACACACCACAGCCAATTTTGCTGGTACAGTTATTCTGTCTCCTACTTTGACTTTACTTGATGTCTTATTTGTTCCTTCCTTTCATGTCAATTTAGTATCTGTTACTAAATTACTTCATACTATTCCTTGTTATCTAATTTTTGTGCCTCTTATTGTCTCATTAAACAGATGCATACTAATGTGATGATTGGTTCAGCTGATCAAACTGATGGGTTATATGTGATGAAGTCTTCAAGTCCTGCTACTGTTAAAAACCATAATACTGACAGCAAGCCACATACTTCTATTTTTCATGTATCTGATCATTCTGTTAATAATACTGATGCCTCCATGTTATGGCATCTTAGGCTAGGACATGTATCCACTCATACTTTGAAACATATGGAAATAAAGTTCCCTTTCATTTCTGTTAAAGACATTTCTCCTTGTGATGCTTGTCACTTTGCAAAACAGCACAAACTACCTTACCTTATTAGCACTACCAAAACTTCTTCTGTTTTTCAACTAATTCATGTTGATATTTGGGGACCTTATTCCATCCCCTCTATTCATGGTCATAGATATTTCCTCACCATTGTTGAGGATTTTTCCCGTTTTACATGGGCTATGTTACTTAAATCCAAAGCTGATGCAAGACAGTCACTGCAACATTTCATTTTAATGGTCCAAACTCAGTTTAACTTAACTGTAAAATGCATTCGATCCGATAATAGTGCTGAATTTGCTATGACTCCTTTTTACCATGAGAAGGGTATACTTCTCCAAAAGACTTGTGTGGAGAATCCCCAACAAAATGGTGTTGTTGAGAGGAAACACCAACACATATTGAATGTAGCTCGAGCTATTATTTTTCAGTCCAAATTACCTTTTCCTTTCTGGTCTTATGCAATCACACACGCCATTCACATTATCAACAGAACCACTACTCCTTTACTGAACAACCTCACTCCATATGACATTCTTTTCAATCAATCTCCTACCTTACTTCACCTTAAGGTTTTTGGTTGTTTAGCCTATGCATCTACTCTTTTGTCTCAAAGAACAAAATTTTCTCCAAGGGCTCATAAAACAGTATTCTTAGGTTATCAAGATGGGGTTAAAGGGTACATCCTTTTGGATTTAAACACCAGAAAAATATTCCTTTCCCGAAATGTCACATTTTTTGAAAATCAATTTCCTTTTGTTGTTCACCAACCACCTATACATCCACCCCATGTATCTCCCTTTCCTCATAACCCTGATTCTGCTTTCTTACCATTTCCACCCATTCCATCATCTGCCATACCTAACAACCTTGTTCCACCTAACACCACTTATTTGCCATCATCCCTTCTTCCAGATCATCCACCCCAACCCTTACCTGCTCCCACACGCAGGTCCAATCGATTGAGTAGACAGCCTTCTTACTTGCATGACTATCACTGTAACTTATCAGCTACATCACCAGATCCATCTCACTCAGGTATTCTCTCCTCTTTAATTCCCCATCCCCTTTCTTCTGTTTTATCCTATGCCAATTGCTCTACTACATACAAAAATTTCTGTTGTAATATCACCACACACATAGAACCAAAGACTTATCTCCAGGCTTCCAAGCATGACTGTTGGCGTAGAGCAATGCAAGCAGAAATCTCAGCTCTTGAGCATAATAACACATGGAGCCTTGTGTCCCTTCCTCCTGGCAAACACACCATTGGGTGTAAGTGGGTGTTTAAGATCAAATTCCATGCTGATGGTTCCATTGAGAGACATAAGGCTCGCCTTGTAGCAAAAGGTTACACACAAACTGAGGGATTGGACTACCTTGACACATTCAGTCCAGTGGCTAAGCTCACCACTGTCCGAATGCTCATCTCCCTAGCTTCTTCCAAACACTGGTTTTTGGAACAGCTTGATGTTAACAATGCTTTCCTCCATGGGGATTTACATGAGAAAGTCTACATGGCTTTGCCACAAGGTATTCCTTCTTCAGATTCTTCATTGG
The DNA here is from genome assembly GCF_033153095.1 of Gastrolobium bilobum. Classification (NCBI taxonomy): domain Eukaryota; kingdom Viridiplantae; phylum Streptophyta; class Magnoliopsida; order Fabales; family Fabaceae; genus Gastrolobium; species Gastrolobium bilobum. The sequence continues at coordinate 369,576 of NW_026899052.1, forward strand.
TTTGCAAGCTTCACAAGTCCTTATATGGCCTCAAACAAGCAAGTAGGCAATGGTACTCAAAACTTTCCACTGCATTACTGTCTCTCGGTTATCTTCAGTCCCAAGCTGACTTTTCTCTTTTCACCAAGAAAAATGACACTTCCTTCACAGCATTACTTATCTACGTTGATGACATCATACTTGCTGGTGATGACATGGCAGAAATCACGAAAGTTAAATCCTTTCTTGATATGAAGTTTAAGATCAAGGATTTGGGACAACTCAGATTTTTCTTGGGTTTAGAAGTATCTCGATCCTCTTCAGGTATTATTCTAAATCAAAGAAAATATGCTTTGGAATTGCTCTCTGACTCTGGCTTACTAGCTTGCAAAGCTGTTAACACTCCCATGGATTCCTCACTACGTCTTCGTCGTGACTTGGGACAGCTCTTGCCTGACGCATCTGGGTACCGTAGGCTTATTGGGCGTTTGTTGTATATTACAACAACACGTCCTGACATTAGTTTCAGTGTTCATCAACTTAGTCAATACCTATCTGCCCCAACTGATATTCACCTGAAAGTTGCTCATCGTGTTCTTAAATACCTCAAGGCCTCACCAGCTCAAGGTCTCTTCTTCCCTGCAGATTCCTCACTTCAGCTTAGTGGGTTTTCTGATGCAGATTGGGCTTGTTGCCCTGACACCCGTCGTTCGGTCACAGGCTTTTGTGTTTTTATGGGTTCTTCTCTCATATCTTGGAGATCAAAGAAACAGACAACTGTTTCTCGCTCATCTACTGAAGCCGAGTATCGGGCTCTGGCTGCAATCACGTGTGAAATTCAGTGGTTGTCCTTTCTTCTTCAAGATTTTTGCATTCCACGAGAGAAGCCAATACCAGTGTTCTGTGACAACAACTCAGCTATTTATCTTTCTCACAATCCTGTTTTTCATGAACGTTCAAAACACATTGAACTTGATTGTCATATCACTCGTGAGAAGATTCAATCTGGGCTCCTGCATCTTCTTCCAATTTCAACTACTGATCAGATCGCTGACATCTTCACCAAGGCTTTACTGCCTTCTCCATTTAACATGCTTCATGCCAAGCTTGGTCTTCGGGACATTCATCAACCCGTCCAAGCTTGTGGGGGGGGGGGGGGGGGTGTTACTGGACACTAATGATATTGGGCTCAATAAAGCCAAGCCCATTGTAACTTAACTATTTTATTTAGTTGCCTAGTTAGTTGCGTTTCAGTTTCAGTTAGTTAGATGGTAGTTTTAGAATCAGTAGTATAAGACACTTTATCTGGCTTGTATTCATTAATTTTCAGTTTATGAAATATTCAGATTCTTCATTCCTTCATCTTCTCTGTTCTTTGGTTCTTGCATGGTGATTCTAGTATCATAAGATTTTCTGCAGTTACTGCAAATAACTTATCTGCAGTAAGCCAATACGACGTCGTTTTAGGACGAAAATCATGGTGTTTTTGTAATTTTAATTTATTTTAGGGTTATAATAGTTTTTATATTCATAATTTTTTAAGATCTCAATACCAAAACGACGTCGTTTTGGGAATAAATGCAGATAACTTATATGCATTAACTGCAGAAACATTTTTCCCTATTTTTAATACAAAAATCATGCATATTTGTGCCTAGAAAAATCATGACCCACAGATTGAAAAATTATTTTTTAAACTTCCAAAAGCTCCAAAAAAAAAACTCAAAAATATGTTATTTTTATATGGATTAGATTAGAATCTTATTGGGTTGTTGTTTCAGGGTTTTTTTTTTTTATGAAAATAACTCAAAAATCTGCTATTTTTGAACTTTGACGAAGCTTCAGTGGCGAAAACATAATTTGAGCGAGTCAACCCGCCAAAGGAAGAACAAGCATTGCAATAGAGAAATTTTAAAAAATTCTAGGGTGAGATTGCAAGAGAGACATCTTATTTATATTTCTCAAAAGTCTTACAAAATCTACATCAATAGAAAATTTACTAAAATCATCAGATTTTTAAATATCACAAGATTATTTTTCTTTCGTTTAAAATTTTGATTGAATACCATCGAATTTTGACGGACTCTGAAATAATATTTTAAAATTCTATTCGAATACATGTGACTTTTTTTCAATACTTTAAAATCCCAATTGAATATCAATTATTTTTTTTCCAAAAACAATCAATTAAAATCTCCATCCAGTACACCCTTAAACTCTAATTAGTCTGTTATGAGAGCTCTAATCAGTATTAATATTCTTTCCATATCTAGAGGCCGACCTATGATGTAATTAAAAAATATTCAACTATGAAAGTGTTCTTGGGTTCCAGAGAGAAAGCGTTATCTAGCAACTGCTTCCACCAAACTTTGATGTTGAAAGTCTTGGAAGCTTTCAATATTTTAAGCAGGAAAAGAAACTGCACATTCTCCACTTTCAATAATTTCAGTCAAGTTGCAACTTCCAACTTCCTCTATTGGTCTCTTACCCTTTTGGTCGGTTTTTGGACTTGAACTCCTATATACGATATAGCAAAGCAGATAATATCCAAAAAAAAGCAACGCAAATAAACTGGAGGTAATTGAATCAGATGGTTTGAGAATGTTTACTGAATTTTTTTATGGTCTATAACAAACAGCTCAACTTCTTATTTTTATATTAATATATATTAGTGAAATTAACAATACTAATAATAACTATATTTTTTATCAATAAATAATATTTTTTAAATAATTTAAATTAATTATTAATAATAAGGTTGTAAAAAAGAGTAGAAGTTATATGTAGTCATTATGTCATGAAAATAAATTCGCTTAATAAGACAATATGAGTTATAAAATGACTTTTATTTAATTTATTCTATTTATGCAATTGATCTATAAACATTAAATTATATATACGAACTTAAATAAAAAGATACTTAAATATTGAAGTAAAAAATACAAAAATAAAATTATATAATTTTTAGCTATGAATGTCTCTATTATATTATTATAAAAATAATTTGGGTTAAAACTTCTATTCAAAATATTTTGATATAAACTTATTTTTAGAAACAAATCAAAATAACGAAATTTAAAACATCTCATACGAAGTAAGGGTAAGATAACTAGTTACTCTGTTTTCAAAAAAAAAAAAAAACCTAGTTACTCTAAAAAAGCAATAATATAATTGCATATTACTACAGTCAAAGTTGTACGAAACTAATTTTATGCATGATGTCTAATTAATCAACTTTGTTACTGCCGTTATTTTAAAGAACATTATTATATATGGGTTCGTTTTTTCTGCAGTTTTATCTGTATTGACCCAAAACGACGTCGTTTTGAGACGGAAATCAAGGTATTTTGCATTTTTAATTTATTTCAGGGTTATAATAGTTTTTATAATTATAATTTTAAATATTTCAACACCAAAATGACGTCGTTTTGGGAGTAAATACAGATAATTTATCTGCAGTAACTGCGGAAACATTTTTCTGATTATATATATAGGTTAATCTTTTCAAATTTTACATGAGAAAAGATTCTCATGTTACACACACAATTAAAATGTGGGTCCCATTTTTATTTTTTTGTCTTTTCACTTTTTTGTGGACCCCACTTATGTATTGAGAGTGTAGCATGAGAAAATTTTCTCATGTAAAATGAGAAAATTAATCCCCTATATATATATAAATATTTTTTCATATGTATATATATATATATATATATAGGAATATTATACTTACAACCTATTTTTTTATAACCTTTTACAACCATAATCTTAACCGTTGATTTCCGCCAATCAACGGTTATTATTTTTGTAAATTAAATTTATTAATTAATTATTAATTCACAATAAATGATATCCGTTGATTGGCAGAAATCAACAGTTAAGATTATGGTTGTAAATAAAAATAGGTTGTAAGTATAACAATTCTCGTATATATATACATATATATATATATATATATATATATATATATATATATATATATATATATATATATATAGCTTATCATTTCTCAAGCTGCTTGAGATAATTTTATCTCCGACTATCGAATCATAACCGTACAAAGATGGATCAATGGTGATAAAGGAAGAGAGAAAAAAAGAATCATAACAATTCAAAGGTGAATCAATTAATATAAGAAAATAAATAAATAAAACGACGTAGTTTTGGGTGGCCGGAGATAAACTTATTTCAAGCTACTTGAGAAATATTTTTTCCATATATATATATACATATATATAGGTAAAATTATTTTTGCAGCCGCTTTACGTACAACAACGACAGGTGTATGATCCTTTATATGGTTATGATTCTCCGCATTTAATGCTTTCATGTATATATATGGCAAGTATTTGATTGCTGCACGTACAACAGTTGCAGAAATATAAACCCCATATATATATATATATATATATATATATATATATATATATATATATATAGTGGCGGACCCAGGAGAAATTGTTTATGTCCGCACATTTAGTGGTGGGGGTGTTGCCCCCGATTTTTTTTGTAAAGACAATTTAGATTAACGCTTTATGTACAAGGTTATGAACTTACTCATAATCTAGTTGCTTCCATAATCTAGTTTGACCAATCATGAACTCACTCATAATCTAGTTTGACCAATCATTTTCCCTTCTAAATCTTACCAATCCTAAACAAATATGAGAATATACTCCAGTATATCCATACATCATCATTATATTTTATAGTGGTGAATAAAAAAGTCAACACTATATGTACGTTGTTTTAATCATCTCTGTACGTTGTTATGTTGTTAACTAATATAAGTGTAAATAATATTTTTGGTCACTAACAAAAAATTCAGTCCCCACTTTAGTTCCTTACAAAAAAAAATAGTGACCTGGTCCCTATGAAATTCAAAGTAGACACATTTTAGTCCTTTTGAGTGACTAATGTGGATCTTTTTTGAGTTTGTAAGGGACCACGATTTTAACTAAATTGATCCACTTTGAATTTCTTAAGAACCTAGAGACTGATTTTTTTTTATAAGGGAATAAAGTGGGGACCATATTTTTTATTAAGGACTTAAAAAGATATTTACTCCTAATATAAATATTGAATCAAGTGACAAATAAGAACCTGCAATAAAGAAAAAAAAACAAAAAACAAAAATCCCAATGTTATGTCTGCACTTGCGGACATTTGTGACCATCTGCGTCCGCCACTATATATATATATATATATATATATATATATATATATATATAGGAAGGATATTCTCACTACCAAAATTTTTCACTATCAACCTATTACCTATTTAATCACCATTGAATTAGTATTTTCTCTCTCTTCAAAAACTTTTTAGCATTCTTTCCCTTTGATCCAATGATGACTAGATGAGTAGTAAGTTAGTAGTGAAAAATTTTAGTTGTAAGAATATCCTCCCTCATATATAGGGGTAGGATATTCTTACACTGGTGTAAGAGTTAGAAGTCTTACACTCAATCTTGACCATTGATTCACTTGTATCCAATGGCTTACATTACTAAACAATTTGAGCCCTTAGATATAAATGGGATCAGTGGACAATATTAAGAGTGTAACTTACACTGGTGTAAAATGATCATAACCCATATATATATATATATATATATATATATATATATATATATATATATATATATATGTTGAAGCTCACTTTGTGCGATTTTACTTGCCTGAACATGAGAGCAACGACAGTTACATATTTTAAGTCGTTTTTAAAAGTAAAGGGAATGGTGTTGGTTGGCGTGTCAACTAATGTTTAGACATAATTAAACCCAATAAATCCTATGATCTTATCTCCAAAGTTTGGACCTGTACTCATGACTCCAAAAGAGCAAAAGGAAAACGCTTTTACTCAGTCAAGCTTGGTGGAACCAATAACAGCTTGGCAATCAAATATGGCTAGGCAAAAGTGGAAAATGAAATGAACAGAGACAAGGTGAAGCTTTAAGTTAGCAGTCATTGTCAAGAATAAGGACAGGACCACATACACGAAAAAGAAGACCCAATATTGGTAATTACAGGCTCCGAGGAGCCACAAAGGAATTGAACAAGAAAGAAAAGAGCGAGCCTAACTACCACGCATTTGAATTAGACCCTACATTCCAAACAGAACAAAACAAGGAAGAGCATAAAGTTTATCTTTGCATTCACACTCTACTGCGCATGCCCCACGCGACCAAACCTACCGTCCAATAAGTGAACGTTGAAAAATTAGAAACCATTGCTCAGTTGGGCGGCTTCATTGGGTTGTTGGCATATCCCTGTGCGCTTGGTTGATAGAAGGGATGGGTAATAGGAAGGAAAATGAAAAGCCATTTCGGTATATATATGTATTGAAGGTTTAAGCAGGTTTGGATTAGTTAGAAAATTCTGAATTACAATTTGAAAGATAAAATATGAAGCGAACTAATCATGCTTTCGATAACTCAATATATATAATTAGATCAATGTGGATAAATAAAGGTCCATCACAAAAGTGGTTACGCAAAAAGATATAAGGAATGTTTTGACGAAAACAAAGAAAAAAAGAGCATTGATCAAGAACAAGCAAATAGTATCAACCTTGCTGTGTGAATATTGAAAATACATGATGGAGGCATATAATAAGAACAACACGATATTAAAGTGGCAACAACATAGATGATGATACAAATCAAGGCATAACATTAATTAAGGAATTTGGTCCAAGGTCCGATTGATTTAATTATAAGAGCTTGGACAAATATATTCAAGAAAACACTCAATGAGATGATTCAAGAAATATGACTTCAATCAAACTTATGGCCCATTAAGCATGGCTAATATTTTCGAAACACTGGGTTTAAAAAAAATGGCATTTTTGAGAACTAAGATTCGTGACATATTTTGAATTTGAGTTATCGCATAATAGGTTTATCTAATTGTAATTTGTTGTCTTTATTCATATAGTTATCTTTAGGAAAATTTTTATTTTAGGAGATAATTATTTTTATCGTTAATTTTTACTTTTAGGATTTTAAATTCTATTTGACTTGTAATTGGTCTCATTAAAAAGTGTATATCAATGAGAAAAGGGAGTTTTGACTTTTATTCATAAAATTTGGAGAGCTTTATTTCCTTTTTCGTGTTCTTAGTTGAACTAGGTTTAGGTTGGCTTAAACTGAGTTATTATCAATCAAGTTGCAAGCTTCACTACAACAAAATGGGTAAATGTTGACGGGTTATCTGAGGCGGTTTCATTTGAACCGCCTCCAATTGACATATAAAGGTGGTTCTGACGACGTTTAAGCATACCGCCTGAAAATTGTACAAATACTGAGGCAGTTATTTATAAATACTGAGACAATTATTTTAAAATCGCCTCCAAATTAATCAATTCGAGGCAGTTCAAGAGACGTTTGTCAACTTCGCCTCAAAATTATGGCTATATTGAGACAGATGTCTCAAACCGCCTCCATTTTAACCAATCAAAGATGATTATTCAGGCTTTTTTTGGTTTTATATATTTTCATATAGAGGCAGTTTTGGGGGCGGTTATATATATATATATATATATATATATATATATATTGAAAAAACATAAATATTTAATGTTCATGTTTAAATTGTAATTATATATCAATTTCATATTTTTACCATGTTTTTCCCATTTCAAATTTATATAATTCATACTTGACACAATATAATTATCTCGTGTTATTAAATTGCAGCAGAGGAGGTGAGATTGGTTGGGTTGGGATAAATTTGGAGTTGAAAAAAATTGGCTTTTGACTTTTGCTTTTTTTAGAGGCTATAATTTTAGCTTCAATAACACTAAAACAGGTTTTTGGCTTTTTTTGTGACTTCTCTTTTTTTCTAAAAAAAATTAGACATCCAAGCACTACTTTATAACGAGAATGATTTTTGTTTTTGAAAAAAAAGCTTTTGGAGAAAAAAAAAAACCCGTCCAAACGAGTTTATAGTTACCTAGGTGGGGTGAATCTTTGTTAATACGCATTAGAATATTTAAATCATTCGTAGATGAATATAATATAGTTTATGTAAATCTTTGTTGATATGCATTAGAGTTTTTAAATTTAATCCATGAATAATATATATATATATATTAGTAGAATAAAGGGGCTAGGACCATAGTTATCAGTATCTTATGATACACGATACGATTTATACGATACGATACGATTTACAAGCGCAGTGATACATATCGTGAGGTGTATCAGAAAGGAGTTTGTATCATACGATTCGATACTGTATTATAATATCGTATATCACACACACGATACGAAATTTAAATCAAAATTTATAATTTTCAATATAAAAAAAAAGAAATAAAGATTTGATTTATGATTTAAATTAAAAAAATCTAAAAAATTATTACTAATAAGGAAAAAAAAATAAAGATTTGATTTGTGATTTAAACTCAAAAATCAATCTGGAAAAACTATATTAATAAAGGAAATAATTAAATAAATATTTTAATATATATTTTCAATTCTTTTTTATTATGTTTCCATATCTTACGATTCGATACGATTCACGATAAAAAATATCCTTGAAATGATATACAATACGTATTGCAATTCAACAACCTTGGCTAAGACCAAAAGAAAACAAATTAAATAATAGAGCCTATAACAAATTAAATTATATTCTTTATTATTTAATTATGTAATAAAATATTACATTGAATAAAGAAAATGAAAATACTAAAAAAACCTTTTGACAAGAATCGAACCTTGCACCATCTTTGTTGAAAGACTGCATGTACGACCATCGATCCAACTTTAGATTGCAAAATCTAGTTTCAATATTTACATCTTATTTAAAACATTGTCCTTTCAGTTTCATTCGGCGGACTTGTTTCCCTCCCTATGAAAAATTGTTTTAAGTAAATTGTAGGGTTTAGGACTCTTGAAATTGAAAGCTACCTTTTTTTGTCTCTCTAATTTTCCAGTTTCTCTATCTCTCTGATTTGCCCTAAAGTTGTTTGCTGAAGGACCTCAAGGCTGAACTGGCCTTGCTCTGTTGCTAATGTCACCGATGGTGTTTCCAACAAGCTCTCCAATATGTAAAAATTGCTGCTTTTCTTTAATGGTCCCTCGTTCTGTAATGACAATGAGGTGTTTGTATTTATGCTTTATTTTCATTTAGGCTTGCAGAAAGGTGGTGAACTTGATGGTGATTCCTCAGATGCAGAGGACGACATTAAGGGAAGCTTAGGGTGTGCATGACAATCATTCTATTCCCTAGCACTGTTTCTGAAAAGAAACAATTATTTTCTATTTCTGTGCCTTGGAACAGTTTCTGAGAAAAGCAATGTGTTTAATAACATGTTTTATTTTTATTCCGAGAATGAGAATTGTGTTTGATAACATAATAAATAAAATAATAAAAAATAATTCCTATTAAATATAAAAAAATTTCGGATCATCACTTTCCTTTTCATATGGCGTGGTAGTGGTGGGGATGGTGGTGGCGGAGGTGACGGTAGTGGCTGCAACAATGGTGGGGGACGGTGGTTGGTGGTGTTGGTGGCGGCGACAATGGTAGGGTGGCATGGTGGTGGTGGTTGTGATGGCATCATGGTGGTGGTGGTGGCAGTGGCTGCAGCGGTGGCGGTGGTGGTAGGTGACAGTGGTGATGGCAGTGACAAGGGTGGTGTAATGGTGGCGATGATGGTGGTAGTGACGGTAGTGGCTGTGACCATGGTGGTGGTGGCAGTGGCGTGGTGATGGCGAGGATGGCAGTGACGGCAGTGGTTGCGATGGTGGTGGTGGTGGTGGTGGTGGTGGCGGCGGCGGTGATAGTTGTGGTGGTGGTGACGGTGGCATGGTGGTAGTGATGGGTGGAGGTGGTGGTGATGGTGGTGGTGGCATCATGGTGGTGGGGGGTGGTGACGGCAACACTAGTGGTATGACAACGGCGACGATGATGGTGGCGGTGGTCGTGTCGGGATGATGGTGGTGGTGGTGATGATGATGGTAGAGATGGAGAGTGACTGAGAGAGATAAGTGTTTCTCATTTTGTGCTCGGCAACAAAATAGCAGAAATTTCTTGATTTTTTTTTTCTGTTCTCTAGCACAAAAATTAAACTGGTTCATTCCGGGAACAAAAAAATAAACCGGTTTTACCAAACGAGTTTTCTAGCAATTTCTGTTCCCGGGAACAGAAATTAAAAAAAATTAATTCCGAAAAGGTTGTCATGCGTACTCTTATCAGAACAAGAAGCATTGTCGCTTGATTTGTAGAAAGCTTACCAAGCATCAGGTAATACCCTAACCCCAAAAATTTGAAGTTGTGTATCTATTTCATGTGACTTATGTATTTGGGCGTGTCATGTTTTATATCTATATATTTCTCTTTCTTTTGTTTATTTTATTTTCTCAAGAGGTGAAGTGCGTGAAAGAGTAAAAAGAGCGGGAACATCTTGCGTACTCATTACATTCTTATTGTCTACATAAGCGCTTTTGCTCGCCGCGCTTTGCAACAAGCATTCACTCTTTCAACTCTTCTCTGTGCCTTTGCTATATCTATGCTTCATCTTGAGGATTCATTTGCTTTGCTTCCTTCTTGAACTTAGCTTTATTAATTGTTGGTAAGTTTCATTCTTGCTTTGTTTGCTTTCACTAGGGTTTCATTTCTGTTTGAATCTATATATTATTGTTTTGGTGCTCTTAATTGTTTGCTAGTAACGCATGCAATATAAATATTTCTGTACACGATTTTTATAAAGGTAATGTTGAACTCTGTTTTAGGAACATATTTTTAGCTCTAATTTTTTTATGCATTCGAATAGCTCGTATTTATTGTCATTGTGGGTTTTCATTAGATTAGTTATATGTTTATTTTTTATGTTTGATTTGCAACAGTAACTGGGAAAAAGCAATGTCCTTTCACTAAATGTTCACTGATAGTTTTAAAAGGTGGTTGAATGTTCACTAACATCTATCTATTTAGTTATAATTTTTCTCCTTTTTGAATAGGATTTTTCCCCCAATTATTGATTTTAAATTCTGATTCTTCTTGTTCTTTGCAGAGGGTGTATCCCTTGAAATTATTATTATTATTATTATTGGGAAGTTATCGAAATTTTCAGTTTTTTTGTTATTATTATTATTCTTTTAAGCATTTGGGAAAGCGATCATCGAATGAATTCTACATCGTAAATGATTATATGAAAAATGAATGGCTGATGGGATTTGAGTTAAGTTGTACTATTGAGTGAGTTTAAAGAAATAGTACTTTGAAAAACTTGCTTTAGCATTGTGTTTGAGAGTAATTTTAGATTTTTGTTTTTCATTTAGACTTTGGCTGCATTGGTGTTTGATAAATTGCCACTTGTCACCCGAGTTATTAATTTGTTCCAGATATACTTATTTCAGCATTAGGGAGTTTTTGAATATTTAGTGTTTTCATATATACTACTCCTAGATATATTTTAAATTAAAATTCCTTTGGACAAGCCATTACGCATATTAAGAGATTTGAAACTATCAACTTTACCCAAAAAGTAAGCTTGTGCTACAAAACTTCCCCATGTATAGAGTTCAGGGAAGGTTTAAACCCATTGTATGGGTCTATAATAGGTGATCTTATCTTGCATTTGCAAGAAGCTGATTACATGTAACTCGGAGGTTATAGTTTTGAATAATCTAATCAGTCTCTTGCAAATGCAAGATAAGGCACTACAAACCCTTACAATAGGTCTGACCCTTTCTTGGACCTTATGTATAGCTGGAGCTTTATAGGCTATGTTGTTTTTGGCAATTTCTTTACAGTTACGATAGTAATTTTGTATGGGTGAACAAGAGATGCACTCATTTCAAATCAGGTTGACGTAGCATTTGATGTATGTTTTCATTTTTTTCACTGTATTAGGTTGTAGATTTGGGCTCTCCAGGGGTCAGAAAATCTTCTCATGCTAGTCATAACCCACATAGTGAAGGACCAGATTCATCACCTCATATTCCACCTCCACCACCACAACCTTGAATATTTTATTTAGACATTAATTTTGGACAGTGTTGTTGTCATTATCATTAGGATTTGTTCAAGGTTTTTTACATAACAGTTGAGACTTTGTCCATACGTTGTTTAACATATTTTGTTCTATGATTTTGGATAATGTATGCAAATATTCACTTTTAATCTTGTGATGAATTTATATATCTTATGCTTTTAATTGAGGGCTTTTAGAATTGTATGGATATGTATGCTCAAATGCAACAAATTAATTATTTCATCATTAGAAAAAATAAATTAAATGCACAACGTATTTTAATAAGTAACCTTACATTAATAAAATTAAAATTAAAATATAAAAAATAAAAATATTAATTTTAAATATTTTGGCGGGTAATAAACCAAAATTGTATGAGAATGTAACAACTTTTTTGGAGGCGATTTATTATCAAATGATTCTGCCTTAAAATGACATTTAGAGGCGGTTAGACAAACTGCCTCCGAAGAATATTTAAGTCTTACTTAGGCGTCAATAACTGCATGCCTAACCACCCCTGAATATATTATTAGAGGCGGTTATACAGACCGCCTCAGAACCACATCTTGAGGCGGTTATAACAACCGCCTCAGAATGTATTTAACCCAATTACGGAGGCGTTTATAACCGCTTGCATAACCTCTTAAAAAAAGATCTCTAACCGCCTCTTAAAGTAATCTGAGGCGATTATTTTAACTGCCCTTGAATCCAAAATTGATTCTTGTTCTGATAATTGAGGCGCTAAAAGCCGCATATATAACCGCCTTTGTATGCATGTAGGCGGTTATTCCAGCGATTCATGAAAACTGCCTCAGATTGCCTTTCGGCAGTTCAATAACCGCCTTCCTTGGCATTTAGAGGCGGTTTAAATCGCCTCTAAAAGCTAAAATAACCGCCTTTAAATACAAATTTTCTTATAGTGCTTGGTTATGGCGTTGTAACTTTGGGCACCAGTTCTTGTTCCACCTGCAAGCAAGGGTCATTGTAACAATCACTGAGGTTTCTTTTCACATCAAAGTCCAAGGCACAAGGGGTTTCACACTTTATCTATCCTAAACCTAACTTGGAATATTCGATTAGGGCGACTTTTGTACAAAATTGCACATCAGATTACCTTTGAAGAGAGTAAAGAATCAAGAGCAATGGACCTAAAAGAACAAATGAACAAAACCACAAACAACAAGACAAGTCTTGAGAAACAAGACCAAGAGCATTAAGTTTGTATTGAAGTGAACTAACTAACAATCAATTCATGAAGCAATCCAAAAAGTGTAAAGAATTGTCATATTACAAATCAAGCATCAAGTTAAACAAAAGATCCAATTCTAAGAGTCAACTCAAGAAGCTACGTCTTTGTTCCTATTAGATTATACTTTTAGGACCTAGATTCAATTGTAAGGGTATAGTTGAATTGCAATTCATGAGCTCAACGTTACATTATCTCTCAAATTTGCATTCTTCTAAATCCTTAACTCTTTATTTTTTTAGCAATATAGATCACTAGATATCGAGTTTTGTGTATAAAAACATTCATAAAATTGTTTGTTATCAATATATAACCACAAATAAAGAATACATACAGTTAATCTATTATGCATAAATTCATAACAAATATCAAAGTTTTAATATTATGCAAAAATGATAAAACTTTATAAATTTCAAATATAATTTCATGATAAAATTATCAAATTATATTTTCTAATTCCTATGGGTAAATTAAGAATGTAATTTGATATTTTTTATCCTAATTAATCATATAAATATAATTAAATTTGTGTGTGATAATATCTATTACATACATATACTTTATATGATTTAGAGGACCTTAATATATAAGTTAAATAATTAAAAATATTTTGGTTAATCTCTTTTTTGGAGAAAAAGGGAAATAAAAAAGCACTAATTTTTACAAAGTCTTTGGATACAGAAGCCCATCAAACCTCTACTTAACAGAGAACAACACTCCAAGGGAGGATCTTGTAAGAGAAGAGTATCTCGTCCTTCTTGGTGACAACCCTGAGCAGCAAGTCAATCTGCAAACATATTGTCCTCTCTATATGTAAAAGTAATGGTGGAGGTAGATAGGGGTTATGAGGAGGGATCACCCCAACTCAACTTCATCAAACATTTGCTTTAGACTACATTTAGACTTAAAATAAAGGTAGTATAACATAAATTCGTCCCCTTCATCCTTATTATTCGTCATGTAAGATAAAAATTCGGAGTTCTTCAAATCTAGCTACATATTGACCCACTACTTTGTTGGCTTGTCTAAGTTAGAGTGACTTTGAATCACTCACCCCCTCTGATTGAGCAAGAGACAATGATTATATTTCAACCACTAATTTGCTATTTACGCTTAAGTTGGACAATTGATCGAGAAAATGGAATGAAAATTAAATTAAATAACAAAATAAGAAAGAAAAGATCGAGTTACTTAGCAATCAAGAAACGCAGTTGGGGTTTCAATTTCCCTCAATGTCCCCTTTATGTGCCAATCGATTCCCCCCAAGTTAATTAAGACTTGATCCCTTGACATCCTAATTCTTTACTCACTTTAAAGAATCCTAGTTCCTTGGTTAATCTTAAAAAAAAAAAAGCATTAAACCCAAGAATCATAAGAATTAATGATGGATTTACCACGCATGATTCATGTACCAACATCCCTATTATCATACACAAACCCTATATCAATCTACAAGATCAAATCTCATAAAGGTATGAAGAAAAGATAAATTCATATGATATAAGAAGGAAATTTGACATTAAAGATTATTCATAACAAAAATATTTGATTAGGTTCCATCTAACCCTAACTACAAGAAAACTAGCCTAACATAGTAGAAACAAGAACACAAGAAATCAATAAAGCTTCCTCAAACTCTATTGGTGTGATGGCATGGTGAATCTTCAAGGTTTCCAGCGTAATCTTGCCCTTGACTCGTCTCTGGCTCTCAAAAGTGTGAAGAATGCGCTTCTACAACGTAAAATATGCCTTCAATATAAAAAATTGTCGAGTCTCCCTTTGATTCCTTTGAAAATTATCTTAAGTAGGTGATGGAATCCTTCTTTTAGGTAAAAATCATGTAATAGGCCTTAACTAGGTAGCACATGGGTGCTAAAGCATAAAGGGCGCTAAAAATATGACATTAATACCTTATGAGCGAACTAAAGAGCTATCGAGCGCGCTAAAGCACGCTCTTCTAGAGACAAATTACACATGATAACGCGCTTTATCGCTCTAGCTAGAGCACGCTAAGTCCGAAAGAATTTGCACATTTGCATATTTTAGCATGTTGGGGTGTGCTATAGCGCTATCTTCCTGAATCTTTTTCTCCTTTTTACACATGTTGCGCATTATAGCGTGCTAAAACACCCTCATCCAGCAACTTTGACTTACTTCTCCAGGCGCTTGGTGTATTCTTTGATCCCCTTTTCCATCCTCTATGTCTTTTAAGTTCATCCTCGCCTTAATTCAGCTCAATTTACCTAGAAAAAAAGTAAAAAACATTCACATTAGTCAATAATTTAGACTCCATATTTTTTAGGCAAGTATCTAAGTTTCATTGCTTTTGACTATATATGAAAGTGATTTTAGTCCTTAAAACATGATAAACTATGAGTTTATCACGCTTTTATAAAAGTTCATTGCTTCGCCATTGAGTATGAGAAACCACCATCGTCCACTACTCATTGTACAAGTTCCAGATTCTATTCGCTAGAGGAGCACCACAATGACTATCTTGGCAACCCTTGTTAATAAGGTTTACAACCACTAAAGAGTCACCATCAATCCAAACTTGTCTATACCCATATCTCCAAGCCAGCTCAATCCCTACTAGGAAGCCCTTAATTAGCACAAATGGAAGTGTCACAACTAATGTTTCTCATAAAGCCTAGAAGTCATATGTCTGTCACATCTCTCATGGATCCTCTGTAGCTGGAAAGGAATCCACCACTTAGGCTAGACCAATCTACATTTAGCTTGACCTAGCCCTCAGAGGATGGATCCATGAAATCAATTTTTCTAATTCTGGAGCATGCTACAAACTCATCGTACAAAGAAAACGAGTAAGTTATTCCGATTTTATTGGTAGCCACTTTAGCTTGTTTAACCACTATCATCTCCTAAGTAGCAACTCCTTCGAACACTTGCTTGTTACAAGTTTTTCAGATGTTCCAACATAACACTCTAAATAATAGATACCAGTCAATATTATCATTTTGATCCAGCTTGTTATGGTTTCCATCGATCTCTATTTCACTCTATTGATCCATGTTGTCATTTTGTTTCAACGAGTTTCCTATTATAAAGGATAGTCATTAGTATGATCCAGCTAAGGATGTAAATAGGCTGGATCAGGTTAGGCTTTGGTTTAAATAGGTTAGGCATGTGTAAAATAGTTTAGGCCTAGCCTGGTCTGTTAGCCTTATGTAGGCCCAAATTACAAGTCTGCCTTGACCTATATTTAAGAAACAAAAGCATTGACATAGGTCTGTAAGCCTATTTAAGCCTATTAGGTATTATTTAAAAATAATAATTAAAATAATAATACTTTATTATTCAAAATCATTAAAATAATATTTTATATTATATTTTAAATAAATAATACAATATAGGCCACCTGTATAAGCTCGACATGTGAAAGAAAGCATATAACCTACTTTTTAAGGCTAAAGCATCGTTTTAAAATTTTTCGGCAAAAGAATTGCCCAATTAAAGTTGATTGGATAAGTTTTTTCAAAGTAATACAGTCAAACATGTCACTTATATTGACGAGACTAGTCCCATCAACAAAACTGACGAGACTTGTGCCACGTCAGCATCACGTAGGCAGTCTCATTACTGTAAAACTTCGGAACACCATAACTTTTGAATCAGGAGTCCAAATCAGATATTATTATTTTTTCACATAACTTTTCGATATCTACGCAATGACACCTCATTTGACATATTTTATCTCCCACAAACATAGTTTGAATTTGTAACAATAGTTTCACAATTACAAGATCATTTAAATCCAGAAGATGCTGAGTTCTTTCCGAACCAACACCATTAGCTGCTGCATGTGCCATCTAAAACGGTGGATAAAATATGTCAAATGAGGTGTCATCGTGTAGATTTCAAAAAGTTATGTGAAATAAAAAAAATCATCTGATTTGGATACCCGAGTCAAAAGTTATGGCCTTCCGAAGTTTTATGGTAACGGAACTGCCTACGGGACGTTGACGTAGCACGAGTCCCGTCAGTATAGTTGACGGGACTAGTCCTGTTAGTATAAGTGACATGTTTGACTGCATTACTTTAAAAAATCTTATCCAATCAGTTTTAACTGGGCAATTCTTTTGCCCAAATATTTTAAAACGTTGCTTTTCTCTACTTTTTAAAGAGACTTTTTTTTTAAGTCTGGACCTGTTCAATTTAACTATATATAATAGCCCGAGCTTGGCCTAATGAAGGCCGAGCTGTAGGCCCTTGTTAGTCAGCTAGCTCATTTACACCCCTAGTTCCAACTAGTTAAAATTAATATTTAATTAATTAAATTATATAGATTTGTTGACATTAATTAACATTCAAGGCAATATTATTGCAATAAATTCTAGGTAATAATATTAAACATTAAAATTATTCATATTAATCATCTTAATATTATATGTATGAGGAAGTAGCAATCAATACATACAATTATACAATCACATAATAATAAGCAAATCACACGAAAAAATTACAAAATAATTTAGCTAGTGTAGTTGGCAAAATGCAAGAAAAATAACCATGCGGACATTGGTTCAAATTATGTCTGACGACATGCGTTAATGCTAAGCATGCACCATTTAGTGATCAGTGGCGGAGCCCTGTGTTGTTTGGACGTGGTCTCTATCCGGACTAAATTTTAATAAATTATATTTATTATATATAATTATATAATTAATTATAATTTGACTTGGTTAAAATTATAATTTGTTCCGGGTTACAATTTATAATTTGGTCGTATCTAAAATTTAAAATATTTTTGATAAAAGATTTGGATAAGTTTTATTAGTTTATGTGTTCAATTTTCACTATATAAAATATATATATATAGTAAAATTAAAAAATATTTAATAAAATTATAATTCTTCTTAGTACTGTCTGCTCAGGTACTCTGTATTTAATATAATTTAAATATATTATGATATAAATTAACTAAAATTAAAAAAATTACACGTATAATTTTTTAAACCGAACTCAAATTAGAGCTCCGCTCTGCCACCGTTAGTAATGATACAATTTAAAATTAGAACAACAATTTACACAATTGACAATAGTGTACGTATCGTAAAAGGAAAAATCCCTACTACTTATGGAAGCCCGATGTTAAAATCTTTATTAGTGCAAATAGTTTTTTTACACGGCATTTAATTGAATAAAGGAAAGTTCTGACCACTGCAAGTGATGTTTATGAAATCAAGTAATACAAGCGAACTTGTATCTGGGTAACAACGTAACAATTTATTATTCACTCAATCAAAGTATCGAATACAACACCTTCATTTCCTATTTATACCAGTCAGCAAAAATTGCCACGTAGGCAAACTACTATTACATCATGAGACTAACCAACAGAGTATATACAACTAAGCCAACATGATTTCATTTTACATGGTCAATGGCCCAAGAAGGGAACCCTCTGACTCTGATAGGCCTACTCTTTTTTTTTTTTTGGAAATAATAGGAAATTAAAACAAAAACACAACAAAAAGAAACTAGGCACAAAGCCTAGACCAGTGAACACCTATAGTGTCACCATACAGACTATCAATACAACCTGACGGTGGACAATCAAATTCCTGAATTACCCAAGAGAAACCATAAGAGTAAGAGGCTAGAAAGTCCGCTACTCTATTTCCTTCACGGTGAATGTGAGACATATAAATCTGCCAATCTCGCTGCATCAAATTTCGAATACGATTCACCAAATTAGCCGCAGGGTAATCATGGTGGCACCCATTTGTAATGAGCTGTTGAGCTGAAAGAGAATCTCCTTTGAGCCAAACTTGCCTAAAACCTCTATCCCAAGCTAGCTCCAAACCAACCAAGCAAGCCCATAACTCAGCATGCAAAACTGTACCTGAGCCTAAATTTTTACAGAATCCAACGATCCAAGTTCCTGAGGCATCGCGAAAAACTCCTCCACACCCAGTCCTAGTACCATTAGCATCACATGCACCATCAACATTAAGCTTAACCCAATCCACAGGAGGACAACACCAAGCAACCAATCTCTCTATTCGATTCCTTGGTTGATTGCCCGCTCCAAAAACAGGGTTAGCTGCAAGAGCGACACTATCTCTGAAACCAATTGCTGAACGGATAAGTGAATAAGCATTCTGGCGATCACCTTCAAAAACCCAAGAATTCCTACATTTCCAAATTTTCCAGGCTAAGATTCCAAATAAAAGAGGCCAGTCCGACCCCATCCCCCAATCCTTTGAGCTGTCTAAATTAGAAATGATCCAATTGTGCAGGTTGAGGTTGAAAAATTCACGCTGATTTATATGAGGCATTATCATGCACCATACTTCCTTTGATTGTGGACAGTCGCGAATAGTATGAAGGATAGTTTCACTAGACTGATTACATCTAGGACACAGATCTGAAAGAGCCATATGGCGGCGGAGTCTACAAACATTAGTCATCAGCTTCTCCCCTGCCATTAACCAAAGAAAAAAGCGAATTATTTCTGGCCCCTGCCATCTCCAAACACTTTCCCAAGGAAACTGTTGGATTGTAGTATCTTTGATGGCTAATATTGCATATGCTGACTTAACAGTAAACTTGTCATCTGTCGTTCCATTCCAAATTAAATGATCCTGGTCATCTTGACTAGAAGGAGGAAGAAAATTCATAAATCGATGCAGCACAGAATCTGGAAGCAATTGTCGAAGAGAATTCCATTTCCATTGCCCCAATTCATCCACGTAGTCCACCACCTTCTGAAGAGTATCACTAATAGAAAACTGAGAACCTGCATATGAGATCAAAGGACCACAATTGGGCAGCCAGCTATCAAGCCAGAACATAGTGGACTGACCATTGCCTAACTGCACCCGACTATGATCCATTATAATATTCCAATGACGCGTAATTCCCTTCCAAAGCTGGGAGCTGTTGTTTGGAGCATGAATAATTGGTGTCATGTCTGCCTCCACATTGTACTTAGCACGTAATGATAGGCCTACTCTCTTGATTTGATGCTGCTATACCCCTATCATCAAGTTTGATTGTTCTTCGATACTTTGAATGAATTAGATAGGTATAAACTTATTAATGTATTCATTATCTTTAATACAGTGTCAATCGTTAGGTCAAAATCATTTGGCCAATCGATTCTTCGTATTTAAACTTGAATCTTATCTAAACTTTTATGATTGTTTTTTTTTCCCAATATATCCTCCAGTTAATAGTTCAAGATTAATTTTTTTAAAGCAAGAGATAACCAGTGGCAGAGCCACATGCATGCTAGGTGTGCTCTCAGTCCGAGCTAAATTTTAATAAATTATACTTATTATATATAATTATATGATTATATATAATTTGGCCCGGGCTACAATTTATAATTTGGCTCTATCTAAAGTTTAAGATATTTTTGAGAAGAGATTTGGGTAAGTTGTATTGGATTATGTGTTCAATTTCTACTTGTGTAAAAAAAATCTTTAGTAAAATTAAAAAATATTTAATAAAATTATAATTTTTCTTGGTATTGCCCGCTCAGGTGCTTTGTATTTAATATAATTTAAATGGAGAGAGTTATATTTACAAAAAATTTGTTTACAAACTACACTATACATTAGGTTACATTATGAATTTCCGAAAGTATATAGTATAATTTAAAAAAAATTGTAAACGGATCATTTCTAATTTTAAATGTATTATGATGTGAACTAACTAAAACTAAAAAAAATAAATACACATATAATTTTTTAACCTGAGTTCAAGGCTCCGCCACTCGAGATAACGTTAAATGAGTAAATCTTTTCCAATAAAATTTTTTCCACACATACAACGAGAGATTGCTTCACGGAGTGTTTGCGGTTTGTGTTACAGATAAAATTGTATACTGACCATCAGAAACGGAAAGACGGTGACCCTCCACCAAACCACAGCACCTCATAGAGGAATTGTTAATTGGGTTCCACTCTTCGACCAAAAAGTCCATATTATTGGAGGAGCCTAAAGTCTTCAAGGAGGGTGTTTTAAGATGGTTTTTTTAATAAGGCGTGTCTTATCCTGTTTAAGAAGTATTCATTAGGGTTCAATAAATTATTTTAATTATTAAGAACGAATATTTGTTTAATTTAAATGCTTTTATTTTGCAATATATATGTAATTTCTTAACTTGTGTTTTAAAGACACATATTAAATTTTTTTAGTAAAGTTATTATTTTTAAACTTCAATTCTGTATAGATTTTTTTTTTTTTTTGAGCTTTGGAATCCTTACCTAGTAGGGCTCTTTTATGCGGCTCCGTAAGTTCATTTAGCTATTTCGTATTTTTTTTTCCTTACTATATCATGTTAATTATAATCTTCCTAAAATCCTTTTAATAATTTAAATCAAAATATTTAAATGAAAAATAAAAAATATATATTAATTTTTTTTAGTATTTAGCAATGTTATTAAAACTGGCTCGGTTATTGACCCGGTTGAGGTACTGGGTCACTGGTTCAATCGCATGACCCGATAATTATATATAATTTTATAAAAAAATTATAAACATACTGAAATATCTAAAAAAATGATTAAAATTTCAAATATTTTAATATCAAAAATAATAAATCACGTATTATCATCCAATAAAGACTCAAACAAAAATATAATGATCGTGATACGAGGCTTTAGGTTCAGAAAATGACATCCCTAACTATAAATCAAATCAAATTTTTTTGCATAATGCATAATTGAGATAATATTAGTATTGTAAATACATAACTTATGTAAGTTAATAAGCAAAAAAAATTCAAATATGTCCATTATGATTTTTTTTTTTAAAAAATTGGAATTTTTTTTTGTAACCGGGCCGGGTCATCGGTTAACCGACCGGGTCACCGGTTTTCATAAAAACCGGTCGGGTCGGACCGGGTCACACCGGTTCTGATGCATGGCCGGTCCGTTGCTTCAACCAGAATTGTTATATGACTGATTTACCGGTTCCCGGGTCGACCCGACCGGGTTGGTCCGAGTTTAATAACACTTGGTATTTAGGTAATTAAAATATGTATTATAAAAAAAATGCCCTAAAAAGCTCGAGATTACAAATACTCAAGCAAATACGATACATTTAATTTTTTAGAGTATATTAATTGGGTTTAATATTTCTGCTATTATTGTAAAAAAAATTCTCTGTCATACTCACATAAAAGTGAATGGTCTCACTCACTTTTATGTGAGGATGACAGAAAAAAAATTTCTGCAGCAAAATAGAAATATTTTTCTCATACTAATTTCATGTATTTTAAGCTCAGTGTTGTGAAACTCGACCGAGTCGACCCGGAACCCGGCGAACCAGTCTTGGACGGCCATGCATCGAACCCCATCAAACCCAATCAAATCCAGTGACCCGATGACCTGGTTGGGTCATGCATTTATATATATATATAAAACAAAATTGTTTAATCTTATCATAAAAAAATTAGAACTCATTTTAAATTTTTTTGTAATTTATTTGCTAGTGGTATACTCTTCTACCATGACCTTAAATTTCAGCTTCCAATACTGAAGTAATTTGCGGAACAATAAATTAAGAGAATGTGACATATGTCATTTCAATGTAGGTGAATTTAAAAAATATGAGTTCATAATATCTGACCTTTGAATATCATTAAGAGGTATGTTCATGGGGATTCTTAGTAGCAACTTAAATTGACATAGAAATAACGTGCATTTTGTAGCAGACACATATGGGAGCAGACCCAAAAGACACACTAAGGAACCCAAATATTTAATGGATTATGAGAAGTGAAGCCCAGTCCCTATAGTTAGTAGTTAGATAGATGGTTTTATCATTTTAAATTCAAATAATTTGTTAGCTTAGCTTTTTATTGTTATCGCTTTCAGTTACGCTTTCAGCAATTGCAATTAGATTAGGATTTATTGTTATCGCTTTTAGTTACGCTTTCAGCAATTGCAATTAGATTAGGATTAGTTTAGAATTTCTTTCTTATCATTTAGTTATATGAGTTGTTCCTATATATTGCAGAAAATGGATTGAATAAAATAGCTTTGTTTAATCCCCAAATTCATTCCTCTCTTTTACTCTCCCTCCTGTCCTCATCCTTTCTTATTCTCTCCTCCTAATTTTCTTATATTATCCCCTTCATTGGTGCTTTCATATGATCTCTTCCTCCCATGGCAGAGAACACACGCTTACGAGAATTAGCACAACGTGTTGACTCCCTGGAACAGCAGTTACAAACTGCAAAACGGGTACGCGAGCAACAATTTCTTGGATTACAAGAATCCCACACCCAATTGCAAGAGTCTCAAGAACGTCAGTTTACTCTTTTAAACCAAAGTGTTAACAGAATTCTGGAGATACAACAAGCCACTACACATTCCAACAATTCCAGTTCTGGCATATTAGGGTCTGGACCTACACGTAATGGATCTAGTACCAGTGATCACGGTCAAAATAAACAGCATAAAGCGACTTTTCCACGCTTCTCCGATGGTGACCAGTCGGATTGGATATTTAATGCCACTCGGTATTTTGAATATTACAATATACCAGAACATGAACGTTTGCTGCTCGCCTCCTTCAATCTAGATAAACCGGCTTCAACGTGGTTTCAAGGGCTATTTAATGATGGCCTTTTGCATAACTGGCCAACGTTTGTCACAGCAATAATGCAGCGATTTGGGCCCTCTGAATTTGATGACCCAGCTGTAGCCCTTGCCAATCTACAACAACAGGGTACTGTTAGCGCTTTTCAATCTGCATTTGAAGCCTTGGCAAGCCGTGTTCCTGAACTCTCTCCAACAATGCGACGCGCACTATTCATTGCTGGGCTTAAACCACATGTTCGCCGCACAGTACAAACTTAGAGACCGACGGACGTTCATTCTGCTTTCTCATTGGCAAAAGTATTTGAAGGTCATTTTGCTGACACACATTCAACAGCAAAACCTAATCGGCCATGGCATTCTAGACCATCATTTTCCCAATCTTCCCACTCTAACACCAACCCAAATCAAATTATCCTTTTTTCTAAAACCCCATCACAACCCCCCTCACTCCCTATCAAGCGACTTTCTCCAGAAGAAATGCAAACAAAGCGGGAAAAGAATTTGTGCTACAATTGTGATGAACGATATGTTTTTGGCCATAAATGCAAAGGAAAAGCTGCCTTATTATTCTTTGAAGGCACAGACGAAGATAACCCAACATTGGATCTGGATGTTTCTGCACAAGATCATTCAGAATCATCCAATATCCCTGTGACGGAATCCTTTTCGGAAATTAGTCTTCATGCCTTATTTGGGAGTTTTTCATCCAGATCTTTTCGACTGACAGGATGTGTTAAAGGAAAGCCAGTACAAGTTTTGATTGATGGTGGAAGCACACATAATTTTATCACAGAGCGAATGGCTTATCATGCAGGTCTTATTTTACAGTCCATTACGCCGTTTAATGTACAAGTGGGCAATGGTGATGGCCTTTTATGCACTGCCATGTGCAGCGATGTCCAACTAGTCCTCCAAAATCACACCTTCAACCTGGACTTATTCGTACTAGATCTTAAAGGAGCTGATATAGTCCTTGGCGTACAATGGTTGGCTACCCTTGGGCCCATTATGACAGATTATGCACAACTATTAATGACTTTTTCCCACAACGATATGTCTATTAATTTACAGGGCGATCCACCTAACCTTCCCACCGCAATATCCTCCTCCACACTAGGTAAACTTATGTCCCTCAACACTATAGCTTCATGCCTTATGTGTTTTGCTACCACCACCACAAAAGCATCATCCACAGTTGAACACACTTCCAGCCTAAACCACCCAATATCAGACATACAATCCTTGCTTCAACAATACCATGATGTCTTTTCTACACCCTCAACTTTACCTCCAGACCGTACTCATAACCATCACATCAACCTATTGCCTAACTCCAAACCTGTCCAGGTAAGACCATACCGTTACCCTCATTTTCAAAAAAATGAAATTGAAAAATTGTGCAAAGAGATGTCAGCTGCAGGCATCATTCGCCCTAGCCGTTCACCATTTAGTTCTCCTGTCTTACTAGTAAAAAAGAAGGATGGAACATGGCGATTTTGTGTGGACTATCGCGCTTTAAATTCCATTACAGTCACAGATAAATTTCCAATCCCCACTGTAGATGAGTTATTGGATGAATTACATGGTGCCACTGTGTTTTCAAAATTGGATCTCCGATCTGGATACCATCAAATTAGAATGCATCCTGATGATGTCTACAAAACTGCATTCAGAACACATCATGGTCACTTTGAATTTCTTGTTATGCCTTTTGGTTTGTCTAATGCACCATCTTCTTTTCAGGCTACAATGAACGAGGTCTTCGAGAAATTTCTCAGACGTTTCGTGGTCATTTTCTTTGATGACATTCTTGTTTTCAGCCCAACCTTGCCAGATCATATTATTCATCTACAGCAGGTTCTGGCAACCCTCCGCACTCACCGCTTATTTGCCAAAATTTCAAAATGTTCATTTGCATCAGATGCTGTGCATTTTCTGGGGCATATTGTGTCTGCTAATGGCGTATCTCCAGACCCCGAAAAAGTCCAAGCAGTTAAAGAATGGCCAACACCATCTTCAACAACTCAAGTAAGATCTTTCTTAGGTTTATCGGGATACTATCGGCGATTTATTCGCCAGTATGCCAAAATTGCTGCTCCTCTTACCGATTTGCTTACCAAAGGGAAGTTTACTTGGACAACAGCAGCTGCTGAAGCATTTGATTGTCTAAAACAGAAATTGGTTGAAGCTTCTATCCTTGTTCTACCAAATTTTAATATTCCTTTTGTACTTGAAACGGATGCTTCGGGTACAGGTATTGGTGCTGTTTTATTACAGGAAGGTCGTGCAGTTGCTTATTATAGTAGCAAATTGTCTAAACGCATGCAACATCAATCTACTTATATCCGTGAGATGTTCTCCATCACCTCAGCTGTGGCCAAGTGGCGTCAATATCTCTTAGGATCCCAGTTTATCATTAGAACGGACCATAAGAGTCTGCATAATCTGATGTCCCAAACTATTCAGACACCAGAACAACAACAATTTTTAGCCAAATTGTTAGGTTATAATTATACTATTACTTTCAAATCTGGTAAATCAAATGCTGCGGCTGATGGTCTCTCACGTACACTCCAAGGGGATGTTTGGGCCCCCTTCTCTCATTTTACCATCCTCACCGCACCGCACTCAGATTATTCTTCACTATTACAGTGTGAATTACAACAAGATTCCTATGCGTCTACGATTATGCAAGCATTACAGTCATCCAAAAATAAATCTACCAACTGGGAAATAAACAATGGCCTTTTACTGCACCGTAGGCAAATTTTTCTACCAGCAGGATCCACCTTAATACCCAAACTTTTAACTGAGTTCCATTGTACTCCAGTGGGGGGACATGCAGGAGTCCATCGAACCTTGTCTCGACTCTGCACATTTTATACATGGAAGAGTGTTAGAAAAGATGTACAACGATTCATACAAAGGTGTGACATATGTCAAAGAATTAAACCCAACAATCACTGACCTTACGGGTTACTCCAGCCCCTGCCTACACCAGCTGCAATTTGGTCCGAACTATCATTGGATTTTGTCACTCACCTTCCCCTAGTGCGAGGATACTCAGTCATATTGGTGGTCGTTGACCGCCTCACTAAGGGTGCTCATTTCATCCCCCTTCCAACAAAATACACTGCTACAAAGGTCGCACAAGCCTTCTGGGATTCGGTGGGTAAACTGCATGGACCTCCAAAGAGCTTAGTATCAGGCAGAGACCTTATTTTCTTAAGCACATTCTGGAAGTCACTTTTCAAATACAAGGCACTCAGCTGCACTTTAGCTTAGCTTACCACCCTCAGACAGACGGGCAAACAGATAGGGTTAACAGAACATTAGAACAATATCTACGGGCTTTTGTGTTTGATAAACCAACAAGTTGGGTAAAGATGCTACCTTTAGCAGAATACCACTATAATACCGCTTTTAACAGAAGCATTGGGTTATCACCGTATGAAGCAACCTTTGGCAGACCACCTCCATGCACACTGCGATACTCTTTGGGTTTATCCCCATTGGAAGCTGTTGATTCTACTTTAGCGGAACGCACCTCTGTTCTGCAAAAATTGCGCAGTAACTTAAAACGAGCACAACAAGCAATGAAAAAGGAAGCAGATAAAAAAAGGACAGATTTCACCTTGTCAGTGGGTGACTTGGTTTTACTTCGGTTACAGCCCTACCGTCAATTATCCATCCATCGCCGTTCATGCCAAAAGCTTGCACCGCGTTTTTTTTGGACCATTCAAGATACTGGAAAGAATAGGGCCCGTTGCTTACCGCCTACTACTACCACCGGATGCTAAAATCCATCCTGTCTTTCACATCTCGCTACTGCGAAGATATTTTCCGGCGAAGGATTCAGCTCATGTTGCATTTCCGGTGCTACCTTTGCTACCGAAACTACATCATACACCTGCCGCAATAGTGTCAACTAGAACCATTTACTGTCAGGGACGTCAGATTCCACAAGTCCTGGTCCAATGGACAG
The DNA here is from genome assembly GCF_033153095.1 of Gastrolobium bilobum. Classification (NCBI taxonomy): domain Eukaryota; kingdom Viridiplantae; phylum Streptophyta; class Magnoliopsida; order Fabales; family Fabaceae; genus Gastrolobium; species Gastrolobium bilobum. The sequence continues at coordinate 397,352 of NW_026899052.1, forward strand.
ACCTTCCCCCAGATGCGGCGACTTGGGAAGACGAAACAGAGGTGGAGCTACTCACACCACCCTTGACCGATGCTGACACATCAGCACCACAGCAAACACTAGACCCACCGGACACCAACACCGCCGTCTCAGAGAAGGCCGCCTGGTTAGAACCACCAATTTCGCAACAACGTGAGCTGGAAGGACTGGTCTCTCCACTGCAGTCATTGGGTAAGCACAGAAATGGCACGGATATACAAGCCCATCTACCGTCGGTCATGCGCGAACAGGAAGAACAACCGGAGTTTTCAACAACACAAGGACAAAACCTTCACAGTAATAAAAAGGGAACTCCAGATATGGTCAAGGCAGAGAAAGAAATAGCATTGTCTCGGAACACGACGCAAGGAAATAGTGCTTCTGCAATAAAGACATGCAAGCATGTACTTAAGGATTCAACATTTGAAGACTCTACATCTGCTACAACTCAGAGTGCGCGTCTCGAGGCTGACTTAGCTGTTACCAATACAGCCCCTCAGACTGCTAAGATAGGACTTGCACCACCTTTTCCACTGACCAATCAGATTGTAGAATCCAGATTTCCAACCAATCAAAATGTGAAGAGTGTGACTATTGATAAGCTTCCTTCCCAATCGATCACAGACGTCCATATTGAGATAGACCTTGAGGACAAGGTCAGTTTTCATGGGCCGAGAATTGTAGCAGACACATATGGGAGCAGACCCAAAAGACACACTAAGGAACCCAAATATTTAATGGATTATGAGAAGTGAAGCCCAGTCCCTATAGTTAGTAGTTAGATAGATGGTTTTATCATTTTAAATTCAAATAATTTGTTAGCTTAGCTTTTTATTGTTATCGCTTTCAGTTACGCTTTCAGCAATTGCAATTAGATTAGGATTTATTGTTATCGCTTTCAGTTACGCTTTCAGCAATTGCAATTAGATTAGGATTAGTTTAGAATTTCATTCTTATCATTTAGTTATATGAGTTGTTCCTATATATTGCAGAAAATGGATTGAATAAAATAGCTTTGTTTAATCCCCAAATTCATTCCTCTCTTTTACTCTCCCTCCTGTCCTCATCCTTTCTTATTCTCTCCTCCTAATTTTCTTATATTATCCCCTTCACATTTTCATTTATTTGTACTTCATGAACTTGTAAAAGTGTGATTAGGTAATTTTTGAGCTTATTTAGTGAACATTGTTTAACTTATTTTAAATATGAAGAATATAAATGTATATGTTCATATTTTTATATATCCAGGTCAACTCGTTCGACTAGTGATCCAATATTTCAATTGAGTCGATGCCCTAGTCGGGTTTAATAACATTGCTTAAGCCATCATTTTTTATGTGAATGGTAAATAAGCTCGAGCATTAAAACGATAAAATAGCTAACAACATTACCATACTAAATTTTTTTAATGAATGTCTTATCGATGTTGATTATTCACCTCAATTAAATGCTTTTAAGTATTTAAACAAGAAAACATTAAATGACTTATATATATATATATATATATATATATATATATATATATAGGTATAAAATGTATTTTATATTTTTAATATAATAAATATTACTTTTTATTTAATATTTTTACATTGTTTTCTTATCCAGCACCACCAAGAGCATATGCTTTAAGTCAATTTTCTACAAATTTCATTACGAAGATATACAATTTTCTCCCCTCCTTCGGCCATGAGTCTATAATTAAGTGCGGTGGGCCTCATCCACTAACAACTATGTCCCCAAGTATAACCAACGTTTTCTTCACTTGCCATTGCATTTGACGTTTGTCCCTTGAAGTCTTGGACTATGCACAGAACAAAAAGCTTGAGCTAATTTAATTATAAGCCACACACTGAACGGTTAGGAAATATTTTCCATTTCTCATGACCAAAGATTCTCAACACAAAAAAACAGGAAATAAAAGTCAAGGAAAGGAAAACAATTATGTGACATGCATGTATTCATAATTCCGGGAAATAAACAATCAAAAAAGGAGGAGATTAGAAAAGAATGTATAGGGACATAAAATACAAAAGAAAAGATGGAAACAAAAGTGATAAAGATTGGGTGGGTGGACAAAATCAGACTCCTCTATCCCTTGTCTTGTATTAATCTAAGGGATTCCAATGTCCTTAGTTTTGGGGGCAGTCTGTTGGAAGATTGCAGTTTCAAAATAGAACACGTTACACGGCTTCATTGAACGGTTCCTTACCACCCTTAATAATTTGGGCTTAATTAAATTTAATTAAAGTAATCAACTTATGTTGAATTTGTTCCGTTGTATTTGCATATATCATGCGCCATTGGTGTTAAACTAAACCACTGTCACATCTCACCTAAACTATTCAGGAACATCAATTATTACAACAATCAAAGGGAATAAAGTCAATCCATGCTTTAAAGTTTAACCCAATATCATCTGCATATTTACATCCCCTCCTCGTGGGGGAAGGGCATTCTTTTTTTTTTTTTTCTGACGAAATTTGAACTTGTGTTAGATTTTTCAACTTGTTTTAAAAAAAGTGCAAACATGAAAAGAAAGGTTGTTCTTCTTCCTAAAGCATGATCTAGTGCAAGCCCTTTTTAGTAAGAAAGTTGGCCAAGTAACTCTAGTTCACGCCATAATCACTTCGTCAATCAACCTGAGGAATTTGTAGGACAAATAAAATAATGCGCAAAGAGCATAATCTGTAGTACACCAATAAGAAGAGAAAGGAAATGGAAAAGGATGCTTTAATAGTCTTAGTCCTTAAGCACGAGAAAAAGTAGAAAAGCGACGTCGTAAATATCAGAAGCAAAAGCAATTCATGACATTGAGATTAGAGTGGAGACCACAATAAAACGGTGCCGTGCGGATGGCTTTACAACAGCGAGAATCATGGGATTGGGATATGAATGAATCAATGAGCTATTTTGCGAATCCCAATGCCAAAAAACGTAAACTCAAAATTAACAAAATAGGAAAAAAGAGTAAATATAGTGCGCTATAGCTGGCAAGGGTGGTGGTGGCCCATGACGCGGCGTTTCCATCACTTTCATGAGTTTACTATTTGAGGGTTCGAAAGTAAACAGACACCAACAGTATTTGCTACACAAGGATATGTTTGATTGTGTTTTAATTTTTTTTCTTTCTTAGAACCATTTTGTAGATCAATTTTTAAAAATTGTTTTGTAGAATAAACAAAAAAAAACTTGTTTGATGACAATGTTTTGAAAATAATTTTAAAAATTGAAGAACAATAAAATCTGTTTAAAGAGAGTGGATGCAAAAAGCAGTCTTTTTCCTGTTTAGGCACTGAGAGACACAAAATGCTCTTCAAATTTCTATTGTTTTCAATTCTTATATATTCATAGGGTAATCAATCGTTAATGTTACAGGATTTTTTTCGTTTTTCCTACAGAGACAATTTATCATGGGACCCATTCATTGTTTTTTTTCTCTCTCAAAATGTTCTCTCTGTGGGACAAATTTTTTTTTTTCCTACAACAGTACAAATGCATTCCCCATATTTATTATGTTGTCATTAATGAAAAAACAGCTCTCTGTGTTTTACCATGTTTCAGAGTCAAAACCCAAAGAAAGAACAAAAATATCTATGAGATGTTCTAGTTTTGGTTTTTTGACTTCACAAATGTGTTTTTTAAAATATTCTCCCAATTTAATTCTTTAACCAAAGTATTACTCAACTAATGTAAGAAGATGCGTATCAGATAGATACGCATCTAATATATGTTGGTTTCACGCACATATGCCTGTAACATACGTCTAGACATGATAATACCATGTGCACATTTAGACATATCCATATCAAGTGCGCGTATAGACATTTTAGTACTAGGTGCGCGTATAGACACTTTAGTACTAGGTGTGTGTTTCAGTTTGTCCAATCTGATCACATCAGTCAAGTCTGATCACGTTAATATCAGATACGCATTTCAATCTATCTGCCATGTAATACGCACACGTATACGCGTAGGCAACTAATACGTGTTTTTCTACATTAATCTGATAACACATTTGGTTAAAGAATTAAACTGGAGAAATATTTCAAAAAACGCATTGGTATGATAAAGAAATCTATAGTTTTAAAAATTAAAACAGATATAATTTTCAGATTTATTTTCATAAAATAACCATTATCAAGCAATTTTTTAAAAAAATTTGTTTTCAAAATTAAAAATCTGTTTTCCAAAACAGAAATCAAACAGAGTGACTTCTCCTACACACAAAAACAAACGGCTCTCCTGCTAATTCAGATACCGGGGGTGGTGACTTGACAATAAAGATGAATTAAAGAAGTGTGCGACAATCTTAATAACTAATCCAACTGGTGGCCATTAAAAGTGATTGTTTAAATTTTAAGATAAAAAACGTAATCCTTGAAGTATCACTACAAAACAATAAGATATATATCTAAAAATTATTTAATAATCAAAGATTTTTCATGTCATGTTAAAAATTATATTTATATTTAGAGAAAAATATTTGTCATTTTAAAAGATATAACTTTGCGTCATATTAGATCCTAACCGTTGATTTATGTCAATCAACGATTATAATTTATTGGGTCAAACTTTTAAATTAATTAGTAACTCACAATAATGCTTAAAAACTATCTTGAAGAATTAAATATATTTAATATTGTTTACAATATATATATATATATATATATATATATATATATATATATATATTGCATGAAAATCGAAAGGTAACTGGTAGGAAAAAATAATTTCTCTACAATATGAGAAAAAATTTCCCAATAAAAGATACTAGAAAAATGTTTACAAAAAAAAGAAAAATAATAGAAAACATGGTTATTAAAAATTAAAACTATTTATAATTAAATAGGGTTATATTTCGAAAGACTGTGACTGTTGGTTGCCATGTCAGAAGAATATGATAGATAGAAGTTTAAGGGCATGTTTGGTACATTGTATAAGATAAGGCCTAATAGTATAAGACCTAATAGTATAAGACCTGATTGTATAAGACCTGATTAAATTTTAATTCTATCCTGCGTTTGATATGGTATTGTATAAGATAATTTAGGCTTGATTAAGCAACATTAATACTGTACTTTTAATATATTAATAGTACAACATTAATACATTAATCCTGTATAAAATAATTTTAATATATTAATATTGAAATGATATATTAGTTCTTGGGAATTGTACTTTTAAGCAACATTAATACATCAACCCCTTATCAGGCCTAATCCTGTTTGGATCCTCTTATTTTTAAGCTAGAAGCTACTTATAAGCTAAAGCTAAAAAAAAGAGCTTAAAAAAATAAGCTAAAAGCTGTTTGGAAATTACATAAAAGTTTTAGCTTAAAAATTACTTAAAAGCACATATTTCAAGAAAATTATCTCTTTCTATCTTTATCACTTTCCATTTTAAAAAAAAAATCACACAATTCAAGAAAAACAAATAAGAGCTTAAAAAAAAGCTCCTCCTAGGAGCTTTTAGTTTTCAGCTTTTTTCTTCATTATAAAAAAAAGAGCTTTTCGTTATAAGAGCTTTTCCCAAAACCTGTTTGGCCTAGCTTATGCTTATAAGTAGCTTGTAGCTTAAAAAAGAGAGGATCCAAACAGGCACTACACCATTAGGCTTGATTAAGTTATACATTATTTTGATGTATAAAGAGATCATGCTGTATAAGCTTATACTATACGATGGTCACACCAAATAACTGAAAATGTCATAACGTATAGTATAAGCTTATACTATCAGGTCTTATACGTCACACCAAACATGTCCTAAATGTATCCACAAAGCACTATGTATTTTGAATGTTGCTAATTAAATTTAAAATTATTCAATTTAGAAACAATATTTTAAATTTATATATAAATATAGGGCTTTATACTTCTTATGCTACATGATAATACAATACTTTTCTGCTGATTCTTCGATTCCCGTGATGCCATTTTTCTCTCTCCCTCCTGATGAGTCTCATTTTGGTTGAGTTTGTAGGAGAAAAAAACAAACATATTGGATAAAAAGTATAAATTCCATAAATATATTGGTAATTGAATTCAAAAAGTAATATTTGACTATTTCAAAAATAATATTTGAACGATTAAAAGTTAATCGTAATTTTGTTAAATTTAAAAAAAAAAAACAACTCAATGACATGTATACTTGTATGTACCAATGTTTTAAGTAGATTAATACAGGATTATAAGTAGGGGTGTAAATAGGTTAGGCCGGTCTACAGGGGCCTACGGACTAGCCTATATTAGATCAGATTTGGCCTATTACAAATAGTAAAATAGAACAAGCCTGACTTTTAAAAAAATATATTTAAAAAACAGGCCATACTTTATTTTGTACATGTCGGGCCTATAAGCCTACAGGCCGTCCTATATCGTATTATTTATTTTAATAAAATAAATAAAATTATTATTTTGAATAATAAAGTAATATTATTTTAGTTATTCTTTTAATTGTTGAATGTTTAATAGGCTTAAACAGGCTAACAGGCCTAGCCAATGCTTGTATTTTTTAAATATAAGTAAGGTCAGACTTGTAATTTGGGACCTACACGGACTCACAGGTCAGGCCAGATACAATGTTTCTTACACAGGCTCGCTTATTTAAGCCAAAGCCTAGCCTAGCCTAGCCTAGCTATTTACACCCCTAATTGTAAGAGTAAGAGTACTTAGGAATTTCCTCAATTGATGAAAACAAATCTCCTTTTTTTTGTATAACCTGGAGATATCCATCCCCATTCAACTTTCTCCGTTTACTTTGTCTTTGGAGTACGGCTCTGAAGGTTACCCCTCATTAAAACAGCGGGTGCATTAAGCTTTGTCACCGGAGAAAGGATGAGACTAATCCTCATTCGAGGAGAGAGACATGTTCTCTGGCTCTAATTTTTTTTCAAAAATTTGCTTGAAGCAGAGTTTGAATCTCTCACTCATGTAAACTCTCGAAAGATTTGTGGATATATTAATAAAATTGAAATATTTATTATCATAAGTTATAAACAATAAACATTTATAATTCGTATTAAACCAATAAACAAATCGATAGAAATTGATAAAATAAAATAAAAAAGTAAAATATCATCTTGTTTAATTTATTCTTTTGGGGTGGGGCAAATTTGTTTCTAACATTTGGTATGAGGAAACTGAAAATAATTCGAGAATTTTTTTTTCCATTATTTTATTTTACACATCATATTCCCAAACAAAAATACCATCTGATATATGGTATTTTTATTTTCCCATAGCATCAGTAGAATTAACTCTACATTTTCGAGAAAATTTTGGACCTACCAAATACCTTTTCGTAACTTACCTTAAAAAAAAATTCTAACCATATTCCCAGAAAAAAAATTCAGTAAAAAAAATATCTCTTATACCAAGCACCTCCTATAATATAAATATGATTCCAAAAGTGAAACAAGACATCTGGGCCATCCAGCATAGTGAGTATTGACCAACGTTTCTCCCGTTGTCCTGTGGAGATTGAGCTATAAGGGTGTGTTTGGTAGAAGATTTTGTTAAGGATAGATAGGTAAATGGAAATGATATTTTTGGATGTCCATGTTTGATATCATGTTTTAAAAATTTTGCTAGGGAACTCATTTGCCTAGTATTTACTTTTTGTGTGTATAGAACACTGTTGAATAATACCACCTATAAGGTGGTATTTGCTGATAGATGGGAAAATCCAAAAAGGATTGCAAGCAAGGAGACCAAAATAACCCTGATGTTTGGGAAGACTACAGCAAACTAAAACCATATTTTCCTATTTTATTTTAGTCAAGGATTGTTGTGGTAATTTAACTATATTTTTCCACCATATTTTACCTTCAACCAAACATAGACTTATAAAATTCTACCCAATTTCTCCGGTAAAATTTTGGCTAACCAAACAAATTTTTTTTAATTTTCCTACCAAACTTCATTTTCTACCATATCTCTAGTAATTACATTTTCCTGTTAATTTTTTTTCTCTTCTACCAAATGCCCCCTAAATTCTTACTACCAAATTCTTATACATACTTGGCATGAGTGACGGAGGAATACATCATCGTAACACTAATTCACAATAATAATGTCGTCTATGTCCCACATTTGTAAGCCTCACATCCCTCAATCGTCGTAGCGGTAAAAATAGAGTATAATGGTGTTAAAAATAAGGATTTTATAATTTTCGTTTAACATGGGAATTGAAATTTTTCTACACATCTTCGATTTCAGTGCTGATATGGATCATACACATAATTTTTTTTAATATATGGGTCCCACATACTTTTTATCTTTACAACATAAAATTTTAATTATTATGTAACTTGAGAATTATAAAATCCTAAAAATAAACTAAAATTAATGAGATTAGGATTTCTTATATTATAAAATATAATTTTATTTCATATATACACATAAAAATATATAGAACATATATATATTTTTCTCTTTTCTATTCACATGCTATCATATGTTTTTATATATGTATAGAAGTTAAAATTATTTTTTACAATACGAAAAAAATTAATTCCAAAATTAAATATTAAAAATTATGAAAATATGAAGAGATGATGGGCAAAAAAAATTTAATTATTGCATTTTAATTAAATAATTACGCATTTATTGCAATTTTGGAAATAATTACGAACCTATTGCACGATGTGACGCTTTTGTTGGGAGTCACATGTGACGCCTCATTTAGGCGTCTCTCATCTGAGGAAAGACGCCCCAATGAGGCGTCTCTCACCTAAGGTTGACACGTGTCATTTTTTTTTCAAAAATAATAATAATTTAATCATAAAACTTCTGAAGGCCATAACTTTTGACTCGGGTATCCAATTCCGGTAATTCTTTTTTTGATTCCACATAACTTTTCCAGATCTACGCAATGACATCTCATTTGATATATTTTATTTCTCACAAACACAATTTTAATTTGCAAGAATGCTAGTACAAGAGCGGTTAAACCAAGAAGCCTCTGAGTTCTGGGTTTGTGATTTAATATAAAAAAATAAATAAAATTTTGATTTGTGATTTAATTTTTTTTATAATACTTTTTTTTATTATAACAAAAATTTGGTTTGTGATTTAAATTAAAATTAAAAATTATTATTAATAAGAAAAACAAAATAAAGATTTGATTTGTGATTTAAACTAAAAAATCAATTTGAAAAATCTGTAGAAATAAAGAAAATAATTAAATAAATATTCTAAATCTCTAAGGAAGAAGGAAATTATTTTTGAAATTAATGATTAATGCTATAAGCTTCTGGGTTATTATCCGTGGTCTGAAATTAATGATGGCTTATGAATCTTTTTTAAAAATAAAATTACCTAAATTAGGCGTGATTGTCTCTTGATTGAAACTCAATTTAGACGTGATTGGTGACGTGTCAGGTGTTGACACGTTTCACATTTTTAAACTCAGAAGCCTCTGAGTTCTGCGTTTGTGATTTAATATAAAAATAAATCAAGATTTAATGTGTGATTTAATTTAAATAATAAATTTTTTATTTTTATTATAAAAAAAATTTGGTTTGTAATTTAAATTAAAAGTAACAATTATTATTAATAAGAAAAACAAAATAAAAATTTGATTAGTGATTTAAATTAAAAATAACAATTATTATTATTTTCAAAATTGTAATAAATACATAATTATTTAATTAAAATGTAATAATTAAATTTTTTTGACGATGATGTATAGCGGAACAGTGACCATTGTGCCACTATTCCCACTGTTATTTACCTAAATGCCACGCACCTGAACTTTTTTCCCAAACTGCCACGCGGGCTAGTTCGCTGGCAGTAGTAGCGACCTCGTAATGCTGAGCTGTCAGCTTCCTAGTGATGTCAGAGTTCGCGACTGACGCAGGCGACCTCTGTTGCAATTAATGCCTGACCAGCCAGGCCACGTGGCGTGCATGCAAGAGAGGTCGCGACTGACGCAGGCGACCTCTGTTGCAATTAATGCCTGACCAGCCAGGCCACATGGCGTGCATGAGCGAGGTCGCTGCCCACGCAGGCGACCTGTGCCCAACGGATACTTTTTCGCCCTATATAAACCCTCTTCCCTTCCATACGCGTCCCCCTCCCCATTTTCTTTCTCTCTCTCTCTCTCTCTCTTAATTTTCTTGCTGTCACATTTGGTCTTTTTGTCTTCATTTGAGGTTAGTGATGTATAATTTGATTAATTTTTATTTTTTGTTTATTGTTAGTTAGTTGTTGTTTAATATATTATATGTAACATAAAATATTAGGTTAGATGACATTTTAATTGTTTTATTATTTTAATTAGTTTAATATTAGTAGTTTAGTAATTACATTTTAATGTTAGTAGTTAAATAACATATTGTTTAATTAATGTATGTAATAAATTGTTTTATATGCGTTATTCATTTATAGGTTTTAGAAGAAGATAATTTTTATGATTAATGTTATGACACATTAGGTTAGATGACATATTATTTATTTTATTATTTGAATTATTCTAATATTAATAGTTTAGTAATTGCATGTTAATTTAAGTAGTTAAATATTTTATAGTTTAATTAATCTATTTAATAAATTATTTTATATGCATTATTTATTAATAGGACTTAGTCAGGTTATATTTTTATATGTTAATGTGTCTATTTATGTAGTTAATAAGTTGTTAATTATGCAATAAATAATAATATTGAATTAAATAAAATAATTTATTTGTAGGATTGAAAAATAAGTTGTGTTAACTTTGAACATTGACTTATATAATATGTATGTTAATGTTATTAGGTGTAGTACTTTTTATTAATGTATAATTTAATAATATTAATTGTTTGATATTATTTATAGTCTTGGCATCTAGGTTAGAAAAGAATTATTTTAATTTTGTTAGATTTTGTATTTACTAAAATTTAGATTATGCAATAATTAAAATAACCGAATTAAATAAAATTATTTAGTTTTAGGGTTGACAAATAAATGTGACAAAGTTCTTTTACCACAATGTTTGTGTTTATTTAATTATTTTTTAGTAATTAGTATTTATTTTTAGTATTTATTTATTAGTAATTAATTATGGAGTATAGAATAATTAATTGAACTTGAAAATTAATATATTTATTAATCAATTTTGTATTTATTATTTGTAAATAGATTCATGGAGCAACAGAACCCACAACAAATGTGTCCCATCGATTTGGAGCATAGGCTTGCAATAATTAAAGGCATCACAACACTGTTTGAATGTCCAAAAAACCCTTTTAAACACCTTGTGCGAACCATCGAGCCGACCATCAATCCTATGTTCATTCACATCCAGTTTATAGGCAAACCCAGGAGAAAACAATAACATATAATCCAACCATCTTGGCAGAAACGCGTACGACTCATCCCAATCCCCAAATACCCTCACAATCGCCTTCTGCTTTGATTTCCAGGCTTTTCTGTATGATATATGAAATCCTAGACTTGATGCAATCCTCTCCTGTATTAACCCAATTTTAACACTAGGCTCTTCACGTATCATTTTTGCGGTTTGACAAACAACGTATTAGCGTTACACTCACAATATTAATTTAAACATTTACCAGATGGTTGACTTACCGATGATCAATTCACAAATGAAACTAGAGTTAAGTTGTTTGTGATCCTGTGAAAGTGTTTGAGATACACACGTATGGATGTTGTTCCACACGCCTATTATCCATTCATGACCGCCTTTTTTCAGATATGCTCGCATCCTCCACGGACAACCATCATTGTGATTTTGACAAATCATTATCAGCCTTTGCGTATCACTTTTTAGTACGACAGTTGTGCGATTTTTTGCCATACAATACTGTTTGATGGCCATTTGTACATCCTGCTTGCTTTCAAATTGCTGGTCCTTATAAAGCTCTTGACCTATTTGCCAATTTGGTACTTGTGCCCCTTGCATGTCATCACACTCTTGATCGGGGTGTGCCCAGTTAATGTGCGTGTAATGTGGTATTTCTGACCAAAATGGAACATTATCCACTGCTTTTTAACACACATTTCGAATGTCGTTAAGTACATAAAAATATAATTAAACTGAAACAGTAAACTATCTTAAAACTCAAATGGTAAACTACCTAACCTGCAGCAGGTGGTGGGTCATGCGCACCAATAATACCCGGTGATGGAATCGGTTCAACCAAAGCAGTGGACGTTTCCAACTCGAAATCACCATCAACGTCTGTATCCGACGAGTCACTGTCAGGGACTAGACCTTCATCAACCTCCTCCTTGGAACTATCAGTACGCCCCGATGGATCATCTACTTCATTGGCATGAATCACATCTAAAGGTTGTGTTATTGGGGGAGATGATGGTGGGGGTGACACATTCATATCTTCCGCATCTACTTCCGGCTCTTTGTTAATGTCTATGGAGTGACTGGTAGGGATGAAACATTGAGTGCTTGCCTCTCCATCGTTGTTTAGTTCCGCATATAACTCGATGTATGAGGACTCTCCATGCTGTCGAAATGCATCAACTACTAGTGACACATCTTCATCCTCAACCACCTCCACAGCAACCCATTGCACGGGGTTACCAGAAGCACATCTAACAATCAGTCGAGACAAGGATTGACCTCGTTGTAATCTCTACTTCTTGTATATTATTTTCTTGAGCTCATTATATTTGCAACGCGGACTCATGCGGAAGATCTTCGTATCTCCTTCAAACACTTGACCGTTCGGTCCAAAATATCTTTTCCCATTGTAATATAGAAGGCATATTACATCATTGTTATTCTCACTCATTATGTACTGAAAATAGAATTCACACACAGAAATGGAAAATTTTCCTTTGAAAACGAACGAGAATGAATGACTGATCCAGGAAGGGGGTCTAAATATAACACTGAGTTCGCTTTATGGCCCAGCGACCTGTAGCTGTCGGCAAGTAGTTCGCTGACCAAGGCAGCGGACTTCTAGGGAACTGCCACGTGGCACCTAGGTCGCCTTGGCCCCCAGCGAACTTGTCTGGGTTCAGACACGTGCCATCTAGGTCGCTTGAGTAGGCAGCGAACTCAAAATACGTTGCAGGCTTTATATCAACCAAGTTCGCGGCTTACACAAGCGAACTTGAGAACCATCAGCTTACTGACACAGTTCGCTACTACTCCCAGCGAACTAGCCCGCGTGGCAGTTTGGGAAAAAAGTTCAGCTGCGTGGCATTTAGGTAAATAACAGTGGGAACAGTGGCACAATGATCACGGTTCCGATGTATAGCCTTATTCATTTCGCTAACTGTCGTTTTTCACGTGCCTCAAATATACTAATGAATACTTAGTGGATGTACAACTGGCTAAAGTGGCCTAGGTAACTGAACCTGACAGGTGATACTATTGGACTTTGTTGTCTTCCCTTGGTTGCTTACCGCCAACTAAAATAACCATTTTTTATTTGTTCATACCGTTTTTTTAATCTTTACAACTTGTTTGTTACTTTCTTAATTTGCGGGGCAAATGGCTAGATCAGAATTTTCTCTATCCAAAATTCTATGGGGGCGTTTGGTTTCGATTTTTTTTTTGGAATAGTAGGGAAATGTAATAGATAGAGAAATGATGGGAAAGATAGATAAAGTGAGATAGCTAGACAAATGTAAAAAAAAGTAGTTTGGTGGGGAAAAACTTTACTGAGAAAATTAGATAACTTTATGAAATCAACAGTGCATTAAAAGCTAGATAACCGGTTTTCCGAAAAATTCCACCTTCAAATTGGGTTTCTAAACAGTGCGGATATCTATGTTTCTCATAAATCCAGACAAATTGGATAGATGAGTTTTTGGTGAAAATACGTTGAAACAAACATGGTGTTTCTAAAAGCCATACTTCAAAAACATAGATATCCGCTGAAAAGCTCCCAACCAAACAACACCTAAACTTATGTAACTCTTGGTCTCAACTGAAAAATATTTTCTTTATTATTATGGATGTATTAAAACATTTGGTATATTTTTTATTAAATATAAAAAAATAATATATTTATCCTATCTCTATTTGCTTAGAAGTATACTCATATGTGTTCATGTTTTTTTTTATTAAATACATGTTTGATTATAAGCTTGTAAGTTATTATTAATTAAATGTTTTTTTCTTATTCGAAGCAAGCTTTAGATGAGTTATCTTATTTGCAAAATCCGTTTGGATGAGCTTTTTCTCTCTCTAGAAGTTGTTTTTTTTTTGAAAAAAGCACTTTTCATTTTTAGTTCGTTTGGATGTCTGCTTTTAAAAAAAACATAAGTCACAAAAAAGACAAAAATCTATTTTTTTCTGAAGCTAAAAATTTTAACTTCTAAAAAAAGTAGAAGTCAAAAATCAATTTTTTTTTTCAAAATCTAAATATTTTTATAAAAATATAAATAGCTTTAACTTTTGTAAAAAAAACTTCTAAAATAAGAAAGAGATAAAAATTACTTTTTTCAAAAGTGTAAACAAACGTGCTCTAAGTGTACCCGACTCAACGTTTCCGGAACAAAAATACAAAATTGAGGTGCCTTTAACACATCCTCACTAATATATGTGTTACTTTGTTTTATCTAATTTGAGTGCATCTTAGCGCAGCGAGAGAGGGGGCATGAAATGAAGTTATTCACCTTCCCTAACACATCCTCGTCCGGTCATGAACCGTTTGTTCTCCACTGCAACCAAGACAAAGATGAATCGACAACGTCGTCAGATTAAACGATCTAGAGTAGAGCGGGCTCATCTGATGTAATATAAACTCACCACAACCACGGGTACTTTGGTAATTTAGTAGGTTGCCGCTTCAAGGGGAGCAAGTGCCACGTGTGTCTGCTATGCGCCACGCTCGATCACGTTATCTTCGCCCACGTGACTGTTGGAGTGCGGATACGAATCGAAGAGATTTTTTTTGAATTTGTTTAATTTGATCATTTTAAATGATTAAAATAACTCAATATGAAATATTGAATATATATTATATTTTTAATTCAATTTAATGAGTGTTATGCTTTTATTAGATTGAGCACGATAGATACAAGAACATGAGAATTTATCTCCCAAGCACTTGTTATTATTATTATTATTTTTAAAGTAAAGAGTGAATTATGTACTTTTAATAATTACATTACAATAACGTTTTCAAAAAAATAAAAAAAATAATTACATTACAAGGGTCTCTGCGCTAAGGCCTCAACAGTGTTAAGTAACAGTTTTTTTTTTTAAATGTTAAGTTACAGTTTTTTTTTTTTTTTTTTTTTTTTTTTTTTTTTTTATAACAAAGTTACAGTTTTTCGTATCTCTTGTTTTGGAAAAGAAAAAAAAAATGTTTATTTTTTTAAGAGAAAAGTGTTTGTCATCTTATATGACAGAAAATTATGTCATTTTAAAAGAGATACAGACACAGAAAATTTGAATTGTAAATTAAAAAAATCACTCATATTCTCTATCCTATGATTTCCGTTTTTCTGTGTCTATCTCTTTCCTAAAATGACATAACTTATGTCATTTAAAATGACAATCACCAAACCCTTTCTTTAAATGATATAACTTGTATTATTTCACTTTCACAAAAAGATGAATTCACATATTTTTTTTTATTCACTCTCTCTTCTATAATCTATTTTTTTTTATTTAAAATCACATAATTTTACATTTTTTAAAATCATACACACACTTATCTTCGAGAAATGCTATAATGAGTGATAACTCCCTCTTCAAAAACCCAATTTATGTTTCCCTTTAGTAAATACAGCTGTAAAATGCTAATTTGAAATGATGGTTAGTGTAATTATACACATCATTATCAAGTTCTTATCCACTACAGATTCCAATGCTCACTATATCTAATAATTTTTTTTTGGTCAAAACTGTATCTAATAATTAACTATACATTTTAGGGATTTGTATTTATTATTTAACATGACACAAGAAAATTTCCTACACATAATATTTTGTGAGACCCATACTTTTTGAAGAAAAAAAAACTATGGCACGCAAAATGAATCTCTATAACATTACAGAATCACTTTTCCTACGACATAACTTTTATAAAACTATACATTTTATGGCCATTCTTTGAAAACAATTTTTTTTCTCTTTTGGCTTATATAAAAAAATGTTATACTTTCTAAAATAAACACATTTGCTGACATATTTAGTTTGGTGGAGATCAACCTTCTGCTAATCACGCTTATAATCCCATTATTATCGTATGCTTGATGCATATTGACACAATTGTTTGATTTGATAATTTCAATTGAGAATTAGGGTTTGTAATAGTTATGTGAGAATGTCTACAACATATTTTGATTTTGTATCACAGTTGTTCAGGTATGGTGATGTCAAGTTTTTTTTTATATATAATTAAAATTAAGTTTTGAAGCGTATGTAAAAGAAATATATTAAAATAAAGAAAAAGAGAATATTATGGTGCATGGAGACGGGAACAGTAGGTAGTAGGTAGGGGGTAACAGGTACCAGAAAGAGATTGGATACGAATCCGTTGAATCATATCTTTGGCATTTTGAATTGGTGAATACCATAACCCAACCTACCCGACAACTCTCTCTCTCTACCTCTATCTCTCGCCCGTTCCCTATACCTTGCTTTAATAATTATACATCTCCTAATCCTCCACTTTATAGTTATTAATTCATTATTATTTAATAGTCTAGTACTTTATCATAACTGACAAATAAATAATAAATAATCATGGTTTAAAAACAGGGGCATGATGTAACATAAGAATTGCGGAAGATGAGAGGAATGTGATCCAAGAATAGAAGTGACCAACAGGTGTATGTGGATAAAGACGATGGAAGCAGGTAAATAATACAGCCTGGACTGACAGGAAAGCAGTAATGATTCTTGCTCCGATTCGGCAACCGATCTTGTCGTTTTATCCACATCAGCATATTGGTGGGGCCCTTTTCTCTCTCTTGTTTTTTTTCCTTCCAAGAAAAGGACCAAACTTTAATAATAATAAAAAATCCCTCACGAAATGCTCTACAGCCTGGAATAGTCATCGGTCAAACTCAAGCAACTAAGGAACCTCACTCATCATCACCCAACCGTTATCATCGTTATCTCTCTTTTTTTCTTTTTCTTCCTTTTCGTTATTTGTCTTATCTTTTACTTTATATAATATTTAAACCGCAGATTTCTGATTCTCAGCGTACGTTAACTTCTAAAACTGTTTCATTCACGTACTCATCCCAAATTCGCCCCAATCGCATCAATTTCATTTTCTCTTAAAACAACAACAGAGTAATAAATGCAAAAAAAAAAAAATTCTTAAATAAAAATAATAAGTTTGCTTTTTTCTGCAGTTACAATCAACTTTATTTTGGAACAAAAATCATAATATTTTTATAATTTTAATTTATTCAAGATTATTATAATTTTTATAATTATAATTTTTTAATGTTTCAATCTCGAAACGACATCATTTTTTAAAATAAATACAGACGTATCTGAAATAACTGCATAAATATTTTTATGAAAAACAATATAGTCTTGAAAATACTTAAATTTTTTTAGCTTATGGTTATATTTTAATTAAAAAAAATAAGGATTTAAAAGGATAAAATAAGAGAAAGTGGTATGACTTGTGTAAAGGGAAGCAGCTGAGAAGTGACGCGTGTCTATTTACAGCTGTATCCCAAAGCAGAAAGCAATCACTTTTACAGGTACAAGCAGTACCGATAGCGCCATAAGGTACGTTCAAATCCCCAAAAACATAACCTCCTTAACCGGTTTCCACTTCCCCAATCCCTCACAGATATAAGAAAATGGAAGGAAGCTCGAGCAAACCCAATGCTCCACAGCAATTACAAACTCTCCATTGCTATTCCCATTCCCTTCATCAGAAACCAACAGAACAAAAATTAACGCAACAAAAGAACATGATGGCCATGACCCGAAAGGACATGGATCGGATCAAGGGGCCGTGGAGCCCCGAAGAGGACGAGGCCCTGCAGAAGCTGGTGGAGAGGCATGGGCCCAGGAACTGGACGTTGATCAGCAGGTCGATTCCGGGCCGGTCCGGAAAGTCATGCAGGCTCCGATGGTGCAACCAGCTGTCGCCCCAAGTTGAGCACCGGGCCTTCACGCCCGAAGAGGACGAAACCATAATCAGGGCCCATGCCCGGTTCGGCAATAAGTGGGCCACCATAGCCCGGCTCCTCTCCGGTCGAACCGATAACGCTATCAAGAACCACTGGAACTCAACCCTCAAGCGCAAGTGCGTAATGATCATGGACGACCAAACCGCCGCCGGTGGTGGTTTCAGCCCGCGGCCGCTGAAGAGGTCGGTGAGTGCCGGAGCGGCGCTGCCGCCTGGTAGCCCCTCCGGATCGGACGTGAGCGAGTCGAGCGTTCCCGTCGCGGTGTCTCCTTCGCACGTGTTTCGGCCCGTGCCGGTTCGACCGCCGCCTGTGGAAACGACGTCGTCCTCCGATGACGACGGTCCTCCGACATCGTTGTCGCTGTCACTACCGGGGGTGGACTCGTTGGAAGTTTCGAATCGGGTGACGGCGGCGGGGACTAATTCCGTGCCTTTGATGCCAGTAACCGACGTAACGGCTCAGGCTACGCCGGCGGCGCAACTGCAAACTCAAGGGATTGGGTTGGGGGCAGTGAATTTGAATGGGGAGTTGATGGCGGTGATGCATGAGATGATAAAGATGGAGGTGAGGAGTTATATGGAGCAGCAAAATGGGATGTGTTTTCAGGGTGTTGATGGGTTTAGGAACATGTCGGTGAAGCGAATTGGGATTAACAGGGTCGATTCGTGAGAATTAGTGTTGGAAAAAAAAAATGGGGTTTTGCGACTGAAGAAGAAATGATAGAAAAAAAGGAAGCTTTTTTCCTTTTTTTTGTTAAGAATAATTTGGGTTAATGTACAGAGGGAGAGAGAAGCGAAGTGTACATGGAAATGGAATTTCATCCCTAACAAGCCCACACCGACTAGAGGCTTAGCATGGAAAATTTGAGATTTTCTAATTTTCAATGGCTTGTTAGCCTCTTGCTTCCTTGGTCCTGTTCTCTAGGTTTAGTTGGAAAAGAAAAAAGTGGGCTTGGAGATGGAAAGAGAGAGAAAAAAGGGTGGGATAAAAAAAAATGGAATATCCTCAAATTTTCAGTATTAAGTTCAATTTATTTTCTTATTTGCACAAGCATAATGTCAAATACTTGTTTTGGTTCAAATCCAAAATTAGGCAAACAATCTTTCACGCACCCTCAACAAAAGGAAGTGAGTACTTAAATTGAAGTTAAGAGTTGAGACTATGAAAAAATGAAAGGGCGTTAGTTTTTGTCTGTTGTCTTTTATGGGTAAATAACAGTTAATCAGACAAATGCTCGGCGTGGAATAGTACATCAAATTTTATCTTTTTTATAACTCAGACATAATCAGACAAAATGTACCAAAAAATAAAATAACAGTTAATCAGTTTCCAATATAATTTGGTTTTGATTTTGGAACCCAGAAAATTTGTAGACAGATTTAGTTTAGCTTAGATGTTTTGATCGAGTTATTGACCTTTGACTTAAATATAAAGTGCAAAACTAAAGTATTATACATGATTAAGTCGAAATATTCAAATTAAAAAAATTAAAATGATGAAATATTTTATAAGAAATATTATAATTAAAATTATAATATATAAAGGAGGTGTTATTCTACTTAATTTTAATTTGTCCACTCTTGTCTATTCTTTTCAATACCGTTAGATTATAATCTCATCTACTGGCGGAGATTTATCACATAAAACAAATTTTTTTACCCTATTCTCTCTCTCATCGTTTCTCTCTCTCATTGTTTCTCTCTCCTCCCCAAGCGTGGACGAAGACATCACTTTGAAGTCTCTTTTACAAATTGAACGATGATGCAACCAGCAACACCACCCTTCAAATTCTTGATCAGGTCTATCGGTTCCCTTTTCGTATATAATTGTAATTTGGTGAAAATTGAGAATGACTAATGTGGAGAGCAAAAACTATTTTAGGAAAATCGAGATCATTGTAAATTATCTTAAGGATGGTTGTGTTTGCTGTCATGTATGTATTCTTATCACAATTACATGTGTGTCTAATACATTCTGCACCATAAATAGCATAATGGATCAAATGGTTGAGCACTCTTTGTAGGCTTGCATCACTTTGTTAACTTGAGTCCCCTCACTAGGATAATTAATACATTCATCGTTCAAGTGTTTGGGGTAAAATCACTCAATCTATCACTGTAAGAGTACTACCATTGGCTTGATCCTATTCTCAAGTTCCGCCTGTCATGCGGACGACCCAGGTTCGATCCCCGGCAAACGACGCCAAAAACTTGTTGCGAACACGGCAAGTATACCCGTCGTACAAGTAATAAAGTGAAGAGTATTTCTGCCTATCACGCTTGTCGTTGTAGTATATTGGTGAGTAGGGGTGTTAACGGGCCGAGCCGAGCCGAGCTTTGGTCTTAAAAGGTTAAGCCTGTGTTTAAATGTGTCAGCCTGATCAAGTCTGTTACCTGTTATAAATATAACAATCGGCCTGTGGCCTGACTTATTTACAAAAAATAAAAGCATTGTTTAGTCTGTTAGCCTTTTTAAAAAAAAATAAGACAACAAAAATTTATCCAAATAGAATATACAATCATCAAAACTAGTATTTCCATGAATATTCATAAATTCAATTTATATCCAAACAACATAATATAAAACAAAATCATTCAAAAAGTCTGTTTAACCAATAAAATGGGGTGAAATGGATTGAGGAGAAAGAGAGGGCTATTACAAGTAGTATAAAAAATATAAAATATAAATAAAAAATAATATACTAGGACAACCTGAGAGGCTTTAAGGCCGAGCTATTAAATTAGAGCCTGAGGCTTTTTTATTAAACGAGATTTTATACAAGTCCAAGCCTGGTGCCAACAATCAATTTTAGACATGTAAGCTCAGGCCTTCACGAGCCAAGCCAAAGGCCCCTGATTTGTTTAGCATCCCTATTGGTGAGTATTTCCACCTGTCACCCGGACGACCCAGGTTCGATCCCCGGCAACAGCCAAAAACTTGTTGCAAACACGACAAGTATACCGGTCGTACAAGTAATAAAGTGAAGAGTAGAGTATCGTTCCCACGAGGACTAATTACAAGCAATAGTTTCCCCATTTTTATCTAAGTTAGACAATTCCAAAAGTGATTTCACATGTAACTAATATTTAATTAAAAATTTAATATAGATGACAATAAAAGAAATTAATTAAAAAGATTAGATTGAAATTATGAATAAAAATGCAGTTAGGTATATTTCACCTTCGATCCCCCTTAATTGGTTTGATTACAATTCAATAATATTCTATCTCAATTATTTCAAACTATTCATCATTTAAAAATTAATTGGTTAAATCCTAATGTCTTAGTTCTTTAACCCTTCAACCCAATCAGAATCCTAATGTCCTAGTAATCCCTTTTAGATTAAGCCTTAAGCGCGATGAATTACAAAAGTTTGCAATTCCTACAAGCCTATGTCTAGATTATGCAAGAATTGGTGTTCTACCTATGTCTAGATCAAGATCTCAATATGTCTATTATGATCCCTAACCCTCTTTATCCCTATATGGTTGGCCAGATCATACAAGAATTTAAATATGCAAATCAAGGTAAACACAAATAATTTGAGACGATTTATTAATGAAAAGAATTAAACCAAAATAAGAATTTACATCGGATCCATATTCCTAACTACAAAAGAAATTTAGCCAGACATAGCTAGCTTAAACACAATAAAGAAATAAAAGAAAATAGAAGAAGAAGAAATCAATGGTGCTCAAATTCTTTCAGTTCCTCTCTCTCTGAAATTCTCCAATCTCTAGCAAAAGCTTCTCTGTACTCTGAATGTTCTAGCCTCCTTTCTGTTTCCAAGAGTTGCCTTTTTATAGTGATGAAATCATATCTTTTAATTTCTCATAATATCTTCAATGGAATCTTCACTAGAATCTCCAATCATATATTTAATTAAATCCTTAAAATCTTTCCTTTTATATTTAGGGCTCGTTTGGTGGACAAGATAGGATAATGGTAGGATATGATATGGGGTTGATAAGCATATATCATGTCCTGTGTTTGATGAGCATATGATTAGTGTAACACCCCGTGTATACCCGGAATATTAACATTACATCGTATTAAGCGGTGCTTAATAAAAATTGCGGAATGTTCTTTTTCTTTTCAATTATGACGTCATTATCAATTACCAACTTGATTACTTAATCAATTTCATAAAATAACGCCTGTATGTAAATTGCAATACGACATCTACTGAAATGCCTCCATATATAGATAAAGTGTGTATCTAAATCACGGCATTACATCAAGTAATCCAGACAAATATCCTGATACATTATTACAACTCCAAAAGACTCAAGACATAATCAAGACATAAAAATACTATGTGTCATGGACAATCCCCATGCTCACCAAATAAACATAGTAAACAACAAGTCTCAACATAAATCTTCAAAACATAAACTGAAGCTATAAGCATAAAAGCAGCATGCAAATCCAGCATCCAATCAAGGCAGCATAATGTAACAGCAAACTAACTCAGCTCCGGCCTCCTGCCGCCTGAGGTCTCAACATTACCTGACCCTGAAATAAGCATTCCCCAAACGTGGGGTGAGATCTCTAAACTAGAAATCTTAGTAAAGCAAGGGGTCCTCAAGGATCTTCCACCCCAAGCTCACTTACATGTGCAATATAAGTTCAAAAAGCATTTATATCATTATCAGTTCCAAAACTATGTAGTGCAACAGATATCTATGGCATGTGTGTAATCACTATCTACTGGCCAGAGAAATGTAGGAATACGTCTATTCCCTACATGTAGTACAAGGAACACCGCTTGCACCTCACCCACAGCCTCACCCTATTATATGTTCTACATACTCAGGCTTACCGTATAGGTGGAACACCTTCATGCATATCAACAAGGCACTAACATATAATAGCTCAACAGCATTTCCAAAACATCAAAAGCATGTAACACAACATGCATATACCATATCCCCATGGAACATGGTGGAACCACAACATGGCTAAACCGAGGACACGAAAGCTTACCTCTAAGCTAGCTATCCAATGCCACAAGCTCAAAGTCCAATCACAGCAGATCACAATCTGATATGGACCAAACATAAATCAATAACATGTACCACATGCATACAAATTAAAGACAACGCCTTTTCATTACGTTTTCAAGTCTTAAAGATTCTAACAAAGCCACAAGCCCTTAATCCCATGATTCTGGCTTAATCCATTAAATACAGAAGTTCAACTTCATCAAACTAGGATCCACAAACCCCCAATAGCCTACTGTATGCACAACACAACTACTGTTCTGCGAAATCCCAGAATATCCGGATATCTCACTGTCCATATCCGGATATGCAATATCCGGATATACAGATTCACATATCCGGATATCCAATATCCGGATATCCCAAAACCACGTATCCGGATATCCAATATCCGGATATCAGTTCGACAAATATCCGGATATCTCACGACAGAATGCAGTTTCTGCATTTTCGTGAAGATATCCCTTAAAGGTTCCCTTTTTACCGATTTTAAACACCTAATCATGCATTTCAAGATGTGTTAAGCCTCGCCCAACAACAAGTTATCATCTTTTAGTCATTAGGTGCATCAAGGTACCATTTTTAAGCCTTAAAACTCAAGTTAAAGGTTGGTGATCATACCACAGCTCAAAAACAGCAGAGGGAGGTGCTCTTGGAGCTCACTAGAAGCTCCCACAGTTCTGACTTCACAAGGCTACGAAAATACACTTCAAGCTTGTCCCTTTATGCCAAAAGGTGGCTTCTTGAAGCTCAAGAAGCCAAGAACAAGGCTACACAACCCAAACTCAGAACAAACAGCCCCAAAAACATCCCACAAACAGCAAGCATCAACTCAAAAAGCTCCACCACCCCTTCACAATGCTCTCAAGCTTAGTGTTTACAACTCTCAAGAAGAAGACTCACAACAAAGATGGCTTCTTGGTCCCTTTTCATGATCAAAGGCCAAGACTTTCAAGAGAGAAGAGAAGGCTGGAGAGAATCAGCAAAAGAGTCACGTAGAGGCTGAGTATGGCCTAGGGTTTTGTGCCCTTAGGCTTATATAGGTTCACTTAACACTAACCACACTGTGTTAATTTTAATTGCTACGCTTAGCATTTAAATCCCAAACTTTAGATTCTGAAACTACATAATTTTCTAAGATTTATCATTTTTTTCTTATATTTTTCTGAGCAACTTTCCGGTACGCGCTTTTCCAAGTCAGTACCGGTTTCTAGCACCAGTTCTCATTATTTGGACTTGAAACTCGTTTTACAAGTCCTACATGTTATTATAGTAATTATCATGCACTTACTTTAATTTTCCGGGATACTTTTTCGGTACACATTTATACCGACTAGCAGAACCGGTATCTGCACTTTTCTTCCGAAAAGCGACTTCTAGCATTCTTAATCACTTATTATGATTATTAATCCTCATAAATAATTATTAGGGTCAATTATGGAATCATTTCTTATCTTTTCATAATTAATTAATTCAATACCTTAATTAACGGTGCGGGTTCTTACAATTAGCAATATGATATGATTATGTAGAAGGAGAAAGGAGAAAGAAAAATAAAATATAATGCAATAAATACAAATATATTTGGTAGCGTGGGGATATATTAAGTAGCGTGGAGATATATTTGGTATTCAATATTGGTATCCTATCCTGTTGAATTCTAACGCAGCTCCCCCCATAGGATAAGAAATCATGTATTTGATAGGATAAAATAAGACAATAGGATAAGTTAATCATATCCTATTGACCCACCAAACAAGAGATAAAAGTAGGATATGATAAGTTATATATCCTCCTACCTTCTTTATCAGGTGCTCCAAACAGGCCCTTAAAGGAAAAATTTCCTTAAAAATATTCAAGGAAATATTCAATAAGATTTTCAATGAATTATATGATTCAGAAATCCAAAGCAAATCAACTTGAACTCTCAAATTTATCTCTTTATTGAGATGAAAATTACTGCAAAATATAAGAATTTTTTATGAGAATCTTAATAAGAATAAAATAACAATTTAATTACAATTGTCATATCTTTTAATTATTTTAAATCAATTTCATGCTTATATTAATCCTTAATACATAATAAGCGCACCTGCAAAGAAAGAAATGTGCATTCATTATAGATTTTTATTTATTCAATTCTCTATTTATAAAATTTATTTTATGGTTTATGTTATTTATTTATAGATTTTTTGTTGTGGTTAATAAAATGATTTTTCATACAATTACATAAGCTGACAAATGCCGACTCATACTTGATTAATTCTTTCTATAGTCTCTGTTACTGTCATATTGGAGAGCTTATGAATTTTAATACTCAAATGATAACATATACTGTGTTTTACTGAAAGAGGTCAATCAAGTACATATGAGAAGAATACAATTGTTGAAAGAAAAGAATCAATTTTATTGATATGAAAAATGTTCTGTTACAATCCTGGCATGATTACAACTGAGATAGATACATTGAACTATTGTAATTTTGTTATTGCTGAGCATAGAATTTGTCAGCAAGCCAGCTATCTTGTGTTGATTGAACTTGCTCTCCAAACTGTGAATCTTTGAGCATAGTGTTTAGGTAGGATATAACCAATTCTCATATCCTAAAATGAATACTCAAATGGTTGAGCAATCTTTGCAGCAACTATAGAACCAGGATATACACTAAGCATGTCTGGGGTAGTGGTAGTCAACATAGAGACTGAAGTTAGAGGGCTTCCTAGTCATTGGCGATTGATTTTCAATTTCCTTTTCTAGACTGTACACAGTCTTCTTTACTAAATAACCAATAACTTTAGAGGTATCCTTTCCTGCACAGGTTTCCATTGGTAATAAGAATTTATACTTTCAAAAAATATCCATTGACAAGCACTGTCAAGTTTAAATACAAGAAAAATATCCTTTACTGAAGTTTCTCTGCATTTCTTACATGTAAACTGATGTTCAGTAGGGAGGAACCAAAAACCACAAACTCGAACTTTTGATGGCCAATATGTTGTCAATGCACTAAAATTAATCAGGTGATGAAACTGAAAATCTAAAAACAATTGTACCAGAGGAATCATGCACAAAATTTCATTTTGAAGAAATTTCTGCTTAATGTTATACTAATACCTGTTCAACAATGCACATAATCAGAGATAAAAAATAGAAATAATAATGCACATTAATTGAAAAGATCATGTAAATTTATCTATAACACAAATGTTTGAATCAAAAGGTTCTATCATCAAGTCGTATAAAAAGGAATGAATTCTTCCTCAGGAACTTTAATGTGTATAGTATTAACAAAAAATTTGCTTAGTAACAATTTTACTGGCTTAACAAAAATTTTACAAGTCATATACAATAAGAAACACAAGTTTTTGATATTCTGTATACAATATAATTAATAGAACTCAAGATTTATGAAACAATGGGAATTTCTTGAGGCTGTTTTTCTAGATAATGTTGATTTCAAACTACCACATGCCCTGAATTAAGACTGTTTAGCTAAATTACCCTAAAATTCCACTATATCCTAACTTTCCTTCATTAGTTTCCTGAACTATCGTATCACTAAAGAAGCATGACCATATCCACTGGCGGACCTACATAGTTGCCTATGTGTGCAAGTGCAGACACACACAAAAAACGTGAGTAAATACCATTTTGGGTCCCTAACAAAAAACACGGTCCCCGCTTTAGTTCCTTACAAAAATAAATTAGTCAGTTAGTCCCTAACAAATTCAAATAGGACCCATTTTAGTCCTTTTGAGGGACTAACATAAGTCTTTTTTGAATTTGTGAGGGACCACAATTTCAACTAAATGGGTCCACTTTGAATTTGTTAGGGACTAACTGACTAATTTATTTTTGTAAGGGACTAAAATGTGGACCGTGTTTTTTGTTAGGTACCAAAAAAGGTATTTACTCTTAATAAAATACAATAACAGAAAGATCATAAGCACAAATAATAGCTTATCCATAAAATCATAATAAATGGACAAAAAACAGCATTTACAATCATAATCATATTAAAAAAAACATAATCAGGACAATGAAAAGCTCAAAATAAAAATATTGACAAATTAACAAAAATTAAAAGCTCAAAATAATAAAAATATGGACAATAATAATAATATATTTGTTGTGGACAATTAAAAGCTCAAAATACCTTACCAAAAAAAAAGCTCAAAATAAAAATAAAAATTAACAGAAGCAAAAATAATTACAGCTCATATATAAAAAAAATACTAAATCATAAAATTAGTAATTCTCTCTTTTTTAATGCTTTTTTTATAGACTGGTACATTGTGAATGCTTTTATTTATAACAACATTGATGCACGATAAAAAAAGAAAAAAAATGAGGTTAAAGAAAAGACAAACCGACAGTCACAGACGCAAATAGAGAGAGGTAGACGTAGAGGAGAGCAAAGAGATTGAAAGAGACCTAACCGCGTCGAGGAGAGGGAGAAGTGAGTTGGCACTTGCGATAGATCAGAGATGGCATACGACAGATGCACGAGGAGAGGAAGAAGTGAGTCGGCCGACATAGACGGCAGATGGCAGTGAGCTCTCAGCGATTTTAGAACAGAGATGGCAGAGGTGACTAGGTGAGTATAGAACTAAGTGAGTCAGATTTCAATTCAGGATTTTTTTGCCAAAAATCTTCAGTTAGAAAACACACTTCAGTTTGTTAAAATTTACAAACATGGCATTTGACTGTATCAATTTTGTTGACTCATCCGATACGAGAAAATGAGTATCGCCAACCTATCCGTCTGGGACGCGTATCAGATACGTAAAAAAAAATTTAGCCGTATCGGTGCTTCATAGATATCCCTTTTACCTCCAATAGATGTATGGATGTGGTTCATCATCGAACTATACTCGGGACTAAGTGCTTGTAGTTTTACTGCAATAACATATGGCTTCTCAGTGGTATTTGTAACCATAGTTGATGAACCTCCTCTAAATTATGACTGCACCTTTTGATCTTTCTCCATTGCTTCCAGAATAGGCACCTTTTTATCTGTAATTCTATCCAGAACAACTTTCTGAGGCTGCAAATAGTTGTGAACAAGTGATTTTGCGACCCCATTTTTTGTCACTACCAAGGCTTTAGTTTAAGGAAATACAACAAACTTCGAGAAAGGGGAGTGTTTCTGCACCATAGATGAATTAGGTGGTTAGTACTAAAAAAAATAAAAAGTTAGGATCATAACAGGATCAGCTCAAAGAAAAAGGATATGCCCAACATAAACTATTCGATAAAAAAAAAATTGACTATAAAAGTAGGGACTTGATACCACAATATCGAAGTATTGGGAATAAATTCCTTCTACATAAAAACTTTGATTTATATTAGTCTCAGAGAAACAGAACCATGAGAAAAAAACTATATAAGCATTTTCATTCATCGAGAGAATCGTTACAAGGGTGAGAATATATTAGTCACTAAAGGTGCTAACAAAAAAGCCAAAAAATAAGCTCTCTAACAGAATGCACACGTGCTAGCATAAAGCACAACACTCACACCACACATTTATCATAACAGAATCAACAACCAAAAATTTAATCAATAAAAGATAAAAAAATACTGATATACTAATAGCCCCCCTCATGATGGAGAGTATATGTTCAACATTCCCATCTTGGACAACAAAACAGAGAATTTAGAAGGCAGAAGAGGCTTTGTGAATATGTCAGCCAGTTGCTTGAAAGAAGGAATTGGAAATGTCTTCAAATGTCTTTTAAGTATGTGCTCATGAACATGATGGCAATCAATCTCAATGTGCTTTGTCCTTTCATGAAAAACCGGATTAGCCGCAAGATGCCAAGCAGATTGGTTATCACAAAAAAGATGAGCTGGTTCAGGATGAAGAACATAAAGATCCTTAAAAAGAGAAAAGAACCACAACAACTCACAAGTAACATTGGCCATGGAACAATACTCTGCCTCAGTAGATGAACGGGACACAATGGGTTGCTTCTTGGACTTCCAAGACACCAAAGAATCACCAATAAAAATAAAGTAACCTAAATTGATCGACGAGTATCAGGGAAGCTGCCCAATCAGAGTCACAGAAGGCATTAAGATGAACATGAGATGTGGAAGATAAAAATAAACCCTGTCCAATGGTTTGCTTCACATAACCAAGTAAACGATAAGCAGCTTGAAGATAAGGAACACGAGGAGAGGTCATAAACTGGCTGAGATGATTCTCTGCACAGGAAAGGTCAGGCCGTGTGATGGTGAGATAAATGGGACGACCAATTAACCTGCGATAGATTGCAGGAACAGAAATCAGATCACCAAAATTCAAAGAAAGTTTTAGTCTAACATCCATAGGAGTGCTCCGAGGTTTGTAACCCAAATGACCTAAATCTTTGAGAATTTACAATGCATAGTGTCACTGACAAACAAAAATCCTTTTGGTATTGCGAGCCACTTCAAGGAAAAGAAAATACTTTAAGTTTCCAAAATTCTTAAGCCGAAATTTATCATTTAAAATAGAAGTAAGAAGTTGAACTTCAGTAGGATTGTTAGAGGCCACAATGATGTCATCAACGTACACTAAAATGGCAGTAAAAGAAGCAGTAGCAGATCGTACAAACAAAGAATTATCAGATTGAGACTGAACAAAACCAAGCTGTAACAAAGTAGATGAAAACTTAGCAAACCACTGTCTGGATGCTTGGCGAAGCCTATAAATGACTTATGAAGACAGCAAACAACATTGGGAGGAAGAGAAGAAATCCGAGAAGAATATCCATGAAGTAACTGCATGTATACCTCTTTAAGCAATTCCCCATGAAGGAATGCATTATTAACATCCAATTGAATTGGTATCCAGTAATAAACAGCAGCAAGAGCAAGGATGACTCTGACAGTAGTTAATTTTGCAATAGGTGAAAAAGTGTCCATGAAATCAACACCTTCCTGTTGAGTAAACCCCTTAGCTACAAAACGAGCCTTATAACGTTCAAGAGAGTCATGTGAAATGTATTTGACCTTGTAAATCCATCAGCAGCCAACCACATGCTTGTCCTTAGGAAGAGAGACAACAATCCAGATCTTGCTCAATTCAAGTGTTGATAATTCAAATTCCATGGCGTCCTGCCATTCTGGTAATTGAGATGCTTCAGAATAAGAGGTGTGCTCAAAATGTGAAGAAACATAATTTACAAAAGATGTATAAGGTGGAGACAACCGATGATAGGAGATGAAATTGGACAGAGGATGATGTGTGGATGAAGAACAAACATAATCGGTAAGGTGGGCAGGGGGGTTACGATTTCTCTGAGGTCTCAAGAGAGGATGATGTTGTGGGGAAACATCTGAAGAAGGGGAATTCAGAGAAAATGATAAAGATAAAAATTCAGTATGGAAAGAGGATAGGGAAGAGTTTAAGGCAAAGGGAAAAATGTGTCAAAAAAAGATCACTTCACGAGAAACAAAAGTAGAATTGGATTGTATATCAAGGAGTTTGTAACCCTTATAACCAGTTGGGTGACCAAGAAAAATGGCAGGTAAGGCACGAGGTTAATATTTATGACGATGTTTGGGAAAAGTGGAGCTATAACAAAGGCAGCCAAACACACGAAGATGATCATAAGAAGGAACTTTGTGGCAGAGGAGTTCAAAGGGTGATTTAGAAGAAAGAAGAGGGGATGGTGTTCTGTTAATGAGGTAAACAACTGTAAGAACACAGTCTTGCCAATACTGTAATAGGACTTGGGATTGCAAATGTAAAGCACGAGCTACATTTAGGAGATGCTGGTGCTTTCGCTCGACAACAGAGTTCTGCTGAGGATGGTCAACACAAGAGTGAAAAACTTGGATTCCTTTGGATGAAAAGAAAGAAGATAAAGTGAATTTAGGGGCATTATCACTCCTAATAGATTTGATAGAAACACCATACTATGTGTGAATTAAGGTATGAAATGCAAGAAAAACAGAAGAAAAGTCTGATTTATTACGAAGAAAATATGTCGATGTGAAACAAGTAGAATCATCTACTATTGTAAAAAAATACTTAAAGCCTTCCACAGAGAGGGTGTTAAAAAGACCCCAAATATCAAAATGCAGTAAATCAAAAGGGGAAGCAGAAAGTGTGGGATTTAAAATGAAGGGAAGCCATTTTTGTCTGGCTAGGGGACATATGAGCAGTAATGAGATACATGCAAATTATCAGAAAAACCTAAAGAACTTTTCATAGAATTCAAAACATTTACAGATAGATGACCAAGTCTAGAGTGCCATAGTATGAGATCTTTAACACTTAAAGAAGAACACAGGGGAGAGGAAACATCAAAATGGGAAGAAGACATTTACTATCCAGAATATATAAATCTCCACAACGTTTAGCAATCCCAATCATCTGGGATGAAACACGGTCCTGAAGAAAATAATAAGAAGAGGAAAAATTAGCAATGACAGGTGAATCTCTAGTCATAGCATCAATGGACAGAAGATTAAAGAAAAAGGTAGGAACACAGAGAACATCGAGAAGAGAAAGGGAGTCAGATAAAAAAACTGATCCCACGACAGAAACTACATCAGAAGACCCATTAGGAAAAGCAATAGAAGAATTTTTCGGAGAAGAAAAATGAAACAAATTAGTAGTGATACACAGATGGTGCGTAGCACCAGTATCTAGTACCTAGCAAGATGGAGGAAAAGAACAAGAAAGTTTACCAATGAAATTTGCCACGGAAGGAGACGAGTCAATGACAGAAGGAGCAACGAATGACGACGCGAAACCCTGCTGTAGAAGCGAAAGTAATTGATTTTATTGAGTGGGTGTGAAAGCAAGGGGAGCATCCGCAGCAGAGGAATTGGGGTTCGAAGATGTCACAGGATGAAATTGGGTGATGGGTTTGGGTGTGGATCGTTGATCACGGGTCATGCAATGAACAGAATGGGCTTGAGGTGATGGTTGATAGTTAGTGGGCCTGGGAGACCTGGGCTTGTAACCCGTGGGTACCCGTGAAGTTTGAAGCATTTCTCACGGGTATGACCAGATAGATGACAATATGTGCAAAGTGGGCGTGGGCAATGTTGAGCAGCGACGACCATAGACGCCGGAGAAGAATCAGTGACAGAGTGTAATAATGGGGTGTACGAAACGGCAAGAACTGGTAAAGATACTGAACATTAACGTTGACGTTCTTCCTGAAGAATCATTGAGAAAACCTTTGCAAGAGAAGGCAACAGATCAATCAGTAAGATCTGAGCACTGGCAGCGAAGAAGGAATCATTAAGTCTGATTAAGAACTGAAGAACATGGTCTTGCTCATTCCGAGAAATCATCTCTCGAAGTGTACCACAAGTGCATCGTTGAAGAGGAAGGTAATCTTGAAGTTCGTCCCATAGAGATTTCAATTTATTTTTATAGCTGTTGATATCAAGTGAACCCTGAATAGAGAAGAAATATGTTGCTTAAATTGAAAAATTGAAGGACCATTCGCCTGAGAATATCAGATCTTCAAATCGGACCAAACTTCAGAAGCATTTGAAAAATACAATAGATTATCAGCTATATCGTTGGCAACAGAATTCAATAATCGTGATATGACCATGAAATTACAGCGATTCCAAGAAGAAAAAAGAAGATCATTAGATGGAGGACGAGGTAAAGAAACATCCTCAAACGCCAATTTGTTCTTGGTAGTCAGGGCAAGAATCATTGCACGATGCCAGGAATTAAAATTGGATCCAGAAAGGGTATGAGTAACAAGAATCAAACCCGGGTGATCACCACTCTACAAAAAATAAAAAATAGAAATATCGTCCATGAATGCAGAGGACCCAGATGAAGCTTCAGTCGGAGAAGAACGAGCAACGTTGTTATTGCCACAAGCCATGAGTAAGGGCTAGAAGAAAACTCTTGATACTATATTAGTCTAAGAGAAATAGAACCATGAGGAAGAAAACTGAATAAGCATTTTCATTCATTGAGAGAATCGTTACAAGGCTGAGAATATATTAGTCACTAATGGTGCTAACAGAAAAGCCAAAAAATAAGCTCTCTAACAAAATGCACAAGTGCTAGCGTAAAACACAACACTCACACCACACACCTATCATAACATAATTTGAACCAAAAAAATAATCAATAAAAGATAAGAAAAAATACTGATATACTAATAATGTATTTGTTTTTTCCTTTCATGGGATCTCCACAAATCTTTAAGAGGACAAATAAGAAGCTTACCTAGAAAAGAAAGCACATTTCATCAACGCCAAGGGAAGCAGAGAGAAAGGATGAGAGGCGGTGGAGTGAAAAACGATCAATTTTCGAAATGCTTCTATGAGTGACTAGAAGAAATTTTTGCAAGGCTTGTCAAATTCATTGGGGAGGAGAGAGAAACAAGGGGAGAGAGAATAGGGTAAAAAGTTTTGTTTTATGCGGTAAATTTCCATCATTAGATGAGATTATACTCTAATGGTGTTGAGAGGGGTAGGCAAGAGTAGGCAAATTAAGAATAGGCAGAATAATTCCTCCCAATATATAATCATCGTATATAAAAGATATGAATTCAAGTCTACAAATTTTATAACTTATTAACAAACATTTTTTTTTTTTGGTGTGGGTATTAACAAACATTTATTATTATAGAATAATATAGACTAGTTGGTTTAACATACGCTCGGCGTGGAAAATACCACAAAATTTTCTTCTTTTATTTATAACAAATTTTAGCGCCCTTGATTCTGATCACAATCACATTACGTCCTGGAACACCACTTGATGCTTCTTCTCAGTTCTATATTTTTTTCTTATACATAACTTATTTTGTGGACCAAAAAATAAAATATAATTACAGAGCTGATATAGTGTTTACTCATAACTTACATTTTTAAAGAGCAACATACCGAGCACATTTTCTGTACTATTAGAGTACATATCTCTTTATTAAAAAGGAAAAAGAGAGAGGATATTTTAGAAAATAACCATAATAATAAGGATAATACAAATATGAAAAAATATGTGTCCTTTTAAAGGATACAAACTTAGGTCCTTTTAAGATAAAGATAAACACAAAGAGATGTGAGTTTCACTCAAAAAAATAAAGAAAAAAAAATAAAGATATGAGTCTCACTTCTCTGTATCTATCTCTATCTTAAAAGGATCTAAATTTGTATCTTTTAAAAACATATATTTTTGCCTATAAATATATTATTTTTTTGTATATTTAATAAAAAATGCACTAAATAATACTCCAGCAATCAACACCGAAAATATTTTCAAAGAGAGTACTAATGCCTTGAGAATCCAGATGGATATTGCACTTCTCCTATGCAAGGTAGTCAAAATCGAGATTTTACCTAAAATCGGAAGGAGAATAAAAAAATCGTAAAAAGGTAAAAGCATTTAGAACTTTGATGAAATCGTTTTAATTAAAAATATCATAAAAATACAAATTTAAATCAAGATTTTTAATTACTATACTCTCATGCATAGATGAGAGTTAACTGGGACAATTGTGATAATAACATAACCGCCGAGACTTAGAATAATCAGCAATAAGAAAGGGTTCGTTGATAACTCGGGATTTGTGTAGTTTACATCATTATTATTATATATATAGGGGCAGGATATTCTTACACTCAATCTTGACTATAGATCCATTTGTATCCAATGACTCATATAACTAAAAAAAATTAGTCCTTAGATATAAGTGAGATTAACAGACAAGATTAAGAGTATAACTTATACTGGTGGTGACCCATATATATATATATAACTGAATCATTTAATATATTTAAAAATAATTATATCTGGCTGAATTCTTTTTTATAGGAATATTTAAAAT
The DNA here is from genome assembly GCF_033153095.1 of Gastrolobium bilobum. Classification (NCBI taxonomy): domain Eukaryota; kingdom Viridiplantae; phylum Streptophyta; class Magnoliopsida; order Fabales; family Fabaceae; genus Gastrolobium; species Gastrolobium bilobum. The sequence continues at coordinate 432,266 of NW_026899052.1, forward strand.
GTTATTATCACTATATTAATTTATCATCATTTACTAATTTAAAGGTAAAGTTTCAAAAATTAATAATACTTTATTGACTTACGTAAAATGAGAGATAAAAATCGATATTTCTTCTAAAGCGATAATAAAATAGCAGCTAGAACAAACAATTTATCTGTGTTTCAAGCTGCAGATGGTCAACAACCATAAATTTTGGGCTATAATTGTTTTCAGATGTATCAGTAGTTGTAGAAGAGCAGCCTGAACCGACAATTTATGTCTATTTTTCAAGCACCGGATAGTCAACGATCATAAATTTTGGGCTATAATTGCTATCAGATGTGTCAGTCATAACTGTAATGTAATAGTATGCAGTGGCATAGAGGCCTTCAATTAACAAAAATTGACATACATCTACATAGTTATGACAGTGTTTTTCGAAGATTGTAGAAGTTGGGGGCGTTATCTTATCTAAACTTTTCATAGGTGATTCTAAATCACTCGCTTTTATGTATTGACATTGGGGTTTGCATTTGTCATTTAATATGACACAACAAAATTTTTTATACACACAACATTTTGTGGGGCTCACACTTTTTGAAGAAAAAAAAAAAAAAAACTGCGGCACGCAAAATGAATTTCTATAACATTACACAATCACTTTTCTTACAACATAACTCTTATAAAATCCATTGGTATTTCGAGTGGTCCTTGAACAGCAGATCGGATTACATAAGATATAAATGTTCGATCTTGTATCAAGCAGAAATGGAGTTTTGACGTTGCAGGTGAACAGGACGGGCCCTTTCGTTTTACAAATATACGTAACATTTTGTCATTTTTCTTTCCTATTTTATAGGCATAAGTATAGTACAAACTTGGGAAATGAGGCATGTGGTTGTGGGAAATACTTCTTCGCCCAGTTGAGCCTGGATCATCTGTATAAAGACAACCAGCCTTGACCAATTCAATTAAGATATGTTTGATGTATTTATATTTGCAATCAGACAGTAACACAAGCCAATATTTAGTCAACTATTGTTTTATTGCTCGGACTATTATCTAAGCTACAAAGAAAACATGTCTAACATCGTAGTAAAGGGAGGTCGACAACTGCTGGGTTAACAGATCGATGATGTAATTACTCAACTCCTGAGGGCCCAAGTAACATCATAAGTCAACGTGAGGACTTCTCGTGCTATTTTTTGCAGCTATATTTCTTCGTATAAATCTTGTCTAATGACTTCGCGACAAGTGCATGCATATTCTTTTCTTCCCTTAATATGCCATTTTTCTTATTCAATTTTACAGGGATATGAAATGAAATTAGCCTCAAAATAATAGGAAATGTTCAAATCTCTGGGATGAAAAAGATGACTACAGATATAAGAGGAGGAATATTGACATTTTTCTCAATAAACGCTACAAATAACACTAAAGTTACAGTTTACTTGTACTAAAAAAAAAAGTTTCAATACACTACAAATAACACTAAGTTACAATTTACAAATTCGCAGTTGTGATGCTGCTTGAGCCCGTAATATTTGTCCTTAGAGAAAGAAGTTTGGATTTAACCTCGATAATCAAGTGCAACATATCCTGCTTCCAAGACCAAGATGGTTCATTTAAAGCACGTATCGAATTGAGACAAACAAGCAGGGTTCCACCTTCATGCAAAAGAACCTGCATGCATGTAAGGGATAAATAAGAGACTTGATTAAAGAGCACCATAGAAAAAGGCTGAGAGAAGCGATCAGGAGTAGAGCAAGAGGACTTTTATTGAGGGGCACAAAGATGAATAATACTTTATTTAGAGGCCAGTTAAAGAGTTTGTATACTTTTCAACAAAATTATAAACGAATGTTCAGCAGCAGAATCACATTCATCCTGTTTACATGTGTTAGAAAGTAATATAAAACTATTAAAAAACTCTCACCCAATACCTTAAGGTTTTGGGTTGAAATAGTTTTTTACATGGTATCAGAGCTTTAGTGATCACAAGGTCACGAGTTCGATCCTCACCGCTTCCCACTTTCTAGTGAAATTAAATAAAAGCACAAAAAAGTAAACAAAAAATTGGGCCTGTGCAATATTCACATTTCAAGCTCAAATGGCTCTTGTGTGAAGGAGTGTGTTAGAGAGTAATATAAAACCATTAAAAAGACTCTCACCCAACACCTTAAGATTTTGAGTTGAAATGATTCTTTACAACATGGACTATAAAACATGACTGACAAATAGCAGAAAGACTAAATTGAATTATTCGTACCGTTAACCACAATGGCAGAAATCCCAAAACTGATGGAAGAGAAGCCATGACAATGCACGACAATGCCAGAGCCACATTTTGTTTAATCTGCATGTGCATTCACATATAAGGCAAAAACACCCAAGTGCAGAAGAAATAATTTATCGTAACAGTTGACATAAAATACCAGTGAAGTTGTTTGGCGAGACTTGGCAATACAAAATGGCACTGCAGAAATGTTTTCTCGAAGCAACAACACATCTGCAACAGCTATGGCAGTTGCACTAGCACGATGAGCAAGAACAATCCCTACAGTTGCAGCAGCAAGTGCTGGGGCATCATTGATACCTTCACCAACCATAATTAAGCCTCCGCCTATCATAAAAATAAGAAAAATAGAATAAGCGCACAACAATGTATGCGAAAAAGAGAGCATGCAATTTAGTCAATATTATGTGGGAAACTGGTTGAGAAAATAGTCTCATCATGAAAATAAGACAACTGAATTGCTTCATTGATCAACAAAGGTACGATAAAAGAAGACTTGGAAGTGAAGCGTGTAAAGGTAATATCATGGGTTTCAGTTCTGCACAATTTACTTGTACAGTTGAAGCTAGAAGCAGCGACAGGGGCACAAGAGACTTGTAATATTAGAAAAGGAACCAATTAGTATGTACTTTTTATCAAAAAGAACCATTAGTGTGTCGCTAAAAAAGGAAAAATGATAAGCATATGTATTAGTACAGGAATCAGCTCAAACATAAAATCATTGTTATTGTTGAAATTATAGGGTTTTAGGTAGGGAAGGAGGAATACTCACTGTTAGAGAATAATATAAACCATTAAAGAGGCTCTCATCCAACAGCTTAAGCTTTTGGGTTAAATTGATTTTTTACATGGTATCAGAGCCTCGTGTCCCAGGTTCGATCCTCACCGCCTCCGCCCCCCCACCTTTCTCTTGTGGAATTTTCTTAGCACAGGTAGGTGAGTCTGTGCATTATTCACCCTTCAAGCCCAGCGGGCTCTCGTGTGAGGGAACGTGTTAGAGAATAATATAAACCATTAAAGAGGCCCTCATCCAACAGCTTAAGCTTTTGGGTTGAATTGGTTCTTTACACTCACAACAATACAATTATATTTATAATGGTGTGAAAGATGTGATATGATGCTACTAAGCCTTATTTATATTAATAGAATACCTCTAATCATAATTAACAGGGAAACAAATGTATAAAGAAATACGAAAACTATTCATTATAGATCATCTAAGATACTATTAACTATTTTTAATGACAGTGTGAAATATTTTCTAATATTCTGTAAGGTATCTGGAAGAGACACTAATTCCTCGTGTAGAGAAAACAAGGAAATTGTGTTAATATACCTCAAATAACAATTGACAATAGGTATTGTATGTAAAACATTTACGCAACTATTATCAAGAGACTACACTTTACTGATCAGAGCTTTCGAGAGGCTCTTTTCTCTGCTCTGCTATCTTACTTTCAACCAAGTTGCCTTCCCAATGAAAACCCTCCTCCCTTTTTATCTCTACTCTCCTTGTAACCGTGTTTTTGCCTCCGACTCAAGTTCCACTTTCTGAGTTGGTTATGAGTCTTGCTCCCCTATGTATGCGCCTACGATACACTCTAGTGATGGGTGGTTTCCTAACAATACTGCCCCCTCCCTCCCCCAAAGCATTAACCTTGTCCCCAAGGTGGAAATTAGGAACTTGGAGAACCAGAAGGAGTGTAATGAAACAGGAGAACTTCCTCTGGTGCAACTAGAAGCTCCCAATCCTCAGACAAACTAGGAGGCAAAGGCTGTGAATTCTGAGTTGCAGACAGGGCTTTCTTCAACTAGGAGAAATGGAAAGTGTGGTGAATCTTGCAATCCGGTGGAAGGTCTAGCTTGTAAGCTGTTTGGCCAATTCGTTGGAGAACCTTGTATGGTCCATAAAACCGAGGATTAAGCTTCTCATTTACTTTCCAAGCCAACGATTTCAAACGATAAGGCTGCATCTTAATATAAACCAAATAACCAGGTGCAAATTCCATCTCACTTCTATTCTGATATCCACATGTTTTCATCCTGCTTTGAGCTTTACACAAATTTTGCCGCAACTCTTTCAAAATTTCATCACGGGTCTGCAACAATTGTGTAACCTAATCAACATGGGAAGGATAACTGCCGCCCCAAAAGAGAATGGGAGGATCTCTACCATACAATGCCTTGAATGGAGTCATATGAGCTGAAGCATGGTAATTTGTATTATACCAAAACTCAGCCCAATGGAGCCATTTGCTCCATTGTTTGGGGTGTGGACTGCAGAAGCATCGGAGGTAAGTTTCCACACACTTGTTAGTCACCTCAGTCTAGCCATTAGATTGAGGATGGTAGGCTGAAGTAAAACGCAGTTGCTTGAACATTTCAGACCAAAAATGGCTCATGAAAAGGCGATCTCTATCCGACACAATCAACTTTGGAAAACCATGTAACTTAACTATCTCCACAAAAATCTAAGCAACGTCCTTTGCCGAAAAAAGGATGTGACAAATCAAGAAAGTGTCCGTACTTTTTCAGGTGATCAATGACTACAAAATGGTGTCAACACCATGAGATTTGGGCAACCCACCAATGAAATCCACTCATATGTCAGCCCATACCTAAAATGGAATAGGCAAGGGCTACAACAAGCCCGCTGGACATAGCGAGCCTGTCTTGTGTTGCTGGTAAATAACACACGTTGCCAGATAATCCTGGACAGCTCTTTTCATGTCTTCCCAAAACATCACCCCACTTATGCATTTGTAAGTACGCAAAAATCCTGAATGACCTCCCATGGGGGAGTCATGGAATCCACTTAGAATTTTTGGCCAACACTAATCTATTCTTATAATATAGTTTGCCTCCCACTAATTTAAACCCGCATGTGAATAAGAATTGAGTAAAAGGTCCTGCATAATACCTCTGATGTTCATCCTGTTGTAGCTCATCATAAAGATCATCCCCACCAGCAAAGTCCACTGTAGATACTGCCATATTAAACATTTGACTGGAGAGGGCATCTGCTGCCTTATTATCCTTTCCCGGACAATACTGTATTTCAAAGTCAAATCCAAAGAGTTTTGAAGCCAATTTTTGCTGTTCAGCCCCCAATAAACATTGCTCTGATAGAAATTGAAGACTCCCTTGATCAATTTGGATAATAAAATGTCTCCCAAGCAAGTAGTGGCGCCATTTTTGGACTGCAAAGATGACCGCCATCAATTCCTTCTCATATACTAATTTGTTTAGTGCCCGTTCAGAGAAACCTGGGCTGATAAATGCAATAGGTTGTTCTTCTTGCATTAGCACAACCCCCATCCCTTTCCCTGATGCATCAGTTTCTACCACAAAATTGTTGTCATAGCTTGCTTAAGAGTCTCAAAAGCAGTTTGATTCCAGTGAAAATTATTTTTTTTAGTAAAGAGGTTAACGGTCGAGCAATTTTTCCATAATCTTTAACAAACTTCCTAAAATAGCCGTTGAGCCCTAAAAATCCCCGTAGTCCTTTACTATCTTGAGGTACTGGCCACCTCAAAATAGCTTCCAGTTTTTGGGGTCAGCTTGCACTCCAACACCTTAAATAACATGTCCTAGATACTTCAGTTTTTGTTGTCCCCAACTACATTTCTTTTCATTGAGAAAGAGGCAATGTTGTTTCATAACTCTCAATACTTCACGAAGATGGCCAAGATGTGTGTCTTTGCTGTAAATTAGAACATCATCAGAAAACACCAGTACAAATTTCCTTGAAAACGGCTTCAGAATTTCATTCATTAAGGCTTGAAATGTAGTTGAGCCATTTGACTAGTCAAAGGGAATCACTAAATATTCAGTGTCCCTCATGCGTCCTAAATGCAGTTTTACTCTCTTATTCGTATCTGATTATATCCTGACCTCAGATCCAACTTAAAAAATATTTGTGCCCCTCCCAATTCATCTAACAACTCATCTATAGCTGAAATAGGAAATTTATCGGGGATGGTTACTGTTGGGGTTCTATTTGCAAGGTATGGAACTTGGAGTCCCACATTGGTTGTATAGGCAACTAATGTGGTGTTTATAAGGCCTTGGGCACTCCCACCCTTTGAGCTAGCTTTTGGGGTGGTGCATCTCAAGGTCTCATTAAATGGTATCAGAGCATCCATCACGTGGAGTTGTGCGTGGGGGCACGCACTAGGGAAGAGTGGTGGAATGTTGGGGTTCTATTTGCAAGGTATGGGACTTGGAGTCCCACATTGGTTGTATGGGTAACTAATGTTGGGTTTATAAGGCCTTGGGCACTCCCACCATTTGAGCTAGCTTTTGGGGTGGTGCATCTCAAGGTCTCATCAGTTACCTTGTTTAAGGCTCTATAATCTATGCACATACGCTAACCTCCATCCTTCTTCTTCACCAAAATAATAAGGATGGAGAAAGGACTCAGATTTGGACATGATGTCTGATGCTAACATCTCATAAAGAAGCTCCTCTATTTCATTCTTTTGGTAGTAGGGGTACTTATATGGACGTAAATTGGGAGTTGAGGTACCTTCTTTCAAGACAATTGCATGATCGTGCCTTCTATACGGAGGGAGTCCTTGTGGTAGCTGAAATATACTCTCAAACTCTTTCAACAGCCCTCGTATTCCTCCCACAGAGATTGTGTTTTGTTCTCAACTTCTTGTAATGGTCTTTGCTCAATCATAAACCCCTTGCCAGTGTTTTAAAAATCGGCTCGGACCGGCCGGGTTGACCCAGGTCTCGGTGATCCGGTGGGTTCCCCAGTCCGAGCAGCTACTTGGGTCGGTTCTGCAATCAATTCCGTTTAAACCGGTTAACCCGACTGAGTTTCGATGACTCAGTGGGTTAAACGAAACCCAGTTTAGACCGGTTGACCCTCTTTTTTTTTTTTTGGTTGCTGAGAACTCTTGAATTAAATCATGCTCATATTTTGTTATAAATATGATTAGAAGGTAAGGTGAAAATAAGAAGGTATTTTTGGATTAGTGCAGTTCTTTTGTGTAATTTAGTTGCATCTTATGATGATCTCAGGAAGTTGAGTGGGGATAAATACTGATGGTCTCATCGCAACGTTAGGCACTTTCTCCTTAGTGTATATTTCATGCCTACCATTTGTTATCATGATGTAGTTTATTTCTGTTAAGTCAAGGCACGAAAGGTGCATTTAGCTTACATTGCAATTTTAATCCAATGTTAGAATATGGTCTAGAACTAGAAGTATATAATATCTGCTATCACTAAGAACCAATTTATGTTTTAAAGTCCATTGATAGTTTTCTTATGTGAAATTTTAAATAAGTAATATATTTATATTTTGTTAATATGCGAAAAGTAAATCCGATTGAATCCAGTTAAACCCGGTTAAACTAATGACTCTGTGACCTAATTCCTCGGCCGAATCGATGACCGATCCGAGTTTTAAAACACCACCCCTTGCCTTCAACTTGCAGTGTCTTCATCATGGCTTTGAAAGAAACCAATGATCTTAGATAGAGACAGATCCCTTTCAATGATCACTTCCTTCCCCTAGTGTTCCAACTTCAACATTAATTCCTTGAAGTTTGCCTTAATTTCTCCCAAACTGCTTAACCAATCAAGGCCTAATACCACATCCACACCTCCCAGGTTAAAAAGAAACAGATCTTGATTGATATTTAGTCCTTACATGCGAATCCTGACATTCCTACATACCCCGTGGCATTTAATCTTGTGTCCATCGCCCACCTCCACATAATAAGGGTTGGTATCCACAATTACCAGCAACAAATTCGTAACTGTCCTTTCCCCAATGAAACTGCTGGATGCACCGCAACCAATCAAAACTACCACTGGTTCGTTCTCAATTGTTCCCCACGATTTAAGGGTTTGACTAGATGTTAGCCCCATTAAGCTATGAACAAAAAGATGAACAAATGCCTCATTTTCTTCCATGACCTTTTAATAGAGTTCAAGGAAGCGAATGTAGAAACTCTAAGCTGATTCTATATTATTGAAGAATGAAAGAAAGATACAAGAGATAGTGCAGTATGATTTATTTATAGAGCAAAGAGCTGAGTCAAGGATGAGTTAGCAACTAACTAAGTCTAACAAAAACTCTAACCAATCATAACAAAGCATAACAGAACACCAGAAAAATAATCACATGCAGTAAGTCACATAGTAATTACAATAAGCACCACTTAACAGAAAGCTAGAATACTGATCTATTCTACGTATACTCTAATACACCCTCTCAAACTCAGGATCTTTGAGAATAGAATGTAAGGCAGAACCAAACATGCTGAGCTTGCTTCTTAATTCTTCAAATCTGGTGCCTGGAAGAGCTTTAGTCAGAGTGTCAGCAACTTGATCAGAGGCAGGGACATGAGCAACAATCAAGTCTTTAGCCAAAACCCTCTCTTTCACAAAGAAAATGTCAAGCTTCATATGTTTCGTGCGAGTGTGAAGATCAAGATTGTGAGAGAGTGCCACAATACTTAAATTGTCACAATAAACTACTGCTGTAGACATAGGCACACGTGGTTCACATAAAAGAGATTGAAGCCACAATATTTCTGCACAAGTCAAGGCCAAGCTGCGGTACTCAGCTTTAGTGCTGGCCCTAGCCACCAAAGTTTGTTTCTTTAACCACCACGAGACAATACTTGGTCCCAAGAATAAGCAAGCACCCGATGTTGATTGCCTATCCTTAGGATCACTTGCCCAATCGGAATCATAGTAGGCAGTGAGGGATAAAAGGCTGTTAGAAACAGCTGATTTCAGTCTCAACCTGAAGGAAATAGTACCCTTGAGATATCGCAAAATTCGTTTCGCAATCTTCCAATGATCCATAAGAGGCTGAGTCATAAACTGACAGACTTTGTTAATAGCAAAGCTTATCTCGGGTCTAGTGATAGTAGCATATTGGAGAGCCCCAACAATAGACCTGTAGTGATGAGGATCATCATAAAAGTTAGACCCATGCTTGGAGAGTTTACAACTAGAGGGCACAGGAATGGCAATGTTGTTGGTTGCATCCATATTTGCTTTAGTTAAGAGGTCTCAAACGTACTTGGACTGATTAGGAAAGATAACACTTGATTCTGGTCTATGTACCTGAACTCCAAGAAAATAGTCCAGATTTCCCAAATCTTTGAGAGCAAAATTGGAGTTTAGTTGAGAGATAAGCCGCGGAATGTAAGTTGAATCATTGTTGGTCACAATAATGTCATCCACATACACAAGTATGTAGATGCATCTGTTGGCAGAATGATGAAAGAATAATGAGGGATCACAGCAGCTGGAAGTGAAGCCAAAAAAAGAAATAGAATGCTTAAGTTTATCAAACCAGGCTCTGGGAGCTTGTTTGAGGCCATAAAGAGCCTTGTTAAGCTTGCAAACTAGCCTTTTATCAGATACCTGAAATCCTGGTGGCTGAACCATGTAAACCTCTTCTTCCAAATCTCCATTTAAAAAAGTATTATTTACATCCAATTGTCAAAGAGGCTAGCCATGAGTGAGATCCAAGGTAAGCATGACTCTAATGGTGACAGGCCGAACAACTAGACAAAAGTTTTCATTATAATCCAACCTAGCTTGTTGGTGAAACCCTTTAGCAACCATCCTCGCTTTGTACTTGTTGATAGTGCCATCAACATTTTCTTTAACTTTGAAGACCCACTTACATCCTATTGCTTTCTTGTTAGAAGGTAAAGACACAAGAGTCCAAGTATTATTAGCTTAAAGTGCATTAAATTTAACCTACATTGCTGCCGTCCATTGTGGACTGGCTAGGGCCTGTTTGACCGTAGAAGGCTCAATGTGAGCAAGGAAGGCAACTGGCATAGTAAGGGTTTTTGAGCGTGTAGTTATAGAGTGGGTTGGAGAAGGTGTACCAATGGAAGAAGAAGGTACATATTGAGACGAAGAAAAAGGAGAAGAGGAGTTTGAAGTAGCAAGTACACCTAAAAAGGAAGAGTAACCCAAAAATACGCACTCTTGGGAACGAAAGTCAAATTTGTTTTTGTAGTAAGGACGAAGAAAATGAAAGCAAGCACACCCAAATTTTTTGAGAAATTGATAGTCTGGAGTGGACTTGAATAATAATATGTAAGGGACATTATGACTTAAGGTTGCAGTGAGAAGTCTATTAATGAGATATACAGCTGAAGTGAAAGCAAAATCCCAAAATTATAGTGGAAGAGAAGCATGGTAAGACCTGTCTCTACGCTATGTCTGTGTTTTCTTTCCACAACACCATTTTGGTGGTGTGTATGAGGACAAGTTAAATGATGCAATATACCATGAAGCTTGAGATATTCTGAAAAAACCCAAAACTCACCACCCCAATATGTTTGTATAGCTTTTATGGGTAGTTTGAATTGAGTATTAACCATAGAATGCAATTGTTTGAAGACACTTAGAGCATTAGACTTCTGTTTTAAAGGATACATCTAAGTATACCTAGTGCTTGCATCAACAAATAAAATATAATAAGAGTAGTGTGAAGATGATTTCATAAGGGCAGGGCCCCAAAAATCACTGTATAACAGTTCAAAAGGATAATTATAAACAATGGATGAAGAAAAGGAGGGTAATCGATGAGATTTGCCAATGCAACAAGAGTTACAGAAATCTGATACAATTTTATTATCGAATGGAATTTTACAAGAGGAAAGAACATTCTTTACAGCTATAAATCATGCTTCCATGGCTCGTACCATTCAAAGCTTCTCAGATTGGGAGATCTGATACCAATTTGTAAGGTATCTAAACAAGTCACTAATTACTCATGTAGAGAAAAGAAAACAAGGAAATTGTATTGATAAACCTCAAATAACAATTGACAATAGGTATCGTATGTAAAACATTTACACAACTATAATCAAGAGACTACACTTTAATGCTCATAGCTTTCGAGAGGCTCTTTTCTCTCCTCTGCTATCTTACTTTCAACCAAGTTGCCTTCCCAATGAAACCTTCCTCCCTTTTATCTCTACTCTCTCCTTGTAACCATTTTTTTTTTGCCTCCAACTCAAGTCACACCTTCTTAGTTGGTATGAGTCCTGCTCCCCTATGTGTGTGCCTACGATATACTCTAGTGATGGGTGGTTTCGTATCATATTCTAACACTCCACCTCAAGTTAAATCTTACTAAGCTTTAAGCTTATTACAAATGAACCCTTTAAATATAATCTAGGTTCTGCAAAACAGGGCTAGGAACACAACTTAGGTATGTTGAAGACATCAAAGATATGAGAATTGTTGGAAAGACAACTCTGCATGATATCTAGAACAATCATCAGCATGAAAACCATTTATAATGCTACATGGCCAAGGAAGAGGAGACTCCATTGAAATGATCACGATGGGCCTAAATTTATATACACTCGTAGGAAGATTAATAAAGAAATCCAAGTCCTAAGAATATGGGGGTTGTTTCTAATAGTGATAACGAAAACAAAGTGGTTATGGAGAGCGAAATGAAGTTGGTTAGAGGGGACAACTAGCAAATTCTAAATGGAGAGGAGTTGGGAGGAAGTGGAATTGGAAATGGGAAAACGATATATGGAGCAGGGGAAACAGTAAGAAGGAATTTCATAAGAACTTTAGGATGCACCACCCTATAAGCTAGCTCAAAGGGTGGAAGTGCTCAAGCCTTATAAACCCTACATTAGTTGCCCATACAACCAATGAGGGATTCCAAGTCTCATACCTAGCAAATGGGTTCTAACATTCCATCACGCTCCGCAGCCTCGACGCCCACGAAGGCTGGCTTTGCGCTAGTCTTTTTACTAGCCCTAAGCAAACACTGCAATGCCAACATCACCAGTCGCGCCACTCAATTGCAACTAGGAGACAGTGGAAGCCTCTAATACCATTTAATAAGAACTTTGGGAAGGACTTATAAACCCCACATTAGTTGCCCATACAACCAATGTGGGACTCCAAGTTCCATACCTTGCAAATGGGTCCTAACAGAATTACTCCAGTCTTTTGGTTGGGGAATTTGAGAACTTTGGAGTATAGGTTGCTAGGCATTCAAGGCATTGTTGTTAAAACGTAGTGTCAACTCGTAGAAACGAACGAGTTTACGTTTTTTGGGGCAAAAAACGTGTCAAGACTGTAGTAAACTCGTAAAATGAGCTGACTCGGTTGAAACGACGAGTCAACTCAGTAAACTTGATTGACTCGGCGAGTTTACCGAGTCGACTCAGTACTAAAAAATAAAAAATAAGGAGGAAAAGGCTCGTCTCCATCTCTGTGGGTTATTATTTACAATAGCTCACCCATGTCTGACACCCATGACGACCACGACCCCGAGCCGCCGCTAGAGTTTCTGCTCGGTCGTCCATCGTTGGCGGCGCCACTTTACAAGCAGCTATCGTGGTCGCCGGATCTATATCGCGATGAGGTGTGGCTCCGCCGCTAAGGGAACTAGAAGAATCATCGCAGCAAGAGCGAGGACTTTGCAAATCTCTGCTTCAAAAGAATGCCCATTTTCAACCTTTCGCTCCATCTACCTACCATTCCTTTATTTTAATAGTCTTTTTTTTATGCACGATGGCACCTACTGACTTAAGCTAGAAAGTTAGATATATTCCACCCAACTCTTATTTTATTATTTGTTTTGCTCCTTTGTTAAACCATCTTAGTAGGATCCAACCTTTTGTCCATCTACATACTATTTTCTTTATTTTATTATTATTTCTTGGTTAACATGACGGCACCTTTTGATACAAATTAGATATTATATATTCCACCCACTTTATATTTTATTGTTTGGTTCGCTTCTTAGTTTCGTTTCAATATTATTATTTATATTAAGTGATTATATATAGTGTGATTTTTTTCTATTCAACTTAGATTTATATTTTATATTCCATCTTTTTATTATATATTGATTATATATTCTAATCATTATTCATGGCTTCTTCATAATGGTTTTGATAACTATAAATATATATTGGATATATATAGTACGTAGTAAACTCTTACGTTTCACGATTTTACGTTTTTTCTCACCCTCACCGTTTCTATGTAGACTCTATGTTTTAACAACATTGCTTCAAGGGGATTATAATCATACCATATAAGTAATTAGGAGTCATTTACTGTCATCAATTTGTCTGTACTGTGTTGCTTTTCTTAATTTTGTATTGTTGTAGAAGCTAGGCTTTATTCGATATTTGTTTTAATAGAAACATTGGTACCATTAGATCATAAGTGTGCGACTTCCTAGCAAGCAATTATAAACAGCAAGATCTAAAACTTTAACTCCGAATTTATCAAGAATGGTATTTGGAAGCTTCAAACCGGGAAAAAAAAAAAAGCTTCGGGGAAAAAGATAAGGTCAAGGACAGGCATGTCTAAATCGTATCTAGGACTGGAGACTAGGATTAAGACCGATAAGGTCAAATCACGTCTGGGACAACGGCGGCCAAGGCTAGATTGCATTTGGGAGGAAGGCTAGGGCCATATAGCATCCAACTTTTCTTCCCTTCAATGCTCTACTAGCATTGGAAAAAAGGCACATAGCAATCAAAACAATGAAAAACTATAGATAAAAACCACAAAGAACACCAAGAAATAGCCCAAGCACATCAAACTTGATAGAGAGAGAACGAGTCGGATCTAACAATTACACGCAAAAAAACACAGCCCAAAGGAGCAAAACAACTATACGGAGGTGGTGAATAGGGGACAAGAGGGTTGGATAAGGACAACGAGGTGAGTCAAACGACAATAGTGGCAACTAGAATGATGGCCAATAGTGTCCACACATGCCAAAACATGGAACAATGGCTTGACAGGCTATGACAGACCGTTGAACAATGGCTTAGTAGGTTGGACAATTAGAGGTCGCTAAAGATAATGGCGAGGTTAGGCAGTGGAGCTGATGCTCGGACAACGACAGGTCAAGATGAGAGGGAGAAAGAAAAATGTGTACTGACATGTGTAAAGGTGATTTGGCTTGATATTTTGAGAGAGGACTGATCTGGAGGAGAAGATGGCGATAGTAGGGTCACCGACTGGAAAGCTCGCCTGAAAAGTCTTCCGATGGTGGTGCGCAGCTACAGATGGCAATATTTAGGCTGGCAAAGGTAGATTGAAAACCAATTTAGGGATTTAAGGGAAGCCAGTGGCTGGCAAAAATATCCACTGATTGAGAAAATTAGTATTAACAATAGTCAACATCAACAACACCTTTACCCCAAACTAATTGAGGTCAGTGGTAGATGAACTCAAATAAAAGATACGAAAGGGTTGAAAAAAGATAAAAATAAAAATAAAAAAAATAAGTAAAATAGTAATAATATATATATATTATATATATATATATATATATAAAAGTAATAAAAGAAGGGGAAAAGAAGAAGAGGGGGGAGATGAAGAGAAAAAAGACTAAAAATGGACCATTTGGAACATAGGAATAACAACGGATCTAACACTCCACCATGCTTATAGCTTTTCTCCATTTCGTTCTGAGGCAAACCGTCTGCCAATCTATATCTCAATCCATGAAGTCTTGTTTTAATACCTTCTCCCAAGTAAGTTTAGGTCTACATCTACCTTTCTTTGTGTTGAGCTCGTGGTAACAAACTTTTGCTCTTATGGGAGCATCCAGGGGCCTTCTCATGAAGCGAAGGAAAGAAAACATAGAAAGAGAGACGATTAATAGGAAGGAAGAAAATAATCATGGAAATAAAGTAAAGCTCCAAAGTTTAGGGAACTCAATAGTAGAATAGTGATGGGACACGTCATAAAGGATGGTATTGTCTGATACCATGTTGAAATTATAAGATTTTAGGTAGGGAAGGAGAAAGAGAGAAAAGGAATACCCAAAATAATGAAATTAGATTGATATTGGTGAGAAGGATGTGACATGATGATACTGCAAAATCTTTATTTATACTCATAGAAGACTCCTAATCCTAATTAAATAAGGAAACAAATCATGAAACATAAAGAAACACGGAAACTACTTGAGAGATCATTGATACTCTAAACTATTCTAGGATATAATGATAATATTAGGTATTCTAATATTATAAGTTATAAAAAAATAAAGATTAAAAAAAAAAAAAAAACTCTAATCAAGGAACTTACCCATTTCTCTTGAGATGTCCTTTACATGACTCAGCTTTTCTTCAGGCTTCAGGTTGCAATAAAACTCATTGATGCCCACAGCATTTGCAACTCTCCTTGCACTAAACTCATGATCCCCAGTTAACATCATCACACGAAACTTCGCTTCATTTTGCAATTCTTGAATAACATTAAAAACCCCAGGACGAGGCCTGTCCTCTAAGTGAATCAATGTTACCTGCATCAAGTGGTTAGTCAGTTAGGTTCAAGTGGAAATTGATGAGAATGAGACTGTAGCATATCATCATATACCGACCCTGAATGTGTTTTGTTTGGGAAAAGGGGTTAAAAAAACAAGGAAAGGGGACCAAGGTCTATTTCAAAATAAAGAGGCCAGAGAAGCTAAAAGGCTTGGGTATGAGGCCAGCTTCTCAAGCTGGAGAGATCTTTTCATTTTTAATATACTCAAACCATTACCCCTCCCCCAAGAAAAGAAGTGTAGCTAACAGTACACCACCTTCTGATTAACTGAAAGGGCAGCTTGAATAAATTCACTTCCATAAGAAGATGTATTAACAGCTTCCTTGATCTTTTTTGACTCATCTTCAGATTGACAAAATGAAGTGATGAAATCTACTGATCCAAGTGATGCTTTCAATAGTTCAGCACCTCCTGTTCCTGACTATAGCAAAATAAAAATCAATTTGAGTCATTTAACTTGTCATTAAAAAATAAACTATATGAGAAGAAAACATGCATACATTAGAAGTCTACCTAATTACTTGTCACTTCATGGGACCATTCATAATATATAGTTAGCACTTGAAGTAGTGTCAGTAGGCAAAGAAAACAGATGCAAAATAATGAAACACATCTTTAGAAAAGTGTAAAAGGAAACATAGGGAGGTCTCTAAACGAAATGTATGCAATATGAGCTCGATATACTGATAAAACATGGTAGTGACTATGATAATGCTTGGCTTTGTTAAGCAAAGTGAATATTTTCAGTATTGGATTGAGTAATAGACATAATAACAACGTACCTCAATACTATTAACAGTAGCAGTAAGGCCTTTACCGGGAAAGTACTCAAAACTTTCAACAGAAACAGATGGGAGGTCTTTGCCTTCACTATGGTCAACCACAGCCCTGTAATTCATTTTAAGGGGAAAAAAATGTCTAAAGACTGACGAGATAATCAAGTTCAAGATCGTGCTTTATTTTTATATTTGAGATGGCGTAACTGAATGTTCAAGAATTAAATTCAATAGGTTCATAGCATATGCACTTGCAAGCCACTGAGAAATTAAATAATGAAAACCCAAATTAAATTCAAAAACCAAAAGGAGAAACACACAAGAGAAAGAAAACTTACTGCTCCTCTTCCTACATTTGTAACTTGCAAGAAGAGGGTTAAAATGTAACACATACATTCTTATCAAAATGATACCTTCCAATGGGGTGAGTAGTACCCTTTTCCATAGCCGCAGCAACAGCAAGAGCTTCTTTTTCACAGGTGGGAATGCAACAGGAAGAAATGTTCGATTCATTGTTTCTAACGTGATGACCATAAATGGGCTCAATTGCCTTGAATACAAGTCCACCAGTCGTTAATGTCCCTGTTTTGTCAAATGCAATAGTATGGCAAGAAGCTAGAGCATCCAGAACATGTCCACCCTTGAGTAATATCCCCTGCAAATTGAGGTAACTATCACACCCACAACAAAAGGAGCATCCCAAGTTTAAAATTTTGAATTACTTTCTAGGTCACTCAGACCAACAAGCATAAACTACGTGAAGAGGGACTTAAATAATATACTTAAAAGTATGAATGTATTCAATTCTATGTAAAACTGTATAAGAGTCCTCTATTTAAAGAGGCTAAATGACCTAATGGGCTAAGCCCAAATAACCTTTTAGAATAATAAAATAATAATAATAAATGCAATACTTTTTCTAACACTTCCCTTCAAGCTGATGCGTATATATCATAAGCTTCCAGCTTGTTACATATATGATCTATTCAGGGACCTCTAAGAGCCTTGGTGAAAACATCTGTAAGTTGATCACTAGAATTGACAAATGTTGTCTCGATCTCTTCTAACTGAATCTTCTCTCTAACAAAGTGACAGTTAATTTCTATATATTCGGTCCTCTCATGAAAGACTGGATTTGAGGATATGTGCAATGCGGCTTGATTGTCACAAATGAGTTTCATGGGCCGTTGTTCACAGAGATATAATTCCTTAAGCAATTGTTTTAGCCATATGAGCTCACAGGTTGCATTTCCCATTGCCCGATATTCTGCCTCTGCACTTGATCTGGCGACCACAGTTTGCTTCTTACTCTTCCAAGAGATCAAATTTCCTCCGTGGAGAACACAATACCCCGAGGTGGATCATCTGTCTGAAGGAGAACCTGCCCAGTCAGCATCTGAATAGCTAGACATTCTGCATTCCCTTTATTAGAGTATAATAAACCTCTTCCTGGTGCTTTTTTGATATATCGAAGAATCCTGATAACTGCATCCCAATGAAAGTCACAACTAGGGGTGGTAAACGAGACAGGGGCCTTTGGCTCGGCTCGTGAAGGCCTAAGCTTACATGCCTAATATTGGTTGTTTGAACCAGGCTTGGACTTGTATAAAAGCTCGTTTAGTAAAAAAGCCTTAGGCTTCAATTCAAAAGCTCGACCTTGGAGCCTCTCAGGCTGGCCTAGTATATCAATTTTTATTTTACTTTTTCAACTGTTTTGTATCTTTCATGTGGGTTCATCTACCACCGACCCCAATTAATTTGGGATAAAGGTGATGTTGATACTATTTGTAATAGCTCTCTCTCCTCTCAATCCATTTCACTCCTATTTTATTAGTTAAACAGACTTTTTGAATGATTTTGTTCTATATTATGCTGTTTGGATATACAATGAATTTATGAATATTTATGAAATTCTAGTATTGTTGATTGTATATTCTGTTTGGATAAAATTTTATTGTCTTATTTTTTTTTTAACAAGCTAACAGGCTAACTCAGGCTTTTATTTTTTTGTAAATAAGGCAGGCCACAGGCCGATAATTATCTTCATAACAGGTAACAGGCTTGGTAAGACCGACATATTTAAACACAGGCTTAGCCTTTTAAGACCAAAGTTCGGCTCGGCTCGGCCCGTTAACACCCTTAGTCAAAACGAGAGTCATAACTAGAGTCAAGGAATTGACTTGCCACACTAACTGAAAAAGATATGTTTGGTCTTGTCACAGTAAGATAGTTCGACTTTCCAACTAGTCGGCGGTGACGACAGGGTCTGTCAATGGCTCCCCCTGTCCAGGTAATAGCTTAATATTAGGATCCATAAGTGAATCAATGGGTTTACATCCCAACATACCAGTCTCATTTAAGATATCCAATGCATACTTCCTCTGACAAAATGAAATGCCCTGCCTAGACTGTGCCACTTCGATTCATAAGAAATATCGAAGTCTGCCAAGATCTTTGGGCTCAAACTGATTGAATAAGTACTTCTTTAACTGATCAATCCCAACTTGATCGCTGCCAGTAATAATGATGTCATCAACATAGACCAGGAGATAGATGCACTGGCCAGAAGAACTATGCCGATAGAAGATAAAATGATCGGCTTTACTTCGGGTTAAACCGAAAGATTGAATAGCGGAACTGAAGCGACTAAACCAGGCCAGAGGAGACTGCTGCAGGCCATATAAAGATTTACGAAGCTTACATACCATTCCAGAACTCTCCTCCTGAGCAACAAAACCCAGTGGTTGCTCCATATATACTTCCTCCTGCAAGTCACCATGTGTTGAGATATATAAAACCATTAATGTAGCCTCACCCAATAGCTTAAGTTTTTGGGTTGAATTGGTTCTTTACATGGTATCAGAGCCTAGGTGTACCGGGTTCAATCCTCACCGCCCCCACTTTCTTTCTAGTGGAATTTCTTTCTTCGCACAGGTAGGTGGGCCTGTGCATCGTCCACCCTTCAAGCCCAATGGGCTCTCGTGTGAGGGAGCGTATTAAGATATATAAAACCATTAATGTATCCTCACCCAATAACTTAAGCTTTTGGGTTGAATTAGTTCTTCACACCATGTAAGAAGGCATTTTTGATATCAAACTGAAGAAGAGCCTAGTGATGAATGGTAGCAAGTGCAAGAAACAGGCGAACAGAGGCCATCTTGGCAATAGGAGATAAAGTATCCCCATAGTCAAGACAAAAAATATGAGTGTATCCTTTAGCCACTAATCGAGCTTTGAGGCAATCAATAGTGCCATCAAGACCAACTTTGACTGTAAATAGGGGTGCTAAACAAGCCAGGGGCCTTTGGCTCGGCTCGTGAAGGCCTGAGCTTACATGTCTAAAATTGATTGTTGGACCCAGGCTTGGACTTGTATAAAAGCTCGTTTAATAAAAAGGCCTCAGGCTCCAATTCAAAAGCTTGGCCTTAGAGCCTCTCAGGCTTGCCTAATATATTATTTTTTAATTTTTTTTAATTTTTTATACTACTTGTGATAGCCTTCTCTCTTCTCAGTTCATTTCATCCAATTTTATTAATTAAACAGACTTTTTAAATGATTTTATTTTATATTATGCTATTTGGATATACATTAAATTTATGAATATTTATGAAATTATTAGTGCTGTTGATTGTATATTTTGTTTGGATGAATTTTTGTTGTCTTATTTTTTTTTAAACAGGCTAAACAAGGCTTTTATTTTTTGTAAATGAGTCAGGCCACAGGCTGATATTATATTCGTAACAGGTAATAGGCTAAGGCCAGTCTGACACATTTGAACACAGGCTCGGCCGTTAAGACCAAAGCTTGGCTCGGCTCGTTAACACCCCTAACTGTAAATACCAATCGACAACTGACAATCGACTTCCCGAGAGGAGCATGAACAAGATCCCATGTGCCATTAGAGTGAAGTGCTATCATTTCATCAATCATCTGGCGCCAACTCGGATGAGATAGTGTTTCACCTGTGGTTTTAGGAATGGAAACAAACGAAATACTAGAAACAAAAGTAAAATTCGGAGAAGAAAGTTTATAACTCAAGAAACTGTAAAGTAGATGAGGGTTGCGAGTGGATCGAATACCTTTGCGAAGGGTAATAGGAGTAATCTCTCATGGAGGATCCAGAGGGGAAAAGTCGACAGGAAAAGGCGATGAGTCAACAAGAGTCAAGTCCGCAGGAGGCGCAGTCTGACGACGTTAATATGTGAGAAAAGGGCAGTACTCAGGGATGAAGGCAAGAGGTTGCTCCTCTGGAATAGAGTTACCTGCAGTTGGTAAAGACAAGTCAAGAAAAGGAACAGGAAGAACTTGATCAACCTGTGATATCTGAGACGGGATAGAATGAAAAGGTTGTTGATCAAGAAAAATGACATCAGCAGAAACAATATAACGCTTGAGGTCAGGAGAGTAGCAACGATACCCCTTTTAAAAACGAGTATATCCAAGAAAAATATACTTGAAGGCTTTGGATGTTAATTTGTCTTTTCCTGGAGTGAGATCATGAACAAAGCAAGTACATCCAAATACATGTGGAGGCAGAGGATAGAAATTACTCCTGGAAATAATACACTAAGTGGAACTTCATTATTTAGCACAGAAGAGGGCATGAGATTGATAAGAAAGCAAGAGGTGATAATAGCATCTGCCAAAAACGGAGTGGAACATTCATATGAATTAGAAGGTTACGTGCAATAAAATAAAGAGACTGGATCAGAATTGTAAGAAAATAAAGAGACAAACAGCTTTTTGGGCCCAGATAATCTGGATTTTCTGTATTAATTTGGAAAGAAATTACAATACTACAGTCTCAGCTAATTGCAGTAAAGGGAAGCAATAAAATAAACTACCACTATTATGATCAGAATGATAACTACCCTGCACCCACGGATACAGGTTCAGTACCATTGAAGAGGTACTGATTCTCTCCCAATCCCACGTCCTAATTCTTTTCTGCCTTTTTGCTCACACCCCTTACCCTTATTTATTCCTTCTAACTGACTCACCACGTCAGCACTACCATCCTTCTCTCCTCTAACAACTTATTCTTCTAGAACTTTGTCCAATAATCCTCTGTAACGCTTCCTAGCGTACACCTTCATAGGAGTCCTATCACACTCATATGAATTAGAAGGTTACGTTCAGTTTCAACCAGATGTCTATTTTTATGTTCAGCCACTCCATTTTGTTGTGGAGTGTGCAGACAGGTGGTCTGATGTAACGTTCCATGTTTTTCCAAAAAATTAGAAAATTCAAGAGATACATACTCTTTCGTATTATCAATACGCAATATCTTAATAGAAGCACCAAATTGGGTATTTATCTTAGCACAAAATTTCTGATAAATTGAAAATAATTCAGAACGATTTTTCATTAAATAAACCCAAGTACAACGAGAGAAATCACCAATAAAGGTTACAAAATAATGAAAACCCAAAATAGACAAAGTTCGACTCAGACCCCAAATATCAGAATGAACAACAGAAAAAGGGAGCATCAGCTCTTTTATTGGCTCTATTAGCAAAGGAGGAGCGAGTGTGTTTTCCTTGCTGACAAGACTGACAGTTTAAAGACTTAAGAATGGAATAAAAAAGGAGCCATATGTTGAAGCTTGGAAAGACTTGGATGACCTAGATGGATGTGGATTAGTTCAGGAGACTCCGTGAGAGAGCACGTCACTGGAGAAGGTGGTGCAGTCAGATAGTAAAAACCTCATGACTCGTTGCCCGCTTCGATCGTCTTCCCCGTACCCGGATCCTACATAGAAAAAGATTGTTTAGAGAAGGTAACAGTGCATGAAAGAGAATGAATCAACTGGCTAATCGAGATTAAATTGAAGGGAATGCCAGGTATATAATAAACAAAGGTCAAAGTCAAAAAGGGAGTTGGGTTGGCTTGCCCAATCCCACGAACAGGAGCCTTAGTGCCATCAACAAGAGTAACAGAAGGTAAATTATTAGAATAAGAAAGTGAAAAGATCCTTATTACCACAAAGGTGATTAGTAGCACTTGAGTCTATTATCTAGGGTTCAAGAGATGATTGAGAAAGACAAGCAACATGATTACCAGTGTCTTGAGGACGAGGTTGGGAAGAAACCTTCCTGAGAAGTACCTCATAGTCAGCACTCGAAAGAGTTACTGATCCAGTAGAAGGTGGTGTAGCATCAGTCTGAGCAAAGTTGGCAGTTGGTGGCTTCAAGTGAAGGTACTTCCTATAGCAACGTTCTTCATAATGTTCAAGGTTCTGACAATAATTGCAACGAGGCCTCTGTCCGTGGCCACCCTGTCCACGGCACGTCCGCGACCGCGTCCACTGTTCCAATTGGAACCATTGGCACGAGAAATGAACGCAGTTGAATAGGTGGCTGGCACATGTGTGGGTGCTGCTGATTTATCCTTGAGATTCAGAAGGCGCTGGAAAGTTTGTGACAGGCTAGGAGTCTCAGCAATGGTTAGAATATTTTCACGAACACTTTCTAATTCCTCTGAAAGGCCGGAAAGGGTTACGACCATAAAGAAGCGCTCCACCTGCTTCTTGTATGCAGAGGCATTTGCAGCATGAGGTAACATAGCTAAGAATTCCTGCATCAAAGAATGAATCATACCAATATAAGTCTCCATTCGAGCATCTGGTGATTTGCGCAATTCCTTTATCTGAGAAACAATGTAATAAAGCTACTGAATATAATTGGTGTAGAGATTTTTGACTTCCTCCCATACGTCATAGCAGGTCTCAAAGGGGATGAAAATGTCTATAACTACAGGATCAATGGATTGCCAAAGGATACTCAGTAGTTGAGCATCAATATTTTCCCATTCAAAAATCTGATCCTTTGGAATATCAGCAGACTTGGTCGTGAGATGTTTACCGTGTCCCTGACCAATAAACTAGATCTTAACGGAGGTAGACCAGGTCTTGTAAGTAATAGATCCGGTCAGTTTCATCGTTGTAATGGATGGGGTGGTACTGGAGATGATGTCGGTAGTGTTTTTGAGCGCTTTACTTGAGCTCTCCATCACAAAAATAAAGGAGATGATCAAAGAATAGCAAAGAACTGCAAGCAAGCAAGAAATCGCGCAAAAAGGTTGCAAAAAGATGTCCAAACAGCGGACCTACAACGAACGGAGACCAGATCTGGAAAGAGGACGAGGAGGCGAGCAAGACGGTAGTGGTCCGGCCCGGAACGGTGGCTCACGCGCCCGAAAAGTGGCTCGTCCGCCGAAAACTTCCATAGGCGCGTGGCTGCTCTGATGACCACGCGACTTGCACAGATAAGGTCGTCTCCTTGATCTGCTTTTGATCGCGTGGTGGTTGGCCGAAAAACTCGCCTGAAAAAGTCTCTGGCGGTGGTGAACAGTGGCGAATGGTGGTTTCCGGCGATGAATGGAGGCTGACGATATTTTTCTTGACGATCCGAGGTTGAGGACAAGCAATTGGTGACTAACTAAAGGGTTAGGTGTGAAAAGAGGGTTGCCGGTATGATGCACGGCAGGATAAGGTTTTTCTGCAGAAGCAAGGTTTCCCAAAACACAAGCTCTAGTACCAACTTGAAAGTATGAATGTATTGGATTGAATTGTATGTAAAACTGTATAAGAGTCCTCTATTTAAAGAGGCTAAATGACCTAATGGGATAAGCCCAAATAATCTTCTAGAATAATAAAAATAATAATAATAAATACAATACTATTTCTAACAAATATAATTAATAAGAACAAGATAATCATATATGCCATTCAATTCAGCTTATTGACGGACCTAATCAGGTATCTTTAGTCAACCAATAAAAATTAATATCACTGATGGGCTTATAGAACCTTCTGGAGAGGTATATCAAAGGAGAAACAAGGCTAAGTCCCAAGACAAAGGAAACAGTGGCCATACAACCCAAGACAAAGGAAGCAGTGATCACGCAGAGGAGAAAGTGGAGTGGGATGAAGAGTTAGTTAAGAAGAATGCCACGTGGCAAGCTGTGAATGGAGAGGGTAATGTAGGAGGAATGGAGAATAAAGAGGGAATGGGGAGCATTGTGGGGTAGGGAATTCTGTTAGGAGTGGTGTAGTGGCTTTTGAGATGTGGAGTCTCATTGGCAGGGGAAGGT
Source organism: Gastrolobium bilobum (assembly GCF_033153095.1). NCBI lineage: Eukaryota > Viridiplantae > Streptophyta > Magnoliopsida > Fabales > Fabaceae > Gastrolobium > Gastrolobium bilobum. Next base: position 456,740 of record NW_026899052.1, read on the forward strand.
GTGAGTAGTTTGAAATTGTTATGCTTTGTTAATTTGTTTCTTTTTCCATTAGTGTCTCTTCCTTGGAGTGTAATCGAAACAGTATCCATTAATGAAAAATACTCGTCTTCATCTTTACATTCTTATCTGTTTGAACTACTGTGACTGTTAGGTGTAAGTTAGTAATTGGTGCCATCAATCACCATCTTGAAGACAATACTTGTTTCCTGGTTAGAAGCATCAAGCATGTTTATGGCTTAGTTTTTCTTCAATCACAAGTCTGATCAAGTATCAAGTTTACTAATTAGTGATATGGGCAGGGAAATTGGTATTAGAAAAAAAAGATTCTACTCCATGTACAATACCTGATATATAAAGCTTCAAAAGTTTGTTATGCACGTGACAGTTAAAGAAAGCCTTTCCTCTTTTTTGAAATGGATAAATAGGAAATTTAGATGCTAATTTCAGCACAACCTAAATGATTAAGATTTCACAACATTATTTACAAGAATATCACTATTTACCAGTAAGTTTCAGAAATTATAACCAGCAATTGATTTAAGTATAATATTAGAGTAAATACAAGCAGGATTATACTAGTGGATTCAGAAGGTAGGACTATAATTCTTGAAAATATAATGTTTAATACAAAAATGAAAAGCACAAAATCATAGTGACAAGGTGCAAATACTTCATAATTGAAAAACTGGGATAACACTTGATTCTAGCACACACAAAAAAAGATTCAAGGAGCAATTTAATATATGATGTTAAAATTTGAAATATATTCTGACTTTGGGTATTCAAAAAACCCCATGTAGTTGACTGATACCTTTCTTGCACAGGAGCTGATTGCTGTAGCATATGCCAATGGGGCCACAGCCAAGGCACATGGTGATGCTGCCACCATGAGCCCTAGGGCTCTGTAAACTGAACCTCTGCAAGCTACACCAAGCAGACACTAAATAAGCTGAAGTATGAATGATAGTCGTATATAGATATGCAACAAAAAAAATTTAGGTCACTATCGCCCTTAACAAAAAAAAGAGAGAGGAGAAAAGCAGAATACTAAGAAAGTTATTGCTCAACCTGTCAAGTACCGAGGCGTTCAAGAATAGATAAGAGATTTTGTGAACTGTCTAATATTATCGATTTTAGCTATAGCTAACTTACCCTGACCAATGGGCTATTTGTTAAAACATCTATCTATACAATATTTTATCTCACAGGGGTCTACTATTTAAGCTCCAGCACTATGACACATTATATCACCTCTTGAGATTGTTAAATCAGTTAGCACAAAACAAAGGCAGTTAGCACATTATTCTGCTTTTGTACATTAAATTGGTTATAACAGTAATAAATAGGAATCCATAATTCAAGACTTTTGTACCACTTGAAGAATGATGATACATGCCTTGCCCAAGTCTATACAAGGACGAAGAAACAAGGGCTATGTCCAAATGGGCAGAAGCAAGGAGGGCTGTGTGTATATGAAAAGAGGAATATGGCAGGAATAGGAGGGTCTGTCCTCACAGCAGAGATAAATGCAAAAGAGGTTGTCAACAGCCTGGACAGCTGGTGCAATATAATTGGGGAAGGGTAAGCGGAGAGATTCTGGCATTACCACAAGAAGGTAGGATAAATGCGGGGGAGAAGAGTGAGAAAGGTTTAGGCAAGAGTAGAGAAATAGTGAGGTTTTGCAAAGGGGTGGGATATTTTGTGCATCTGCAGAATTTCCCCTTGTAATTTTCTTTATACCTGCACTTTGCGATTTCAATCTTAACAGAAGGACCTTTGCTTGTAAGGAGCTTGATCTCCATTATTTCTACTTTTGTGGGAAGTTTATGTAATTATGAGTGATGAGTTTAACCCACTTAGTCTTTTGTTGTTTTACATACGATAATTAAGTTCTTTCCTTTTTTACCCTTATGCTTTTACTATATGTTGCAAAATTCACTCCATTTGTGATAGATGAGTGAAACATTCAGTTTTTCACATGGTATCAAGAGTTCTATGGTCCTCATAAAGCCTAGCCACCAAAACCAAGTTCAAAACTAAAAATCCCGCGGCACATCACCGGTAAACTAAAAGACCAGCCATTGTCAAGGCTGTTTTTTCCTCTTACAAAGCTCCAACGGCAAAGTAAGGCTGCTAGTCACTATAAAAGGCCAAAACAAGTCGAATCCCAACCTGTCACCACTGTCAGAAATTTTTTCCAGCAACCTTTCCGGTCAAAACGTGCACCATTGGAATTAGAAGAAGCCAATCTACAAGGTTCCGAGAAGGACCATCGGATTCTTGCAGGCCACACGCTCTTGGAGAGTGCCGCCCACGTGCAATCAAGTGCGGCTTCCCTTCAGCCCGTGTAAGCCACGCACCGCCCTACAAATGGCTATTCAACTTCGGACCAGTCTCGATTAGTTCGTCCTCCTCTCTCCTATCTGTTTGAGGGCTTGAATAGGTGATTGGAGACATTTTTTTCTGGATAACCTTGTCTTCTCTCATATTTATGATGGCCAAGTGTGATCCTCGCCATGGAAAATAAAATGTGAATGTTGTTGTTGGAACAATCAAAACCAAAAGGACCATTTAGTTTGTGGATTGGTCCCCTACTTCTTTCAAGTGTGATATTAACTATCAACCACCTACTCTTGTTCGGGAGGTGACCTTGCCAAGGAGCAGATGGCAGTTTGCATGATTTCTTCCTCCACCAGCTATACCGCAACATCTACTAGCCCTAAACCCAGTGTGCCATCTAGTAATGTGGCTAAACAAGCTACTGCGTTTCATGTTGATGGTAGTACTCGTTGGATACTTGATTCCGGGGCCTCTAATCACATGACATGTAATCTAACATTGTTTTATTCCTATAATCCATACTACGGGGATTCTCGGGTCAAAATAGCAGATGAAAGTTTTTTTCCAAATTGCAAGGAAAGGATTAGCTAAACTCTCCTAGAAGATTGTGTTAAACTTTGTCCTACATGTCCCTAATTTAGCATGCAATCTCATTTCTGTTAGTAAGCTGACAGCAGAGCTTAATTGTGTTGCTAAATTTTCGGTGCATGATTGTGTTTTTCAAGAACAGGAATCGGAGAGGATGATTGGCAGTGCTAAAGAAGGAGGACACTACATTTTTTAGGGATCTAATCATGTGGAGAATCAAGCTGTTTTTTGCTGAAAATGATCATTTCTTTGTTTCCAATTGCAGTGATGATGTAATGTTGTGGCACTGTAGGTTATGGCACCCAAATTTCCATTATCTTCAAAAATTGTTACCAAATCTCTTTGTCAATGAAAAATCTAGTGTCTTTTCTTGTGACATCTGTCAATTAGCAAAACACTCTCGCGAATCATATTCCATTAGGAAATATAAAGAATCCTTCTCATTTACTCTTGTTTCTCATTTACTCTTGTTCACTATGACATATGAGGTCCATCAACATCAACATCAACATCAACAACACCTTTATCCCAAATTAATTGGGGTCGGTGGTAGATGAACCCACATGAAAGATACAAAACGGTTGAAAAAAAGTTAAAAAAAATAAATAAAAAAAAAAAAAAGTAAAAAAGTAAAAAAGCCAAAAATAAATAAATAAAAATAAACAAATAAAATAAAAATATAAAATAAGATAAAATAAAATAACAATATATGTATATATAAATAAATAAAAGTAAAAAAAAGAAAGGGACAAGAAGAAGTGGGGGAAATGAAGGGGAAAAGGACTAAAAAGGGACCATCTGGAACATAGGAATAACAGCGGGTCTAACCCTCCACCATACTTATAGCTTTTCTCCATTCCGTTCTAAGACATACTGTCCGCCAATCTATATCCCACTCCATTAAATCTTGTTTTACTACTTTCCCCCAAGTAAGCTTCGGCCTACCTCTGCCTCTTTTTGTGTTGAGCTCTTGGTAACAAACTTCTGTTCTTACAGGAGCATCCATGGGTCTTCTCTCCTATGAAAAATATTTCTGGCTCGAGATGGTTTATATCATTCATTGATGACCATTCTTGAGTATGTTGGGTCAACTTCTCAAAGAAAAGTCTGATACTATACAAGTTTTTAAAAAAATTCATGCCATGGTTCAAAACAGATTTGGCACCTCCATAAAAATTCTTCGAACAAACAATGGTAAAAAGTATTTTAATTCAATCCTTGGAGAATACTTGTCTCATCATGGCATCCTTTTATCAGAGTTCATGTCTTGATACTCCTCAACAAAATGGGGTAGCCGAGAGAAAAAATAGGTGCCTAAATATTTGAGGGGGCAAATCATTCTAACTGTCACCTACCTCATCAACCGGATGTTTTCCCTTGTCCTTCAGTTTCTTTCTCCACTATCAAGTCTTTTAAAGAACTATCCATCTCTTAGCTCTATGTCTTCACTTCCTCCAAAATTGTTTGGGTGTGTTTTTTTCGGGTGTGTTGTGTTTGTCCATGTTTCATCACACCAACGATCTAAACTTGATCCTAAATCTCGTAAGTGTGTCTTCATTGGATACTTTCCTACTCAAAACAGATATAAATGTTATTCCCCATCTCTCCAAAAGGTTTTTGTCTCTATGGATGTCACTTTCTTTGAGAGTCGATCTTTTTTTTCCCAGCCTTCTTTTCAGGGGGAGCTTCTAGATGAAGACCAGTATTTGGAACCCGCAGTGTTACCTCTTCCCTTATCCATTCCTTCATCACAGAATTCACCACAATTGGAAACAGGGGGAGATGAGAGGTTGAAAAAAGATAAAGACGATAATCAGTAGATAGCCCTCTCAAAAAGTAAATAATCCAGATTCTTTGCACTGCTAGAATTCCACTTCGGCTTCTGGTTCCAACAATTTGGATCCAACCCAACATGCCTATGAGGATTTACATTTGCAAATTTCTCTCAGGAAAGGAACTAGGTCTTGTACTTCGCATCCTATCTCTCAATATGTTTCCTATGATACATTATCTCCAGGTTTTCGTGCCTTCAACACAGTCTTGGATAGTATAAAGATTCCTAAAAATATCCAAGAAGCCCTTAATGATCTGAATTGAAGGTTGCCTGAAGAAATGGACGCTTTGGAAAGCAATAACACATGGGATATTGTGGAACTACCAAGAGGAAAGCAATCAATGGGTTGCAAGTGGGTGTACACCATTAAATTCAATGCAAATGGCAGCATCAATAGATATAAGGCCAGACTAGTTGCAAAGGGATACACTCAGACGTATGGAATAGATTATTAAGAAACATTTGCTCTTGTTGCCAAACTCAACACTATTAGAGTTCTTCTATCCTTGGTTGCTAATCTTCATTGGCCCTTACAACAGTTGGATGTGAAGAATGCATTTTTGAATGGTGACTTACATGAAGAAGTCTATATGGATGTCCACCTGGTTTCGAAAAAAGGAGCTGGCTTGGTGTGTAAGTTGAAGAAGTCTCTCTATGGGCTCAAACAGTCTCTTAGAGAATGGTTCGATAAATTCACTCAAGCAGTCAAGATGAAAGGGGCTTACAGGCCCAAACTGATCATACACTTTTCCACAAACATTCTAAGAATGGTAAGGTTGCCATTCTTATAGTCTATGTAGATGACATAATCATTACTGGCGATGATCGTGAGGAGTTAAATTCCTTAAAGGAATATCTAGCAGGTCAGTTTGAACTAAAAGACCTTGGAGTCCTAAGGTATTTCCTTGGTATAGAAGTGGCACAGAGCAAGACAGGGATCACAATCTCCCAAAAGAAGTACATCTTAGATTTGCTTCAGGAGACATGCATGCAAGGATGCAAGCTAGCTGAAACACCTATGGAACCCAACATTAAATTAGGTATTGAAGATAGGAAAGAGGTGGACATGGAGCAGTATCAGAGATTGGTTGGAAAATTGATCTACATGCCTCATACTTGGCCTAACATTGCTTTTACAGTAAGCACGGTCAGCCAATTTATGCATTCACCCAAAGAGAAACATCTTGGTGCAATTTATCGTGTCCTAAGGTATCTTAAGAGTACACCAAGAAAGGGATTGTTCTTCAAGAAGGGGTACAATAGAATGATTAATCTGCATCAATTGGGTAGGTTCATCTGTAGACAGAAAATCAACCTTAGACTATTGCACCTATATGTGGGGAAACTTAGTAACTTGAAGAAGCAAGAAGCAAACAGTGGTTGCAAGAAGTAGTGCTGAGGCAGAATTTCGAGCACTAGCTCATGGAGTTTGTGAGGGAGTGTTACGGTTAGGCCCAAAAGATTACCATTATGGGCCAAAGATTACAATATGGATAGGTAGTCTTTATGTGTAAACATTGTATTTTTGTATAGTATCGGTTAGTGATGTAAGTAAGGGTGAGTTGGCATAATTGTAAAGACAGGTGTCACATGATACTGAATAGATATAAGGATGTTCCATTCACGAAGGAAGCATCCAGACAATTGTTGAATCATTCTTTTTCAGTAAATAAAATTCTCTCTGTTTTTCTTATCTCAATTCTTGTACTCTCTTGATTGAAGAACTCATCATAGGAGCAACCTCCTATCATTGGTGCTTTCATCGAGTTCATCGTTCATCTTCGATCGGCAGTAGCGATTCAAGATGCGTCTTCAAGAATTAGCTGAGGAATTTGGGGCTTTTCAAGTGCGCATTGATCACAGCTTGGAAGAGATGCAATCGCGAGTTGATCAACGATTCATCGAGCATCAATCGCAATTTTCCAACATCAATGTCCAGTTACAACAAATTCATGCAGCGGTCACAGGAGGAGATCATCGGGGTGGCGAGAATGCACCATCGCGAGGTTCACAACCCTCTTTCGTTACTGATCCTTTAGGGCAACCTCGTTTGGACCCTAATGATCCACGTTTCTTGCTTAAAAATGTCAGAATGGAGATTCCTATTTTTAATGGAACCGACCCTAATGGCTGGATTTTTAGGACTGAGATGTATTTTGGGTTGCAGCAAATTCCAGAAAACCTGAAAGTTCGACTTGCAGGGATGAAGATGGAAGGTATGGCGGGGCCATGGTTTCAGTGGCTGTTTAATGGAGGAAGTATACGTTCGTGGGAAGATCTCAAGGTGGCGGTGAGGCAACGATTCGGAGGGACAGCTTACACTGATTTGAGAGGTGTGCTTTCCAAATTATCTCAAGATGGAGCCTTGAGTGATTACATCAAAAATTTCGAGGCCTTAATCAACCAGGTGACAGAATTTTCTGATGAAATTTTAATGAGTTTTTTCGTCTCGGGGTTGCAACCTGAGTTGAGAAGAGCAATTCAACTTCATGTTCCTACAAGTCTCCACCAAGCCATGCAATTGGCCATGACTTATGAAGCTCATCATGCAGAGCTTCGATCCACTTTTACTTCAGGCACTAAGAAAACCTTTACTAAGGGATCTTATTCCGTTGATCACCCAACCCCTATAAACACTGTTCCACCGGTTCAAAAATCAGTGTTTCCTCCGTTGCCAGCACCTTCAGTGTTCCCTGCGTTACCAGCACCTTCTTCATTTAAAAAATTGTCTCATGAGGACCTACAAAAGAAAAGGGAACTTGGTATTTGCTATTATTGTGATGAGAGGTGGAATTCTAAACACAGATGCAAGGCTAAGCTGATGTTGATGGTTGGTGATTGGGAAGAATTGGGAACTGATGGGGAGGAGCAAATAGTGTGGCAACCTGACACTGTGCAAGGAGAACCTCAGGAAGCTGCTTTGCATTCGTTAGGGGGAGAGAAGAATCCTCGAGCCATACAGTTTCAGCTGAGCTTCCATGGTAGACCCACTGTTATTCTTGTTGATTCTGGCAGCTCACATAACTTCATTCAAAAGAAGTTAGTTGATGAAATAGGGTTGTCATATGTTAGAATTCCTAAAATGCGGGTATTTTTGGGAAATGGGGAGTTCCTTCTGTGTGAACGGAAATGTTTGGCAGTTCCTCTGGATATACAAGGATTTAATTTTGTTGCTGATTTGTGGGTGATAGAATTGAACAGTTTGGGTGTGGTATTGGGCATATCTTGGTTGAGTTCATTGGGAAGAGTTATTCATGATTATGAGGAATTGTCAATGGAGTTTGTGTGGAAGAATAGTAGGGTGAAGTTACAAGGGGATACAAATGGTGTAATGCAGAAAAATGTTATTGCTAATTGTGCACATATGGTGGGACATGTGGAGGAAAATTGGGAGTCTTTAATGCTGCCAGAATTGTTGGAGATTAAACAGAAAGTCCCTACTGTTATATGGGATATTTTGGTTCAATTTTCAGCTGTGTTCCAACTTCCCCAAGGCTTACCACCATCTAGGAAGTGTGATCATGCTATCCACTTGGTGGAAGGGGCCAAACCTGTCAATGTGAAGCCTTATAGGTATGCTCACCATCAAAAGGAAGAGATTGAGAAACAAGTTTCTGACTTGTTGGCTGCTGGTTTTATTAAGGAAAGCAAAAGTCTGTTTTCTTCTCCTGTTTTGTTGGTGAAGAAGCATGATAATTCATGGCGAATGTGTATAGATTATCGGGCTTTGAATGGAATTACCATTAGGGACAGGTTTCCTATTCCAACAATAGATGAGCTCTTGGATGAATTAAAGGGAGCTGGTGTATTTTCTAAGCTGGATTTGAGAAGTGGGTACCACCAAATTCGGTTAGTTCCTCAAGATACTTCAAAGACTGCTTTTAGGACTCATGAGGGACATTACGAGTTCTTGGTGATGCCTTTTGGCTTAACCAATGCTCCTTCAACTTTCCAAGCAGCCATGAACAATATGTTTAAACCATATTTGCGCAAGTTCATTATAGTATTTTTTGATGATATTCTCATATACAGTGAGTCATTAGAGGAGCATGTGCAGCATCTTAATGTGGCTATGCAGTGATTACAACAGAATTGTTTCATGGTCAAGCTCAGTAAATGTGGGTTTGCTCTTTCTGAAATTGATTATTTGGGTCATCTAGTATCAAAGGAAGGTGTGAAGGCTGTAAATGTGGGTTTGCTCTTTCTGAAATTGATTATTTGGGTCATCTAGTATCAAAGGAAGGTGTGAAGGCTGATCCAAGAAAAATTTCTGCAATGATTGATTGGCCCCAACCGAAAAATATGAAACAATTGAGAGGTTTTATTGGGCTAACTGGTTACTATAGAAGATTTATTCGGCATTATGCTACTATTGCAGGTCCATTGACGGACATATTAAAAGCTGAACCTTTTAATTGGAGTGCGGCAGCAGAGGAAGCATTTGGAAGGTTGAAGGATACAATGTCAAAAACACCAGTGTTGGTATTGCCCGATTTTTCCTTGCCTTTCATTGTTGAAACAGATGCTTCATCCATTGGCATAGGGGCTGTCTTGCAGCAAAATAACCGTCCCATTGTTTTTTTTAGCAAGAAACTTGGCCCTAGAATGAGGGCAGCATCTACATATGTTAGGGAATTGTATGCTCTAATGGAAGCAGTAAAGAAATGGCGCCATTACCTCTTGGGATCCAAATTTATCATCAGGACAGACCATAGGAGCTTGAAGGAACTGCTCACCCAAACTGTCCAAACAGTGGAGCAACAAAAGTATGCTTGCAAGCTAATGGGTTATGATTTCACGATTGAGTACAAGGCTGGTTCAACTAACATTGTTGCTGATTCGTTATCTAGAAGTTTTGAGGAGGAAACAGGTATGTCTTTGTCCCTGTTGTCAGAAATTTCATATAACATTGTGGATCAGATCAAAGCTGAAAATCAGTTTGATTCTGAACTGGCTGGAATTAGACAGAAATTGCTTGCTAATGAGCTGGTAGATAGTAATATAGTGGATAGAGATGGAATTCTCTACCATAAACATCGTTTTCTGTTAAGTTCTTTCTCTCCTTTACGTCAGCTTGTTTTGAAGGAAGCACACACCACTCCTATTGGGGGACATGCTGGAATTACACGCACATTGTTAAGAATAACAGCTACTTTTTATTGGTTCGGTATTAGAAAGGATGTAACTGATTTTGTTAAAGAATGCCATACATGCCAAGTAATTAAAACGGCAACTGCTCCTCCATTGGGCCTGCTGCAGCCTTTACCCATACCAGAGGGAGTATTTGAAGATTTGGGTATGGATTTTATTACCGGATTGCCCATGTCAAAAGGATTTAATGTCATTTTAGTAGTGGTTGATCGCCTAACTAAATATGCTCATTTTGGGGCATTGTCCAATCCCTACACTGCTGCCAAGGTAGCAGTTCTGTTTTGTGAGATGGTGGTTAAGCTCCATGGGTTCCCGAGGACAATAATATCTGATCGTGATCCTGTTTTTTTAAGTCAATTCTGGACTCAACTTTTCAAAAATAGTGGCACAATCTTACGGACTAGCACCGCCTATCATCCTCAATCCGATGGGCAGACGGAAGTGACCAACAGGTATCTTGAGCAATACATTCGAGCTTTTTGTTGTGATGAGAACCACCGTTGTGCTTTGTATTTGGGGTGGGCAGAATTGCATTATAATACTGCCACCCATTCATCTATTGGTATGAGTCCTTTCCAAGCTTTGTATGGCAAGGTTCCTACTATGATTCCACCATATCAAAGGGGGTTAGTCCGAGTTGAAGCAGTGGATGCAACCTTGGTTCATCGAGATATATTGTTGAAAAGGCTAAGGGATCATTTGAGTGGTGCTCAAAACCGAATGAAGGTGTGTGCTGATAAGCATAGAAGGGAAATGGAATTATCTGTTGGTGATTTAGTTTTGGTTAAACTAAAGCCTTATAGGCAAATCTCTGTGGCAAGAAGGAGAAACCAGAAATTAGCCAAAAGATTTTTTGGTCCTTTTCCAGTGACTCAGGTTCTAAGTCCGGTTGCATACAAGATTGGGTTGCCTGATGGTTGTAAAATTCACCCATCCTTCCATATTTCTGTCCTTAAGCCTTACCGTGGAAATGTCACAGCTATGGCATTGCCTTTACCAGAATTCAGCAATGGAAATAGTCCAATCCAGTTCCCTTTAGCAGCTGTTTCTAGTCGAATCAATGAAGGGCAGAAGGGAGCTCAACGCCAGTGGCTAATCCAATGGACTAATGCTCTTCCTGAAGATGCCACTTGGGAAGATGAGGAAGACTTAAAGGTGCACTCCCCAGAATTCAGGTTTCCACCTATGAACCTTGAGGACAAGGTTCCAATTGCAGCAGGGGCGAATGTTACGGTTAGGCCCAAAAGATTACCATTATGGGCCAAAGATTACAATATGGATAGGTAGTCTTTATGTGTAAACATTGTATTTTTGTATAGTATCGGTTAGTGATGTAAGTAAGGGTGAGTTGGCATAATTGTAAAGACAGGTGTCACATGATACTGAATAGATATAAGGATGTTCCATTCACGAAGGAAGCATCCAGACAATTGTTGAATCATTCTTTTTCAGTAAATAAAATTCTCTCTGTTTTTCTTATCTCAATTCTTGTACTCTCTTGATTGAAGAACTCATCATAGGAGCAACCTCCTATGAGGGAGTCTGGTTAAGAAGACTCCTACATGAACTGAAGATTCCCTATTCCTTACTGTTGTATTGTGATAACAAAGCAGCCGTCAGTATTACCCAAAATCTTGTTCATCGTGACAGAACAAAACATGTGGAAGTTGATCATCACTTCATCAAGGAGAAATTGGATGATGGGAGTGTGTGTATGTCATATATCCCTACCAAAGAGCAAACTGCTGACATTCTTCTAAGTCTACACAGATCAGTTTTTGATAACTTAATAGACAAGTTGGGAATGATCAATATTTACCTCCCAACTTGAGGGGGAGTGTGGAAAGTTTATGTAACTAGGAGTAATGGGTTTAACCAACTTAGTCTTTTGTTGTTTTACATAGGATACCTAGGTGTTTTTCTTTTTTACCCTTATGCTCTTACTATATGTTGCAAAACCACTCCATTTGTGATAGATGAATGAAACATTCAGTTTTTCACAACTTTTCTAAGCTTCTAGTTTTACCAAATGATTATTAAAGGAAAGGGTAAAATATCTGATCCCACAAAGAAAAACGAAATGAGGATCCAACAGCATAAAATCATTACTTGTATACAAATTTTCATAATTCATAAACTATATTGTACAGCAATACTACAGTAAAAGAATTTAAAAATTACCTGATGTACTAATGAATGGCCACTTAAATACAAGTGGCCCAATAACAGCAATAGCAATTGATAACACCACAACAACTTTGCTGTAACGTTCACCAAATTCGTCCAGCCACCTTTGAAGTTTAGGTTTATTCAGCTGTGCTTCTTCAGTCAACTGCACAATTCTGTTGAGAGTTGATTCCTTCCATGTCTTTGTCACCTGCGATTAAATAATTTTGTACTTTGTGGTAAGTTCTTAACGAAAGAACACTTTAAAGAAGACAAGCATCTATTCAGAAATTAGTTTAAGTTTTGAACAGGACAGCATTATTACTGACAAACTAGCACCAGCAACCTAGCCTTACAATCTCTAGCAACTTATCCATACATATCTTAGAACTTGATTCATCTCCCTATTCTTCAATCTTCATAAATAAAACCAAATTTCTCAAACTTAGGTCTTGTTAATGTCATGTGAAACTCAGACATCAACATCAACATCAACATCAACAACACCTTTATCCCAAATTAATTGGGGTCGGTGGTAGATGAACCCACAGGAAAGATACAAAACGGTTGAAAAAAAAAAAAAAAAAATATATATATATATATATATATAAAATAAGATAAAATAAAATAACAATATATGTATATATAAATAAATAAAAGTAAAAAAGAAAGGGACAAGAAGAAGTGGGGGAAATGAAGGGGAAAAGGACTAAAAAGGGACCATCTGGAACATAGGAATAACAGCGGGTCTAACCCTCCACCATACTTATAGCTTTTCTCCATTCCGTTCTAAGACATACTGTCCGCCAATCTATATCCCACTCCATTAAATCTTGTTTTACTACTTTCCCCCAAGTAAGCTTCGGCCTACCTCTGCCTCTTTTTGTGTTGAGCTCTTGGTAACAAACTTCTGTTCTTACAGGAGCATCCATGGGTCTTCTCATCACGTGCCCAAACCACCTCAATCTATGTTCTCTCATCTTCTCGGCTACCGGTACTACTCCGACCTTTCGTCGAATATCTTCATTTCTTATCTTATCCATCCTTGTGTAACCACGCATCCACCTTAACATCCTCATCTCTGCTACTCCCATCTTATGCTCATGTTGCCTATGTGCTGGCCAGCATTCTGCTCCATATAGCATTGCCGGTCTTACTGCCGTTTTATAGAATTTTCCTTTTAACTTCAGGGGGATTTTGCGGTCACACAAAAATGCAGATGCACTGCGCCATTTCATCCACCCTGCTCTGATTCTGTGATTTACATCCTCATCAATCTCTCCACCGTTTTGTAAAATGGAGCCCAAGTATTTAAAAGCATCTTTTTTGGGTACCTCTTGACCATTTAGATGCACAGGTTCTTGGTCCTCATCTCGTACCAGAGAAAACTCACACTTCAGATACTCAGTCTTGCTTCGACTTAATGTGAATCCTCTGGATTCCAATGTGCTTCTCCACAATTCAAGTTTTCTATTAACACCCTCCTTACTCTCATCAATAAGCACAATATCGTATGCAAAAAGCATACACCATGGCACTTCCTCTTGAATATCTTTTGTTAGTTCATCCATAACTAAGGCAAAGAGGTAAGGACTTAGAGCCGACCCTTGGTGTACACCTACCGTGATAGGAAAATAACTTGATGATCCGTTACAAGCTTTTACACATGTAGTAGCCCCATCATACATATCCTTGATTGCCTTTACATACTTTAATGGAACCTTTTTCTTCTCCAGGACCCACCATAAAACTTTCCTTGGAACCCTATCGTATGCTTTCTCAAGGTCTATGAACACCATATGCAAGTCCTTTTTCTTTTCTCGGTATCTTTCCATTAGTTGTCGCATCAAGAAAATTGCTTCCATGGTACATCTTCCTGGCATAAATCCAAATTGATTTACAGAAACCTTGGTATCTCTCCTCAAGCGATGTTCAATAACCCTCTCCCACAACTTCATAGTATGGCTCATTAGCTTAATGCCTCTATAGTTTGAACAATTCTGTATATCTCCCTTGTTTTTGTAAATAGGCACAATCATACTTTTCCTCCATACATCAGGCATCTTATTCGTCTGGAGAATCTTATTAAAAAGATTGGTCAACCATTTTATTGCCACATCCCCCAGGCCTCTCCACACTTCAATAGGGACGGCCCTAAGGCTTTATTAGTCTTCATCCTCTTTAAAGCCTCCTTAACTTCATGTGTATTAATTCTGCGTACAAATCTTCTATTCATATCATCACACGCGTCCTCTAAGTCCACCTCGCTTGTATCTCCATCCCCATTATACAGCTTGTTGAAGTATTTCAACCACCTTTCATTTACATCTTCATCTCTCACCAGAAGTTTTTGATTTTCATCCTTGATGCATCTAACTTGGGTGAGGTCTTTACTTTTCTTATCCCTTAATAATAATAATAATAATAATAATAACAACAACAACAACAATAATAATAATAAAGATATTTATTTTCAGCTGAAACCTATAGTAATTCACCAGCTATCTACCCATAAATCTATCATCAACTCCATTCATCCCTATCACCACCTAGCTACCTCAGAAATAGCAGCTTAACCAAAATCATTCCAGTCACCCTCCAACAATAAAATATATTAGAAAAAACCAATCAACAATGTAATAAGATTAATTGTACTATTGTACATCAACCCTGTTATTACTATAGCTTTCCACCCATTAACACCACCAGTTTGACCTTCTTGTCCCACCTGTATCACCCAACACCATAATAACCAGTCACCATACCACATCCATTACTGTCCACTGCCTTTTCTGTTGCTCACACTACCAATATCAGTACAACTGTTTCCATTGTAAATAAAAAGGCAAAATTTTGAAATTTAATAGAATATAAAAAAGTGCAGAAGCTTGTTATAAACTTCCAAAATTTCAATTGCTGAAATATCCAACATTAATATAAAGTTGAACATACCTTCACAATTATCCTCCCATCTAAGTTCCTTGCACCACCAGGAATTCTATCTCCAACTTTGGTCTCCAAAGGTTTGACTTCCCCTGTCAAGTGCTCGATGGTAATTGTGGCACTGCCTTGGAAAAGTTCACAATCTACAGGCACAGACTAATCACAATACCATCCCCATTATACATCAATAGTCTGCTGTATAAGACTTGAGACTCCACATTGTGCATGTATGACTTTGTATGAGTCAGTGGCGTGCATTAGAATGTAAAGTTTGAATGAAGATAATATGGTTTTTTATTGTTATTTTAGGAGATGGGCAGTGAAAATATAAAAGAACATTTTATTAAGAGAGAAAGGAGACATAAAACATGAGGAGCAGGAATGCTCCTGAAACGGAAAAAAAAAAAAAAAAGACATTCAAAATAAAATAAAAAAATCCTTGCAAGGGGACTGAAAAGAACTACTGAACTCTGAGAATATTTGAAGGCAGTCTTTCCGAAAGAAATTTTCCAATTTTGGTCTGTGATGTTTTCAGATCACAATTATATGTAATACAAAATGTCAAAAAGAATAGGCTTCGTAGGCAACCAAATTTTTTTAGATTATAGTAATGTCCTTAGACTAATTATCCACACAATTAAAAACATTCATATTACCAAATTGATTTCGCTGCTTAATTTGGCGCAGATTATGCACTTGGTGTACTTGTTTGTATCAAAGAAAGATAATATATGCTGCTGAAGCCCAATGTTTAAATGTTTACATACTTTAGGGCTTCAATATACACAAGACAAAATTAATTATAATTTAAAATATTTCTTTCAATCTTTGGATACCAATAATGTTGGATATAAATTTTTAATTTATTTATTTCAATTATTGATTTATAATGCAGCAAACCATATATACCAAGGATTCGACATATCAAAGCCACCAAAAATTGTAATGAATTCCAGCTAATGATTGCTGTAAAAAATGCTTAAACCTCAAAAACCAACACAAGACAACAGTCATGATTATGCCTACTTCTAGAATTTGAATGAAATTATAATGAGTTAATATACAATTTGATCCCTGAAAATGACAGTTTATGTCGATCTGGTCCTTGAAAGTACATGTCTACACAAATTGGTTCCCAAAAGTAACAATTTCATAACAAGTTAATCCTTCCATCAGTCGGTGTTAGTGAGACACAAAGGAAACGATGTAGAACGTTAAGCTCAGACATGTAGCATTACATGTCAACTAGATCACCGAATGGAATCCCTAATTGATGTCGTCACTTTGGTTGGAGAGATTTGAGGATTCACACAAATCGGAGATGTCTGTTTGGGGATATCAGTGTTTGGTGAGAAGAAGAGAGAGAGAGAGAGAGAAGGAATCTGAGAGAAAACCATTGTATTTACTATAAGTTCATTCTAACAATCTGATACACAAAAGAGCACAAAATGACTCAGATCTGAGTCAGCCTATAACAAATAGTTTAACCACCTAACTAACTGTGAAACAGAAAAGAGTAGTGATCAGGTACATACAGAAGTACAGCAACATAAGCAAAGCTAAAGCTAAGTGAACGATATCTCTAATAAGGGAGAGCAGGTTGGAAAATATCAATCTTTTTAAATGTATAAAATGATGATGTCATTCAGGAATTCTATGTAAGCAATCTAATTGGCTGATTATGTTACACCTGTGTACTTAACATTCCACAATAACGTTTCCTTTACATCTTATCACCTTAACTTGTAATGAAGTTATCACTTCTGAGACCAATTTGTATAAACATGCACTTTCAGGGACCAAAGCAACACATGTTGCCACTTTTGGGGACCAAAATGTATATTAACTCAATTTTAATTATTTTTGGGGACCAAAATGTATATCGAACCAATTCAAATTTCAAAATTATTGCAGGGCAACAAATTTACTAAAACTTACCTCGCCGGCACTGACCAGGATATATGATCCTACAGTTACATCATGCACAGGAACCCTCTTGTACGCCAAGTCAAAGGTATTAGGAAGTTTATCATCAATGGTATCCAGAACAAGGACGAATTCTGGATAATTTTCCTTCAGCTCTTTAACATCAACCATTGAACGGCCGGTGAAATACTCCTCGGCTGCAGAAACCATTCACTTAAGCAAATCAAACTTACTGAGGAGCACAGAACCTCGAACCTTGATATGCAAAACAAATTTCAGCAAGCATGTAAGTCTGAATACTAGCTCACCTATATGAGCCAGATTAAACATGGCAAGAAGTAACCCTCCTTCCAAAGAATTTCCCATGAATATTGATGCAGAGCCTGCCATTGCCATTAATACATGGATGTTCACTTTTCCTCCGCTAATTTCAATAAGAGCATCAAGTGATGCAGAAACCTGATACAAACACACACACAGAGAGAGAGAGAGAGAGTGTAATACAATTATTATTCAGACAAGCAAGGAATAGGGCAAAAAAGAGAAAGGAGTGAGAGATTGTTTCGTACCCCAACCAAAGGAAAAGCGATAAAAATGAGAGAGTTTTGAAGAGGCTTGATGAGAGGCTTAGGCAAGGTATAAGGGCAAATGGCGGCGGCAACAAACAAAGCGGCGGAGAAGCAGCATAGATGCAAGTGCTCCCTAAGGATATCTGCCAAGTCCATCCATCTGGTGGCTTTGGCGAAACCAATGATCGCTCTTTGAGGACCGGTAAGATTAGCATCATCGATATCGTGTGAGTGGTGATGGTGATGGTGATGGTGATGGTCGTGGTCGTGATGGTGGCGACCGTTGTGATCGATGTGATTGTGGTGGTGGTTACTGGTGGATTCAGCGACACAACGGAGCCTGTGGTGATGGAGAATGAGACATTTGGAAGAATAGAAAGGTTTGACTGAAATTGGAGCGGGGCGAAGAGTGAGGTTGGAGGAACGAATTCTAGTAGCTCTGGTGTAAATAACAAGTGATTGAAATTTGGTAGATGAGATTGAGTAAGGAACTGCTTCCATCTTGAAATTGGAACTTCGAAGAGAAGCTTCAGGCCATCGTTGAAAGAAGAGAGAGAGAAAGAGAGAGAATCAGAGTTTTTTGGGATCTAAGTCTCTGGCGAAGTGATTAATTGTTGTTCTGGTCCTTCGCACTGAGTCACTATGGAGTGAAAATGAACCATCCAGTTCGTCGTTATGTCATCCACACCACATAGTGTGCTCATTCCTATATTTTGGGTGTGGGACCCTTGGTGAATTTGTGTGTGAACCAATAACTAAAAAGGGAATGCATTACAGGGAAATTAAAAGAATGTTATATTCTTATACTCTATTGAAAATACATGGGTACAGAAAGGAAAAGGTGTACAAATTAAAATAAAATAAACTAATTCAGTTGAGATAATTTGACTTGATGAGAATAAGATTGAAAATATCAATATGAAATTAAATAAATTTGGTTGAGAGTTTATATAATGATAATACGATATTTTTAAGTGCTTTTAATCTTAATCATTAAATCTTTATAGTTAAGATTCACCGGTATCATTTTTTCACATGACATTAAATTTGTTAAGGCGTAGGGAGCATTATATAGAAAATTACAATGACAAACAGACAAACCTAGTTTGACTCAGGTTGTGTACAACCACGTTGAAAATGGGTCGCAACCATATTTTTTTCTCAGGTTACAAAATATAAGAATCCAGCCTAACAAGATTTCACTAGTCAATATTTTTGCTCGTTACAGACCTTATGTGGTCATAATAGACAGCGGAGTCATGAAATGTTTCAATTTGTGTCACAGCGTTGGCAAAATATTTGTGTAAACTAGAAAAAAAATAATGAATGAATTAGTCAATATTCTTACAACAACAACTGAGTTTCTTCCCTGAATTTTTTAGGGGAAACAAGATATTGTTCATATGCCAATCATTAAGAATACAACGATGAGGAAGACTGAGATTAGGCTTTGCTTCTCACTCATCCTTCCCCTTGCCTTTTCCTTCAGAGATTTTGGGGGCATCATATGCTGACAGAAAGAAAGTACTCTGATTTTTCTGCAAAAACCTGCAATGAGTTTATTTATCAAATCAACAGCAACAAAACCGGATACAGAACATAACAGTTAAAATAAACCTTGCACTATTGAGATTGACAGATAGTATTCCCCAACCAAAAAGGGAAGAAATATAAGCGCATTAAGTTGGGGAACGTACATATTTTAATTTATTAACTTAATCAAAATCTAAAGGTTACATCATCACCCCATACATAATTACATTAGTAAACGAATGTGGGTAAACCGGTAAAGTAATATCTCTGACATTATGTTCCAAATCCCTGCAATAATATAGACAAGCTCACACCTTCTTCGTGCATGTATGTCAATGACATTTTTTTTTTGTATATTCATTCTCTTTATCACATCATATAAATTATTAATAGATCATTATGAAATAATTAGTATATTTGCAACATTCTTCTTTCTTTTCAAGGATAACAAAGTCAGAGCTCAATTGATGGCTCATGGCTGAGACTGACTTGTTCTCCCTAAATATGAAAAAAAAAAAAAAAAAAAACTGTCGAAGTGCCCATCCAACAACTAGATGTTAAAATTGAATTTATTTTAAATCTCTGGCTGGAAATTCACTTAAGTAATGCAATCATGAGCTTGTACACAAGGTCATGACGACGAGATGTTTTAATTATTAAATACATTAATACATATATGATTGTTTTTGTCATTATCTCAGCTGGGAGCAATAGTGCATTAGTGCAGTATGTAACACAACACTTTAAAAAGTGATGAGATTTTTCAGTAAGTATTCAAAACAATCTCTAATATCTAAATATAATGAGATAGGTTTCAGATTTTACTTGAGAAAGTCAAGTAATTTCAGCTGCAAGCGATTCATTGTTTCCTCTTCGATGTTCACATATGCTAAAAGCTCAGGTAACTTAACTGCAAGCACAAGAAAAAATCTATGATTGTTTTGTGGAACACATGATGAAAATTTCGTCAGGTATATGGATCATGGAGTAGTGTTCAAATGCTACACCCCTAACGGCAATATATCAATGTGTCTAACAATATTCCATCATTTCAATTGCTAGAAAAACAAATACACAACACATAAATGGGATTGGAATCTAAAACTAAATTGTTGAGACTAGTCAGGAACCATCAAATGATAAGAGATGTCAAAATTTTACAGGTACATCAAAAGTTCAGGTAACTTAACAAGGTAATCACCAGAAAATCTGTGTATTTAGCAGATAACACATTAAGAGGGTCAAAACCTAAATTTCATATTCTTACAACTAACCATGAAACATTTAAATGCTAAGAGATGTCAAATTTTTATACTGTCATCAAATAAAGCTGACTAAACATTATTTTAATACTAAATCCGAAGAGCCCACAAAAGAAACGAGAATAAGAAAAGAAAAAAGGCATATCCCAAGACACAATGCAGGTACAGGTGTGGGCAGACACAGCATCCTCATTTCAAGCTCAATTAGAAGCAGCAAAAAGTAATGAACATACCAAAGAGGCGTAATAAGTGTTCAGCACCATATATGGTTGACGGAGATACGTTATCCACAATTGCTTCGCTATATTGCTTGCGTTCTTTTTTATATAAGAGCATCATAGGCAATGCTTTGTCAAAATAACACCTTATTCCTTTTAAAATTTCTCCTATTGAATCAGCTGCCCTATATCACAGACACATTGTATATGCCTTTGCATTAGTGTAAGTAGCGTGTCCATAGCTTACTACTAATAGCTAGTAGGTACAACTAAATGCACGAGAATAGCAAATAAAAAAATAAATAGCCAGACTCTTAACAAGAGGAAGGATATGAATTTTTAATTAGCAATTGTTTCTTACATGCCGTCCTTCTTTGATTTGTATTCAAGGTACTTTGTCAGAATTTCATCAACAGTTGGTGAACGAGGAAGTTTTACAAGCTGCAGGGACAAATATCAACAAATAAACACATGGTGAGCTGATTCATGCACTAAAATAAGTTACAGTTTTTGAAAGTGATAATTGAACAGAAAGTCAAACAATCAATTATTGCATCGGAACCAGAACAATGCCATCAACAAACTTTGTAAGCAAAAAGATAAGCTCAGATATGTATTGTAGAGAATTTAGGGGCAGCAATCTCTTATTATAAATTTATAATACAACCATAGAATTTGAGTGCAATAATTCTCTTTGATTTGGACAAAAAATTAATAAATCATAATATTTGCATTTCAATATTAAGATATGATAGCACAAACCACAAGAACTAACCAGATTTCATTTTGAGGCAAGGAAGCCTAAACAAATGAAAGCAAATTTGTGAAGACATTTAAAAGTTGTCCTTAAGAGAAGACACCAGAGTTGGTGTCAGTAAGATCATTTTCACATAATGGTTACTAAAATATTATCACCAAAGGAAAATTTAATAGAACTTCTGTGACATATTGCAGTCAGATGGCTTCAAATTGCTGAGTGACATGTTACATTGTACTAGTACAATGTTATCCTTTAATTTCAAGGGAAAAAGAAACGTCTTAACTACAGTTTATCTCTTTCAGGTTACAGTGACCTTTACAAGAAACATGCATCAAATATAACTCTAGAAAAGTGAATTTTAAGCATCTACAAGAAGACAACAACTGAAAGAGTGAATTTAATAGTTTTCCAGTACCTTTTCCTGCTCAGCAACAAAGTCCCAATCGTCAACAAGTTGTTTCTTTAATGTTGCAGGAATTTGAATCTTGACAAGCTTTTCAACAGTCACACTGCCCTTCTAATAATTATAAAACCACACTTAGCAGAATTTTCAATGAAAAAGATAGTGGCAAAAACAAGGAATTCCAATCAAATATCAAACAAACAGGGAGGTATTTCCATTTTTAAGTAAACAAAGAAGAAAGTTTGAAATCAGAATTTCTTCATGTTATTACTAAATTGAGTTTCAGCCTTACTCCCGTAAAACACCTGATACTTATTGTGATATTTTGTCTCTATCATATGAAATGTGAAATTAAAATAGGCAAGTAAAGCACTTAATTCATGATATGAAGGGAAAATTCAATGTAAATGGAAAACCTTCCAGGATTTTAGAATAAAAGAAAATGCAAGCAATAAAATAAAACCACAATATAAAGCAAACCTCAACTCCTGAATCATTTTTTCGTTTCTTCCCCTTTGACACTGCACATAGTTTGACATAATAGACTTATTAGTGCAACCAAGTTGTAAGACAGCAAGCAGATATAACACATTATCTAAAATTCAACAAATCAACAACAACATTGTGTCCAATAGAGGAAAAGTGAGGCCCAAATAGAACTCTTTCTAGGCAAGGGGCTTGGTCAGGCCTCAAGCTCAATAATGACCTCTATTTAAGGGTAATATCATTTATCAGATGCAAGCAGTTATAGTTTCTACACAAAAGATCTTATTAACAAGGGAGATATTGTTATTGTAGGATTTAAAAGGCTAAAATTTAGCAGATTAGGCTGTGCAATTCTGGCTTCAAATGCTGACCCAAATGCACCAAGTATTGTTGCAATCACAAAATTTGAAGCTAAAACCTATTATAGAAACACGTCTTTAAACGAATAAAATGCATCATCAATAATTTTGTTAAGGGATTAGTGTTTGTCCTTATAAAAGATATAAAATTATGTCAGTTTAGTCAAAACTACTGTGTTTTATAGTGAGAGAAAGAGTTACACAATAGAAATCATATTAGGAGAAAGTGAGAGATTTTTTTTAATTTAAATATTAAATAAAAAATAGTAGTTTTAACTAAAATAACAGTCCTTTAAAAGGACAAACATTTTTCCCTTTTGTTAAAGGCAACAAGTATTTATAAATAATGCCTTAAAAATTATTAGCATGGGCAACAAAGAATGAAGTCAAACAATATAAAAGGCTTTCTTAATTAGTAAATTTTGTCTCCTTAACAAACCTCCATATCCCTTTTATTAAATGGAGATTATTGACTTTTCTCCGGGATATATAGGTAAGAATCATTGTGTGTAGATTACAATATTAATTCAATAATCAGGGAGTACATAATAAGTAGAAAAACGGCTAACTTTTTCAGTAGGATTTAAATCCAAAAAAAGAAAAACATAAAAAACTTTCAAGCCTCTTTTACCCAAATGCTCTAAATTTACTTCTAACAATGCATGCTTATGGAATCTAATATCTTATGTCTTTAAGACACAACAGAAATTCAATCCTAGTGGTCATGAAGGAAAAATAAATAAATAAATAAATCTGCAAAAACAAAACGGAAAGATGAAATTAATGAATACCATTATTCTTAATGTCTTCTTTATCCCCTTTTGCATCTACAAAATCCAAAGCAAATTGACAATTATCAAGCTAACAGAAAGAAGTATTCTAAGAATCTAAGTATAATCTTATCAAGTCTAACAGTTACGTAAAAAGAGCAGAATGGTGCCTGAACAAATGTACATACATATTGTCAAGTATTTAAAACATAGAAGGACTTACTATAGAAGTCTGCATACTCTTAACAATTTCAAAAGCAAAATAAAAAAATGTTTTTGTGCTTCCACGGGAGGTCCGGAATTAATTTGGGCAAAAGTACTAGCACTTTGCATCCAATCATCAGAAGTATAGATTTTTATCTCATACCTCTTTTCCTTTTGAACAGTCCAGTTATTCTTTCCCCAATAAAAACCAACTACGTTAAAAAAACATACACAAAACTTTTCAGAGGTCAGTTGATGAAGGCCCTTTTGAGAACCTCGTTACTCATAACTCACTGATAACATAAAACAAGGATTACACTAATGGAAAAGGTAGGACATAAACTAAGATTAAACTAATGGCAAAGGTCTCACTTCCACATAAAAGAATTTCAAGGCAATTGCTTACTTCCTTAACCCCTGCTAGTCCAAACTCCCCCGAAAAAACCAACTAAAATGGAAAATAAATGCCTTAAGGTGTCCACATCAGCAACTTAAAAATATCAGATATAAAGAAAAACACATCAAGTAAAGAGAGATTCAACAATTGAATGCACAATCTAAATATTCTAGAGAGTAAAGAATAGAGAGCCTCTATAATTTTAAATTTCAATCAAAACTTAGGGGAGTTCAGAGCCAATTGCCAAAAGAGAGGTTCATTATGCACAAACTAGATTAGCAAAAGAATCAAGAAGCTCTTATAATACATTATCAACATTTGAATGGGATATCGACTTACCCGTAGAACTTTTGGCCTTTGTTTGAGATGAACGCCCAGATTTAACATTCTTGTCTGTACTTTGCTTTTTGTCTACGGTCTGCTGTTTCATGACATTCTCTTCGGTATGTTTCATTAAACGCTCCTCACCTACCCATTCGTCCCAACTGTTGGAAATATGTTGAACCCATCATAATGATTCTGTATAACCTTTTAAAGGTAATAATTATCATTTATCACAAAATAAGTCACAATCAAGTCAATTATCTCAAAAAACTATAGATGATCATTACAAAGACTCTATAAACAAATTGCAAAACAAGTTCCAACAAGTATCTTATACACCACTTTCATTGACATTTAACATGAGAAGTTGACTTTGGAAATTTCCCAAGTATAAATCTTACTTGATGCTTTTTACCAATTTTGGGTCACAGACGTACCAAGAACAGCCATAGTACTTAAGAACACATAATGTAAACTGAAAGATTGGAGCATCATCATCAAGATGATGCCATTGGTACCTTATTACTTCAAATGAAATAGAGGAAAGATAAGAAACTCACTTTTTATTCCAGCCCTGCAAAATAGAAAGTAAAGCAACCAAAAGTCAATAGCATATCCTGTAATGACTTGAAGGTTTCACATTTTAATTTTTTAAGAGATTTAATATTTCAAATCTGTCAAACTTAAACATTACTTTGAAAAGTTACATTATGGAACATGCCAGAGATGAGTTAACCAATATAAATGACTTAAGTCCTTCGTACAAGATCGATGAGGAAAGAATATTATGGTTGAACTTACAAGGTAGTGAACAAAGTACTTCCATTCTCTCTTTCTGATCTCAGCTTTTTGCACCTGACAATCAAATCATGCAGTAAATTAGATCACAATTACAAGAAGACTAAGGGGAAAATAAGTACAAAACACACTTTGCCTAGACAGTGGTTAATTTGTATTTGAAAGGTATGGAGAAAATTGAGATGGAGATGAATAAGAACTGATGAGTTGGATGTATACTTCTGATATCAACGGAATATTAGAGTCAGTTATGTATAGCTACATAAGAAAAGTGAACGAAAACACTCCCAGAACAATTGGAGAGGCTCTGAGTTCTAGCCTAAATTCTATCTAAATTCTAATTATTTAGCATTGTTGTTGCAGCTAAAAACAATTCCAGCCTAAATAATACACACCTCTTAAGTAATTTGGTTCGATTCTCTACACCTCTTCCTATCCCCCCAAAAAAGCATGCACCTTGTCCTCAAAGTGGAAAGCAAGAAATTGATTGTTAGTGACTGCTGAAGATTCCCAATTGCTCTCAAATTCCAGCCTAAATACTACACACGGTCCTAATTATTTAGCATGCACCTTGTCTTCTAATTATTTAGCATTGTTGTTGCAGCTAACAACAATTCCAGCCTAAATATAACACACACTACACACGGTCCGAACTAATTTAGGGTGTGACCCCTACAATTCAACACACACTCCATACCTTTTAAGTAATTTGGTTCGATCTCTTCCTACAGTATACCCATAGAATAGCAGGAGATTTCCTTACAATACTCCCCCCAACCCCAAAAAACAAAAAGCATGCTCCTTGTCCTCAAGGTGGAAAGCAAGAAATTGATCATTAATGTCTGCTAAAGATTCCCAATTGCTCTCAAATTCCAGCAAGTGCAACCACTTAACCAATACTTCCATAGTTCCTTCATCAGCAACTCAATAGTGTCGCACTTGTTTAGGCTGGACCAGAAGCTCTAAAACCTTGGAAAGCAATGGAGATAGAGGTTGAGGCTGTTGGCTTGAGGATAGGGCTCTCTTTAATGTGGTGGATGCGGAAATCTGCAAGTAATTCAAACTTGTAGGCAGTTTGACCCACCTTTTCCAACACTTTAAAGTTTTTATTAGCCCTCCTAGTCAAGGACTTCATCCTGTATGGTTGAAGTTTGCAATAAACAAAGTCTCCGGGCTAAACTCCATCTCCCTGTGGTTTTGATCTGTATAGGTCTTGATCCTGTTTTTCTTTAGATAAGCTAAGAAGCTGCCCCTCTCAATCAACTGTTGTGTTACCTCATCCACAGCAGAGGAATGGAGTGGTTGCCCCTATTGAATAAGGAATGAGAATCCCTGCCAAATAAGGCTTTGACTGGAGACATTATTGGGGACCAATGGAAGTTGGTATTGAACCAAAATTTATTTTTCTTAGGAAATAATTTAAAAATATATATTAAATTATTTATTTAATTATTTCCTTTATTAATACAGAATTTTCAAATTGATTTTTGAGTTTAAATAACAAATCAAATCTTTATTTTCTTTTCCTTATTAACAATACTTTTTTAGATTTTTTTTAATTTAAATCATAGATCAAATCTTTATTTCTTTTTTTATATTAAAAATTAAAAAAATTGATTTAATTTTCGTATCATGTGATACATGTATCGTATCATACAATACAAATCCCTTTCCGATACATATCACAATACGTATCACTACGCTTGTGAATAGTATCATATCATACGAATCATATCGTGTATCGTAATATACTGATAACTATGCTCTCCTGGACTATTACCCACATTGCAATGCAACATGTTATTCCCCTTAGACGCTTCTGAGTTCAAATTCCCTCCAATCCCAACATTTCCGAAGACTGTCTAGGAAGAAGGGTAATTTCAGTTAGTTTGTCCTCCTCTAAATGTGTCCCCAATCCCCCTTTATTGCAAATCATTATTTTTTCTTCTAGCAATTGTGCTAGATCAATCATCTCCACTAATGATTCGAGTCTGTGGAGCTTTAACTCACAAATCTCGTTCTGTAGCCCATTCATCCACACTCCCCTCAATATCTCAATTGCATATTGAAAAGGACCTACAATCCTCTCAAGTTCCTTGCAATAATTGGAGACATTTCTTGTTTGTTTCAAGCTCAGCAACAATTGATATGGATTTTGCGCTAATGATGGAAGCATCGGATCAAGGCTGTTCTGAATGTTGATCAAGTTCCACCGATGGTGTGTGACCCTTCCACAATTGATACCAGTTGAGAGCTTTGCCTTCGAGAGCGAACAAGACCGAAAACAAAATTCAAATTCTGGCATGTACTTGGGTGAAAGAATTGTTTGACACAATTGAACCACCCGTACGTGTTCTTTCCTTTGAAGATTGGAAGCTCCAATCCCTTCCCACGATCATCCCATGTTCGATGGTTCGCTTCCAATGTAGCCCTTATTCCACCATTGTCGCCAGATCTGCCTTGGGTTTTAGTTCTCCCTCTTCAGTTGGTAGCTTCCTCTATTCCTCTTTGATCCCATCCATGAGCAAGTCTCATAGGAGGCATCAAAGTTTTTCCCCCTCCTCCTCTACTTCGCGAAATTGCGTCTCGTACACGTCTTCCCAGTGCATCAGCCCTTCTGGTGCATCGAGCCCGCTCTCCATCTTGCATGTAGCTACCATCCACAGCTCCTAGATCGAGAACTCTGGAACCAATTATAAGGTACTAAGAGGAACGGGGGATGGAAATGAACAAGACGGATGAATTGTATGTTTACTTCTTATATCAACGGAATGTTAGAGTCATATGTGGATAGTTACAGTAGAAAAGTGAACGAAAACACTCCCAGAGCAATTGGAGAGGCTCTAGGTTCTATCTTAATTATTTCTTACCCACAATATGTTTTCCTTCCCCAATTTAGCATTTGTGTTGTAGCTATCAGCAATTCCCGCCTAAACACTACACACTGACCTAACTAATTTGGGGGTGTGATCCCCCAGAACTGGACACATAATCCACACCTTCTAAGTAACTGGGTTCGATCGTCTAGACCTCTTCCCACAGTATACCCGTAGGAAAGGAGGTTTCCTTACAGTATGAAGCTTTGCATTAGGTATACGTATACAGAAGAAAACATAGATTGAAAGAATTTTGAAAACACTCTAATTCAGAATCCTACAGCAGTTGTACATTTTTTAATGGTAGGAGAAGTGGATATATAAATCCCAAAGCAAACATTAAATCAATCACACATCAGGAAAAAAAAAAGGTCATACGATAAAATCACCATAAATATTTTAGATTAAAGTAAACAAGAGAAACTAGGGGAAATTATGAAAACAGCAAAGACCTTCAGAAGGTTATCCTTCACGGGAAAAGCTACTGAATTGTGAATTCAATCACTAACCAAATCCCTAACACAGAAAAGCCTAGCGCGAAACGATTACTCAACAGCGAGCAACTACAGAGGTTCCATTTCTTTACCGTCACGGTAATTGTTAAATTCCGAACGAGAAGAAACGAGAACAGGCAAATCGAGACAACAAAGCAAGCATTCAAAAAGACATTTTCAAAAGAATGGAAGTGAAGAGGTAAAGTTGCCTTGGCTTCGTAGATGCGAGGGCCATGGTAGGCGAGCACTTTCTCGCCGTCGGAGTAAAGGCTGGAATTGGAGGGCGGAACGTCACCGGCGGAGGCGTCGCCGGAACTGGCGGAATCGTCCTTCGACGAGTTTCCCATAGTGGAGTTCGAGAGAGCAAAAAGGAACTGGGCGGGAACCGGGAAATGACGCGTTGTTCGAGAAGAAAACCAGAGCCTATTCGAGCGATTAGTAACCAAATAACAGGCCGTTTTGGGGGGTCTTTTTTTTTCACTCCAGTTAGAACATCATAACACACGGTTGGCTTGCAAATGTAGACAGTTTTGAGTGGTTTTTCTTTTTTCTGAATTCTGGGTTGGCCCGAGCCCACAGTTATAGTCTTATAGACCCGAGCCCAAAGTTCTGGTTTGTAGAAGAAATAATAAAAATTGTGAAGTAAAGTTTGCCTGCTTTTTTTTTTTTTTTGGTAAGCATAAGCTTACCTACTTTTTGGGTTAGATTAAAGGAAAAAATTACTCTTATGTTACATGTGATAACTTTCTCTCCTACACCCTTCGATAACTATGTCATCCTTTTCTTTTCTATTCTTTTTATTTTTCAGATGGTGGAGCCCACAAATTTATCTCTATGACATGAGATAACTTATCTCCTTTAACATTAGATTAATGAAACCCTAGATTAAATTACAAATAACCCCTTCTATTGTTTTAGCTATTTTTAACCTGGGAAAAGAATCTCTTATGTTACTGTAAAACAGCAATCATCTCCAGCCCTCACAAAGTTATTTGTGGGTCCTATTTTTTTAACTTTCTCTTGCCTCTCTTTTTTTTCTCATCTTATGTTTGTTTGTACAGGAAAGAGTTAGGGGGCGTTTGGTACAGGAGGAATTTTTTTTAACCAGGTAAATATGATTAGTGGAGAAATAGTTGTAAATGAAAATAAGTGGGGAAATTTTATAAATGTTGTTTGGTAGACAAAAATATTACCAGGGAAATTGTATAAAATTTACTGTGACTATGTTTGGTTGAAAGTAAAAGATTGATGGGGAAATATGACAAAATGTCAAAAATACCCCTGAATATAATAATAGACACTGTGGCAACGTTCTTCTTGTGTTGTTATGTGTTTCTGTGTGTCGGTGGTTTAGAAGAAAACCTCCATCTGAATCGTTTACGACCATGATTATTGGAGATGACATGCCTCGGCTTCATCATTTATTGCTGGTACTGTTTTTGGAAAAAATCTGTTGGACAGTTGGTGGTGGTTTTGCAGGCTTAGAGCTTGAAGCACTTTCCTTGCTTGGTTGTGGTTGTGGTGGTTTTGAAGGGCAAAGAACACTTTGGGTAGTAACTTTCTTTGTTGCTTCCATGGATCCTCCAATGAATCTATCTAGCAACCACATGCATGACCATGGAGCTGTTTACGAGAGAAGAGCAAAATGCAGCAATGTCACTTCATACTTTATCATCGTTCTTGCAAGCGAACGGGTATTAGAGGAGAGGTGATTTCAGAAGGGCATTAGCGTAACTAAGTTGGCGCCAAATTTATGACTTCCCTAGCTTTTTCATCATACCACCTCCAAGAAGGTCTTCTCCAACAGTGCAGAGTGTTTCATTTTCCACTGAAATTTGCTTTTGATGGGGAAACGTTATGCCCTGCTATATTGGGGAAAAACCTGTATCAAACAAGTCATTGTCATTTTCCCACTTTGACTTACCCATCTATCCCCTCAAAAACCACCTACCAAACACCCCCTTAGTGTGTTTTCCAGTGACATAAGATTGCTTTCCCTTTTAACTTTTAAACTTTTTTTTTTTTTTAAAAACATAACATAATCCAGATGAGGTTTTGGTCGAACTAAAAATTGTTAATTTATATTAGTTTTAGCATCTATAAATCATACAACAAACAGGTGCATTTTGGAAGAAAAAAAATAATCGTGAGGATTGGCTCAATTGATAATATAATTTCCAATGATAAATGAAATGTCGGTTTGAATTTTGGAAAAGATCCTTTAAAGCCAGATGTTGATAATTATGAGATTAATTCATATATGTAGAAACCACCTTTCCCATATGATTAGTCTACTAATTTTATTTTATTTTTAACTCCAAAGAAGTCTGCTCGAACTAATATATCCAATGCCTACGTATTTAGCCACTACGTTTAGAGGTTTTATGTTGGGTTTAATATCTCTCATATATATATAAAAGTGAAAAGCAAACGTTATGTTACATGAAATATTTGTTTCCTTCAGCTCTCAGATTATTTTTCGTGCAAGTTTTTTTCTTTATTTTTTTTCCTAATATTTGGTGGATCCTACAAAAGCACGTCTCTGTGACATGATGTATCCATTTTCATATTACATGACATTAACAAAATCCATATATAAATATGTGTGGTTCATTTTTTTTTTCTCCTCTTCGCTTTACATGACCCCACATGGATGCCAATGCCATACACTGTTATATATATAAAAGATAATTTTATTTGGTATAACATAAAAAATCAAATTCATTGACCTAAAACATACATGAGCTTCCTTTTTATTATCTGTTAATATTATTAAAAAATATATTCCACTTTTTTTTTTTATCGTTTTAAGATATTCCACTATTTTGGTTACCTGCCAAAAGCTCCATTACTTTTTTCTTAGGAGAAAGAAAGGTTAACTGGGGTTAGATATAGGTATCTTA
Organism: Gastrolobium bilobum; assembly: GCF_033153095.1. Taxonomy (NCBI): domain Eukaryota; kingdom Viridiplantae; phylum Streptophyta; class Magnoliopsida; order Fabales; family Fabaceae; genus Gastrolobium; species Gastrolobium bilobum. The sequence goes on from NW_026899052.1 coordinate 488,044, forward strand.
TTAGGATCAGGAAAGATCTTTCAACCTTTTTAAGATTTTTCAGAAGGAATTACATATCACTAACTAACAAAATTCTCATATTGATCAGCGCTGTTTGAATTCATATCTTTATGAAGTATGGATCAAACTCTTAATCAACTGTATCTTCATTACTTTATTCATGCTATCGGTTCATGTTGACCTAACGGTGTTAAATTGATTTTATGTACAGAATTTTAATGTTACTTCTTACACATTAATTTCCATATTAATAACTTACATAAATTGTTATTTATTTCAGTTTTAATTTCTTATCTTTTTTTTTTTTTTGGTACGCGCCTCTCTTTTTTTAACTTCATATTCTCCGTTCTTTATTTTTGTAAATTTCAAATTTAATTTAAAATCTCTTATAACAAAAATATTCTTTATAAAAAAACTCAAAGTAAGGTAGAAATTCATTTATATGATTTAATTGTAAAACAAAAATCAAGTTTGGTTCATTCATAATTAGGATTATTTTACTATGTATGTTATTAACCTTTAAATTTTTACAAAAATGACAAAATAATTATTAAAAATAAATAAATATATTTTAATATTTTGGGGGGAGAAACTAAAATTTGTTAATTTATCACAAATTAAAAAATCCACATGTTATCTGACATCAACAAACTAACAATCTTACTAATTTTATAATATAATAGTTATTTATTTAATTTTTAATATAAATTATTAAATTTAGATATCTTTACCTTGAATAAAAGTAATTTCTTTTTTTCTTACTTTTTTTTAAGTACAAGGAAATAAAGCAACTTAACTACAAACTAACTCTACAATCCTGCGGAGTAGGGTTGGCAAAACATGTCAACCCGCATTCAATCCGAAAAAAATGAGTTGGGTTACGGTTGGTTCGAAAAAAAAAATGAGTTAGAAAACTCAACCCGACCTGATCCGAGTCAGGTTAGGGTTGGCTCGTGAGTTGGCTTGAAAAAATAGCTCGCGAGTTGGCTTGAAAATTTGCTCGCGGGTTGGCTCGAAAATTGCTCGCAGGTTGACTCGTTTTCAGCCTATTTAAATGACCCTGTAGTATTAATGCATCAGTTATGTGGCTTCCATCAGCTTAAACAAAGGGTTACAAAATGAGAAATAAAAGCAAAATATTTTATTTTTGAATTTTTATCACAACAAATTTGCATCAACATCAAAAAACAATCAGAACCACTTGCTACTAAGAGTGGGTAAGATATTTGAACCAAACAAAGCTAGTACAGCCTAACAATATAAAAATGGCTGGGATGTAAGAAGATTAGAGACTTGTGTTTAGAGAAGGAAGAAAAATGATGACACCATGTGTGGGTTTTGTCCATTTCTGTATATTGTATTTTGTATTTTTTTATTAAAAAAAAATTCAACCCGCGAGCTGGCTCGTTTGACCTATGGGTTGGCTCGTTTTTTCACGAGCTGGCTCGGGTCGAGTTGGCTCGGGTTGGCAGCTCATTTTTGCCAATCCAACCCGACTCATTTTTGACGTGTTACGAGCCAACTCGACGGATTGGCTCGTTTTTGCAAATCCTAGAGTGAAGGGCTCTCAAAAAGATTAATGTCCCAATTGCTGTCAACAATTACTCAACATTATTGGCTAGCCAATCAGCAATTTGATTTCCTTCTTTATGTGTGTGGGAAATTTTAATTCTACAAGGTTTACTCAATAGAGCTTGAATCCATCGTATCGTCTTTTGTAAGGTGATAAGTCCATAAAATGTGACTTAGAACATGGGATTTTAATATGAAATTGTAAATGAAAAGAATAGTCTGTGTATAATGTTAGCCCCAAATACATTGAGCTGATTTATTCTGATTTAAGAGCTAATGGGCTTGTACTTGTATTTTTCAGGCCCATTTGTGACACTGTCCACGCAAAGAAAAGAAAACAAGGAATGGGCTGAACGTTTGAAGAGCAATTCAGAAGCCCAAGTGGAAAGAAACCAGAAAGTAAAGAGAAAAACAAAGGAAAAAGAAAGCAAAGAAAAAAAGAGACAAAGAAGTGGGCCGATCTTCCACTTTGAAAAACCATAAGCCCAAAGAAGAAAAAAGGAAAAAGAGATAGGAAGTAAGAAACAGACCCCAAAGCGTAAAAGAAAGATTGAGAACCACAGAACCCTAGCACTCACCTTGTGATCGAACCCTAACCCTCATCATATTTTCCAACCCACCTCTATTTCTTGATCCCTCTTAACAAATCGATACACTAAGCCACACCGGTCTTTGTTTTTGAGAGCCATAGAACCTTAGCCTTCACCATCGGTTCCTTAAATGAATCAATCCAACCCTAGCCATATTTCCTAAACACAGAAATTGCTAAACACTACCTTTAACTAAATGGATGAGCTGGAGTTTGTTAGACGTGTGGGCTAAAGGAATTTCTGGTGTACGATTGTGACTCTTGCAAGGAGATCGCACGGATAGAAGGAGCATGTGGGTGACTGCTGATGTGTGAGGCAAAAGCTCGTGCATGCAAAGGAGGAGATCTATAAAAGGAGAAGAAATAGTGAGTGTAGGGGGGTTCTCATTTATTTTTCTGTATTCTTCTTCTTCAGATTTTTAGTTTTTATTTTTGGTACTGTACTGAAGTTTTATTAGGCTTTAAGCATGTCGGTATAGCACTGAGGATAATCTGGTTGTTAGGACTCGTGCTGTACTTTTATTTTTCTGCATTTTAAGTTTCAGTACGTTTTATTTTCGTTGTTGTTTTGAGCTCCATTCTTATGGATAGGAGCTAAATCTTTCTAGGTTGGGTGTAGGTACCCGAACCACAATATGGATGTTTGTTAATTGCTTTTGTTAAAAGTTAATTCCCTGTTGTTTAATACTGTGCTTGCAATTAAATATTCTGTTATTAAGGCCTGATGGTAGATATTATTTTAGGAATTAGTCATTGAAAGATAACTAAGTCCAGAACTGTGTTAAGCACATGGACTTGAGTGTGAAAGCATTCAAGGGATGTTACTCAGAGATGAGAACAACCTCCATGTAATTTTGGACCGGAACTATAAGGGTCTTTGCTTCATTTAGCATAGAGATGTGCAAATGTTTGTTTAGGACAAAATGGTTTTAATTAAGAGATTAAAATCAATAAGAAATGGTCTATTACTTGGGAGTTAATTTTTAGTAATTTGTAATTAACATTCATTCAGTGGCTGTTGGGAAAGGAAACCGAAACTCAACCTGCTTTTACAACCTATTTTTACAACTTATTTTTCAACAACTCAGATTTCTTTTCATTTGATTTCTAAAATTTCACTCATAATTCTGTTTACTAATTTCTTTAGATAAAATCTCTTTCAATCAAATGTTTAATTTGCTATCTTTCCATTTTTCACTCTTTAGTTCATGAAATCAATTCTTAAATTCAGAAAATTATAAAAAAAAAATAGAGCCACTGGTCTGTAATATTTTAACTTAGTCTTGTGATTACTTTGTTTTTATTTTTACTCACTTTTTAGATTAGATTCAGTTTTAGCAATTGAAAATTTTAGTCAAGTTACAAACGCCAAAGATCTTTGTGGGAACGATAGTAGGATCTTAAATACGCCCTTTATTACTTGTTGTTACGTATACTTGCACGCACACTTACATATCTGTTAGCAAGGCAACATAAGAATTTCTAAGTTTCGTAACCTTTCTTCAGGGTGTGTTTATCATTGTTAACGAATCACTGTAACCATGTGATTCTCAAGCCTTCTATCCAAGCCACCTCCATGCCCATTATTTTTTATCATCTCTTATTATTATTGTTTTTTTGATATAAATAAGAATTAAATCCATAACCTAATATAATTTATCGAAACCTTCACCACGAGATAACTCCTAGTGGCTTCTTATAATCATTTTCCCTGTAACTTTTATAGATGAGTATTCTAAAATATATGAAATCTCACAAAAAGTAAATAAAGCTTAACTTTGATACAGTATCAATATAAAGTTTTTTTTACACCGTTATTTAATTTTATATTAGAACTTATTTAATAAATTTGATTATATTAATAACTACATATAAAATCAATTTTATTAAATAATATGATAATATATCATTTGATATAAATGTATTTTTTAAATTACAGTGGTATGTCAAATTTTAATTTAATATATCACTTGAAATCAATGGTTGAAAAACAAAATTAACTGTCATTAATTTTAAATTGATCTAACGGTAACTAAATAGGTGGTAAGAATAATAAAAGTAAAATTATAATAAGTATAACTTTTTCCTTTATATAATATGAGATTTATACTTCTTATACAACATAAGAAGAGAGTTTTTGCAACACACACATATTTAAATTTGTCCCACTAAAAAAAGTAAATAAAAATATTTTAAAAATATTTTGTATAAGCAGGATAAACCCCGTATTACATTGTTTCGAAGTCTTGAACATTTGAGATTAAAAAAAAAAAAAAAAGTCTTGAACTTTTCATGGCAAGAGCGCAAAAGAGCAAAGTCAAACGGGTATGCAGTGACACGTACTTTTTGTATTCCTCTCTCCTTAAAACTTTTATAAATTTTTTAAAATAATACTACTTGTACATATTTTATTAACGGAAAAGTTATGTTTATTATAATTTTCGTCTTATTATTCTTATTATTTGTTTAATTATCTTGGATTAATTATAATTAATTTTTTCTTTATTCAACTGTTGATTTTAAATTAATTTAACGATAGCCAAATAAGTAATAAAAATAATAAAATTAAAATAATAATAAGTATTACTGCCCCCTAATATAAATAAGCGAAGCCACTTATTTTTTGTTTTTTTGGTGGAAATTTGTTTTCTGTATTTAATATATCCCTTTTAATATATATTAGTTATTTAATATTAATACAAAATTTAAAAATTCATTAAAAATCTATGATTTTAGAAATTATTATTATATTCTTACTCTATTAATACTTTTCAATTACTAAGTGAAGATATACAAAATTGAAAATAGAAATTAACTTTTTTCTTATTTTTTTTAAAGTAACAGATAAAATAAAATAAAATTTATACTTTAAAGTAATTGATATTTTGAAACGGACATAGTGCTAATTTCTTTCCATCTCACATGAGCCACTTTAGCTTAGCACATAGTGCTAATTTCTTTCCATCTCACATTAGCCACTTTTGCTTAGCACACGTGACTGAAGAACTAAACTTAATTTTTAATACCCTAAAAATATTAAAAATGCGTATCAATAGTGCCCATGAATAGTCCTAAATAGTAATTCACGTATAAATTGCATATGAACAGTAATTAATAGTATCCCGTATATGAATAATAACCATAAACAATACTGTATGTACACGTGGTTACACTACTATTAATAAAGAAGATGTAGAGGTAGGAAGGTGAAATATCCATAAATTTATTTCATAACATCAAACAATTTTTTTTCTTTTATTTTGAGAATGTCCAAAACAATTAAGCTTAAACAACAACAAAAATGTCCACACAAAAAATTAACAGTGATTGGTTGCTGTGATGATGGATTTCGACTTTTCACTTACAATGATAAAGATTTAAATCCTAAAATCATCATTTTGGGGGAAGGCCTGAAATTGCAAGTGCAATTGTTTCTATAAAAAATGTTGTGAAAAAGTGAAGTTTAATCTATATATAGTACATTCACCCACCGTAGTTACTATGAACTTACTTTACTATATGGTATATCAATTGGACTATTACAGTATGAATAGGCAAGTGAAAAAAGAATACAAAAATGAAATGAAGGAATTAAATAATCTGAAATTTCCTTGCTAACTATAGATGAATGGTGTGAGGGCCGGGAACATGCTAGTGTCCTTGGCCAGGGCTTGGACCTGCGTCCTTAATTCCACCAAGGGTCATAGTGTTGGTAAATTTGTGACCCTCTCCTCCGGAACTTGGACCCGAGTTCTTAATCCCTCCAAGGATTTCAGTGTTGGTAAATTTGTGACCCGCCCCTCCGGAACTTGGACCCGAGTTCTTAATCCCACCAAGGGTCTCAGTGTTGGTGAACTTGTGTCCCTGCCCAGGGCTTGGCCCAGATTGTTTTATTGCTCCCAGAGATAACCAATCAAAGAAGTCCACAAAATCCCTCCTTGTGGCTGAATTTCTTGTCTCCAAGATACTCAGTGGACGGGCTTCTAGGACCATGAAAGCAGAGTTCAGCATTAGGAATAGAACTAAGAAGCCCTGAGTTTTGAGAATGGTGCTTGTCATCTTTTTTAAACGTTGAAAGGGCAATCAGAGACTAGCTATGCAAACTTTAGGAATCTCAAAGAGAGAGAAGGAGGAAGAAGATTGTGTATGATACGTGTGTAGTATGGGGATATATGGTGTCCTTTTTATAGCTTGGGTGGTAGCATTTTGTGTTTGACTAAAATGTATCCTAGTGTGCATATTCAATTGTGGAAGGAGACTTGAAACATGTACTTTTTTTGTATTCAAACTTCAAACAACGTGAGTATATGATTTTCTCGTGTAGGAAACAACTTCGGAGGTTCTTATTTCTGATAGTCAATTTGGATTTTAATTTGGGGAAAAAAGTGCATATATAACAATATTGTTATTCAAGAGAAATGAGCAAGAACGAATTAAAAAATGGAAGAATTACGGGTCCAAGTTGAGTAAGTTAGTAAATAATTAAAACTCAAGTGAGTAGGTTTTTTCTTGGTGCCCACGGCTTTGGAGTCGTCCGAAAGTTTGTATGAGCTGCTTGAAGTGGAAGACCAAGACTATTTTAAAGACCCAAACGAAAATAGTCCGTTGGAATTTTTTAATATAAATTTAATTATTTAAGATAAAGCAATGAAAATAAATATAGGTTCGGTGTTTGTCTTTTTAAAGGACACAAAATTGTATCATTTTAAATGAGAAAAAAGAGATAAACAATAAAAATTATGGGGGACAGTGGGTGGATTTTTTTTTCAATTTAAATTTTAAATAAAAAATAACAGTCTTAACTAAAATAACTATCCTTTGAAGAAAAAATATATATATATATAACCATCTTTGTTTTAAATAAAGTTTGAATTTAATAAAAAAAAAACTCCATATTCTGTCTGCAGAATAAGTGAGTGGAATAAAAGAAGAGTTCTATTTCTCTTATGTTACTAGAGATAAATATCTCGTATCATAGACACATGATGTAATAAATTCACCATCTATTAAAAAAAAAAGTGATGAGATAATTTTCATGTGAGAAGAGCAATAATTTCATGTAAAAGAATGTGAATAAATGTGTTGAAAAAGGAGGGGGAGGGGGGACTGCGTTCGCATATACCATTGCGACCAGTCAAATAGTCGTCTATAACCTATCTGTAGATTACTTAATAGAGATTAGAGAAGTGGCTAAGTTTTTTGAAGACAAGAGCCAGTATAGTTGTTTCTTGACTCATGTTTCTGACTGAATAGACCCGGTAGGCGTGTACCGTTTGCTTCGGTTCAAATTTTTATATTGAACCGAATCAGTTTTAAAAATTGATTTGGTTCATAAATTAGTTTAAAGTGTTATAAAATAAAGGGAGAAATGGAAGAGAGAAAACAATAAGAAGTAGGGCAGAAATCTAATTCTCATTCAACTGTATACTCCAATATAAACAATGTCAATATATAAGATTACAACCATGAATAAAGGGAGTAATAATCCATCAGTGCGGTGGTTACATAATCATGAATGAGAAATAATTACACCGTTACTGCTAACGGTATCGTCATCCATAATTGTACGGTTACTGCCAACGGTAACGTCATCCATATTTTACAACACTCCTCCTTGGATGACTAAACACTTTGAATATGCCTCATTAAAACCTTACTAAGAAAAAATTCAGTGGGATAAAAGCTTAGCGAAGGAAAAGAGTACAATATTAATATACAAACTTAATATACAAACTTTTGTTATACGCTAACATAGATTGCCTCGTTAGAAACTTTTCCAAGAAAATTCCAGTGGGATAAAAATTTGGTAAAGGAAAAAAGAGTACAATGCGTATAACTCCCCCTCAATTAAGCCAGATAGCTACTACTGGAACTAAGGCAGTGGAGTAACAGTTACAACTATCCATAATGGAAATCTCTTAATATTCTCATATAGTAAATTATAATTATGTCCATTTATAACATTTCATGGACATCATTGCGCTAATATTCATGCCTCGTTAAAACCTTGCTAGAAAACCCAGTGGAAAAAACCTAGCGAAGGAAAAAGAGTACATGACATTAAACTGCCTCATTAAAAATCTTTGGCTAAGAAAAACCCGTTGGAAAAAAAAAACCTTAGCAAAGGAAAAGAGTACAGTAATAAACTTTCAGGGCTCCATCAAGGAAGCACAGTAATAAATCTTCTCCCCTTGATAATCTATCAAGGAAATAGTGACTAAGCTTAACTTTACAGTCTTCCATAACATTGTAGTACTTCCACAGAGAGATGCATCTCTCATCTGTGATTATATAGTCGACACCAAAATATTTCACCAATGTAAAATCTCCATATCATGGACAGATCCTCAAAAATATGATTAATATTAGTAGAGTATAATAGAGTTCCTCATGACGCTTGAGATTAGGAACTTCAGGTCCTAATATCTTCTCGTTAATTTCTTTTGGTTTAAATGGATCTATATTCGTTTATAGTGAACGGACCATCATTTGGTCACTAATATATTAACACTGGTGAAATAACCATTTTTTGAAATATGCTCGATCTGCAGGCCGAGACAATAATATGTTTGAGACCACCATACAGTGATCTTTGCAGCTCGATACTAAACATGCTGCTAATTTCATTTTTTTCATATAGGGTATGGAGAATCCTTCAGGGATATTCATATAAGTATTATCGTCAAGTGACCCTGCAGTCACGACGTCCATTAAATGCATCTCAAGATGCATACCAGTTGCCATACTGATCGAGTAACGGAACGTAATATAACTCATTTTAGGAGAATAAACATCATAATTGATGTAGGGTATCTGCGAAAACCCTTATTCTTACTTAATTGTCTCATTTCATTCATTCACATATGAATGCTTCTGGTATTCTTGAATGATTTTGATTCTAGATCTAGATTTTCTCTTGAGACAACAAGAGTTACTGAGAAGGCAAAAATGTCGCCGACGACAGATAATATTATCATATTTTCTCCCTTATCATTATAGTGTATTACAAATTTTATATCATTATCAACCAAATCTGATCTTCGTCGTTTCCCATGACATCCAGATTTGACCGTTCTGTATGCCCGGGATTTGTTGCAATTAGCAGCGCTACATTTATTTCACCGGGTTTGCTTTCTTCAGGATTAACCTCTTCAGGAGGCGCAATGAGTGACTTATTTTTATTTTTCGCGGATTTATGTCATTAGTCTCATTCATGCTTCCGGTATTGTCTAGACTCAAATAAATTTCGTGTCATTAAATTCTCCACAACATGTGGCTCATTTTATGTAGTGATATGAGACTTAGTCACTCTTTTGTGATTAGTAAATATATATGGCATTTTCCTTGCTAATGATTGCAAGCTAATGATATTTTAAACTTCAAGTTCAATTATACTTATACGTGGACCATTATAATAATTCATTTGGTTTTCATTCAAAAGAATTTCTCGGGGTTCATCAAGATTCTGGCTTTCTCCCCTTAATGACGGGAAATGTCTCTATTTAACAAGTGAATTGTGTATTAAACAATTCGCCCATCATGGGCTCCAAATACTTGATTTTGTATTGAGTTTCACAAACTCACAATTCTTCAAATGACACAGGACATATATTATGCAACCAAAAAAAAAAAAATGCGTAGATGGGAAACATCATGTTCAAATCCACATACAAGTTCAAGAGGAGAACATGCTTAAAAGCATTTGAGCTAGTGAACTTTAGGTTCATAATCATTTTGGGCATTGGATGAATAATTCATCAAATTGATTCATCTAAATAAACAACTCTTCTAAAGATATTGCAAACATTGTTGTAGACATGCCCATGACCACATTCATAATTATGTAATTATATTGCATTCACTTTAAAGAATGATACATAAAATGGTCAAAATTCTATTGGATCTAATGAATCCTTTTGCCATAAAAATTTCACTTTGAGATCATCATATAAATGATGAAGAAATATTATTTCATTGACATTCTCCTGCCGGGAGATTTTATCACATTCCTTGATTGCTTGATCTTATCACATTCCTCGGTTGCTTCTCAAGGTAACATAATACAAGCTCTTCTGGAGCCTTCAAATTAAATTCATAAAATTCATTAATATAAACAATCCTTCCGGGATGTATATAATGTAGGCGTATACATATTTTTAATAGCGTAAAATTCATCATTCTTGCCTTTATTTAATTTGCCATATTCATTTTCATTAGCCACTTTTGTTTGACTTATTTTTTTTCATAATTTTACCCAATGTTGGATTTTCAACCACCCCCTCTCAAGGGTTATATTATTGGTTGCGCTCATAGCTCTCAAAATAGCTAGAGTCTTTCATAAATTTTGGCATTTGCTTCAGGCAATAGCTTTGAACCAATAGGTTTAAAATTATAATTATTTTCACTCACTTTAAGGATGTGAAAAATATGGTTTTTCCAATGTTTGACATAATACTATACTAAAAAATCTTTAAATCAATAATAAAGATTATTGTCAAACATTCATTGTTATTTTAGGAGCAAATGATATAATTTATCAAATATTCAATAAAGAATTTTCAATAATATATTAGAATATATGGATATAAAAGAATTTAAATAATCCACAATGATATATTCTAATTAATACTTTATATTTAAAATGTTGATAATATACTATTCAACTTGCTTAGTAATTAGTATTCCCATTTCGATTTGATTTATTGATAAACATTTAGTTTATCTTGTTTTATAGACTAAATTAATATAAATTATCAAGTTGAACAAGTCAAAAACCAGGGTTTTAATATAATAATCATGAACTTTATGAATTATTAATTAAATGATATACATTTGCTATTTTGAAGGAATTTGAAGATAAAAGGAGGAAAAATTGCAGATATGAAAGATGAAGATCAAAACAAGAAGAATTGAAGATCTTATTAAAATTATCAAGTTGTTAGAGAGGAGACTTAAGCCCCCATTTCGAAGCTAAAGCCTCCTAAATATGCAAATAGCCTCTGCCTCTGGGCGCTTAAGCCCTCAACTCAGGGCTTAAGCGCGAGCCTAGAAGAAAGTTCAGACTCGAAGAGCACGCTTAAGCGCGCCACGTTAATTTTCCATGCAATTCTCAGCAGGCTTAAGCGCACCCAAGCAAGCTTAAGCGCGAACGTTAATTCTGCATTCGTAAATTAGGAGGCTTAAGCGCCCCACAACGAGCTCAAGCGCCCCGAAAGACCCAACTTAGGTCCACTTGAAGTATCCACCTAGGACACGAATTCTTTGCCTTTAAAAACACATTTTGGGTCAGATTAAGAAGTTTTACACATTCAAGAAGAGTTCTTGGAACTCGGAGGCAGAGGGAACGCAGAGGAATCCACAATTCATGTTCGTAAGCGGCGGAGACGGATCAAAATCAAGCTTTCGCTGGAGATATTGAAGATTCACCAATCATCTATGGAGTTTGGGGAAGCTTTTCTATTTTCTTTCATTCTTGATCTTGCTATGTCCGACTAGTTCTTTAAGTAGTAAGGGTTAGATGGAATTCAATCAATTTATTATGTTTTGAACGATTCGCTATGTTAATTTTCCTTTTTATTATGAATGAAATTATCCGTTTTTAATGCTTTATATGAGCTTGAATCTTATATATTGATCTTAGGTAAATGCATGACAATAGGAATGTTGATGTGTGATCCATATCCGATAATTACAGCGTAAACTTTATGATTCTAGGGATAGACATCGGGTTTGCGTAATCTTTATGATTCTTGAATTTAATGCTTACCTTCTTGGGGAATAACCGGGGAACTAGGGTTCTTGCAAGATTGTAAAGGTTTACGGTAACAATGGATTGAGCCCTAATTACATAAGAAAGAATTGATTAGATTGATATTAAGGACGATTAACGTAAAGAAGGAATTCAAACGTAATAGAGATATTGAAGAAAATAGAAATCCTAGCTACGTTCTTTTATATTAGTTAAATCAAATCTTTAAATTCTTGCTTTTAATTCTTGCGATTAATTAGTTTTAATATTTAAATTTCAATTCAAATCCTGTTTCAAATACAATTTTGCTTGTCCAACTTAAGTTGCAATAGTGAATTAGTGCTTGAGTATAATCCTCGTGGGAACGATCTTTTATTCAATCATATTTCGTAACAATATACTCATGAACAAAATTCCTTCACTATAGGAAACGATTTCAAAACAATTTTTGTGTCAATAGATAACTAAAAACTTGTTTTTCAAAAGCCCCAAAGCAATTTAAGGTTTCAATGTATTGATTGAAAAAAATTTGAATTTTTTTCTAAACTTTCATGTAATGAAACCCAGAAATTCAGATTTGAAATTTTCTTAGAATATTCAATGAAAACACACATATGATATATGGTTAGAAAACTCTTATCACGTAGATAAACTGTCTCTATCTTATCTTCTTCACCTTCAGTTGGTGGCTCTTCTTGTTGACTGACTTCTTCATTGTTTCTTTGAGTGGTTTCTTTCCCTATATCAACTCAAACAAGAGGTATGGGTTCTTCATGACGAGCAACCCAGATTTTGGATTGTTTGATATCCTCAATTGTCTGGTCTTCAAAGAAGACAATATCTTGACTTTTCCATATTTTCCTATTGAAAAGGTCACACAGCTAGAATCCAAAATCTCTTTTCGGTGATCCAAGGTATATGTACTCCTCGCATGTGGATGAAAGGCCGATATCCAAAGACTTTGAGGTGCTTATAAGAGGCTTTCTTACCTTCCCAAACTTCATCCGAGATTTCTCCTTCAAGAGGTCTAGAGTGTGATAGGTTTATCATGTCCACTTCTGTTTTGACGTCTTCCCCCTAAAATGACTTAGGAGACCCAATATGAGATAAGATACTTCGAAATATTTCTTCTGTGGTTCGGTGTTCATTCTCTCTAATACCTCATTTAGTTAGGGTCTCTTAGGCGGCGTTTTCTCTAGTCTAATACCAGTCGACATACAATATGCTTGAAATGGACCTCAATTCTCACCCCATTATCAGTTTAAACTATTTTCAATTTCTTCCTAGTCTTTCATTAAACCAAAGTATGAAACTCCTTAAAGGCTTGAAGAACCTAGTTCTTAGAATTCAACAAATTCACCTAGATTTTTCGGGAATGGTCATTAACAAAGGAGACAAAATAATATGCTTATTGTGCAATTTCGCAATCAAATATATAAATCAATTACACAAGTACGCAAGTGCACGTGTCACTAGTAATAAAGTGGATGTGTGAGTCCAAGTATCGATCCCACGAATATTAAGTAAAGCTACGACTTTAAGTGAAGGAATAAAAGTAAGAATAATGATTTTTAAATAATTAATGATTAAATTAATAACTAATAATTAAATTAAGCTAAGACTACTGATAAAATAAGGAACATAATAGATCATTATGTATCAGTTTGGTTTTGTTGGGCAGGTACTAAGAAAAATGTTTTCATTATAAATTTTCATGTATCTTTGTGTAGCTTTGGCTCTTCGCTTTAAATCTTCAGTCATGGACAATTATATGTGTCACTATCAAGAGTAAAGAGCAAATTGGGATTGAAGACAGTGATACTTGATGTGTAGCTTTGGCTCTCCTCTAGAAATAGATAACATTGTTGTTTGGTACAGTAAAATCAACAAAAAAAGGGAGTTCTTTTTTATTACAGAGATTTCTCAAGTAAATGTTTGCATTTTTCATTTATGTTCCTTTATGTTTATACCTCCACCATTGTACCATTCATGTCTTCATAACAAAATGAAGTTCTTGATTTCTTTTATAGCTTAACCAACCACGGTAGACAAAAATTCCTATTATTTCCCCCGTGCAATGCACTGCTATTACACTAGTATACTAGGAAAGTGAATTTTTCATGAATGTTACAAAAAATTATTTGGTAGACCAAAATATTCCCAGGAATGTTGACTCAGTTTTCTGATTCTATGTTTGGTTAACCATCAATGATTCCTGAGAATGTTAGCTGATTTTACAAAACTAAACTTTGATTAATTTTTTAAATTTTTTTTGATATGCCACAAAAGGGTCAAACACGGCGTAGGAGTTCAAACCCAAATTTACCAAATGAATTTGTGAAGCGGATTATCACAGCTAGGGCTTTAACAAGAAAGGGTATTTCAGTTATGAAAATATTAAAGCAGAGTTATTTATGTCCTATAAATTATTTAAATTTTTTCCTTCAAGTGGAAATCCAAGAATACCACCCACATGATGATATAATTTCATGTGATTCTTATTCACAATTGTAATTCCCAATAATTTCATTTTCCCAAATTTTTTTAAGAATTCTTGTACCAAACATGGGTAACTAAGATTCTCAATGTGAGTTTTCTAAGAATCTAAAATTTATCCCTCTACCAAATGGTCTCTAATAAAATATGTACAAGTAGTATTGTTTTTAAATTTTGAGCAGAGTTATATTTACAAATTTTTTGTTTACAAACTACACTATGTATTTCGAAGAATACAAATACTTAAATGTGTATTTATCAGAGTACGTAGAATATTTTATAAAAAAAAAATATAAATATAACATATCGCTTAAATTTTTATAAAAGCTTTAAGGAGAGAGAAAACATATGTTGGCTAGTCAAATTGGCAAGAGAATACAAAAAGCAAGTAACGTACCACGTCACTGCATGCCCCGTTTGACTTTGCTCTTTAACGTTCTTGCCATGAAAAGTTACGAGTTATGACTTTGAAACAATATAATATAAATAAGCGAAACCACTTATTTTATATTTTTTTGGTGGAAAGTTATTTTTTGTATTTAATATATCCCTTTTAATATATTAGTTATTTAATATTTATACAATAATTTAAAAAATTCATTAAATATCTTTGATTTTTAGAAGTTATTATTATATTCTTACTCTATTTTCAATTTACTTAATGAAGATATACAAAATTAAAAATAGAAATTAACTTTTTTTTTAAATTCTTAAAATAACAGATAAAATAAAATAAATTTATACTTTATAGTAATTGATATTTTGAAACGGAAAGAGCGCTAATTACTTTCCATCTCACGTTAGCCACTCTAGCTTAGCACACCTCACTGAAGAACTAAACTTGATTTTTAATACCCTAAAAATATTAAAAAGGCCCTATTTATCAAACATACCCTTGTTTAGAATTAGATACAATCTCCCCCCGGCCAAGAAAAAAGATTACAATGAAAAAGAGTTTGGATAAATGATTTATTTTGTTGAAGTTTGAAAGTTTTCAAATGTTATAAAATTGATATAAATATAAGAGAAAGAAATATAACTAGAGTAAATATGTTTTTTGATCTCAACAAATTTTACGATACCCGCTTTAGTCTCTAACAAATAATAAGGTTTTTTCGTGGTCCTTAAAAAATTCAAAATGGACTCATTTTAGTCTTTTTGAGGAACTAATGTGGGTCTTTTCTGAATTTGTGAAGGACCATAATTTTAACTAAATAGTTCTATTTTGAATTTCTTAAGGACCACAAATAATCTTTTTATTTGTTAAAGACTAAAACAGATATCGTGAAATTTGCTGAGGACCAAAAATATATTTACTCATATAATTATTGAGAGAAAGAGAATGTATTGAGTTTTTGCTATAATAGAACACTGGAGTAGGATACTACTATTTGTACAGTAAAAGTGTAAACGCGAATGAGCAATAAATCATGCCATTCGTGTATGAATAGTAGCATTTAATGTGCACGGGACCGGACTTTTTTAATATGTACTTGGTGCACAGTTCTTTGTGTGCACCTTTTTCAAGAAAGAAAAAAAACAAATCATTTAAATTTCTCTCTTTTAATCAAATTCTATCTTACTTTTTTTTTTTCATTTTTAGTCAAGGACTATGAAGTACGGGCCCATCATAAATGAGTTCACTAAGATTACTATTTTTTAGGTGATCCCTTAGTGTAAATATGAAAGTAAAATTAAAAAAAAAAATAATAGTAAAGATAAAAAAAGAAAGAAATTAAAAAATTAGTATTGTGAGAAAAAGTACCAAAAGATTCAATGTTGCTGAAAAAAATAAAATATTTCCAAATAGTACCCATGACAATACTGAAGAGTAACTTGCGTATAGACAGTAATCATAAATAGTATTGTTTGTACAAGTGGTTGCACTACTTATAATAGAGAAGATGTAGAGGTAGAGACATGTGTCCGTAAATTTATTTCAAACATCAAACAATTGTTTTTCTTTTATTTTGAGAATGTCCAAACAATTAAGCTTAAACAACATAAAGTCAAACAAAATACTAAGACATAAGAGAGTTGAAATGCAATATATAAGTAAATAAAGAATAATTGAGTTTAATACAGTGTCCACAAATTTTTTTAACAGTGATTGGTTGCAGTGATGATGGATTTCGACTATGTGACGTACAATGATAAAGATTTAAATCCTAAAATCATTATTTTGGGGGAAGGCCTGAAATTGCAAGTGCAATTGTTTCTATAAAAAATGTTGTGAAAAAGTGAAGTTTAATCTATATATAGTACATTCACCCATTGTGGTTACTATGAACTTACTTTACTATATGGTACATCAATTGGACTATTACAGGATGAATAAGCATGAGAAAAAAGTATACAAAAATGAAATTAAGAAATTAAATAATCTGAAATTTCCTTGCTAACTATAGATGAATGGTGTGAGGGCCGGGAACATGCTAGTGTCCTTGGCCAGGGCTTGGACTTGAGTCCTTAATTCCACCAAGAGTCATACTGTTGGTAAATTTGTGACCCTCCCCTCCCCTCCTTAATTCCACTATAGTCCGTTGGAATTTTTTAATATAAATTCAAGAGTAAATATCTTTTTTACTCCCCAGCAAATTTCACGATGGCCGTTTTAGTCCCTAGTAAATAGAAAGGCCATCGTGACCCCTGAGAAATTCAAAATGGACCCAATTAGTTGAAATCGTGATCCCTCACAAATTCAAAAAAAATCCATATTAGTTCCTAAAAGGACTAAAATAGGTTTATTTTGAATATTTTAAGGACCACGATGAGCTTTTTTATTTGCTAGGGACTAAAGCCGGCATCGTAAAATTTGCTGAGGACCAAAAATGATATTACTCTAAATTCAATTACTTAAGATAAAGCAATGAATATATATATATATATATATATATATATTAAAGAATCACTTCAACCGAAGGTGAGGGCTTTTTTAATACTTTATATTTTATTCTCTAACACATCCCCTCACGCAAGAGCCCTTTGGGCTTGAAGCGTGGATATGACACAAGTCCATTATTGATCTGTCTTGTGCTGCACAATCCCATTCTTTGGTCTGCCTTGTGTTTTTCTTAATTCCACCTGAAAGTGAGGGCGGTGAGGATCGAATTCGTGACCTCATGGTCACTGAAGCTCTGATACCGTGTTAAAGAATCACTTCAACCCAAAATCTTAAGGTGTTAGGTGAGGGCCTTTTTAATACTTTATATTTTATTCTCCAACATATTAAGAAAAGCACAAGGCAGACAAAAAAATAGGCTTGTGCAGCACAAGGAAGACCAAAAATGGGCTTGTGCCATATCCACGCTTCAAGCCCAAAGGGCTCTTGCGTGAGGTGTGTTAGAGAATAAAATATAAAGTATTAAAAAGGCCATCACCTATAACCTTAAGGTTTTGGGTTGAAGTAGTTCTTTAACATGATATCAGAGCTTCAGTGACCACAAAGTCACGAGTTCGATCCTCACCGCCCCCACTTTCAGGTGGAATTAAGAAAAGCATAAAGCAGACCAAAAAATGGGCTTGTGCAGCACAAGACAGACCAAAAAGGGGCTTGTGCCTTATCCACACTTCAAGCCCAAAGGGATCTTGCGTGAGGGGGTGTGTTAGAGAATAAAATATAAAGTATTAAAAAGACCATCACCTATAAAGTTTTGGGTTGGAGTGGTTCTTTAACAATATATGAGTTCGTTTTTTCTGCAGTTAAGCCTAATACGACGTCGTTTTGAGGCAAAAATCATGGTGTTTTTGTAATTTTAATTTATTCCAGGGTTATTATAATCTTTATAATTATAATTTTCTAATCTTTCAACCCCAAAATGATGTCGTTTTGGAAGTAAATGTAGATAACTTATCTCATTAACTGCAGAAATATATATATATATATATATATATATATATATATATATATATATATGGCTTATAGTTTCTCAAGTCACTTGAGTCCGGCCACTAAATCATAATCATACAAAGATTGATCTGGTATTTCGTAGAGGTAAACGGATACAAGAATAATGATAAAGGAAGAAAGAGAAAAAAAGAATCATAACTATTCAAAGGTGAATCAATTAATATAAAGAAATAAATAAACAAAACGACGTAGTTTTGGGTGTAAAAAAATAAATATATATCAAGTGACTTGAAATATTTTTCTCATATATAGGGTAAATGATTTCTCCCGTCAATGGAGATAAATTATCTCAGGTGAGCCCAAAACAATGTCATTTTGAGGTAAAAATCAAAGTGTTTTTGTTATTATAATATTGCAGGGTTATATTAGTATTTATTATTATAATTTTTAAATTTTATAATTATAAAACAATGTCGTTTTGAGCTCACTGAAAATAACTTTAATTGAAGAAATACATGCATAAAAAGTTCGTTAGTTGTTTTTTTTTAATCCAGTAGACCCTACATATTATAAGTTTATGTTGTAACATAAGAAACTTATAACCCATATATATTAATAAGAATAAAAAATAAGGAAAAATATTTCTGCAGTTACTGTAGATAAGTTATTTGCATATATTCAAATAATATTTCTGCAGTTACTGTAGATAAGTTATCTGCACATATTCTCAAAATGAGTTTTGGTATTGAAATCTTAAAAAATTATAAATATAAATACTATTATAATCTTAAAATAAATTAAAATTATAAAAACATCATGATTTTCGCCCAAAACATCATGATTTACTGCAGATAACTTATCTGCAGTAACTACAAACAAAACAAACTCTAAAAAATAACCATGTTTGTTTTAAGGGTATTAGTTTTCTTATGCAACAGGTAAGAAATCTTATCTTAGGCTGAGACAAAACAAAATGGGTCCTCAAGAAAAAAGTTGGGGCTCAATTTTCGATGTGAGAGGAGTAGGAGATAACACTTTTATGTAGCATAAGAAAACAATTTCCGTTGTTTTAAATACTATTATAACCATGTTTGATTTTTAAGATTTTGAATTCCGATAAAAGAAAAAAAAAAAAACACCAGATTCTGTCTGCGGATTAATTGAGTGGAATAAAAGAATGTGAATAAATGTGTTGAAAAAGGAGGGGAAGCGGGGGGCTGCGGTCGCATGTATCATCGCGACCAGTCAAACAGTCGTCTATAACCTATGTGTAGATTAATTAATAGAGACTAGAGAAGTAGCTAAGTTCTTTGAAGACAACAGCCAGTCACAACAGATAATTGTTCCTCGACTCGTGTTTCTAACAGACTAGATCTTTATACCCTGTAGGGTGTATACAGTTTAGTTTGGTTCTTAAATTAGTTTAATTTTTTTTAAATAGGTCTAGAAAAAATATGATGCGTTCAATTTAGTTAACAATTTGATTCAATTTATTTAATATTTTCATATTCCTAGAAAGTGTACACTGTTCCTTGCAATTTTTAATTTAAAGCGAGTTAGATTTGTAAAATGATTTTACTTTTGAACCGAACCGATTTTGAAAAATCATTCAATTTTTGAATCAGTTAAAAAAATAAAATAATAATTACTAAACCGGTTAAAAACAAATTTATAATTTTTTTATGCAATTTTGATCAATTCACGATTTGGTTCCATTCATATTTTTTTTTTCACATCCCTAATTTCTGGTACTTGCAACCCCAACACATACATACGCATCAATAGCTGGGATTATAATACTTATAGGGCCCGGTTTCATGCACAGCCCAATTCGTACGTAGCCTTGGGCTCACCTATATCAAAACATTCCGAGTAGCAGCACTATAGTATCTCATTCGAAATATGGTTGTTTCCTTTTTGGGGGGTCATTCGCCCTTTGGCTGAGCTTAAAAGCCAAAAGCCCCAAACAAAAATACTAATAATGAAAATTAATATTACCATATCTGTATTTTTTTAATTATTAATGAAAAATAATATTGAAAATATAATAATGAAAATCCACTACAAATGTAAAATTTTATAACAAAAGTGTAATTACAAAATAGGAGGTTAAGGGGTGTTTACAATGATAAGCTAAAAACTATTTATGATTTTATCAATTTGATTAAATAGCAATGATATTTTAGTAATAACAAAATTATATATATATATATATATATATATATATATATATATATATATATGAGAAAAGTGTTCAAACCCTTTATAAAATTAGGAAGAGAGAGAAAGTGAAGGACAGAGAATATAAAAATCATCAATTATGCACCAAAATGACGTCGTTTCATCTAAAATGCCACAAAGTTATATCCTTTAAAAGGACAAATATTTTTCATATATATATATATATATATATATATATATATATACATTTATTTATTTATATACACACACACACACACATGGGATTAATGTCTTTCATGTTGTAGGAAATAAATTTATCTCCTAAACATACATAAAAGTATGTGAGCTCCATATTTTCTTTTTCTCTATCTTCTCTTCACATGAGTCCTACATATTTTTATGTGTGTATAGGAGATAATTTTATCTCCTTTAATATGAGAAACATATTTTTATGTGTGTATAGGATATAATTTTATCTCCTTTAATATGAGAAACACCAAACTCTCATAGGATATAATTTTATCTCCTTTAATATGAGAAACATTAAACTCTCTCTCTCTCTCTCTGTGTGTGTGTGTGTGTTGCAGGAGGGGAAGAAGATTCCTACAGTGAATATCATGTTGCAGGAGGGGAAGAAGATTCCTACAGTGAATATCATGTTGCAGGAGGGGAAGAAGATTCCTACAGAGATAAGATTAAGTAGGGCTCATGCTTTTTTTAAAGAAAAAAAATAAAGCACATAAATCAATGGGTCTATGACATAGTGTGTGTGTGAATATCATGTTGCAGGAGGGGAAGAAGATTCCTACAGAGATAAGATTAAGTAGGGCTCATGCTTTTTTTAAAGAAAAAAAATAAAGCACATAAATCAATGGGTCTATGACATAAGGGAACAATTTTCTTGTTGCAAGACAATTATATTTCCATATATATATATATATATATATATATAGGGAAAATATTTTTGCAGCCACTTTAGATAAAGTTGTCTACAGTTACTCTTTTTTAACTAAGTACGACCGGTTGTACATTAAAAGTGCATTTTCTTTCTCCGCCACGTCAGCCAACAATGTCTCAGGAGAGAGAAAAAAGAGCAACTTTATTGTTATAACTAAGTACGACCGGTCGTACTTAGTTAAAAAGGGGTAGCTGTAGATAACCTTATCTGAAGTGGTTGTAGAAATACTTTTCCCTATATATATATATATATATATATATATATATATATATATATAGGATACGATCATTTGACATTAGTGTCAAATTTTGAAATTTGACACTAAATCCTAACCTTTGATTTTCACCAATCAAGGATTATCATTTATTGAGAATTAATATATATATATATATTAATAAGTTTGATTCTCAATAAATGATAACCGTTGATTGGTGAAATAGGATTGGGTGTCAAATTTCAAAATTTAACACATATGTCAAAGAATCCTGTCCCAATATATATATATATATATATATATATATATATATATATAGGGTTTTATAAGAGTTATGTTGTAGGAAAAGTGATTGTGTTATATTATAGAGATTCGTTTTGCGTGCCGAAGTTTTTTTTTTTTTTTTGCTGCGGGCCCCACAAAATGTTGTGTGTGTAGAAAATTTTTTGTGGTCATGTTAAATGATAGATGATAAACCCATATATATATATATATATGAAGTTACACACTACCCAACAAGCTAAGGGATCAAATTGACCTTAATTGTCAAGTTGTTTCAAAGTCGTAAGACTCCAACCTCAAGAATGGTGTAAGTAGGGTCTAGGAATCCTTCTTATACGGAATGTAACAGGAAAATGGAAATAGAGAATCAACAAAATTCTGGTTGGACAATTGGACTGCTATAGGTAATAATAACTTGATAAGCCAAGCTTAAGTTTTTTGCCCGTTGAAGACTTGCAGTTGTCAATGACAATGTGGGCGAAGGATGTAGGAATGCCTTTCTTTCGGGTGTGTATTCGATTCATTCATGTACCCCTTTGCTGGAAGCTTGCGAGGAGTCACTTTTTGTTCGTGCCTCTTTGCACTGGCGATCACTCCTCGTCCTAGTCAATCACCAGGATGTTACGGTGGTGGTGGTTAGTGTGATGGTTGCAGTGCTGACGGTGACCAGTGAAAATTGTGAGGGCTAGTAAATGGTAGTGGTGGTTAGTGCCTGGTGGTTGGGGTGGTAGTAGCAGGTGATGGTGGTGGTGGATGGTATCTTATGGTAATGGTCGATGGTAGGTTAATGGCTAGTGGTGGCCGGAGTGGGTGATAGAGGTGGTAGATGGCCAACGACGACAACGACGATGGCCGGTGGCAAGGGCTAACCCTCACGTGCCTAGTACGATTTGTAGGAGAATAGTATATGGCTATATGTAGGATAAGATAAATGTGACATTTGGTATCCTATGTGGTTCATTTATAGCCTAAGTCCCCCCTTAGAATAGTTTATCTTGCTACTGACAAAATAAAATTAGCCAACAAGATAAACTTATCATATCATGTTGGTTCACCAAACAATGGATAAGAGCAAGCTATGACATCCTATTATATCATGTTCTCTTTATCTTGACTACCAAACGGGCCCACAATGTAAAATTATTAATGTGACCTTCACTTAAAAACTTAAGTTTTTGAGTTCAAATGGTTCTTTACATAATATCAAAGCCTTCATACTTGTTTATAAGTTTGATCATCACCGCCTCTATTATATTATTAAATAATTCAAATATTGTGGAGTTTTTTTTCTCTCCATATTTTTCACCCTTTTAGCTCAACGAGCTCTTGTACGAGGGGACATATAAGAGAAATATAATATAAAATCATTAATGTGGCATTCAATTAATAACTTAAACTTTGCTTTTGGGTTAAAATGATTCTTTATTACGTAAGAGTTGTATGTATTTATTATTGCCAAATTTGTAGATATTAATCAATGTCCAAAGTCTTAATGGACACGACTAATACAATTTCTGGTTTATGCCTCTCCATCCTTTGAACAGGTCAAATCCTAGGGTTTAACTGGGTCGCGACTAAACCAACAACTCTTAGGTGTATTGTACTTACTTTTAAATGGTATAATTTAGTGAGTGATATGCATGATTATTTTTAAATCTAAAAATTATTTAATATTTTTGAACATATTTTTAGTACCAACTCGTTCATGTAATATTAGTTTTTTTATATTTAATAAAGGGCAAGGTGTGCTTATTTTTGTGTTTACTTCTTTTTGCAATAAAAAACAAATTTCTCAGCGGTATCAAAATGCTTTATTATTAGACATATTAACATTTTCTTAAAAGATATATACAAAATTACTGTTACACATAAAATGTAAAATTATTATTTTTTCTTTCTTGGTTAATTATTTTCAATTCCAATTTTGTTCAGCCTTTTATTTGAGTCACTAATAAATCTTGTATTTCTTATCCACATAATGATATATAAGAATCTGTCTTTCAAACGATCTATGGCTCTACTCTCATACTAGTTCATTTTTCAAATAATTACAATATATTGAGTTCGTCAATTATTATGTTTCACGATTTTCTTAAATTCCATAAAAATGTAAGAAAATATAAATTGATAAGCATAATAAATTACAAAAAATTAATTAAATTAAAAAAATAAAATTTAAAGATATGCATGTAATTTTGTAAAAATAATGGAAGAGATATAATAAAAATCATTCTGTCTTCATTCATCCATTTAAGCTTATGGAAAAGTTATTTGCATGAGATGGTATCAGAGTCTATGACAAATGGTTTAGTGATTTAGAATTTGATCTTTGTCGCCCCCAATCATCTAATAAAAAAGTTAAAATTAAAGCATAAGGTAATCAAAACAAAAAATAGGCATGTTCTTTATCTATGTTCGAGAGCCTACGCGAGGTGGCATGTTAAGCGATATAATAAAAATTATTCACATGGGTCTACGCAGTAAACATGTCATTCTATAAAAAAATGAAAAAAGAAATAAATTACTTTTAAATAAATGTATTCTAATTTATTCTTGATAATATATCAGCCATATATATCCATGTAAATAGCGCGAATAAACGCAAGGGCACATGATACAATTCTATGAATTGTATTAATCTGCAATAAACCAAGATTCGACTAATTGAGCTCATGTCCCCCTCCACCAGGGCTAGGACCTGAGTCATTCTTTACATAGCTTGTAAACTTTTTTCCCTGACTAGGACTTGGCTCGATCTGGTTTATAGCTCCAAGGTTGAACCCATCAAAGAAATTTACATAAGAAGCACCACCACTAGAATGATCAAATTTTTAGGTCGTGATGGGCCTAGCCTCTGATATGGATGCAAAGAACAAGAGGAGAAGTACAAGCATAATGCTTGAAAACTTGGTGAGTTTCATAGCCATATTGATGATTATGTAGAGTGTAAGTGTATATAATGGACTAATGTTTTAACAAATTAAATATGATGGCCTCATGGTCCTCAATCTAATATATGTACACATGAAAGTATATCGTTGAATCTTAAGTCAAAGGTTACATAGGTAATTGTGCTTATGGTTGAATTTCAACGTTCCACAACATGAGTGGAAAATTTGGTTGAATTCTATCTGTTAATTAATTAACTTTAAGTAATTCTCTAGAAGATTTGCCTCCACATATAAGGATTCGGTCTTAAGAATTTTTCTTTACCCTTCAATTTTTCATATAATTAAATATTTTGGTCAATACATATTTCATAAAAGCTTTTATGGAAATAATTTAATGAGTTTACATTAGCATAAGAGGCATATCAAAAAATAAAAAAATTTATGATCATGTAACTTATTTGGTCAATACATATTTCATAAAAGCTTTTATGGAAATAATTTAATGAGTTTACATTAGCATAAGAGACATATCAAAAAATAAAAATATTTATGATCATGTAACTTATTTGGTCAATACATATTTCATAAAAGCTTTTATGGACATAATTTAATGAGTTTACATTAGCATAAGAGGCATATCAAAAAATAAAAAAATTTATTAAGTTACATTACAAGCACGCGCACACACATATATATGTTCTGGATCGACCATATTGGTCTACCTCCACGGACCGGCCATGAAGACCTGTTTAAGGTCACTTTCCGGTATCCACAAAATGAGATTTTTAGACCCTCGTACTAGATTCTCTCAGTCCCCTACCCCAGCTCACGTCAACCACATACAAGAGGTGCGCTTGCCTCATTCATATAGTGGGGCCCACGCTAGAAGATTTGTTTCCCTATATAGAGATTCGATCTTAAAATTTTTCTTTATCCTTCTCATTTTCCATATGATCAAATGTGTTGGTCCACGCATATTTCATAAGAGCTGTTATGAAAATAATTGAATGAGTTACGTTAACACAAGAGGAATATAAAACAAAATCTATGATCATTTAATAAAGTTACAATATATATAAGTTTGTGTGTATGTGTGTGTGTGTTTTGGACCGGGCACATTAGCCCTGCCCCACGGGTCGACCACTAAGGCCCCTTTATTTACCTTCCTTGCACCACAAAGTGAGATTTTTAAACCCTTATAGTAGAGGATCTCACTCCCCTACACCATATCACCTCTACTACATACAGGAAGTGAGTTTTTCTTAGCACACATGGGGCCTATTATGCAAAACAACTGTGGCTCCATCTTATAATTAGAGAATATTCCCCCTTATAAATACCCAATCTTCAGCCATTGGGGAGGCATCTTGAATCCATTGTTTTATGAGTTATTACTCTGCCAAAATACAATGTCATCGTGCCTTTAATTATGGGTGTTCAAAATAATAAAAAAATCGAACTCAATTGTGAATTGAAATACACGCACTTAAAAAATTATTTTTTAACAATTAATGAACTCAACTAGTTTTTTAAAATAGTTTACAAACTGATTTGTTTTTTAAAAATCTAGTTCATGAACCGAACTGATTTTTTAAAATCAATTATTGAAATAAACCAATTTTTTATGTTATTCTAATCTTTTTTTATTATACACAATGCTTCAATTATCATATTCAGACATTGTGCAATGTAACACCCCGTAGTACTCCGGTTGTTAACATACATGATATTTAGCGTATACAGCGGAAGACTTTATTTTAAAAATATAATAAAATGTCTAATAAAAATATGAGTAAACTTTTTTCAAAATATTTTCTAAAACATTTTCAAGGCGTTCATATGATATATTGTATTAGCGTAACCTAACATCTAAGTCTATTGATTAAAACCATTGGCCATCACTAGTGACCGTTGACCATCCGGATATGACCTTAAGTGTCATTCCTGACAGAGTCTCACGGACAGCATAACAACTGTATTTTTGATAACTGGGAACATGAGTCTCACACATACACAACCTGATAGATACAATAATTAAACAGATAGCTTGCAAGTCCCACACAGACTGCAATCCCCTCAATGGGTCAATACAAACAATATGGCTCAATGCCCAATTAACTGAATACATACATCAAGTCTATATAAATTTCCAAACGTCTAAGCATCAGTAAATAATCCATGGCTCCAATCATACAATCATGAGCCTAAATAAATACATCATATAATCTCAAGATAAGATAATTAAGCATGTTAATAAATATACATTCCATCATAGAGTCTAAACATAATAAAGATAAATCAGCAGCGTTATTCACTACTCTAAGGCGGGGGCCTTACCCCTAGAAGCATCAC
Source organism: Gastrolobium bilobum (assembly GCF_033153095.1). Classification (NCBI taxonomy): domain Eukaryota; kingdom Viridiplantae; phylum Streptophyta; class Magnoliopsida; order Fabales; family Fabaceae; genus Gastrolobium; species Gastrolobium bilobum. The sequence goes on from NW_026899052.1 coordinate 515,177, forward strand.
CACTACTCTGGGTACCTGAAATGATATCCCAAACGGGGTGAGATAATACATCTCAGTAAGCTCAAGGTTCATAGAGGATCCTCTAATCCCTTGATCCCACTTCCTGCATGACAAGTCAGATATATAGCATATAATACAGGCATACAACATAAACATATCATCCTTGTGTAACCCCAGGGTCAAAGTCATAGACGGTTACACATGTGTGACTATAGGGTCAAGCCATAAACAGTCAATACAATCTCTGTATGAAATAGCTCCCAGAGTCAAGTCATAGGCAACCTACATACCATAATCACTGGCCAGGATTCTCATAACATATATCATCAGTGCATCATCATAACATCAAGAATCATATAACATCTATATGAATGTGAATAAATGCACATATATATTATACCACATACTTTCATACAAGAAAATCATAATTTTCACCATCATGGTGGGGCCACAAGAGAGAGGAGCAACCAGAACTAGGAGCTTACCTCACTGAGCTTATCATAAGCCCAACTCCAACAGTAAAAATACGTATGCTCCAATAAACCCTCAAGTGCCAAGTCCTTTAGGCAAACCTAGAGCAGGAATCATTTACATCATTAATACTCAATCACTTAATGATTCCACATTTCATTCTTACATGAAAATAATATGCCCATTACAAGTCTAGACCATTTATTACTTAATTACATGTTTTTAGTACATAAGGAATTGTTCACTAAGTCCACAATAACTCATTAGACACTTAGTCCATTAATAGTATCTCTTAAATTAAGGAATTTTCCACTTAAATTACAACTAATCAAGACATTTATCATCAATATATGTCATTCATAAACTTGAATATTATTTATTATAAGTTACTAAGGGTTCTCATAAGCCCACTTAGCCTAAATATCACTTTTACGATTTTCCCATAACTGTACATGCTTCTGTTTTTTAGTCACTGTGCGCAACCCACTTGTTATAATACTCTCATCTTTTAGTATGTTAATCTAAACTCAATTAAATTTCCAAAAAGGTATTACATGTCATATTTGGAGTTTTCTAGCTCCGGTTATCAACGTTTGAAGTTGGACAAGCAAAGCTGCCTGCCAACTCCGAACAGAGCCCTAAACATCCCTCACCATTTCTACGATTCTGGAAAATTTACTAAACCAATTGCTCTGAAATTTTTATATAGACAACTATACACCTTCAGCTTTAATTTTACATATTATGAGACTAATTTGAGTAAGAACTGAGGGAGAAAAAATTCATGGAAGATGAAACCACGTACAGCCCCTACACATGGCCTCCCTGGGCAGTCTCCACTCAATCGGACCTACATAATGCTACACATATTCAAATGGTACCAAATTTTGACACCACATAGCTGACATATCAAGCTTAAAAATGATGTATGGCACATCCCTATTGAGCCTCTTTGAAGGGAGATATGCTCTCCTAAATTTAGCCTAAAAATTGGTCATTTAACCAAAATGTGTTTAATTAGCACATCCTAATTAGGTTTAGTTGGAAACCCTCAGTGAACATAAATTTAGGTTTTTTCATTTATTTATATTCCTTATGTAATTCCACATTCTCACTTATGCATTAGTTCATTTACTTCACTAATTACATGATTAATGGTCCTAAACAAATTTTAGGGTTTTAAAAGTTAATTAATCAATTATGCTTAATCCACCTCATTTAATCCCTTCATTAGTGTCCTAATTAAGTCTTAGAACCATTTTAAAATTTCAAACCCTAGGATGCACACACATGGCTGAATTGTAAGGTGGTTAGATTAGGGTTTTTACTTGTCATTTGACACATTTTCTTTGTTTAATCAAGTCCTTTAAGTCTCTATTCCCCAAAGGTATCATCTTTATAACTTTTAACCATTAAACACTAATATTAATAAAGAGGGCAGAATCAAAGCATGGGATTTTTAGGATTTTTAGTTCATCCACATCAAGAACAACTCACACATTAACCAAAGGTGACACTTTCTCTTACAAGTCATCATCTTTCTTGGTTTTAAGACATCCACCAACACATTTAAACACCAAGATACCACTTTTAAGAATTTAAACATCATCCTCATCATTATATCATTATGGCCGAAATGGAGAATGGGAAAAAGAGGGGTTTGAAGTCATTTTTTCCATGGATTCAAGCCTTACTTCTCCAAGATGGCTCCTTTAACTCAAGTTCAAACTTTTACCCATCAAGAATGCTTCTTCTTCACCAAGAACACACCTTCATAAAATATTCAAGGATTTAGAACCAAGAACATAAATTTAAAGGAGTAAAAGTAGGGTTTTTCAAGAAGAAAATGCAAGGAACTTACACTAGAAACTCAAAGAACGACCAAGGGAAGTGTGTTCTTCAACAAAGAGCTTCAACCACCATTTTTTGCCATAAGAGGAAAGAATATGAAGCTTCTGTTTGGAGGAAATGCAGCCACGAAAATGAAGGTCCAAGGGTCAAGAACACAAGCTTTCACAAGTTCAAGGGCTAAGAAACAAGATTGGTGAAGAGTGTTTTGGATTTTGATGAAGTTTAGGTGGTGGAATCTCAGAGAAAAGGTGGAGAAAATTTGAAAACTCAAACTTAGAGAGAGAGGGGGCTGCTTGGGTGCTGATCAGAAATGAGGGGAAGGGTCCCTTATGTTTTTAGGGTTTATGTCATGTCATTAAGTGGCTTTCTGTTATTTAGTGACACACGATGTAATTTTTCTTTGAACTGTTATCAAATTTTTACCCGGAAACATCCAAGACTCTAAATTTAAGTAATTAACATTAATTTTGTCTAATTACCATATTCATAACTTAAAAATTTGATTAGTAGATCACAGATCCACTTACCGCAATTTAATTGCACTGTATGCTTTACCAATGTTCCTAACTGTACCCGGATTTCATAATTTTATTAACTTTAAATTTTTGGTCTAATTATAACTTGTTAGGCATATATTGGGCTTTCATTCCATTATTTCATCTTTTTCCCATTCCAGGATTCTACCGGTTGCTGCTACAATCGTACAAAATATCCGGTAAAAGTGACTTTTCAGAAATACCCCAATATGGGTATCAGTCTTCACCATTTCATATACTAATCTCATTCATGATGTTTATATCATTAGATTAGGTCTCTAACTCAGATTTTCTAGATTGGAGCTATTCTACAGACTGTTATTGTGTCAGCAGTCAAAAACAACAACTGAAAACTCAATTGTTCAGAATACCCCTAATATGGATATTAAACTTCATCAAATCTTATGCTTATATCATTTATGATATTCATATCATTAGGATAGCTCTCTAACTTAAATTCACTGTACTGAAGCTATTCTACAATCTATTACTCTGTCAGCAGTCAAAAATAGCAGATAAAAATTCACCTGACTGGAATACCCTCAATATGGGTATCCAAATTCTTAGAATTTTATTCTCATTCTATTTATGACCATTAGGTCCTCATCATAACCTTCTAATTTAAAAATCATGTAATTAGGGTTATTATATGCAAAACCTTTATACAAGTTGTAACATTGATAAGCCTAGGATATTTTATCATGTTATGTATCTGATCCAATTTATTATACTAGAATGCTCCAGTTATTGTTCACACACGATTGTTGTACCAAAAACAAAAGTAAAATACAAATGGCCATCATTCAGAAGATATTCCTGTGAGAGTTTCATGTATTATCTAAAGATTTATTGCTTGGAAAATAACTTAAAAAGGTTGGGAATGTGACAACTTCAAATTTTCTTTATATAATAGGTAAAGAACATGAATCAACATATGCTTGAATTGTTAAGTCACAGGTGGATTGGTGGGATATCCAAAACGAATTCAAATTAGTTTAAAACAAAACTAGTTTAGTATTAGTTCTAAATAAAACCAGATCAAAATTATTTAAAAACTAGTTCTAAACTAGTTAAAAACAAGTTTTGACTTAGTCCAAAACCAATCCTGAATTGGTTCGAAAATATAATCTGGTTTTATTTTTCGAATTGAACTATTTTTTTCAGTTAAATTTGATCCGGCAAAGAAAACAAAATTGAACTAAATTATGCACACTCTTACCCTTAACAACATCCTCACTCTCATCCTTTTCTTGAGATACTCATGGCGACTCACACAAAGCTTTTGTCCATACCATTACCTCTTAGAGCACTGATATATTGAGATACTTCACCCTATCAAGGCAAGTAAATCTAATCCAACATTCAATATATATATATATATATATATATATATATATATATATATATATATATATATATATATTAGCTCTTAATCTTACATAAATATTAAAAATTAATTTAAAGAAAATTTAATATTAACTATTTATGAATAGCTACTTCTAGATCCCCATTTTAGTTATAATAGGCTCTCACATAATATGTTTATCCATTTCTCTTTCTCTCTCACCCCCACTTGCTCTCCATGATTAAAGGATATAGTCCTCCTAGTGATTTGTAATACATCAAAACCTAGGAAAACACAACATTGTTTCACTTCTCTCACTACAAGAAATCCGAGATATAGAGGCGGTGTCTTAGTGACTGTTTTAGAAATCGACCGTAAATCTAGCAAATAAGTACGCCCCTAATTTTTTTTTATTCTCTCTTGATGCTAAGCATCCCACTGACATATCTCATTTTTTCCCCCTTTTTTCTTGAAGCTAAGTCTAAAAAAAAAACCCTTGAGTTTCTCATTGTTCATTTCTCTCTACTGTTGCCATACCAAAAGCCACCATTAACACCAATCCCATCGATAAGAGGTTCCTATGTATCTTCTCAAGCTCGTGTCATCTTGCAGAAAGGAGATAATTTTATCTCGTGTACACATATAGAAGTGGGTGACCTTCATTTTTCTCTTTCTCTCTCTTTTCCTCATAGGGTTTCACTCACTTGTATGTGTGCGCAAGAGATATAGTTATCTCATATTGCAGGAAAACATTAATCATGTATATGTATTATCGTGAATGGTTCAAATCAATAAGTCGATAATGTTGAATATTGATTTTGATGAGGGCTTATATCAAAATAAATTTGTAATAATTTAATAGGTGTAATTTAGTCATCAATGATTATAGAAAATCACCACTTAATTTGATTTTAACTTTAACAAAAGTTAAGCGCAAAATTTCTTGAGTTGATATCATAAGAAGGATGGACAAGAATATGAAATGATAAGTTGATATCATATCCGTGTTTGATATGCAATAGATAAGCAGTCTGAAAAGATAATGTTATCCTCTCTGATGTTTGAGGTTAACCATATGGTGTCGTAATATGATATAAACATACAAAATACCTTTTTTAACATAATTTTATATTATTATTTAAATTGATTTTTAAACTATTATTTTTACGTATTTACACATTAATTTTTATTTAAAAATATAAAAATATTGTTGACCAAATTTTTTTTTAAAAAAAATTAAAAGTCACGATTTTAAATAAAATATATTAAAATAAATAAAGAACTTACACAAAAATTTAAAATAAAAGATTATTTATCTTCACCGAATAAATTAAAAAAAATTAGATTTTAAATTGATTGTCAATATTGATGGTCAATGGCTAGTGACGGTGGTTGTGGCGGTGGCAGGTTGAAGTTATGGTGGTGGCGATGACCCGGAATGGTGGTGGTAGCCAATGACGACAATGGTAATGATGGTGGCTGACTGGTGGTGGTGGTTGGTGTGATGGTGGTAAGTGGGGGTAATGGTAGCATCGATGGTGATCGATGAAAATTATGAGGGTTGATCGATTGTAGTGGTGGTTAGGGGTAGTAGTAGTTGATGGTGGTGGTGGTGGCTAGTAGCTCATGGTAGTGGCGATTATGGTGGTTGGTTGATGGTTGATGATGGCCGTAGTAGGTGGCCAATGGCCAATGACGTCGATGGTGGTGGCTACTTGGTGGGAAGGGCTAACCCTCACATTTCCAACACCGTTTGTAGGAGAAGATCATATGGCTACGTTTGGGATGAGATGATGTGACATATGCTATCTTATCTTCTCCATTCCGGTGGGAAGGGCTAACACTCACATGTCTAACACATCCAATCGCATTGCTTGCTCCAAAACGACACTTGATCTGATGCAAAATAACATCATATTGTGTCAGTTCGCCTAAACAATGGCATAAGTGGGGGTATAAATGGGTCAGTTGATCTAACAAGAGCGTATGACTCGGCCTATTACATATAGAACAAGCTTAAGCCTAAAAAAACCTATTTAGAAAGTATGTCATAAGCTTTCTTTTACATGTTGGGCCTATTAGCCTCATGACGGCCTATATTATATTATTTTTCTTAAATAAATAAAATAAATTATTATTTTAATGACTTTGAATAATTAAGTAATATAATTTTAATTTATTTTTTAAATTATTGAATGCCTAAGAGGATTAACAGGCTTAAACCAAAATTTTTATTTTTTAAATATAGATCAGACTAGACTCATAATTTGAGTCTATACAAAACTAACAGGTCAGATCAAATTCAAAATATTTTACACAGATTTAATCTCTTTAAAGCAAAGCCTAATTTATACTTAAAAAAAAAAAAACAAAGCCTAATTTAATCCATACTATTTACATCCCTAGATAAAAGCAATGCCGCGTACGAAAAACCAAGTTGGTCCATTGAAATGACATGTGAGCTGATGCAAAATATAATTACGCATACGTTTCTGTGCAACTGACGCAATATAACTAATGTCATATACCTATTTTTTGTAGTGTAATAAAAATTTGAATTACAGCACAAAAACAAATAAAAAATAGGAATGTCTTTTATCTACTTCAAAACCTGTGAGAGGTGGTATATTAAGTGATATATTAAAAATTAGGGTTATATTTTTATTATATTACATAAGAAAAATATTATATTTTATCTAAATAATAAATAGGAGAGAAAAAAAAATTAGAGGTGAGAGAAAAAAATTCTTATAAAACCCATTTAAAACATGAGTATAGAAAATAATATTTTTTATACAACATACAAAAATATTATCCTAAAAATTATTCACATGCCTTTACACAATCGCTTAAGTTTTTGGGAAAGTTTGTTGTATGTCAAGAATTAAAAATGAAACATGTCATTCTATTAAAAAATAAAAAATAAAAATTAACCCACTTTTAAATAAATGTATTCTTATTTATTCTTTGTAATATATCAGCCATACATATCCATGTAAGTAACATGAATAAACGCAAGGCCATGATACCGTTCTATGAACTATATTATTGAATCTACAATAGACCGGTATTAAACTAATTGAGCTAGTGTCCTCTACCACCGCCGCTGGGACCTGCGTCATTAATTACATAGTTTGCACACTTGTTTCCCTGACCAGGACTTGGCTCGAATTGGTTCATTGCTCCAAGGTTGAACCCATCAAAGCAATTTACATAAGAAGCACCACCACTAGAATGATCGAATTTTGAGATCATGAAGGGCCTGGCATTTGATATGGATGCAAAGAACAAGATGAGAAACACAAGCAGGAAGCTTGAAAACTTGGTGAGTTTCATCATAGCCATATCAATGATGACAAAGAGTATGACTGTGTGTGTATAATGGACTAATGTTTGGAGAGTTTAAATAGGATGGTCTCCAGGTCATGGATCTAATATATGAACGTTACATAGGAAACTATATTATATGGTTAAAATTTAAGTTGAAGGTTACATTGGAAGTTGTACTATATGGTTGAATTTCAACGTTGTACAAAATGAGTGTAAAATTTGAGTGATTGGGGAAAGAAGTAGCTAAGGAGGTTAGTAGAGTGATTATTGTAATAAATTAAAGAAGAGGTAAGATATTGTAAAAGATATTTTACTATCATTTTTTTTATTACCATTCTAATCATTATTCAATTAAAAGTTTTTTTTTTATTATTCAATTTTTTCTAATCCAATATTGATTAGAGTGACAGTGGAGTTGAAGTAAAAAATAATAATATTAAGAAAATCTTACCTCATTTAAGAAATAAATGGACCACGTGGCCGCTATTATGTTTCACTTGTCCAAGTAAAGCCTGACCACGCCATCTTTAAATTCAATAATTTTTATAACTTTATGACTTTAATTATTCAATTTGGCACAAAATTTTATGATTAGAATATTGTACATACTCTCTTTTAATTATTCAAATTTCGGCGAAAGTTTTCGACAGAAATATTTTCGTCATCAAAAAATTTTGACAAAATTCTTTCCAGATTTCAAATTTCGGCGAAAGTTTTTGAAGAAAAAATTTCGTTAAATTTTTTGACAAAAAAAAATTTTCGTCGAAATTTTTAGCGAAACACATTTCCATCGAAAATTTTCAACTAAATATTTTCGTCAAGTTTTTTGATAAAAAATTTCCATCAAAATTTTCAACGAAACACATTTCTATAAAAAAAATCCGTAAATTTTTTTGACAAAAAAAACATTTTGACGAAAAAAATATTCTGTCAAAATTCTTTAGAGAATCTAAATTTCGTCGAAAGTTTCAAATGAAACATTTCCCTCGAAATAATTTTCGTCAAAATTTTCGTTAGAACACATTCCCATCGAAATTTTGAACGAAAAACATTCCGTTAAATTTTTTGACAAAATTCTTTTTTCGTTTAAAACATTTGATGGAAGAAATCATTTTCGTCAAAACTGTTGACGGAAACTAAATTTCAATAGAAATTTTTTTTTTTTGTACAAATTTCGACGAAAAAATAATTTTGTGACGAAATTTTCGTCTTTTGCAACATAAAAATTTCGACAAAATTTTGTGAGAAAACCAAGTCAAAAACGGGTCAGGTCAGATTTGACCCAGTTCAGAAACCAAGTCAGACCCACTTCAGAAACCAAGTCAGGTCAGATCCAAACTGGTTCTGAACTAGTTCAACAAAATCCAATCCAAGTCAGACCTGACTTGGATCAAATTAAAGCGGGGCGGGTCAAAATACCTGACCTATAAAAACCAAGTTGGGTCGAGTCGGACAAAAACCTGACCCGACCTGACCCATGCACAGCCCTACCCATATATTATGTTGTCGTATTAGGATTGGTATCCATGATGTATATCTTTCCTTAATTATGTCTGATTTATGCTTGGATTGTCTTTTGTTGGACTTAATAATAGTGGATTAGGAGAATCAAACCCTTGGTGAGCAGAGAGTGGAGAGTTGTTTTCTCTCATACGTATAGAGAAGGCAATGCAGTAGCCGATTGGTTAGCATCCTCCTTCAATGACCAGATATGAGAGGTGGAGATATTGGACAGACAGTCCATAGAGTGTAACCAATTTTTGTTGAGGGACCAGATGGGGGTTGCTTCCCCGAGAATGGTCTGAGTTAGGCCCCTTTTGTTGCTTGTTTTCTGTTGTAACCTTTCCTTTTATCCAAAAATAATAATAATAGTGGATCTTAGATATAGGTCCATAACATACCAATTTAGAGTATTGAATATAAAATAAATCTTGACTCTTTAGTGATCGGTCTAAAGTGCAAGGAGGAGATTTTCATCGTATATATGGTAGAGGAAGGGTGATGATGTGTCACCAATAAATTGCTTGAGGTAAGGGGAGTATGCGAGAATGCAATAGAAAAATGGCCGAACTGTCTCTCTATTTTTATTATTTATTTATTAGAAAAATATTTCTGCAGTTAATGCAGATAAGTTATTTACATTTATTTTCAAAATGACGTCATTTTGAGATCGAAAGATTAAAAAATTATAATTATAAAGATTATAATAACCCTAAAATAAATTAAAATTGCAAAACACCATGATTTTTGTCCCAAAACGACGTCGTATTAGTCTTACTGCAGATAACTTATCTGCAGTAACTGCAGAAAAAATGAACCCTTTATTTATTAGAAAAATATTTTCTTCAACATAGGAGATAATTATCTCATGTCATAGAGACATAAAAAGACGTGCCCAGAGTTGGCAAAACGGGCTAACCCGGCTCAACCCGACCCAACCCGCGTTCATCCCGAAAAAAATGAGTCGAGTTAGGGTTGGCTCGAAATATAAACGAGCCAGAAAACTCAACCCAACCCGACCTGAGTCGAGTTAATGTTGGCTCGCGGGTTGGCTCGAAAAATGGAAAAAAAATAAAATTCCATTGATGCTATAACTTCTAATTTTTTTTCCTAAATTATTAATTCATTAAATACAAAGACATTATACAGATAAGCCATAGAAAATTCCTTTTGCATTTGGACTTGGACTTATTGGCAGTTGGCACTATATTCATAATGTCACACATACTATAGAAAAGGTCCTTAATGCACGATTTTAGACTTATTGGCAGCTGTAGGGTATTTTCGTTTGGGTCTTTGGAATTGAGATTTTAGGTTTTAGCTTTCCACTTTACCTTCATTAATTTTTATACTTTTATATAAAAAAAACCATAACCCGCGAGCCAACCCGTTTGACCCGTGGGTTAACTCGAGTTACTAACTCATTTTTCCTAACCCAACCCGGCTTATTTTAGTCGTTGGCTCATTTTTGCCAAGCCTAGACGTGCCTGCAATTTCTTTTCTTTAACTTGTGAGTTCCATATTTCTTGTCAGTGTAGGAAAAAAACTTCTCTCATGTTAAATGAGAGAAGTATTACCCTTATTTATTTAGTAGTATTTTTTATTTTTATCTTTATTTTTATTACTTTATTTTTTCTTTTCTTTTCAAAATAGGTTTAAATCAAACTGATTTTGAACCGAACCGATGTGGGGTTAAAAAATAGTTTGGTTCTTTTTTTTTGGTACAATAGAGGGGAAAAGCCCCAAGAAGACAAAAAAAAAAAGACAAAACAGAACAGAAAAGACTAATCTGGGGCAGCAAGCCAGATCTGGCTGGAAGACCCTATAATATTAGAGGAGATCAACTTCTGAAGATCCTGGTCAGGAGAGACTATAACCGATGCACCCAAGAACAAGATAAAGCTCTCTTTGCAATCCAATCCGCACAGCTGTTACTGCTTCTCAAGACATGAGTAAATTTGACAGTCCAAGATCTATCAACAAGGGCTCAAATCCTAACCACTAAATGCAGTTCTCGAGCATCATTACCAATTAAGGTAAGAAGTCTAATAGCTTGAGATGAGTCGCTCTCAACTATTAGATTTTTAAAACCAGAATTCCAAATGAACACTAGACCATTATAGATAAAAAAATCAATTTGACCTAAATGGTTTAAACCAATTCGATCCAATTCTTAAAAAAAAAAAAATCCAGTTCAATGCAACCTCTAATGGTTAAATACTCTATCCATTAATTACTAAGTGATATCTTCTTGTTTTTAATCTTCCATAGTTTTTTTTTCTAAAAGCGTTACACTTTGATTTTTCGTGCAATTATTTTTTTATTTTAATGCATTAAATATTGTTCATAATTACTAGTGCATAGTATTCAAATACTTTTATTCCTAATAAATATCATATTGTGTGATTGTAGTCAAACAAATGTTACAATGGACGGTGGATTGAATAACTGATATTTTACTAAAAAAATTTATTTTATTGCTTTAACGGGGAACGTTCATTTATTAGCTATTTATGATTTGTAACTGTGTAAAGGAGAATAGTATGTTCCGACAATACTCATAAATAGGTGAAGGAAAAAAATGTCCATAAAACAAAAATATCGATGACCAATATTGATTGAATGGAGTCAGACATTAATTTATCATATTTATTAGAAACAAAAATAATTTATTTGATGATAGTATAATTACATGAAAAAAAACGGTGGAAAATAATGAAAGGTCAACCATTACTAGAAAAAGGCTATTTGACCATTTTGCCCCACATTAATTAATTATTAACCATTTTGTCCCTGATTCGAAACTATCTATCAATATGTCCCTCTTTAATCGACTACTTTGTATTTTTAATCGATTAAATGATTGTTGGGAGATTTAATCGACTAAATCTCCCTACTTAATCGATTAAAATCATACTGACTTATTTTCCTTTGTTGTCAAATATGGAGATTTAGTCGACTAAATAGGGAGATTTAGTCGACTAAATCTCCCAACAGCCATTTTTTGTCTATTTTGATCATTTAGTCGATTAAAAATGTAAGGTAGTCGATTAAAGAGGGGCAGATTGATAGATAGTTTCGAATAAGGGGAAAAATGATTGTTAATTAATTAATAAGGGGAAAAAGGGTGAAAAAACCACTAGAAAAGTCTCAATTTTCGACATAAAATATTCCGTCAAAATTAAAGACGTGTTGTAAAATATGGATGACTTAAATCATGTTACCATTATGAATGATGTTACCGTTGGCGAGGCTTGTTGAATGAGAATTAGAATTCTACCCTATTTGTCTACTTTTCTCTTTATATCCATCTCTTTCTATCATTCCTCTTTTATTTCGTAACACGTTATCAGGACGATAGCTTCTATCTTCTTCATTGTTCCCCTTTCCTACCTCCAATACCACCGTCCGATCCAGATCATTAATATCCATTCTACCCTATTTGTCTACTTTTCTCTTTATATCCATCTCTTTCTATCATTCCTCTTTTATTTCGTAACACGTTATCAGCACGATAGCTTCTATCTTCTTCATTGTTCCCCTTTCCTACCTCCAATACCACCGTCCGATCCAGATCATTAATATCCATTTTGTAGATATTGAATTTCCATTGAAACTTTTTTTTTATGGGAAAATATATTGTAACAACCAAGTTGTGTTACTATCATGTTACTACCAATCAATCTTACTGTGTAACACAACTTGGTAGTAATATAGTAGTAACACAACTTGATTGTTACAATATCCTTCCTCGTCTTTTATATGCTGTTTTTATCTTTGGGGTTTTTCTAAATTCTTTGTTGCGGTGATTGAGGACATGTTATGATTTTCAGCGTCATTGCACCATCGTTTTTTCCATTTATTTTCTTTCGTTTAAGAAACTCGGCAACATTTGATTGCTCTTGTCCATTGTTCATATTTGTTTTCAATTTTTATTACAACATAAGTTGGCGAGGTGTGGTATATTATTTAACTTAATTTCTAAAATTATTTTAGTAGTTGTCAAGTGATAAGAGACTTTTTGTCTTTTTGTTGTTATTGAAATTTTTTTTTAAGCAAATCCAAATGAAAGGTGTTACTGTTCGGGTACCACTGTGTTTGTCTCACTCTCATTCTTGTTTGTTATCAACCTTCACATGACACGAACATGAGATGGTTACCGAGAAACTTCACCACCCTAATAATCTTGTCGACGAGTTGGTCGGAGTTTCAGGTCTCCGGCGATGGCTTATACGACGTCATTTTCTGGTCTCAGTCTTCCCCACTTTGTTCCAATTTGCTGACACAAAAACGATGCTCGATTCCTGGCTCTCAGCTCCCCTTTATGATGGATTGTAAAAAGGTATAAAGGTATATGTTTTTCATTCTCAGATCTGCAATTCTTTTTATGAAATAAATGTTTGTTATTTTAAATGACATAAAGTTATCTAATTTTAAGATAAAGATAGACACAGAATAAATTTTTTTATTTAAATTTTAAATTAAAAAAATTCACCCACTCTCTCCCATTTGTCTATCTCTCTCCTAAAATGATATAACTTATGTCATTTAAAATGACAAACACCACGCCTTTTTTTTTATTCATTTCTCAATGTAGAGAATAGAACAATGTGGATCTGCAATTTATCCATTTATATTCATTGTAGCATCGGGTAATTTTATTCTAACCTTGTTTTATGTCATAAAGTTAAAGCACCTGACAAACATAACAATTGATTACCAACAAGAAATACGATAATAAAATGACAAATAGAAATAGAATAGAAATAGGTCATAGGAAGCATCCTACATAATATGATTAGCGATGAGACAATTAGATACAGATTCTTAAAAGACCATCAGTACCTCTACCATCCAATTGTGCGTGAAAGTGTTAACGATGATCGGTTTGGTAAGCGGTTTGATTCCAAAATATTAAAATTCCAAGTGTTAACATAACGCACACGTTATGGAATCAACTATCTTTTTCTACAAGCTCTTTTTAGTTTTTGTGCATATATTATTTTTTTAAAAGCACATATGCTGACCTTTCTATTTAGTTATTAGAGATTTTTCTTTTTGAGTTACTATTCTTTGTCTTTGTTGCTTTATGGCATGTTTTTGTTTGTGTTATTGATGAATAATGAATTAGTTCGCATAAGAGTACAAGGACACTGCATTCAAATATTCAATAATGAATATTATATTATACATGCTGTTTTCACTTAGATAATCCTTGTTTTTGTTTCATCAAATTTTGCACACACAAAAAAAGATTTTAGTTGCCCATATTACGTGTTTTGCAATTGAAAGGAATGCATATGAGGAAATTCATTTACCCTCGTTGTTGGATTACATATATTTTTAAGTGAGATTTTATTATGTGAAATTTTATTAGAGAAAGAATGGGTCAGTGACTCACTACTCTTAATCATGTGGATTATCAATTTTATATACCCCTCCAGTAGTGAGTGCCTTATGCTCCTGAAGTAGCAATGAGTGTTTGAAAAAAAATTCTTATATTGGATATTTGATGACATATACCATCCTACCCTGAGGTAGCAGTGTGTTTGAAAAAAATCTTATATTGGATATTTGATGACATATACCATCCTGCCCTGAAGTAGCAGTGGTGAGATGATATTAGACATTTGACAACGCATATCCTTACTCTTGCCGTAGTAGTCAGTGTTTAAAAATATTTTTATTTGGTATTTAACTGCCTATTATACTCATGCTCCTGAAGTAGCGATAAGTTATGTTGTGGCAAATATTGAAATATAAAAAAAATTACATTCTTGAAGTGAGTGGAAATAATTATAATTTTAGACCCATTGGTTCAAAAGCAAAGTCAATGAACCATTTTAAAGGCATTGCCTGAAGCAGATTCCAACTCGACTCTCGCTATTTTAAGGGCTATGAGCACAAATAATGATATAACACCTGAAGAGATGATAGAATATCCAACTTTGGGTCACAACATGAAAGGAAAAAAAGCCAAACAAAGTGGCTAATGAAATCAATATGGCTAATTGAATAAAGGAAAAAATGATAAATCTCACGCCACTGAAACTACGACTACATTATATACGTCCCGGAAGGATTGCACAAAATGAATGATTATTCTTGGTCATCATTTTTATGAATATACATGGTATAGTTCCTGAAGAACTTTAACTCCAACCCATGATTGAAAAGATCTAATTGATCTGATGAATAATTTGAATAGAATATTCAGAGAATATATTCTTTATATTTTATGCCTCTTGAATATGCTCCAGTAGTAGTCATATCAAGAAAACAGGCTCGTAAAGTTTGGCAAATGGGTTAAACCATATTCCCTGAAGCAAATGTTCCAAACTATAATTTTGGACATGAATGAAGGCTCCATAAGAGCTGGCACTATGTTACTTTGAGAAGCAATCAAGGAACGAGATAAAATATCCCAGCAGGAAGATGGATATAGTCGTGGGTATGTCTTTAACAATATTTGCAAAAGCTATAGAAGAGCTTTTTATTTAGATGAATCAATTTGATGAATTATTCATCCAATGCCCAAAATGATCATGAACTCGAAGTTCACTAGCTCAAATGTTTTTAAGCATACTCCCTCTTGAACTTGTACGTGGATGTGAACATGAAGTTTCCCATCTGCGCATATTTTGGTTGCATAATATATGTCCTATTCATCTGAAGGATTGACATTTATGTGAGTTTATGAATCTTAATACAGAATCAAGTACTTGGAGCCCTTAATGGGAAAATTGTTTTATTAAATAGTGGGACATTTCTCGGCATTAGGGGGAGAAAGCCAGAAGCTTGATGAATCTCGGGAAATTATTTTGAATGAAAAACCAAATGAATTATTATAATGGTCCACGTACAAGTATAATTGAACTTGAAGTTCAAAATATCATTAACTTGCAATCATTAGCAAGGAAAATGCCATATATATTTACTGATCACAAAGAGTGACTAAGACTCATATCCCTATAGAAAATAAGTCACCTGTTGTGGAGAATTTAATGACACAAAATTTATTTGAGTCTAGACAATGCCGAAAGCATGAATGAGACTAATGACATAAATCTGCGAAAAATGAAAATAAGTCACTCATCACACCTCCTGAAGAGTTTAATCCTAAAGAAAGCGAACCCGGTGAAATAAATGCAGCGCTGCTAATTGCAACAAATCTCGGGAATACAGAACGAGCAAATTTGAATGCCATGGGAAACGACGAAGATTAGATTTGGTTGATAATGATATAAAAGTTGCAATACACTATAGTGATAAGGGAGAAAATATGATAATACTATCTGTCGTCGGCGACACCTTTGCCTTCTCAGTAACTCTTGCTGTCTCAAGAGAAAATTTGGATCCAGAACCAAAATTATTCAAGAATGCCGGAAGGAATTAAGTAAGAATAAGGTTTTTCGCAGAGATCCTACATCAATTATGATGTTTATTCTCTTGAAATGAGTTATATTACGTTCCGTTACTCGATCAGTATGACAACTAGTATGCATCTTGAGATGCATTTAATGGACGTCATGACTGCAAGGTCACTTGACGATAATACTTATACGAATATCCCTGAAGGATTCTCCATACCGTATATGGAAAGAATGAAATTCACAGCATGTTTAGTATCGAGCTGCAAAGATCACTGTATAGTGGTCTTAAACATATTTTATTGTCTCGGCTTGCAGATCGAGCATATTTTAAAAATGGTTATTTCACCAGTGTTAATATATTAGTGACCAAATTGTGGTTCATTCACTATAAATGAATATAGTTCCATTTAAATCAAAAGAAATTAACGAGAAAATATTAGGATCTCCAGTTCCTAATCTTAAGTGTCATAAGGAACTCTACTATACTCTGCAAATTGCAATCGGGCCTGATATTGCATTTATAGTGAAAGTTCTAGCTAGACATAGTGTTGCTCCTTATGACATTGGAATAATGTTAATCACATTTTTGAGGGTCTATCCATGATATGAAGATTTTACATTGGGGAAATATTTTTGTGTTGACTATATAATCACAGATTAGAGATGCATCTCTATGTGGAAGTACTACAATGTTATGAAAGATTGTAATGTTAAGCCTAGTCGCTACTTTCTTGATAGATTATTAGGGGGAGAAGATTTATTACTGTACTTCCTTGATGGAGCCCTGAAGGTTTATTACTGTACTCTTTTTCTTTGCTAAGATTTTTTTCCAACAGGTTTTTCTTAGTCAAAGGTTTTTTATAAGGCAATTTGTGTAATATTTTAGTAGTGTATGTCATGTACTCTTTTTCCTTCGCTAGGTTTTTCCCAATAGGTTTTTCTAGCAAGGTTTTAACAAGGCATGAATATTAGCGCAATGATGTGCATGAGAAATGTTATAAATAGACATAATTACAATTTACTATATGAGAACATTAACAAATTGCCATTATGGATAGTTGTAACTGTTGCTCCACTGCCTTAGCTCTAACAGTAGCTATGTGGCTTAATTGAGGGGAAATTATACGCATTATACTCTTTTTTCCTTTATAAAGTTTCTATCCCACTGGTTTTTCTTGGAAATTTTTTTTTAATGAGGCAGTCTAAGTTAGCATATAACAAAATATTGTATATTGTACTCTTTTTTCCTCGCTAAGTTTTTATCAGATTGGGTTTTTATTAGCAATGTTTTAATGAGGCATAAAAGGGAGTGTTGTAAAATATAGATGACTTAAATCATGTTACCATCATGTTACCGTTGGCAGTAACAATACAATTATGGATGACGCTACCGTTAACAGTAATGGTGTAATTATCTCTCATTCATGATTATGTAACCACCGAACTATTGGATCATTACTCCCTTATTTATGGTTGTAATCTTATATATTGACATTGTTTGTATTGGAGAGGGTTGTTGAATGAGAATTAGAATTCTACCCTAATTGTCTACTTTGCTCTTTGTCTCCATCTCTTTCTCTCATTCCTCTTTTATTTCATAACAAGACGAAAATTTTGATGGAAAACGTATTCTGTCGAAGTTTGCAAAGGAATTAATATTCCTTCAAAAATTTTTAACGGAAATTATATTCCATCAAAAATCTTATAAAAAATAAATCAAATAAAATTTATATTTATGAATGTTTTGACAGAATTCATTTTTCGACGAAAAAAGAATTTCATCGAAGACCTTATAAAAAATGATGGAAAAAAGAATTCCACCGAAGACCATATAAAAAATAAATGATACAAAAAATTATATTTATGAATTTTGCAACAAAATTCATTTTCCATCAAATATTTTTGATACAAAAATAATTCCGTTGAAAACCCTTATAAAAAAAATCAAAATAAAAATTGTACTTACTACTTATGGATTTTTCGACAGAAATCAGATTCCGTCGAAAAAATTTTACAGCAAAATAATACAGTCGAAAACCCTTATGAAAAAATAAATCATAAAAGATATAGTATTTATGAAATTTTTGACGAAATTCGTTTTCCATGGAAATTTTTTGACAAAAATATAATTCCATCGAAGATCTTTTTTGCTTCCTTCTAGCCCTTATCACTTCAGGGAAATCATGTTGCATTTATTTCAATCTTTGGGTAAGGTAAAATGGAGTTTAGGTTCTTTATTTTTTTATATTGAGGAAGAGATAGTGAAGTACATGGCTTCTCTAGCACTGATTTACCCTATTGGACCACTGGTGTTACCAATTTTAGTGGAAGAAAATGAAACCATTGATGTTAATGTGTATATGCTAAATGCCAAAGATTCCTGGATAAGATGGCTTGATAATAAGCCATCATCCCCAGTTATGTATGTATCATTTGGTATTTTGATTGTGTTGTTCCAAAAGCAGATTTATAACATAGCTATGACTTTGATGAATAACAACAAATGATTTTTGTGGGTGGTTAAGCCACATGATGGAAGATCTAATAATAAGGAAGATGATGATAAATTGCCACATGAATATTTAGAAGAAACCAAAGGGAGGGGTTTTGTGGTCCATTGGTGCCAACAGAAGAATGTGCTCATGCAACCTACTGTGGCTTGCTTTATAAGTCATTGTGGGTGGAACTCCACGCTTGAGATAGTGGTTACTAGTATGTCTATTATTGCTTGTGCTTTTTGAACAGATCAACCATTGAAAAGTATGCTTATAGCTAATGTGTTTCAGAATTGTGTGAAAATTAATTATGGGGATGATGGGATTGCCAAAGCAGAAGGGATTGAGAGGTGCATTATAGATGTCATGGAGGGGCCAGGTGTTGCACGGATGAAGCAGAAGGCTCTGGAAATGAAAAAGTCAGCAAGAAAAATGTTATAGGAAGGTGATACTTCTTATAAGAATATCAATAATTTATCAACGATTTGATTGTTGGGAATTTTGCTTGCAACAACGATGATTGTGATGACTAGCTGGTGGTGGTGGTTGGTGTGATGGTGACAAGTGGGTGTGGTGACAGTATTGCGGTGATCGATGAAAATTATAAGGCTTGATCAATGGTAGTGGTGGTTGGTAGCTCATGGTAATGGCCAGTGGTGATGGTGTTTGTTAATGGCCAGCAACAACAACAATGATGGCTAATTGATGGCAAGGGCTAACCCTCACATGCCCAGCATAGTTCGTTGGATAATAGCATAGAGCTACATTTGAGATGAAATGGATATGACATTTGCTATAATATATTTTTCATTTTTATCCCGAGTCCCCCCCTTAGGATAACTTATCCTATTACGAACATGATAAAATAAGCAACAAAATAAGATTATCCCATCTTGTTGGTTCACCACCCAACGGAAAAAAACAAGATATAATATCTTATTTTATCCTAAATACCAAATGGACCCAAAGTATAAAATTATTAAAGTTAAAATACAACTTGCCCCCATTGAATTTTGTTCATATTTTAAATTTATAATAATCCTAATTTTATAATTTTGAAATTAGTGGATTATTATAAAGACCTTAGGGTCATAAAAGAAATGAGGATGAAATTCTAAGAAGTTTGATATCCATATTGAGGGTATTTTACACAGATGGATTTTCATCTGTTATTTTTGACTACTGACGCAGTAACAGTCAGTAGAATAGCTCCAATTGAGCAAATATGATTATAATAGATGAGGTTAGTATATGATTTGATGAAGTTTGATACCCATATTGGGATATTTTGGAAAAGTCACTTTTGCCGGGTATTTTGGAAAAGTCACTTCTGTCGGGTATTTTGTATTGCTGTAAAAGCAGCCGGTAGAATCCCAGAATGGGAAAAAGATGAGAAAATGGAAAGAAAGACCAATATATGCCTAAAAATTCATAATTAGACCAATAATATTAAAATTAAGAAGATTATGAAATCCGGGTACAGTTAAGAACACCGGTGAAGTATACAGTGCAATTAAAAAGCTGTAAGTGGATCTGTGATCTACTAATAAATTTTTTAAATTTTGAACATGATAATTAGACAAAATCAATATTAATTACTTAAAGTTCGAGTCTTGGAGGTTCCAGGTGGAAAAATTGATAACGATTCAGATAAAAATTACACCGGGTGTCACTAAATGATAGAAAGTCACTTAAGTGACTTGGTCAAAACCCTAAAATGACTTGGACCCTTCCCATTTCTGAAATGCAGCGCCTCTTTCACCTTCTCTATCTAACATTTTGAATTTTGAGTTTTCTCCTCCTTCTCTCTAGAATTTCAACCCCAAAATTCACTCAAATCATCAAACACTCTTCACCAAAGTTGTTCCCTTCACCATCCTCTTCAAGAACATCCTATTTTTATTTTGAAAAGCCAAATTTTCATGGGTTTTCTTCTCCATACAGCAGCATTTTCATGGATTTTTTAAGTCATGTTGTTGGTACTTTGAGTTCTCCTTGAAGAACACCACTTTGATGCTTATTTCCCTATATTCTAGTGTAAGTTTCTTGAGTTTTCTTCTTGAAAAATCCCACCTTTGTGTTGTGTTCTTGATTTCTAACCTTGGGTTTTCTTAAAGGTATGTTCTTTATTGAAAGAAAGCATGCTTGCTTGAGAAAGATGGGAGCTTGAAGCATTGGTGCTCATTTGAAGATGTAAGCATGAAACTTTGGAAAAATGGTGATAAAAATCCCACCACCACCTAAACCATTCGACCGTCATGAGTTCTTATGGGGTTTGATGTCTTTAATTGATAAAAATTGGTTTTTGAGGTTGCTAAGTGTGGACAATCATGAGTATGATCAAGGGGAAATGTAAAAATGCAACCTTTAAGCTTAAAAACGCTAATCTTGATTAAGGAATGGATTTAAACTCTAATGACTCTATTATATCAAATCGGTCCTAAATAGTATGACTAGGGTTTTATATTTAAAATTTAATTAAATGATGGATTAGTGGACTAATTAAGTGTAGGACTTTTTTTTTTGGTGAGGAAGTGTAGGACTTAATTAACTAAAAAAATGGTAAAATTAACAAGTTAAAAACTTAGGCTCTGTTTGATTACTGTTTTTAAAAATAGTTTTTTGTTTTCAGAACAAAAAAACAAAAAAACTCATTTGGTAAGGCTTGTTTTGTTAAAAAAAATTAAAAACTGTAATTATTTTTTTGTTTTTAGAATCAAATTTAGAGAACATGTCTGAGTTGTTTTTGTTTTATGTTTTGGTTTTTAACTTTCAAAACAAAAAAAACATAGAAAACAACTGTTTTCATAATTATTCTACAAAACAGTTTTAAAAACAAAAAAAATCAAAACACAATCAATAATGCCCTTAGTTTCTACAACCTAAGCAATTCAGTCACTTAAGGATGGTGTAGGATTAGTTTGTGAAAATTTGGTTCAAGAAATAATTAGGACATTAATCTCGGGTTTAAGTGAAGTGGACCATGCATAATGGACTAATTAATTATAAAACCCTAAAATTGGACCTAATTAGAGTTTAGAAGCACTAATTAGGTAATTACTGAACTTAATGAACTAAGACCTAATGTGGATATGTGGGAATGCATAAGTGACCTAATAATATAAAAACCCTAAAAATTAAAGTAACTTAGGGTTTCAGACTAAACCTAATTAGGAATTGCTAATTAAACACAATTTGGTTAAATGACTAATTTTTAGGCTAACTTTGAGAGAGAATATCTCCCTACACAGAAGTCCAATAGGGATGTGTCATACATCATTTTTAATCTTGAGATGTTAGCTATGTGGTGTCAAAATTTGGTATCATTTGAATATGTATAGCATTCTGTAGGTTTGATTGAGTGGAGACTGCCCAAGGAGGCCATGTGCAGGGGCTGAACGTGTCTGCATCTTCCATGAATTATTTCTCTCTCAGTTTTTACTCAAATTAGGCTCATGATATATCAAATTAAAGCTTAATGTGTATAGTTTTATGTATAAAAATTTGAGAGTAATTGGTTGAGTAGATTTTCCAGAACCACAAAAATGGTGAAGGATGTTTGAGGCTATGTTTGGAGTTGGCAGTCAGTTTTGCTTGTCCAACTTCAAACGGTGATAACTAGAGCTAGAGAACTCCAAATGAGGCATGTGATATCTTGTGGGAAAGGTAATTGAATATAGATTAACATACTAAAAGATAAGAATATTATAACAAGTGAGTTGTGCACGGTTACTAGAAAACAGAAGCATGTACATCTATAAGAAAACCGTAAAAGTGAGATTTAAGCTAAGTGGATTTATGGGAACCCTTAGTAACTTATAATAATTAATGTTCAAGGTTATGAATGACATATATTGATGATAAATTTCTTGATTAGTTATAATTTAAGTGAAAAATACCTTAATCTAAGAGAATTTATTAATGCACTAAGTGTCTAATGAGTTATTGTGGACTTAGTGAAAAATTCCTTATGCACTAAAAACATGTAATTAAGTAATAAATGGTCTAGACTTGTAATGGGCATATTATTGACATATAAGTGTGGAAAGTGGAATCATTAAATGATTAAGTCTTGGATATGACTTGATTAATTAATATGTAATTAATGATGTGAATGGTTCATACTCTAGGTGTGCCTAGAGAACCTTGCACTTGAGGATTGTGGTGGAGCATACGTATAATATTGGAGTGTGGGCTTGTGCTAAGCTCCTTGAGGTAAGCTCCTGGTTTTGGTTGCTCCTCTCTCTTTGTGGCCCCACCATGATGGTGGGCATTGTGGTTGAATTATATGAAAGTAGTGATGTATGGTATATGTGCATTCATTCACATTCATATAGATATTATATGATTATTGATATTATGATGATGCACTGATGATGTATGGTATGAGGTTCCTGGCCAGTGAATATGTATGTAGGCTGCCTATGGCTTGACCCTGGGAGTTATTTCATACTACAGTTGGTGTTGACTGTCTATGGCTTAACCCTGGAAGTCACATTAGGCATGTGGGACATGTCAGTAGCTATTTTTGGGGAGAGCCCTTGAATAATTAATCAGAGGATGATGTATGATGCTATGTTTATATTGTATGTTTGTTATATATGCTTTATATTTGACTTGTCATGAAGGAAGTGGGCTCAAGGGATTAGAGGATCTTCTAAGAACCTTGAGCTTACTGAGATGTTGTTATCTCACCCCTTTTTGGGGACATCATTTCAGGTACCCAAGTTAGCAGTGTGCAGTCTAAGGGCAAGGGCCCAGCTACGGATTAGTGGATTGTGGCTGCTGTTTATTTTTATGCTGTTATGTGGCATGTGTAGTGTTTTGACATGCCTAGTCAGCTTATTTTGAGACTATGTTTTTCTATGTAATAATGCTCAGGATTATTTACTGTTTAAGCTTTTGTATTATTGATGTATGTATTATGAGTTATGTTAGAGGCATGTGATGAGTACACAAAGATATGATGTATGAATTTATTAATTTGGGCACAGAGCCATTATGTATGTACTGACCCTATGAGGGAATTGCAGTCTGTAAGAACCTGCACCGTTAAATTAGGAATTTAAATAATTAATTATGAGATTAATGAGATAATTCCATAATTGACCCTAATAATTATGAGAAGGCTTCAACAATTATGGTAAGTGAGTAATAATGCTGAAAGTCTCTTTTCTGACGAAAAGTGCAGATACTGGTTCTGCTCCACGGTATAAATGCGTACCGATGAAGTATCCCGAAAAATTATGAAAAGTATGTATATGTCAATAGAATAATATATAGAACTATCATAACAAGTTTTAGGTTAAAATAATGAGAACCGGTGCCAGAACTGATACTGGCTATGTAAAAGCGCGTACCGGAAAAGTACTGCGAAAAATAAAATAAAAATATGAAAAATCCTAGAAAAATGGCTAGGTTCAGAATCCCAAGTTTGAGATTAAAAAGATAAGCGTAGCTAGTAGCGCTAATACTGTGTGATTAAAATAAGCACACCTTTAAATAGAGGTGGCACATGATCCTAGGTCATTTGGTTGAGCCTCCTACGTGAGAATTTCTGGTGCTTGGAGTCAGCCACCTTTCTCCCTCTACATTGAACCTTAAATAGGTCACATTTCCTCTTGAATCCTTCACAAAAGCTTCATATTTGAGTGTGCTTGAGCCTTGAGTGAGTGAAAGGTGCCCCATTTCTGAGTTTAGTTTCTGAGTTGAGAGGTTTTGAGGAATGCATTCTGAGTTTGGTTTGTGAGGGGTCATCCTCTTGGCATTTTGAGCCTCATAGTGCCATTTTGATGGAGAAAGGTCCAACCTTGTAATACATTTTCGTGCTCTTGCAAAGTCAGAACATTTGAGCCTTGTTGGAAGCTCCAAGGAGGAGTCTTTTTCTGAGTTTGAGTCACTTAAGGTACACTATGATCATCTTTTTGGTATTTTCATGATTTTAGCTTGTTTGATCCATTAAAAAGTGAAACTTGAACCATTTGAGCTAAAGGCTGGTAATCTAAGTCTAAAACATGATAATGAACATCTGTTGATGGAGCTATTGGACTCCAGATCACGTTTGGACCCTTAAATATGGACTTATGCAGAGAATGCACGAATTTCTTCATTCTGTCTGATAAGTATTCAAATATTTTTCATGTAGTATTCGAATATTTATCCTTCAGTAGTCGAATACTCCTTGGAGGAGTATTGGAATACTTTTCTGGGAAGAAAAGTATTCGGATACCGTTGAATAAGTATTCAAATACTGGGTAGTATTCAAATACTGTGATATTTGTATTCGGATACCTGGTGGTATTTGGATACCGGGGGAAAAGTATTCAGATACCTTGTGGTATTCGAATACTTAAGTGAAAGTATTCAGATACTTTATGGAGACATGGAGTATTCAAATACTCATCGAGGAGTATTCGAATACCTCCTGCAGAATTTGCATGAAATGGGTTAAAATGAGTTGGAAAGCCTAAATCACTTAATGTAACCCTGGGGCAATGATTATTGATGATTAATTATTGTATAAACAGATTGTGATTGTGCTGTTTGTGGGCATTGAGCTAGTGTGAGCTTGGCTTGGATAGTTAGCTTGCGAGGTAAGCTTTCGTGTCCTCGGTTTAGCCATTGTTGGTTCCACCATACCCCATGGGGGGATGGTTTATATGCATGATATGTTTTCATGTATTGAATTTTGAAATGTTGTTGAGCTGTTATGTGCAAGTGCTTATAATATGCTTGTGTTGTTCAACCTAGACGGTAAGCCTATATATGTAGTAGACATGCCATAGGGTGATTCTGTGGGTGAGTGTAAGTAGTGACTTGCACTGAATGTAGGCAATAGACGTATATAAGCCCTGCATTTCTCTGGCCAGTAGAATAGATAACACACATGACATGATTATTCTGCTGCATTGCACTGATTTTGGAACTTATATTATATTCCTGCTTTTGAACTTATATTGCACATGTAAGTGAACTTGGGGTAGAGAAATCCTTGAGGACCCCTTGTCTTACTGAGATTTCTGTTTAGAGATCTCACCCCACGTTTGGGCACATATTTCAGGTTCAAGTAACTCGGGGGTTGAGACCTCGGGCGACAGGAGGCTGGAGCTGAGTTGAGATTATGCTTGGATGCCGACCTGCTTTATATTTATTATCATGTTGTTGTTGTTGAGACTCTGTTGGGCTTTGTTGCCTTATTTGGTGAGCATGGGGGTTGTTCATGCCACATTGATTGACTATGTCTTATTTGAATTCGAGCTGTATTAATGTATCAGGATTATGTCCGGACTACGTGTTGTAGATCTGTGACTTAGATACTCACCTATTTATTCTTTGAGGTTATTCAGTGTAGATAGCTGTTTATTTGCAATTACATACAGGCAATATTTTAAAAGTGATTAGTAATCAACTTGGTAATGATTAATGACGTCATAATTGAAAAGCGAAAAGTTATTCTGCATTTTTAATTAAGTGCATATGATAACAAATCGGGTATACAAGGGTATGTTACACAGTCCGTGTGAGACTTACAAGCTGTCTGTTAATTAACGTTGTTTATCAGGTGTGATTGTGTGAGATTCTTATCTCCCAGTTATCTGTTACACAACCGTTATGCTGTCCGTGAGACTCTGGCAGGAATGACACTTGTAGTCATATCCGGTTAGTCAATGGCCACTAATACTGGCCAATGAGATTAATTAATAGTTATATGTTTTAGATTTACGCTTTCGCGATATCTCATGTGAATGTTTTTAGAAAGGTTTTTAAAAAATGTTTTGAAAAAAGTTTATTCGTATTTTCACAAGACGCTTCTTTATTTATTCAATAAAATCTTGCACTGTGTATGCTATAATATCATGATGTTAACAACTGGAGTACTACGGGGTGTTACAAAATTACTTTGAATTGTTTTGGTTAACCACCCTTCTTTGTGATGGTAGAAAATTAATGTATGTGTCAAAATTTTGACTAACCACTTAATCCCTAACTTTATGTGTATCCCAAATTTCTAATTTTATTCTCCTTTTCAAGATTTCCCATCTATTATTGATGTTTAAGTTTAGAATTTTTATTACTTTTATCATCATCATTTATTACTAGCACAGATCAGCACAACTCGAAATTAAATAGCAAAAATGTTTATTCTAAGAGATGTTTGTTCTCGTGAAACTCTCATTAACCTACAACTCTCTTTCTCTCTCTTAATTTTTATTCTTCCCATCAATAGCTCACTTTAGACTTTGTAAGACAACATCTAAGCAAGAGTCAAATCATTACCAATTAGATAAACCTTGTTCTATTTATATGCACTTATTCTTAACTAGTTCACAAGATTAGTTCACAAGATATTTATTCTTATATTAGTTAGCAACGTACGGAGATGATTAAAACAACGTAGCAGCGCAAATTGATTAGAGAGAAAACTTATTCTTCCTCCCCTGTCACGTACCCATTCCCATGCTCTCTTCATCCTTTGTTTCCTTTTTTATTTTTATAAAAAGAGAAGATTGATTGCAGGTCTGACATTCTCAAATAAGTTAATATCTAGAGACGAGACCTTCATTGTGATTTTGCTTGCCTTATGTACTGGTAGTGTTGACTTTTTTATTCACCACTATGAAATAGAATGATGATGTATGGTAAGATTTAGGAGGGGAATAATTGGTCAAACTATTGCCTGCAGCTTGTTATGGAAGCAACTAGATTACGAGCGGGTTTAAGCGTTGATTTAAACTTTCTTTACAAAAAAAAATTTCGGGTGCGGACATAAATTTTTTTTCCTAGGTCCGCCACTGGTATATGACAACACCCCTCTTTCTCTTTATTAATGGCTCTCATGTTTTCATCTTTGTCCAAGGGTGCTTAGTTGTCTAACTAGTGATTGCATTCAAGGATGATGTGATTTCCATTTTTCCTTTGCATGTGGAAAGTTTTTTCTCACTTTCTTTTTATTCTAACAGCCATGATTGCAAGTTGCTGTCATTTTTGGGTGCTGCAATATGTTTTCTTTTTAGGTTTCCACTTGTACCCCTTTCTTTTTGCTTGCTTTTGGGTTGGGTTTTGTTGGGCTTTGGTTCTTTTAATTTTCTTCACAATGAAAAGAAAAGTGAGATATTGGGCCATTGAAAATGCAAATCTTTTTCACTTTTTATCGATTAGTAATGGGCTTTGCAATATTTTTTTATTTTCTTTCAAAACAGCCCAATACATTGGTAATTAAGATTTTTCAAATCTTTTAAACCCAAAAAAATGGTGAAAAGAGTTTATTTATGCCATGGAATAAGCACAATGAGGGTATAATATTATCAAAGAAAAATTTAAAAATAATTCCATAATTTTATGTTTTAATTGAAAGATCACTTTTAGGATTTAATATTATTGCAGTATATGTTGATAATTTAAATATAGTTTGGCACTCTTGAAGAGTTCGAAAAAATTGCAAAATATTTAAATAATGAATTTGAAATGAATGATCTTGAAACAATTAAATTGTCTCATCTTGAAGATTGAGAAGTTATGAATTATTTTTATTCTTCAACAAAATTATATAGTGAATATGTTAAAATGTTTTAACATGGACAAAGCTCATTATCCGTTGAGTTCATAAACGGTAGCTTGATATCTTAACATGGAGAAAGATGCTTTTTGTCCTCGAAAATATTATGAAGAAATCTTTGGTCATGAAGCACCAAATCTAAATGCAATTGGGGCTTAATAATATATGACATGATATAACATTTTCTATAAATGTGCTAGCAAGATATAATGCTATTGTAACATAAACAGATCGAACGAAATAAAAACTTATACACTGAATACTGTTGGGTATGGCTCATACTTCACATGATGATGTTGGCCCTAATTGTCGGGGTCAGCAGAAAGGCAACTGGGGTTTGGGCTTGGGCCCATGAATAGCTGCTGTTAGGGTTTCTTGTAATCCTATTTATATTTGCCTTGTAAACCGAGAGACTTGTAACGAGTGGCGGTGAGGTGAATATAGTACAGACAAGCTGGACGTAGCCTATATTGGGTGAACCAGGGTAAATCATCGTGTCAATCTCTCTACTCTTATCTCTTTTTCTGTTTTCTCGATTCTGTGTGATTGTCGATTTCCAACAAATACATGATATTGTTGGAAATGCAACGAGGGAGCCCAAAACCCTTTGCAAAGGGTACATCCACCAATGGGCCAAATGACAAACCATAATAAGTGGGCCGACACCACATCTCAACCCAAAACCTTAAGGCTGTAGGTTTATGGGTCTTTTGCACTTATATGGTCATCACTTGGTCTATGTCTAGTCTATGTGATACTTCTTTACAATTCATACTTGATTATTTCCAACATCTTCCCTCAAGTGTGAGGCCCAATATCATTCTTACCCTAAGGGCAACTTCTGCGGAAGTCTCTTTTTTTTTCTCTTTCAAATATTAGGGTCACACTAGCCTTCTGCAGAGACCTTCCAAACACACTTGGCCCAGCCCAGATCATTGGCTTTGATACCACTGTTGGAAATGCAACGAGGGAGCCCAAAACCCTTTGCAAAGGGTACATCCACCAATGGGCCAAATGACAAATCATAATAAGTGGGCCGACACCACATCTCAACCCAAAACCTTAAGGCTGTAGGTTTATGGGTCTTTTGCACTTATATGGTCATCACTTGGTCTATGTCTAGTCTATGTGATACTTCTTTACAACTCATACTTGATTATTTCCAACATCTTCCCTCAAGTGTGAGGCCCAATATCATTCTTACCCTAAGGGCAACTTCTGCGGAAGTCTCTTTTTTTTTCTCTTTCAAATATTAGGGTCACACTAGCCTTCTGCAGAGGCCTTCCAAACACACTTGGCCCAGCCCAGATCATTGGCTTTGATACCACTGTTGGAAATGCAACGAGGGAGCCCAAAACCCTTTGCAAAGGGTACATCCACCAATGGGCCAAATGACAAACCATAATAAGTGGGCCGACACCACATCTCAACCCAAAACCTTAAGGCTGTAGGTTTATGGGTCTTTTGCACTTATATGGTCATCACTTGGTCTATGTCTAGTCTATGTGATACTTCTTTACAACTCATACTTGATTATTTCCAACATCTTCCCTCAAGTGTGAGGCCCAATATCATTCTTACCCTAAGGGCAACTACTGATAGAAAAATTAAGATGCAGAAATATAACTCACAATGTTTAAAGAGGGAATACAAATTTCATAAACTGACTCAAACTTAATATAAACCAGAAACTAAAACTGAAAAACATAACATTAAGAGACACATTACACCCAAATAAACTCTAACTTAATGACTCATTATACTACCCAAAACTGACCCATTATGATACCGTTAAGACTCATCAAACAACTTTAGTGCAGCACATGGCCGTTACATCAAACTTAAAAGACCATTGAATTTTCTAACGGACAAAAAACAAAGAGACTCTAACATTCCCTCCCTTAAACTGATGTTCTTGAAAAATTCAGTTTACTCCAAATCCTTTGACTTTCTCCATGGAACATATGCCAAGTAATCCCCTGAGCTTTTGAAACGCAACATATTTGAGAGGCTTTGTAAACAAATCAGCAACTTGATCCTCACTTCTACAAAAAATAAGATCAATTATACCAGCCTTTGTAAGATCCCTTAAGAAATGATACTTCACATCTATATGCTTGCTTCTCCCATGTAAAATTTGATTCTTTGACAATTTAATTGCAGAATTATTGTCACAATAAATTAAAGTTGCTCCTTCTTGCTTGAAGTGAAGTTCTTCAAGAATTCTCCTTAGCCAAATGGCTTGGCATGCACAAGCTGTAGCAGCAACAAATTCAGCTTCTGTGCTTGACAAAGTGACAATTGGTTGCTTCTTCGATGCCCAAGAAATAGCACCTGTACCAATCATAAAAACATAACCTGATGTGCTCTTCCTGTCATCTTGATCTCCTGCATAATCACTGTCAGTAAATCCCACTAAATCAGATTTTACACCCTTCTTGTAAAATATCCCGAAAGTTCTTGTTCCTTGCAAGTAGCGAAGGATTCTCTTGGCAGCCAACAAATGTATTTCTGTAGGATTTTCCATATACCTGCTAATTAAACTCACAGAATACATTATGTCTGGTCTTGTTGCAGTGAGATACATCAAACTTCCCACAATTTGTTTGTAGAAGGTGCTGTCAACCTTCTCTCCTCCATGATCTTTATGTAACTTCAAGCCACATTCAACTGGAGTGTGCACAGGATTACAATCCTTCATCTGAAACCTGTCTAGAATATCTTCCACATATTTATTTTGAGAAATAAAAATTCCATCACTTGATTGTGCTACACTTATGCCAAGAAAGTAATGCATCATACCAAGATCAGTCATTTCAAACTCATTCATCATAGACTTTTTAAATTCTTCAAACATAACATCACAATTTCCAGTGAATATAAGATCATCTACATATAAGCAAACAATAAGCATTTTTCCTTCATCACCAATCTTAACAAAGAGTGTATGTTCATAAGGACACTTTATAAAACCAGCCTTAAGAAAATAAGACTCAATGCGACTATACCAAGCTCGAGGGGCTTGTTTTAGTCCATAAAGTGCCTTTTTCAATTTGTAAACTTTATGCTCATTTCCAACTTTCTCATAACCAGGGGGTTGTTCAATAAATATTTGTTCCTCTAAGTACCCATGCAAGAATGCCGATTTGACATCTAGCTGGTAAATAGGCCAAGAATTTTGTGCAGCCAATGCAACCACCAACCTGATTGTATCATGTCTCACAACAGGAGAAAAAACTTCTGTATAATCAATCCCATATTGTTGCTTGTACCCCTTGACAACCAAGCGTGCTTTGTGCTTGTCAATTTCACCATTTTCCTTTAACTTTGTTTTAAACACCCACTTCACACCAATGATTTTGTGTCCATTTGGAAGATCAGTTAACTCCCAAGTATCATTCCTCTTAATTGCATCAATTTCAGCATCCATTGCTTTTCGCCATTTTTCTTCTTTGACAGCACTCTCAAAAGTCACGGGATCACATTCTGAAAACAAAGCAAAGTGAGTAATTGGATCTTCAATTCCAGTTACCTCATAATCTTCCATCCAAGTAGGCCTTCTTCTAACACGACGAAGAGATTGAGTTTCTTCTTCGTTAACTCCAACTACTGTTGGTGAGGATTGACTAGCTGAAGAAGTTGCAATGGACGAATTTTCAGGCATACTAGATGCTGAAATTTGCTCTTGTTCAGAATCAATATCACAAAGAACTTCGGTAGGCTGCTGCATATTCCAATCCCAAGTGTTTTCTTCGTCAAAAACAACATCCCTGCTAACCACAATTTTTTTCGTCAGTGGATTAAATAATTTATATGCTTTAGATGTATCACTTACACCTAGAAAGACACATTTTTCAGCCTTGTCATCAAGTTTTTTTCTTTTCTGTTCCGGGACATGAGCATATGCAATGCATCCAAAAATTCTAAAGTGATCCACATTTGGTTTTCTCCCACTCCAAGCCTCTTCTGGCGTCATATTTCGAACTGCAAAGGTTGGACTTCTGTTCAAGACATGAATGCACCAGTTTACTGCTTCTGGCCAAAACATCTTTGGAACTCTTCCTCTTACCAACAAGCTTCTAACCATATTGAGGATGGTTCTTTCTTCCTCTCTGATACACCATTTTGTTGTGGTGTATATGCAGTTGTAAGCTCTTTTCGGATGCCATGTTCTTCACAAAAAGCTTCAAATTCTTTTGAGCAATATTCACCACCACGATCTGTGCGAAGTGTCTGAATCATCCTTCCTGTCTCATTCTCCACACGAGCTTTGAAATTTTTAAATGTAGAGAAAGCTTCTGACTTTTCCTGTAAAAAATAAACCCACGTTTTTCTAGAAAAGTCATCAATGAAGGTAATTAAATATTTTTTACCTCCATTAGAAATTGGATTTATTGGACCACAAATGTCTGAATGCACCAATTGCAAAATTCCCTTTGCTCTCCATGAGTTCCCTTTTGCAAATTCAGAACGATGTTGTTTGCTAACAACATATTCTTCACATACTAAGGAATGAGAAATTGTGATTTGAGGGAGGCCTGTCACCATATTTTTTTGTTGGAGCGTCTTCAACCCACCAAAGTTCAAATGGCCATAGCGAAAATGCCACAACCATGAAGGATCTTTTATTTCAGCCATTAAACTAGATTGGATTCCTTCAATCTTTAATGGAAACAATCTGTTTGAACTCATCTGAATAACAGCAATAGCACCTCTAACAGAATCATATATTTCACAAACACCATTTTTAATAGTGATCACATAACCCTTTTCTTGTAATTGGCCAGCACTCAATAAATTACTTTTCAAATCAGGAACATACAATACATTAGATATTGTTTCCACAAAACCATTCTTGGTTTTTATTTTAATGTCACATTTTCCCATTACTTTCACAGTAGAATGATCACTAAAACTCACAGTAGATTGAAAATTTTCATTCAGATGAGAGAAAGAAGACTTACTACCACTCATGTGGTTGCTACAGCCAGTATCCACATACCAAACATCTGGCTCAATTTGCTTTTCATCTTTAGCAACCATCAATAAGGTTTCACCTTCCTCCTTTTCTGCAAAGTTTGAACTTTCTTCTTTTTCTTTGCTATTTGGCAGCTTAGTATAACATTCAGATTAATAATGACCAAATTTATGACACCTGAAACATTCTACCTTGGATTTATCAGGGGCTCCTCCTCTGCCTCTGCCTTGAAATTGATCATTATTGGCTCTGAAATTAGTGGACCTTCCTCTGCCTCTGCCTCTGTCTCTACCTCTGCCTCTACCTCTACCTCTACCCCTTCCTTGAAAATTGTTGGAACGAGTATCGGTAGAAGCCTTTAATGCTTGCTCATCTGTGTCTTCCTGTTTGAACTTTTGTTCATGCACCACCAATGAACTCTGCAATTCATCAAGTGACAAATCATCTATATCTTTAGATTCTTCTATAGCACAAACAACAAAGTTAAATTTTGCTGTTAATGATCGAAGAATTTTTTCTATGACAGTTATTTCTTCTATCCTGCCTCCATGAATTCGCATTTTATTGACAATGGTCATCACGCGAGAGAAATAATCTGCAATTGATTCTCCCGACTTCATTCGAAGTGTTTCGAATTCCGAGCGTAAAGCTTGAAGCTGCTGCCTCTTTGCTCTTGCAGAGCCTTGATACTTCTTTTTCATGGAGTCCCAAATATCCTTGGAAGTTTCTTTGGAAAGAATGGTTTCCAAGATAGAACGGTCAATGGGCTGGAAGAGATAATTCTTCGCCTTCAAATCCTTCAACTTTACTGCTTCATGAGCTGCTCGTTGTGCTGCTGTCAACTGAGCTCCTTCTGCTAGTGCTGGTTCAACAACACCATTGGTAACTACATCCCAATATTCCTTGGATCGAAGGAAATTCTCCATCAACATGCTCCAATGATCATAATGACCATCGAAACGTGGAATGGCTGCTTGCACAAAATTAGAATCTGTGGCCATGACTCTTCACTTTACTCTTTTTTTCACAACTCAATTCCCTCACGTGTTTAACTCTCAACCTGGCTCTTGATACCACTGATAGAAAAATTAAGATGCAGAAATATAACTCACAATGTTTGAAGAGGGAATACAAATTTCATAAACTGACTCAAACTTAATATAAACCAGAAACTAAAACTGAAAAACATAACATTAAGAGACACATTACACCCAAATAAACTCTAACTTAATAACTCATTATACTACCCAAAACTGACCCATTATGATACCGTTAAGACTCATCAAACAACTTTAGTGCAGCACATGGCCGTTACATCAAACTTAAAAGACCATTGAATTTTCTAACGGACAAAAAACAAAGAGACTCTAACAGATATGAGATTATTTTATGAAAAAAGTTAAAAGCTTATTTTAATTGGGTATGCAAATACTTGGTATGTATTAGACCCACATAATATTTATACACAAATGTTGATACTGCAATTTCCTGACAATCAAAGAAGTAAACCTTGACGACAAAATCTTTAAATCATGCAGAATCGATTGCATTATATTAAAAAGATCGAGAATGTGTATGGTTAGGATTAGTGGTTCAACGTACAGAAGAAACGTGTGATTTTTAAATCATTAAGGTAAAACCAATATTAACATATGAAGATAATGGTACATGTATTACTCAAATAAGGAAGGACACATCAAGGGAGATAAGACTATGCAAATTCCACCAAAGTTCTTTTCACATATGATCTTCAAAGAGATTGTGAGACATATGTCTATCAGATTCGCTCAAATACATATCCTGCAAATTCGTTCACAAAGTCGTTGCTGAAATCATTGTCTTGGCCTACTAAAACTTTTGAGTAGCTTTGTATACAAGATCAATTTATGTTATATGAGTAATATTTGTTGATGTCAAGCAAAGTAAATTATCTATGAATATTATACTTTTTTTTTCTTCACTAAGTTTTTATCCCATTGAGTTTTTCTTAGCAAGGCTTTTAATAACGGATATTCATAATATATACTCATCCAAGGGATTATTTTTAAAGTATAGTTTTAAAGGAATTATTTTTAATAAAAAAATTCATTAGTGTTCAATTAAAATTTTCAAGTAATTTAAAAAATTTATATGATATTCAATTAGGATAATTAAGACTTTTTTTATAAGATGTCTAAGTTAAGCAGTATTCAATCAAGATTTTAAGCAAGGAAAACAAATCCTTTGGCATTAAAAAATTTGATGATTTCAATTGATTTTTTTTATCAGTGTCAATTTTGTGTGACTTTTAAGTGGGAGGTATAAATACTATCTCTTTTTCACAATATATATCACCCAAGTCCTTGAGATTTTCTAAGGTTTTTCTATTTTCTTGTTTTCCAACCGATGTTATCCACTTCTCAAATGCAAGGCATGTTCTTGTGTGCTTTGGTTTTGATTTATTATCATTCTCCAACCATTAAGATTCTTTTCAAGTTCTGCAAATGCTTTTTTTTTTGTCCGAAAGAAATAGGCAACTTAAGTTTTTTTAATCTCGAGTCCACTTCTTTGTTAAATTTCCTGATTACCTGTGAAATTTTCGAATTTTTGAATCTTTAATTTTCAGTCTTACGTTTTATGTCATCTACAACATTGTAATGCAATTTATGATGAGTACTTATATATTATGGCATTTTTTACTTTTCATACTAATTGTATGTGTATTGTATATGGAATTCGGTAAATATTTTTTTATGGATTATGGATTTCCTAATCGGCGCCAATTTTTAGCTTCATTTCATGATGTGCGATATCATCTATACAAGATCTTATATGTTATACTAATGACCCTCAAAATGCAAATGAATTGTCCAATCTTCACCATGGATCCTTGAGAAATGTGATTAGGAGGATACTTGACATTTTTAATTTTTAGTTCACAATTTTTAAGTCATCGCCTCTATTTCCATTTAAAACACAATTAGAGTTTGTGTTATCATATGCAGCACTACATAACTTCTTTTATGAATGTCATTTTGATGAATTTTCAATTGAACCAATAGACGAATCTTCATCTTCAGTTTCACTAGTTAATGAAAATGTAATTTTGAACCAATTATTCAAATGCAAGAGTAGGAAGTAGAAATGCTAATGCGTAGTATAGCTATGGATATCTGGAGGAATAATACTTAGGAGGACATGAAGTTACATCAAATTGCAATAAAATTGAAAAAATTGTATTAGGTTTTACTTGTTTTAATAATATCGTTATATTTCTTTGTTATCTTTTTGTTGACTCTTGCAACTTTGAATGTTTCACGAAAATTATATGATTTTTTAAAATCTTATAAATCCATATTGTTCTTTAAAATCTTATAAAAACTGATAATAAATCCTTTAAAATTAAACCCTACGAAATCATGATTATAATGAAATATTCCAAAAAGACTTTAAAGTCATTACATTTCTAAATAATCTTTTAAAATTTCATTTCAATACAACCCAAAAATATTTGAGCTCATGAAGGTTATGCCACTTGTTATGACTTTATTAAAGTATGATTTTTTTAAAAAAATATATTTAAAAATTTATTCATCTCCTGCACAACAAAGAGGAAAGGAATTCTTAAGTATGATTTTATATATTTAATGATAGTGAAATTGTTTAATCAAAGAGAGAGAAATCATTATTTTAACTAAATTTAGATTTAATGTAGATTAAACTTTTTATTTAGTAAAATGATTAATTGGGATGGATAGAGATTGAATCGCTTTACTGGTTGATGAAATGTGTTTATTTTCCTCAAAGGGTATAATATGTGAATGTAATAGTGATCCTGTAAATCAGAGGTGTGGATCAAAGTAGGAGTGTTCGCAGTCTAGATTGGATCGATTATGTAGCAAAAATCATCTGATCAAATCGTTTCGATTTGATCATTTAATCATCCATTCGGGTTGGATTTAAAAAAAAAAAATCCAATCCATTCCAATTTTATTTGGTTTGGATTTGATCGGTTTTCGATTTTTCAAAAATTCTAAAATTTCAGTTATACAAATCACTAGCTATATCAAAATAAAGTCATTTAAAGTTACAAACCACTGAAAAATTCAAGTCTTCAAACTAAAATAAGTCTTAAAACTTATGAAGAGTTAATATAGATTAATAGACAATAAAAAACTATAACAAGATAGTTTGTTATCAATAACATCCCAGAATCCAAGTCTACAAAATAACAAGATTTCAAGTCACCATATTTCGAAAATAATAAATTCATAATACGTTGGATCGGTTTGGATTTGATCGGTTTTCACCAACCAAATTTAAAACTGATCCAATCAAATTAAAATATGTGGTTCTTTTTTGGTTTTTGATTTTTCAGTTTTCAATTAATTCAATTATCATTTTTTCGATTCAGTCACCACAGTTTGTATCGATTTGAATCGGTTGACGAATACCCCTGAACCAAAGATCAACGGGAGTCACCAATAGTGGATCTTATGTGAATGTTGAGAATCGAGGGATCCATTTTCGACAGTTGACGAATACCCCTGAACCATTTTCGACGGAATTTTTCCATAAAAAAATTACATTTTTTAGTAGTGGGATGTATTGGGCAAGGTGTGTATATTTATATTATAGCAGAGTACCAACAAGGTGAGGTGGTGTGCAAAAGGTGTCTCTAATGGGAGAAGGATATATATAGGTGAAAATGATTCTCCAATCATGAGAGAGATCCATTTTGCCCTTGTGAGTTCCATGAATGTGAGACAAATACCTTCACCCGGTGTATAAAGTGCCTCTGTGTGAGGATTGGGATCCTATGTGGTGATGTAATATATTTCTCACTTTAGATGCAG
Source organism: Gastrolobium bilobum (assembly GCF_033153095.1). NCBI lineage: Eukaryota > Viridiplantae > Streptophyta > Magnoliopsida > Fabales > Fabaceae > Gastrolobium > Gastrolobium bilobum. The sequence goes on from NW_026899052.1 coordinate 553,447, forward strand.
GAATATAACCCCTTATATGACCTTAGTGGCCGGTCCAATAAACAGGGCCTATGTGCCCATTCCAAAACACATATTTTATAAGAATATTATTCTGCCATTTTTTATTATTTTGTTGAGATAAAAACATTACACATTAAAGCTGTTACTTCATGAAAGAACAACACATGTAGCTGTCTTTTAATTAATTTTAAGGAATTTTCTAGAAGATTTGTTTCCATGTATAGGGATCCAGTCTTAACTATTTTTCTTTATCCTTCTCGTTTTCGATATAATCAAATATTTTGGTCAATACATATTTCATAAAAAAAATTATGGAAATAATTAAATGAGTTCATATTAACATCTGAGGCATATAAAAAAAAGAAGAATTTGTGATCATTTAAAAAAGTCACATTATATATATATATATATAGGACAATTTATATTTACAAACTTTTTGTTTACAAATTCTTACAAACTATACCATGTCTAACTATTCATACACTAATCAAGAGTGTATGACCGGTCATACTTAGTGTAATTTGTATTCTTAAAAACTACACTATGTCTGACTATTCATACACTAATCAAGAGTGTATGACCGGTCATACTTAGTGTAATTTGTAAAAAATTTATATATATATATATATATATATATATATATATATATATATATATATATATATGAAAAAATATTTGTCCTTTTAAAAGATATAACTTTGTGTCATTTTAGATATTAACCGTTAATTTTCGTTCATCAATGGTTAGAATTTATTGCGAATTACTAATTTATTATATAATTAGATTTGGTAAATTATAACCGTTGATTAACGAAAATCAACGGCTAGAATCTAAAATGATACAAATTAATATCTATTTTTCTCATAAATATATATATATATATATATATATATATATATATATATATATATAAACTTTTAATCTTGCATTTTTGTGAACAATTAATTTTAAGAAAATTTAATATTAACTATTTATGTATAGATGCTTCTAGATTCTCACTTTATATATAATACACTCTCACAAAATATGTTCATCTCGTTCTCTCTCTCTCTCGTCCCCTCTCACCCTTCCTGTTTGAGGGATATAGTCCTCTCCCAGCAATCTATAATACGCCAAAACCTTGAAAAGCACAACACCGTTTTCGGTTCTCTTACACACCCAAAAGCAATGCCGATAGATAAAAATATAAATGTTCTAATGGTGTCAATGGCCTTACAAGGTCACATCAACCCCATGTTAAAGTTTGCCAAGCTCCTTATTTCAAAGGGTGTTCATGTTACTATCGCCACAACTGAAGAAGGTCGTCACCGCATGCTCAAGCACAATGCCTCCATTAACACAAACCCAAATTCCCATAACTCAGAAATCCAACTTGAGTTCTTTTCTGATGGCCTTAGCCTTGATTTTGATCGTTCCGATACCGAAACATTAGTCAAAACTATTCGAGAAAAAGGTTCCAAAAACCTCTCGAGTCTCATCACCAACCTCACCAAAGTTCACAATTATTCTTGTGTGATTGTCAATCCCTTTGTGCCTTGGGCTATAGATGTAGTTGCTGACCATGGCATCCCTTGTGCACTGCTTTGGATCCAAGCTTGTGCTGTTTATTCAATTTACTATCGTTACTTCAAGAATACAAATCCGTTTCCCAATTTTGAGGACCCCAATGAGAAAGTGCAGTTACCTGGATTGCCAGTGTTAGAGGTTAGAGACCTTCCTTCTTTTGTGCTTCCTTCTAGCCCTTATCACTTCAAGGAAGTTATGGTGCATTTATACCATTCTTTGGATAAGGTGAAATGGATTTTAGGTGCTTCATTTTTCGAGATTGAAGAAGAGATAGTGAAGTCCATGGCTTCGCTAGCTCCAATTTACCCTATTGGACCACTTGTGTCACCGTTTTTGTTGGGAGAAAAGGAAAACAGTGATGTAAGTGTGGATATGTGGAATGCTGAAGATTCCTGCATAGGGTGGCTTGACGATAAGCCATCATCCTCTGTTATCTATGTATCATTTGGTAGCTTGATTGTGTTGTCCCAAAAGCAGATTGATAACATAGCTATGGCTTTGAAGAATAGCAACAAAGCATTTTTGTGGGTGGTTAAGCCACGTGATGGAGGGTCTAATAACAAGGAAGATGTTGCTGAATTGCCACTTGAATTCTTTGAAGAAACCAAAGGCAGGGGTTTGGTGGTTAAATGGTGCCAACAGGAGAAGGTGCTAATGCACCCTGCTGTGGCTTGCTTTATTAGTCATTGTGGGTGGAACTCAACGCTTGAGACAGTGGTTACTGGTGTGCCTGTTATTGCTTGTCCTTTTTGGACAGATCAACCAACGAATGCTATGCTTATAGCCAATGTGTTTCAGAATGGTGTGAAAATGAATTGTGGGGAAGATGGGATTGCCAACGCGGAAGAGATTGAGAGGTGCATTAGGGACGTCATGGAGGGGCCAAGTGCTGCAGAGATGAAGAATAGGGCTATGAAAATGAAAGAGTCGGCAAGAAAAGCGTTACAAGAAGGTGGTACTTCTAATAAGAATATCAATAAATTTATCAGTGACATGATTGTTGGGAATGCAGCTAATGCTTAAATTTTTATATTATATATATGTATATTGGTTATTTTATAGGCGTTAAATAATGGTCTTTTAGAACTTAGAAGTATTTGTCGCAGCAATGAAATAGTTCCTATATTGCTAGTTTGTTGTTTTTGCATGGTTCAATGTTGATGCCTGATGTTATAATTTGGAAGTAGTCGTGCTTCCCAATCTTATTTTGATGTTTGGCTACATAGGCAATTACTATGCATTTCTTCATCTTCTTCTTTTTAATTGTTTGCTTTGAATTTGTTTTTATGTACATTGATAATAAAAAATAAAATCATTTTTAGAACGTTAGCCTACTTTTCAGAACATTAAAAAAAAGTAATAAAAATCAGTCCACCGGCTAACTAGCTGTACAGTGTACAGCTTACAAACAACCCATATATTTTGATCGTAGCACTAGCAGTGGTACCGGAGCGGATTATTTCTAATATTGGGGCATAGAGTTATTAACCAAATACCTCCCCTACTTATTCACAATAAACCAAAGCATTTAGTTTAAATCTATGGCCGTACCACCTATTCGCTCAGGTTATTTTTATATCAGTATAAGAATAAAAAAATTTACATTAAATTTAAGTTATTGATATACTTCCATATAATAATTCATATATTTAATAAATCAAAATTATTAAATAAATATAATTAACTATTAAGATTGAAAATATAATTTACGTCGGTATAAAATAATTTGACTTATTAATATTTAACGATGAAAATTTTGATTTTTGAATCCTTAAATTAAAAAGACATGTTTCATTTTTGTGATAAATGGTGTAACTGTCCCAATGGATAATACTACTCTGTCTGCAGCAGAGCGCAAAACACGCAAAAGCTGTATTAGTGTCTAGCTGGCTTTGACATATACTATCTTCATAACAGGGTTAATAATGCTGACACTGCATAAACGGCAGGGGATGATTTTGAGGAGGAATTTAGGGGAATAGTAAAGTGTGCTTCCGTTACCCGCCACTTACCCGTATCATGACGGAATAGTAATAAATATTTTTTTTTTTAAAAAATACAGTCATTATCAAATTTTATTTAAATTGAACAAATATTAGAAAAAATATTTTATTTAGGAAAAAAATCTGACACGCAAAAATTAAATTAAGTATTATGCATAGGTAAGAATAGAGAATTAACCTCACAACACTCTTGATCCTTAGCGGATTGTGTAAATTTATAATATTCTTGCAATTTTTTTTTTTTTACCTTTTTTAGTAAATATAAGAGAATATTCATGAAATCAAATATTTATAACGAAGAGCATTTAAAAAAAGTAAATAAATCTACCATTATAGATTCAAGATAGAATAGTTATATAATAAATTCATATTATTCAATGATTTATATAACACTTTAGAATGTTAAATTATCGACTTGTAGATCGTTGCAAAAACTAAAAATGCTATGTACAATTTATAGATTTCACGATTCACGATTCACGAATTGAAAAGGTGAATTGATGGCTTTTTTTACTTATATGATGCAATTACAGTGCACAAACATGTTTTAGGGTCAGGCATGCGTGCCACGTGGTGGATGTCCATCTGTGGCCGCGGTTCGTCCTTGGATATCCCTTCAGACCTTGGATATTTTGTGTTGAGCATATTCTCCGTATGTCTTGTTGGGCTTGGACCCTCACCAGGATCCAAGATAGTTTCAAAAGACCTTGGCACGTTAGTGAAGGTGGTCCAAGGGGAGTAAGGATATGCAAAAAAAATTGATTCACTTGTTTTGTTTTTTATCTGACCTTGATCTGACTCATAAATATCTATTTTTTTGAATTGGATTTAATTACTGATCCACTTTTATTTAGGTCAGTTTTAAACCTGACTTATTTTAGTAATTGATCAATTGACCCAAAACTTGACCCATACCCATTATATGCAAAAAAAAAAAAAAACAAAAAACAAAAATCAGCCACTTTTATTCATTGACATTATACATAAATTATTTGCTTCTGCATAGGCTGTATCACCTTCTTAACTAGTATATGTATTACTTAGTATGAACTTTTTAATCTTTTGTAATTACTTATTGTCAGATTAGTCAACACTCTTTTTTTATAAAGATTAACCCTTTTCTCGTGTTCTATCTACTTTTCAATAAAGAAATAGGTACTTATACTAGGCATACGCATTTTGATACTTGTGCGTACTAGATATAAGCTGAAAGTTTAGTATATGAACCAAAATCTTTGGGTACGACATGAAATATTCTTTTTTTTTTTCTAGTTTATCATCAATTTGGAGCTTTTTGGTGATCCAATAAAATCATGATAATTGCTGATTGAAAATATAGATTATGAGTAGGGGTGTAAATGGGCCAGGCTGACCTGACCTAGTCTACAGCCCGGCCTACGTTGAAAAGTAGAGTAGACTTAGGCTTATAAGAAAGTCTTTTTAACAAATAGGCCATAGGCCAATTATGTCAAGCCTAGCCTAAAGCTTTGTAGGCTGGCCTATTTAATTTTTTAAGATAAAATAAAATAAATATTTATTTTAGGGTATGATATACATTATAGAGCTGAGGTATTATGTTGACTCTTTCTTGTTTGTCATTTTTTATGAATTATGAGAAGTACTAGTGCATACATGAATTGAACTTTGCTCAGTATATTTTTATAGTGATTTTTTTTACTATTGTAAAAAATTTAATGCTCACTAGTGAAATTTATATCTCGTGTAAAAAAATGCAGCAATTTATGAGCACATTAATGACTTGTGATGTCAAGCGAATATTTTAAAAATTGTTAAAAATATTTTTAAAAATATTTCACTAGGGAGGCCTACAAGGCCTGTAGGCCATATAAGACTCTCTAATTTTTAAAAATAGGTCAGGCTTGGCCTATAAATAAAGCCTTTAGTAGGCCAATAGGCCAGATAGGCTGAATATTTTTTTATGTAAGCTTAAGTCAGAAGGTCAAAGCCCAGTCCAGCCCATTTACACCCCTAATTATGAGTTAGAATGAGCTACCCATTACACTGATTAGTACCATGGAATAGTAATATTAACACTTTTTTTGAAGAATTGGTATTTATTCAGCAAATATCAAATTTTTTATATAATTTATATATTTTAAAACAAATAAATAATTAAATTACATGAGTTTAAAAATTAAATCAAAAACTATAAAAAAATGAAATAAAAAACAAGTTTTGAAACTAAGTCTAAAGCGGACCAGGTCGGATTTGACCTGATTTTAAAACCAAGTCAGTCCCACTTCAAAAACTAAGTCAGGTCAGATCTGACCCAGTTCTAAACCAGTTCAAAAATAATTTAAATCGGGTCAGACCTGACTTGGATCAAATTAAACTGAGTCGGGTCAAAATACCTGACCTATAAAATCAAGTTGGGTCGAGTCGACACAAAAACCCGTCCTGACCCATGCACAGCGCTAAAGGGGATTAGTGATCAAAGTGCCTTTGGCAAATTTTTTATCTAAATATCATGCGAATAATATTTTTTATCAGACTGTCATGCGACGTAATTTACTACGACTGATAACAAATTTTGTTCGCCTATGATTTCGTGACACATGGCACGTCTTTGCAGAAAAAAGATGATTGGACAAAGTTCGCTACTAGTGGTAACCAATTTGGTATGCAATGTGGCCACATGTCACAAAATCATTGACGAACGTAATTCGCTACCAGTCCTAGCAAATTACGTTGCGTAGCAGTCTGATAAAAAGTATTGTTCGTGTGACATTTAGATAAAAAATTTGCCAAAAAAATTGCACTTTGGTCGATGTTCCGGTATAAGGTAAGGCTTGGCTCAATATAAATAAAATAACTTACAAAAAATTTTAAAATAAAAAATCACATCTCTGCAAAATATAATGCAACAAAACGTTGTTTTATGATTGAACTGAAATATATATAAACATAAAGTAAAATTACAATACTACTATTTTTTAATTATTATTAATTTTGTAACTGTAGTTTTAATTTTTTAATTAATTTAAAACTAAAACGTTATTTTATTATCATGAATAATGTCGTAAGTTATATATATTACATAATAATAAAGTGTGAAATTAGACGAGCATCTCACTGCTTGGTACGAGGGACCATATAGCAGAAATGTACTCAATTCGGAACACAATTACCTTTGACATAATATGCTATTCAAATAGGTATAAGCTTCTTTTCTTTTCATACATGGTAGCTTTCTATCATTTCTAGTAGAAGCTTCTGCCGTAGGCAAGAAGTATCGTTGATGAATTCCAATTCTAAAATGATTGAAAAGCATGTTGATGTTGAGAAACATAAGCTAAAAAAGATATTCAGATTATTGGAATTGAGAAATGTAAGAAGCTAAAAAAGATTAGGCAAAAATTATGACTGCAGCTGCTTTGTGACCTCAACGACGATATTGTTATGATCTAATGTCCTCCTAAATTTCATTATCCTCGCAACTGCTGCATTAATCTGTGGCTTTCTGTATCAATCAATTAAGTTAAGGCTGAAGGAAGAAAGAAGTATGTGATTGAATTGATGTAGATAAAGAAGGGGAAGCATACTTGAGGCTGAGGTGAATGTATGAATTGCACAATACCTTCGAACTTTGATACCTCACTCAACGGAAGATTTGTAATCTCCTAGGGCCAAACAAAACTGCCACTTTGTGAATAATATATATATGAGTTAATGTTGGAATTTGTATAGACAATCTATTGGTTATGAATAAGAAGTGGGTTAAGGAAAAAAAGAAAAGAGGGAAGTTGAAGGGGTGTGTGGGTTTTAACAAGTCCCACATTGGACAACTAGCAAGAGGTGAGAGAGTTTATAAGCTCTCACCTCACACTCCTAAATTGCCCCTTGGGGCACTACACTTTTGTGGTGAGGAGAGGAGCTAGGTGGCCTTTAGTCCACCACACGTGCGCCGTCCGGCTAGCTTGGTTTGGTTTTTACTTTTTTGGTAAAAAATACCCCTGTCTCTATTCATTGCTTCCCTCCAGATTCTTCAAACCCAAATGTTTCTTCCTGCAAACGTTTTGAACCGAACCGGTTCTTACCTTTCGCGAACCTGTCACTGGTCGTACCCGTTCGCGGCCGTCAGTCACGGCGATTCGCCGGCGGCGGGTTCATCATGACCAGTCAGTATCTATAAATAGCCATGACCTTTTTTCCTTCATCCGGTTTGCATGCTTCCTTCTGCTTTCTGGTGTGCTTTCCTCTGGCATATTGTTGTGTTCGTTTGGGCTGTTGACTGGTAGTGCCATCACTCTTCAGACGAAATCCGTTCTATCGTGGGAGACAAGTGTCCATCAACTTTTGGCATAAGTGAGGGAAAAATTGTCTTAAGGAGACACATTCTGTGTGCTCGGATTTATTCATCATTCTGCATACTTGATCTTACGGTCTCATTATCTGACATCTTGTAAATCTGTTCTAATTTCCTTATTGCACTGTGTTTGATAATTCTGATTATTAATCTCTTCTGTTCTATACATGGGTTCAAACCTCTTAGTGATTTAATATCACCTATTGTCTTCTAAATAACAGTTACGACCATAAATTATTAGAAATCAAATAACATGCATCAATAAGCTTAGTGATTTGTGTAATCTTCTAATTCTAAACATACCCACAACCCATAAATAAAGTTTTAAAAAATGCATAGCCCCATACTTTGAGATAAGTAATCAGGCTTTGGGGGTATAGGATTGTAGAGGAGAAGGCTAGGGGTTTGTCACGTTGCAGGGATGAAATGAGAAAAATTACATTAAATTTTCGCTATCTTATCCTACCACTTTATAACCCAAGTCTCCCTTGAGATAAGTATTCAGGCTTTGGATATGATAAAATTAGCCAACCTGATAATTTTATTCTATCCTACAAGCTCACCAAACAACTATTCATAACAGGATAAGATAAATTATTCTATCTTATCTTCTTTATCAGGTACTCCAAACAAGACCTTAAGAGATATCAACAGGATAAACTACAGAATGTGCCTAGATAATTCTTTCATCAATTTCAGAACTGTTAATGGAAACAAAAGAAGATGGGCAATTTATGGATCTAATCCTTTCATGTGCTACAATGAATCTCAGTTTTATTCTTATGCTTCTACTCTCCAAGTGGTGCTGTTAGGAGGCCCTCTTCTTACCGAAGATTAACAACGAGCATAATTGGTTTCCTACTTCCCTTTTAGTGTGTTTACCTACTGCAAAACTATAAATGATCAAAGAATAGTGATTAAATGCTAGAAATGTATAAACTCTTACAACAATTCTAGCTGTTTGGTAAGATTCTAAAATTAATTTTTATTTTTAATCTCTTTTCTATGTTCTCTTCTTGATAGAAGCAATTACAATAGGTCAAGAATGAATAGACAAATTTCTTTTCTTTAAGGAGCGTTTGGTTGAGGAATTTTTTTTGGAATAGTAGGGAAATGTAATAGATAGAGAAATAATTGGAAAGATAGATAAAGTGAGATAGGTAGAAAAATGTAAAAAAAAGTTGTTTGGTGGGGAAAAACTATACTGGAAAAATTAGGTAACTTTATGAAATCAACAGTGCATTAAAAGCCAGATAACCGATTTTTCGAAAAATCCCTCCTTCAAATTGAGTTTCTAAACAGTGCGGATATCTATGTTTCTCATAAATTCAGACAAATTGGATAGATGGTTTTTGGTGAGAAACGTTGAAACAAACATGGTGTTTCTAAAAGCCATACTTGAAAAACATAGATATCCGCTGAAAAGCTCCCAACCAAACACCACCTTATAGTATCCAGATGATGTAACTGCTCACGTTTAACAAATATGACTACCTCCTGAATAGATGTTAAAATAATGTGTATTATTTTGACATGATATTATTTAGTTGTGTACATTAAATTTTACTCATTAAAAAAAATCAAAAAAGAATCAATACTTATATTAGTAACATACTTCTTATAAAAAAGAAAAACTTGACTAGATAACATACTTCTTATAAAAACATTTCTTTAGTAATATCATACGGTAGAAATTTCCAGCAACGTGAAATAATGACTTGTTCGTAATTATAACTGCATAAACCAAATCTGGCTCTGACGTCAGCCATGAGCTTATTTTTTTGGATATGACATCAGCCATGAGCTAAATTGGCCAGATTATGTCATATTATATAAGGAAAAAGCGTGTATGATTTTAAAAGATGTAAAATTGTGTTATTTTAAGAAATCGAAAGAGATAAACAAAGAAAGAAAGAGAGTTGATGAAAAAAATAAGGTGTGGGTCGTCCACCTCTCTTTTGTTAGAGTGAAAATGATATAAGTTGTGTCATTCAAAAGGATAAACATTTTTTCTATTATATAATAATGAGCTTATATGCTCCTTCCTTCATCCATCAATTAACATTGCCATCCGCCTCTCGCAAATTCCTTGCGTCGGAGTGATCTTATTTCGAGCATAAAAGCAATAGTTTCTTCTTTAACAATGTCACCATCAGAAAAAGAAGTTCATGTCCTAATGGTGTCAGCGGCCTTTCAGGGCCACTTGAATCCAACATTCAACTTCGCAAAACGCCTTGCATCAATGGGTGTTCATGTTACTCTCACGTTGACAGAAGAGGCACGACATAACTTCAATGTCTCCACCAAAGCAAACGAAAATTCCCATAACGGAAACATCCAACTGGAGTTCTTCTCTGATGGCCTTAACCTTAACTTCGATCGCAACAAGGACACTGCCACCTTTCTTGCTTCCATAGAAACCACCGGAGCCAAAAACCTTTCCAACCTTATCTCCCACTTAAGCAAAGACCGAAACTACTCTTGTATGATTATAACTCCCTACGTGCCATGGGCTGCAGAAATAGCAGCCACACATGGCATCCCTTGTGCCATGCTTTGGTTCCAAGCTTGTGCACTCTATTCCATTTATTGTCGCTATGTATGCAAAACAAATCATTTTCCCAATGTTGAGAACCCCAATGAGACTCTAGAATTGCCTGCACTGCCACCATTAGAGGTTAGAGAACTTCCAAGTTTTTTACTTCCCTCGTGCCCTCCCTACTACAAGAAACTGGTTTGGGATTTTCATCGAGTCTTGGATAAAATAAAATGGTTTTTGGGATCTTCCGTTTACGAGTTTGAAGAAGAGATAGTGAAGTCAATGGCTTCATTGTTTCCGATTTTGACTATTGGACCACTTGTGTCACCGTTTCTGTTGGGAGAAAAAGAAGGTGAAGGCGATGGTCTAAGTGCGAATTTATTGAAACCCGAATATTCTTGCCTAGAGTGGCTCGACAATAAGCCACCTAATTCGGTTATCTACGTGGCATTTGGTAGCTTAACGGAGCTGTCACAGAAGCAGATAGGTAACATAGCCACGGCTTTGAAAAATACGAATAGAGCGTTTCTATTGGTGATTAGGAAAAAAGATGCTGAATTTCCAAGAGGATTTTTGGAAGAAACCAAAGGGAGGGGACTAGTTGTGACATGGTGCCCACAAGAGAAGGTGTTAATGCACCCTGCTGTGGCTTGCTTTGTGAGTCATTGTGGGTGGAACTCAACACTTGAAGCAGTGACTGCTGGTGTGCCTGTGATTGCTCATCCAGGTTGGTCTGATCAGCCAGTAAACGCAAGGCTCGTGCAAGATGTTTTCAAAACTGGCGTGAAGATGAGGTTTGGGGAAGATGGAATTGTCAGCACAGAAGAGGTGCAAAAGTGTATTAAAGAAGTCATGGAGGGCCCGAAGGCTGAGGAGTTTAAGAAGAGAGCGATGGAGTTGAAAGTGGCAGCTAGGAAAGCATTGCAAAATGGTGGATCTTCTGAGAGGAATATCAATCAGTTCCTCACTGAAATTGCTAGGAATTCCACTTAGAATCAAACTTTGATTTTGTATCACTATATCGTAGGAAGTTTTTATTTGTTTGATGTATTTAATATTGGGTTAGTTTTTTAGATAACTTTTTTACGTTGAGCTCAAAACGTCGTTGTTTTGAGACAGAAATCAAAGTATTTTTATAATTATAATTTATTTTAGAGTTATAATAGTTTTTTTCATTATAATTTTTTAATTTTTCAACCCAAAACGACTTTGTTTGGAAAGCGAATGTAAATAACTTATCTACAATTACTTTAAAAACATTAAAACCTTTAATATTTTTCTATTTTCTCTTTACGTGTGCAAAATAAAATAAATAACTCTCTTACCTTGCCATATATAATTGGTTTAAGTTGAAAATGTGTCCCTCGGTCTTATTGACAATTGTTTTTTTAAAAGTAGATATACATATATGAAATGACTATGGCTTTACTCTCTCTCTTTTATAATTTAAAAGCTATTTTAAAAATAAAAAATAAAAAATAAGAGCTTAAAAATTTGACGTTATATATATGTTAAACCCACTTCAGTATTCTTGGCATGTAGCATTGGGCTAGATTTAGGGTCCGGCCCAAAATAAATGCAATACACAGCCAAATTGTACCACCTACCTTTGTCTCCAACTCTTCCCATTTTTCATCTTTTATATAGTCGAGTTTCTTTACGTTCCCATTGAATGCGTGGTTAGGCAGTGCCGCATTAGAATATCCTTACATATACTCAACGCCAGGCTAAATATTTTCTTGTGATGCGTAAAATCAGCAAGTGCACCGATCGTACCAAGTAATAAAGAGTGAGTAGAGTATCGTCTCCACGAGGATTGAGGCAACTAAGTTGTTATAACTATTCCTCTATTGTTGGATTAATCAAAATAGGTTGAGAATGATTGTAGTTCATGAAACAAACTAAAATAATTAAAATAAAAATGTAAATGATTCCAAAAGTGTTTTCAGAATGCAAGAATAAAAGATTAAGGATTGAGAAAATATTTGAGAAAATATTGCGGTAAAGAGAAACAAACACATTTCCGATCCCCACTTTGCAACTTGGATTACGTTTACATTTACCTATTCAATTGATCGAACAATTCATCATCTTTTATATGAGTAGTTAAGCCCTAATCCCTTAGTGACTTTAACCTTGTTAACTCTATTAGAATCCTAATCCCTTAGAAATCCCTTTTCGAGTTAACCCTTAGAATCAAGGAACCTTTAACGTTCGCTGTTCATGTAGCCTATCCCTAGTGCGTACATGAACAATTATCTTATTTTTTGTCAGGAATTAGAATTCCAACATCCCTGTTGTAAACCCTAACCCTCGCAACCCTACTAGATTGATCAGTTCCAATAGAATTATAGAATGAAGAACAAGAAAAGATAAATGCAATTAAAATAGATAAACATAAATTTCAACCAAGGTACAACGGGTTCACTTCAAGGGTTGTAAACCTTACCACAATGATGAAACTAGCCAGACATGTTCATGTCTGACAAAATAACAATAAAATAAAGTAGCATTTAAAACCTAGAAGAGAAAGGGAAAATGAAGATCTTCCGTCTTGATCGATCGAATCCTTGAATCTCCGAGAAGCTCCAAGGAATCTCTGCTCTCTTTGTTGTTTTTCTCCTCTTGATTCTCCCAAAAGTCCCTTCCTCTTATGTTTCTGATCCTTTTATTAGGTTTTGGGAAAACCTCTTTCACTTTGCACTCCAATTGGGCCTTATTTTAGCTGATTCACACTTAAAAATATATCGCCCGCGCACGGGGCGCCAAGCCTGGCGCCCCAAACTTGGGAGAAACAGAAGCTGAATCTGTCAACGGCGCCCCGGGCGCCAACTCTGGAGTGCCGTGCGCCAGTCCCGCGCTCCGTGCGCCAACTCTCGAGCACCGAGCGCCCGGTTGGCGCGCCGTGCGCCACCTCCCGCTCGCCGTGCGCGGCCGAAACAGAAGCAAATCGTCGATTTGGTGCCCCGTGCGCCAGGTACCGCGCCCTGTGCGCCAGTTTGGCGCTCCGTGCGCCAACCTCCGCGCGTCGTGCGCCAGCGGGAAATTTGGTTTCTCCGTTTTTTCTCCTTTTTGCGGCGTTTCGTGCTATTTAACATATAACTTGAGTGAGAGCATGATTGAGAAGGAATAATCAATATTTCTTGCATTTAATGACTATTTTCACACATTTATGATTAATTCCTTGCTTCTTTTAAGTTAGAAAACATCATCTACTAGACTCACATCAAACAATTCCCAGATTTAGATGTTGCTGTCCTCAGCAATAAATTGAATTTAAGCATGGGAAGCAAGGTTCAATTAATCAGGCATAGCATTGCACAGACAATCATAGAGATTACTATACTAAGCATGAATGATTTCCAAGTCAAACTTAAGATGATGCTTAACACTCCATTCAAACGTCAGAGTCTAACTTGATTACCCCTCACAAGACATGATATTCACTCATCACTTAGTGTTTGGGGTCATTCATCATCACTCATTTCATCACAGCTGTTGTTCTACCATAAGCTTGATCTTTTTCTCAAGTTCCTAAAGATGAGGAACATCAACACACGCCTGATTGATCAAAAGGGCTTCTTAAGGTTATAACTAGGCTTGGCTTAAGGTTAGAATCTTTTGGAAAGTAGCTGAATAATTATTGAGATTGAAACATCATTTTCATTAATACTCAATCATCTCTCAATTCAAGTTTCAGCACCACTTTTTATTCGAATTCATGATTCCTTCCTTTTTCTCACTTTTTCCTTCATCATTGCTTGTCAATTTTTGCAATTTATTTTTCTTTCTCTTTATATTCATGTGAGAACTATTCTTTTCTTTTCCTTTTCAACTGCTTAACTTCTAGTGGAGCTTACCTCAATTACTTCTAACTTTTTGTTTATTGACATTTCAATCTCAATCATGGTAAGTTCTGATGGAAGTGGTCTAAACAGTTTAATAAGGTAATTAAAAAAAATTGGTCTCAGGCTCAACATGGCTAACAATGGATGATTTCTCAGGTAGCTATTTGGCCATAAGCTTAATAGAACAAAATGCCTCTATCACTTCAATCAACACATGCATTGGAGAGAATTAGATCAAGTTCTAGAGTACCACTGCAGTGAGGACTCTCAAAAAAAAAAATTAACTGTATAGGCACAAACCTCACAAGCTGTGGTATCAAACTAGACTCTTCTTAATTTCATTTCAAGCATCATTATCATAGAAATCAAACAAACGGGCAATCATAATCTCTATTCATGCTCTATGCAATGTCATGACAATCTTGCATATCATGCAATGCTTCCTCATATTCAACCAAGGAATTGAATGAGTAGCACATCTAAATCAGGACTGTGCTTTCACATAGCAGGAAATGAAACTAAAAACACAAAATTTCTACCAAAATGAAAAAATAAAAATGAAAATAACTAGAAAGGTTAAAATAACTCCCCTGAAGTAGCTATGAATCCGCTGAACCTTTTTCTGTGTGTGATACCTCGATTGCCGTGTATGCGGCCCCAATTCCCAGATTTAGAATATTGCTGTCCTCAGCAATAACTAAAGTAGTCGGAGAAAATACTGTTGCACAAGTATAAACATCACACATGTGAAATATCAGGCAGAAAATAACATAACCAATGTACTGGAGAATTATAACTCAAAATACCAAAGAGGTTCAAATTACCCTAACATAAACCTAGATGGTCAAACAAAGACAACGAAAATAAAACATCAAAATAAAAATTAATGTGACAGATAAGGGGAAGGAAATAAAAAAAAATAATAATAAAAACTCATTGGGTTGCCTCCCAAGTAGCACTTGTTTAACGTCACGAGCCTGACGTACCCCTTGTGATCATGGTGGCTGGTAACTCGGGCTCAGTGATGACACTATACCCTTGCTCAGAATTTGTGTCCCGCCATGGTTATACTCATATGCATGTGGATAAGGATGAGGGTTCTCAGAAACTTTAAACTTAGTCCTCACATGCTTTTCCTTACCCTTGGCTTTTCCATCTTAACCTTTGGCTTGCTTCCTTCATGCCACTGATGAATTTCCTTCTTATTCCTTTCCTCAACCTTTTTCTCCGCAATGTAATTGACTTGATTCTTAGGTTGAGGAGCAAGCAATGGAGGAGCTTCATTTATAAGTACTTTGAATATTGCTTGCTCTCCATCCACGCGCATTATCAACCCACCCTTAGGTACATCGATTAATGCTCCTGAGGTTGCTAAGAATGGCCTCCCGAAGATCATAGGCACACTGGCATCTTCATCAATGTCAAGGATAACAAAATCAGCAGGAATTAGAAATTTGTCTACCTTGACTAGCACATCTTCCACAATACCATGTGCTTGCTTTGTTGAGCGGTCGGCCAGTTGAACATTCATCCTAGTTGGCTTGACTTCATCAATTCCCAGCTTCTTCATCAGGGTTAGTGGCATCACATTAACGTTGGCACCAAGATCACATAAGACTCTCTCTATAGTTGTCTTGCCAATGATGCATGGAATACTGAAGCTTCCTGGATCCTTCAACTTTGGAGGCATGTTTTTCTGTAGGATTACACTGCACTCCTCTGTTAATGTGACAGGTTCATTCTCTGTGAGCTTCCTCTTCTTAGATAATGTTTCCTTCAAGAATTTGGCATATGAGGGCATTTGCTCCAGAGTGTCTGCAAAAGGAATATTAATCTGCAATTTCTTAAAAATATCTAAAAATTTAGACAATTGCTTCCTTTGCTCATTTTGCTTTGGCCTCATTGGATATGGGAGTTTCTCAAAACGTGAGAAATCTCATTGCTTCTTTTGAACTGCAGGAGGTTGTTCCTTTGCTTCTTCTTCATCCTTTTGAGCTTGTTCATCCTTTCTTGTAGAAACTTCAACTTTCTCTTTTTCTAGCTCCTCATTCCTTGTAGTGATGACATTGCATTGCTCCTTTGACACTGCAACGCTCTTTTCTTGACTCCTCTCAGCTAGTTGTCTTGAAAGTTGGCCAATTTGAGTTTCCAAGTTTCTGATTGAAGCGTCTTGGTTCTTGTGGTAGGCTCTTGTCTCATTTATGTGATCATTAGTGGTTTTGGAAAGTTGTATCATCGCTTTCTCCAATTCAGATGGCTCTTTTTGTGGCAGAGGAAGAGGTTGCAGATAGTTGTTGGATTTATAATCCAAGCCGCTCCCTTGATTCTTCCTTTGAAAGTTATTTTCTTGGCCGCCATTCTGATTCCTTTGGTAACTTTGAATATTCTGTGGAGGCCTTGGATCATACCAAATTCCATTGACCTGGAATGGTTCAGCTCTATTGAGTGTAGGGCACTCATTAGTATCATGCGGCTCCTTGCAATACTCACAGTTAAATATATCAACCTTGGATGTTGAGAGCTGCATCTTGTCCAGCTTGGCATTCAAACTGGCCAATTGCTGTGAAATCACTTTTTGCTCAGCCAGTGATGCATCATTATTCCCCAATTGTAAAATTCCTTTCTTGGGCTGAATAGATAGGAATGCTGCTGCCATAGACGCATTCTCATTCCTTGCCATTAAATCCAGCAGCTCTAAAGTCTCATCTGTTGTCTTCTTTCCTATGGTGCCACCAGCTGCACCATTGACAATCATTCTGCATTCTGGCGTCATCCCATTATAGAAGACTCTGACCTTCTTTGTATCTGGCAAGTCATATTGTGGACACTTTCTGATCAGCTCCTGGTATCGAGTCCAGGCTGCACATAAAGTCTCTCCTGGTTGTTGGGTAAAATTGGTGATTTCATTCACCAACTTATTGTACTTTTCCATGGAAAAGTGCTCAGCAAAAAATTTAGCCGCCAAATCCTCCCATGTTCTGATGCTGTTGGGAGCTTGACGATCCAACCGTTTGAGAGCTCTCCCGGTCAATGCAAACGGGAACAATCGGAGTCTAATCGCATCGTCTGACACTCCGTTGTGTTTAGTTGTATCACAGATCCTTAAAAATCTGTCTATGAAGTCGTGAGGATCTTCATAGTCCTCTCCCCAAACTGAGTTTTCTCCACCAATGTGATGAGTGCTGGCTGGATGTCATAATTATTAGCAGCAATCGGTGGTTTGACAATACTCGAGTTTGGCCTTGTGAATTGAGGAGCCAAAACTGATTCCATCAGCTCAGCTGCTGGTGGATTTTCTTCTGCCATCTCTGTTTCTACTTCAAAGTGTGGAGTAAAATTTTCTGCTTCAGAATGTGAAGTAGGAGCCTCTGCTTGCCTCTTTTGCTTGGTATGTTGTCTTATCCTCTTTGCAGTCCTTTCTATCTCTGGATCGTAAATCAAAGTTGCAGGATCAACTGTACCACGCATAAACTAAAGCAAACAGATTAGTAACACAAAGATCAGAGCAAGAAAATCAAAAGTTATAAATAACTTGGCGTAGTCAATCCCCGGCAACGGCGCCAAAAACTTGATGCGTAAAATCGGCAAGTGCACCGATCGTACCAAGTAATAAAGAGTGAGTAGAGTATCGTCTCCACGAGGATTGAGGCACCTAAGTTGTTATAATTATTCCTCTCTTGTTGGATTAATCAAAATAGGTTGAGAATGATTGTAGTTCATGAAACAAACTAAAATAATTAAAGTAAAAATGTAAATGATTCCAAAAGTGTTTTCAGAATGCAAGAACAAAAGATTAAGGATTGAGAAAATATTTGAGAAAATATTGCGGTAAAGAGAAACAAACACCTTTCCGATCCCCACCTTGCAACTTGGATTACGTTTACATTTACCTATTCAATTGATCGAACAATTCATCATCTTTTATATGAGTAGTTAAGCCCTAATCCCTTAGTGACTTTAACCTTGTTAACTCTATTAGAATCCTAATCCCTTAGAAATCCCTTTTCGAGTTAACCCTTAGAATCAATGAACCTTTAACGTTCGCTGTTCATGTAGCCTATCCCTAGTGCGTACATGAACAGTTATCTTATTCTTTGTCAGGAATTAGAATTCCAACATCCCTGTTGTAAACCCTAACCCTCGCAACCCTACTAGATTGATCAGTTCCAATAGAATTATAGAATGAAGAACAAGGAAAGATAAATGCAATTAAAATAGATAAACATAAATTTCAACCAAGGTACAAGGGGTTCAAATCAAAGTTGCAGGATCAACTGTACCACGCATAAACTAAAGCAAACAGATTAGTAACACAAAGATCCAAGCAAGAAAATCAAAAGTTATAAATAACTTGGCGTAGTCAATCCCCGGCAACGGCGCCAAAAACTTGATGCGTAAAATCGGCAAGTGCACCGATCGTACCAAGTAATAAAGAGTGAGTAGAGTATCGTCTCCACGAGGATTGAGGCACCTAAGTTGTTATAACTATTCCTCTCTTGTTGGATTAATCAAAATAGGTTGAGAATGATTGTAGTTCATGAAACAAACTAAAATAATTAAAGTAAAAATGTAAATGATTCCAAAAGTGTTTTCAGAATGCAAGAACAAAAGATTAAGGATTGAGAAAATATTTGAGAAAATATTGCGGTAAAGAGAAACAAACACCTTTCCGATCCCCACCTTGCAACTTGGATTACGTTTACATTTACCTATTCAATTGATCGAACAATTCATCATCTTTTATATGAGTAGTTAAGCCCTAATCCCTTAGTGACTTTAACCTTGTCAACTCTATTACAATCCTAATCCCTTAGAAATCCCTTTTCGAGTTAACCCTTAGAATCAATGAACCTTTAACGTTCGCTGTTCATGTAGCCTATCCCTAGTGCGTACATGAACAGTTATCTTATTCTTTGTCAGGAATTAGAATTCCAACATCCCTGTTGTAAACCCTAACCCTCGCAACCCTACTAGATTGATCAGTTCCAATAGAATTATAGAATGAAGAACAAGGAAAGATAAATGCAATTAAAATAGATAAACATAAATTTCAACCAAGGTACAAGGGGTTCAAATCAAAGTTGCAGGATCAACTGTACCACGCATAAACTAAAGCAAACAGATTAGTAACACAAAGATCCAAGCAAGAAAATCAAAAGTTATAAATAACTTGGCGTAGTCAATCCCCGGCAACGGCGCCAAAAACTTGATGCGTAAAATCGGCAAGTGCACCGATCGTACCAAGTAATAAAGAGTGAGTAGAGTATCGTCTCCACGAGGATTGAGGCACCTAAGTTGTTATAACTATTCCTCTCTTGTTGGATTAATCAAAATAGGTTGAGAATGATTGTAGTTCATGAAACAAACTAAAATAATTAAAGTAAAAATGTAAATGATTCCAAAAGTGTTTTCAGAATGCAAGAACAAAAGATTAAGGATTGAGAAAATATTTGAGAAAATATTGCGGTAAAGAGAAACAAACACATTTCCGATCCCCACCTTGCAACTTGGATTACGTTTACATTTACCTATTCCATTGATCGAACAATTCATCATCTTTTATATGAGTAGTTAAGCCCTAATCCCTTAGTGACTTTAACCTTGTTAACTCTATTAGAATCCTAGTCCCTTAGAAATCCCTTTTCGAGTTAACCCTTAGAATCAATGAACCTTTAACGTTCGCTGTTCATGTAGCCTATCCCTAGTGCGTACATGAACAGTTATCTTATTCTTTGTCAGGAATTAGAATTCCAACATCCCTGTTGTAAACCCTAACCCTCGCAACCCTACTAGATTGATCAGTTCCAATAGAATTATAGAATGAAGAACAAGAAAAGATAAATGCAATTAAAATAGATAAACATAAATTTCAACCAAGGTACAAGGGGTTCAAATCAAAGTTGCAGGATCAACTGTACCACGCATAAACTAAAGCAAACAGATTAGTAACACAAAGATCCAAGCAAGAAAATCAAAAGTTATAAATAACTTGGCGTAGTCAATCCCCGGCAACGGCGCCAAAAACTTGATGCGTAAAATCGGCAAGTGCACCGATCGTACCAAGTAATAAAGAGTGAGTAGAGTATCGTCTCCACGAGGATTGAGGCACCTAAGTTGTTATAACTATTCCTCTCTTGTTGGATTAATCAAAATAGGTTGAGAATGATTGTAGTTCATGAAACAAACTAAAATAATTAAAGTAAAAATGTAAATGATTCCAAAAGTGTTTTCAGAATGCAAGAACAAAAGATTAAGGATTGAGAAAATATTTGAGAAAATATTGCGGTAAAGAGAAACAAACACCTTTCCGATCCCCACCTTGCAACTTGGATTACGTTTACATTTACCTATTCAATTGATCGAACAATTCATCATCTTTTATATAAGTAGTTAAGCCCTAATCCCTTAGTGACTTTAACCTTGTTAACTCTATTAGAATCCTAATCCCTTAGAAATCCCTTTTCGAGTTAACCCTTAGAATCAATGAACCTTTAACGTTCGCTGTTCATGTAGCCTATCCCTAGTGCGTACATGAACAGTTATCTTATTCTTTGTCAGGAATTAGAATTCCAACATCCCTGTTGTAAACCCTAACCCTCGCAACCCTACTAGATTGATCAGTTCCAATAGAATTATAGAATGAAGAACAAGGAAAGATAAATGCAATTAAAATAGATAAACATAAATTTCAACCAAGGTACAAGGGGTTCAAATCAAAGTTGCAGGATCAACTGTACCACGCATAAACTAAAGCAAACAGATTAGTAACACAAAGATCCAAGCAAGAAAATCAAAAGTTATAAATAACTTGGCGTAGTCAATCCCCGGCAACGGCGCCAAAAACTTGATGCCTAAAATCGGCAAGTGCACCGATCGTACCAAGTAATAAAGAGTGAGTAGAGTATCGTCTCCACGAGGATTGAGGCACCTAAGTTGTTATAACTATTCCTCTCTTGTTGGATTAATCAAAATAGGTTGAGAATGATTGTAGTTCATGAAACAAACTAAAATAATTAAAGTAAAAATGTAAATGATTCCAAAAGTGTTTTCAGAATGCAAGAACAAAAGATTAAGGATTGAGAAAATATTTGAGAAAATATTGCGGTAAAGAGAAACAAACACCTTTCCGATCCCCACCTTGCAACTTGGATTACGTTTACATTTACCTATTCAATTGATCGAACAATTCATCATCTTTTATATAAGTAGTTAAGCCCTAATCCCTTAGTGACTTTAACCTTGTTAACTCTATTAGAATCCTAATCCCTTAGAAATCCCTTTTCGAGTTAACCCTTAGAATCAATGAACCTTTAACGTTCGCTGTTCATGTAGCCTATCCCTAGTGCGTACATGAACAGTTATCTTATTCTTTGTCAGGAATTAGAATTCCAACATCCCTGTTGTAAACCCTAACCCTCGCAACCCTACTAGATTGATCAGTTCCAATAGAATTATAGAATGAAGAACAAGGAAAGATAAATGCAATTAAAATAGATAAACATAAATTTCAACCAAGGTACAAGGGGTTCAAATCAAAGTTGCAGGATCAACTGTACCACGCATAAACTAAAGCAAACAGATTAGTAACACAAAGATCCAAGCAAGAAAATCAAAAGTTATAAATAACTTGGCGTAGTCAATCCCCGGCAACGGCGCCAAAAACTTGATGCCTAAAATCGGCAAGTGCACCGATCGTACCAAGTAATAAAGAGTGAGTAGAGTATCGTCTCCACGAGGATTGAGGCACCTAAGTTGTTATAACTATTCCTCTCTTGTTGGATTAATCAAAATAGGTTGAGAATGATTGTAGTTCATGAAACAAACTAAAATAATTAAAGTAAAAATGTAAATGATTCCAAAAGTGTTTTCAGAATGCAAGAACAAAAGATTAAGGATTGAGAAAATATTTGAGAAAATATTGCGGTAAAGAGAAACAAACACCTTTCCGATCCCCACCTTGCAACTTGGATTACGTTTACATTTACCTATTCAATTGATCGAACAATTCATCATCTTTTATATGAGTAGTTAAGCCCTAATCCCTTAGTGACTTTAACCTTGTCAACTCTATTAGAATCCTAATCCCTTAGAAATCCCTTTTCGAGTTAACCCTTAGAATCAATGAACCTTTAACGTTCGCTGTTCATGTAGCCTATCCCTAGTGCGTACATGAACAGTTATCTTATTCTTTGTCAGGAATTAGAATTCCAACATCCCTGTTGTAAACCCTAACCCTCGCAACCCTACTAGATTGATCAGTTCCAATAGAATTATAGAATGAAGAACAAGGAAAGATAAATGCAATTAAAATAGATAAACATAAATTTCAACCAAGGTACAAGGGGTTCAAATCAAAGTTGCAGGATCAACTGTACCACGCATAAACTAAAGCAAACAGATTAGTAACACAAAGATCCAAGCAAGAAAATCAAAAGTTATAAATAACTTGGCGTAGTCAATCCCCGGCAACGGCGCCAAAAACTTGATGCGTAAAATCGGCAAGTGCACCGATCGTACCAAGTAATAAAGAGTGAGTAGAGTATCGTCTCCACGAGGATTGAGGCACCTAAGTTGTTATAACTATTCCTCTCTTGTTGGATTAATCAAAATAGGTTGAGAATGATTGTAGTTCATGAAACAAACTAAAATAATTAAAGTAAAAATGTAAATGATTCCAAAAGTGTTTTCAGAATGCAAGAACAAAAGATTAAGGATTGAGAAAATATTTGAGAAAATATTGCGGTAAAGAGAAACAAACACCTTTCCGATCCCCACCTTGCAACTTGGATTACGTTTACATTTACCTATTCAATTGATCGAACAATTCATCATCTTTTATATGAGTAGTTAAGCCCTAATCCCTTAGTGACTTTAACCTTGTTAACTCTATTAGAATCCTAATCCCTTAGAAATCCCTTTTCGAGTTAACCTTTAGAATCAATGAACCTTTAACGTTCGCTGTTCATGTAGCCTATCCCTAGTGCGTACATGAACAGTTATCTTATTCTTTGTCAGGAATTAGAATTCCAACATCCCTGTTGTAAACCCTAACCCTCGAAACAGAAGCTGAATCTGTCAACGGCGCCCCGGGCGCCAACTCTGGAGTGCCGTGCGCCAGTCCCGCTCTCCGTGCGCCAACTCTCGAGCACCGGGCGCCAGGTTGGCGCGCCGTGCGCCACCTCCCGCGCGCCGTGCGCGGCCGAAACAGAAGCTAATCGTCTATTTGGCGTCCCGTGCGCCAGGTACCGCGCCCTGTGCGCCAGTTTGGCGCTCCGTGCGCCAACCTCCGCGCGTCGTGCGCCAGCGGGAAATTTGGTTTCTCCGTTTTTGCTCCTTTTTGCGGCGTTTCTTGCTATTTAACATATAACTTGAGTGGGAGCATGATTGAGAAGGAATAATCAATATTTCTTGCATTTAATGACTATTTTCACACATTTATGATTAATTCCTTGCTTCTTTTAAGTTAGAAAACATCATCTGCTAGACTCACATCATCTTGCTAAACAACTCAACCACAAATTTTCTGCTTCCCAAACTGTACATATTTGCCTTTACAAATCAATATTCATCAAAAATATTAATTTCGTTAAACAATTACAATAGTCAATCTCAAAAATATCTACCAGTAAGTCTAAACTTGAATACAACTTATTTCATCCAACGATATTTTCTCACTTAAATAAAATTGTTACGAGAAGGGTGTCTATAGAAAAAGGCAGCATTCAAGTAGGCTAAGGGACTCTGTAGCTTAGGGTTACTTGTTATATCATGTGTTATATGAGTTGCAGTTAGAGGTGTGACATGAAATGCAGTTAGAGTCACAGTTACTTAGTTGGCTAGTTTGTTACATAGTCTTTGATTATAAATAGTGGTATAAAAGAAGACTGATGTATTTAGAAAAAGGATATCTGAATAATAAACTTGTTTATTGTTCTTTGTCTCTCTATCATTTCATGTCTCTGTTAGGTTGATACCTAACAACTGGTGCTTCCATTTTGAGTTGAATATCAAGATGAGAATTCAAGAAGTGGCTGATGAGCTTCGATCGGAATTTTAACGGGAAGTAGCTTCAATGCGTGCTAATCTAACCCAGAAGTTAGATCAATTAACAGAGTTTGTTTTAGCTATTGATGTGCAATTATGAGAGTTCATGACCCAATCTTAGCAGCATACCCAGACCCCTCAATAACCCAGACCCATCTCAATCAGCTCCAAACATCAATCCCCAAACCCAAACCAAAACACTTCATCTTTTCAACAGCAAAAACTAGTGCAGAGCATGGCCACCATGGATGCCCATCTCCAAGAAGCTTCTTCATTTGGTGCAGAAACGGAGCAAAGATTAGTGTAGAGTATTTCAAGAATGAATGATCTGAATCAAGAACCCGTTGTTGTCTCATCCTCTGCCATTTTTCAAGATCCATCTTATGGTGCTACCATAGAAAACATAGCAAGCAAGAGGCTCTGTCATGTGCAACAAGATCTCACCTTTAATGTAGTCTCCACCTCTTCATTCTCTCTTAAGAATAGCATTTTTCCTGCCATACAAAACACGAAGTCATTATGTGCAGCCACCAACACTTTGTTTCAGTCACCGGAGCATGCAAATATTATTAATACAATTTCTTTTTTGAGGCCTCTATCTCAAAATGTTAAAGGTTTCATGTATGAACCAAGTCTAAATTTCTTCATCTTGATGAACTTGGATAATAGCGTAAATGATGACCTCTTGGTGAGTTTCTTCATCTTTTGGGCAGATTTTTTGCCAGCAGTTGATGATCACTATGATGTAGGACGCTATACTTGGAGGACCCTCATTTTTTAGGACAAGGTCGTTCATCAACTACCTTGCCCCCACCTTATGAGTATGATTGATTTCAAGGTTTCTCTCCACTTGGACCTTGAGGACAAGGTCCCTTTTTAAGGGGTGAGTCGTGTTACGAGAAGGGTGTCTACAAAGAAAGGCAGCATTCAAGTAGGCTAAGGGACTATGTAGCTTATGGTCACTTGTTATATCACGTGTTATATGAGTTGGAGTTAGAGGTGTGACGTGAAATGCAGTTCGAGTAACAGTTACTCAGTTGGCTAGTTTGTTACTGTCTTTGATTGTAAATAGTGATAGAAAGGAGACTGATGTATATAAAAAAAGGATATCTGAATTGATTGTTCTTTGTTCTCTATCATTTTCTCTCTGTGTTAGGTTGATACCTAACAAAAGTATCGTCATCGATAAAAAGGTTTCCACCTCGCACAACTCCATAAATTACGAGTCCTTCTTCTCCTCGAAAAAACATAACCCTCGTTTCCTTTTACGGGTCCTAGCGGCTTGCTTCAGAACGGAAAGCGATCCAAATTTAAAAACCATGTCCCTGTTCTTCATTGCTGTCACGTGTACGAGAAAAACAAAACATAGTAACACACTTCCTTTACTAGATTTAAAAAAATTTGAAGTGGGCTCAATGGTGCACATCCATATTTTAACACTCTTGTCAATTTTTTTTATTAAAAATAAAAAATATATTATTATTTTACAAGAAAAGTTATACTTATAACCTATTTACAATCTATTACAATCACATCTTAACCGTGGATTTCCGTTAATCTAACGGTTAAAATTTATTTAGTCGCATTAATTAATTAATTAATAATTTCTAATAAATTAAAACTGTCAAGAACAATTAAAAAGTGATTGTAAAAGATTATAAACGAAAATAAACTGTAAGTACATCTTTCCTTTTATTTTATTATTAGAAAAGGTGTAAAAATAATATTATCAATTAAAAGTAGAGTAATTCGGTATAGCAATTAACAATAAGGAGTTAAAAGATGTGGGGATGGGGACCCATGTGTTCTTTTAAAAAATAAAAACAATTAACAGTTACAATTTTTGTATATGAATCCACTAATGTAGCTCCTCTGAAAATAAAAAAAATTAAAGAAAAATCACAGCCAATCTGTGGTGTGCCGTTCCAATCAAAGTCTACAATCTTGTAAGGAAAAGCTTACGAGTCATGGCGTTGAATGGTCGTATTGCATAAAACTGAGAAGATTGTTGATTAGAGGGGCTGCTTTATCCTAAAGGAATCGTGATTGGTGAAGACTAGCCACTCTTTAAGACTTGAATAAATTTCTTCCAGGGTCAGCCGGGTCCGTGACGAGGATAATTATTAATAGATTAAGACTGCACCATCATATCAAGTGAATCAAATATCATATCTCAATCAAAAAATTTTAAGGCATTAAATTTATGAGTACTTCTATTTATATAATTTTCATTTAACTCATTATCAACAATATAAAATTCATGACACTTGAATATCCTAATAATCTCTCATAAAGTGTGAAACTCAATATTAGTATGCTCCCTTTTCTTCGAGTACCTCATACCCACGTACTCAACCCACTTCTAGTCAATCATCAGGCTAACTCCAGTCTAACTCGACTTTAATACCGCTGTCTAGTGGGTTCAGGGAAGTCCGTGGTGAGGGACCACCACCTTATGTTGTACCGGCGCGGGACATAACACAACACAACACTGACACGTTAATTCTAAAAAATGTTAGATTTTGACATGTTGGGACACATTTTGATATAAATAATATTTTTAATTCATGTAGTGTATATTATATTTAATATTCAATAATTTAAAAAAATAAAACTAA
Organism: Gastrolobium bilobum; assembly: GCF_033153095.1. NCBI lineage: Eukaryota > Viridiplantae > Streptophyta > Magnoliopsida > Fabales > Fabaceae > Gastrolobium > Gastrolobium bilobum. Next base: position 580,392 of record NW_026899052.1, read on the forward strand.
ACTTGTAATACCCATTAATTTTGCAAAGAAACATAAGATGTAAATATTTACTATTATATTTTCAAATTGAAAATCTCTTATACATTCCAATGAGATTTATTCGGTAACCATTTTTTTTTAGATCAGTTTGATAAAATATCGATCAATTTTTTCAGAGAGTGTCAGACATGACACTTTAAGTTTTTTGAAGTATGAGTGCTACATAGCCACTACTAATGGGCTAAGACTACACCACCATATCAAGTGGGTCTAATATCATATCTCAACTTAAAACCTTAAAATTTTGAATTGTCGAGTGGGTTAAGGAGAAGCGCTTGTTGTGGGGGATTACCACGAATGGACTAAGGCTACATCACTATATCAAGTGAGTCTGACAATATGTCTCAACCTAAAACCTTAAGGCATTGTTTTCATGGGTCTTTTCACCTATATGCACTTCAATTAACTCATTACCAACTAATGTGAGACTCATCACACTTGAATAACCCAACAGCTTCCCCTTCAGGAGTGTAACCCACATTGATATACTCCCTTTTAATCGAGTACTCAGGCCCAAATACTCAACCCGCCTCTAGCCAATCACCAGGCTAGCTCGAGCCCAACCCGCCTCTGATACCACTGTTAGGCGGGTTTCGAAGGAGCGCGTGACAAAGGACCACCACTTATGGGCTAAGGCTACACTACCATATCAAGTGAGTTCGACACTATCGTAACCCAAAACTTTAAGACATTGGGTTTATAGGTCCTCCCACTTATATAGACTTCGCTTAGCCCATTACCACATCGCTAGCACAGGAGTGGAAGTCATCACATCCTTGAGCTTCTTAAACGCCTTTGCTGCTGCTGCAGACCATGAATACTATCAGCACCTTTTAACAGCTCTTTGTGTGGGAGAGCTATGGAAGCATATCCCCTTACAAATTGTCGACAGTAACCTGTCAAGCCAAGGAAACCATGAAGTTGTTTGAGGGACTTAGGTTCCGACCACTGTAGCATTGCCTCAATCTTTTTCGGGTCAGCAAAAACTCCTTGCTTGGAAACAACATGTCCTAAGTATTCAATAGTGTCCACCCCAAAAGCACACTTACTGACTTTCACAAAAAACATATATTGTTTCAAACACTGTAAAGCCAGTCTAAGATGATCCGCATACTCCAAAATGGAATTTTTAAAAATTAAAATATCATCAAAAAAGACAATGATAAACTTGCAGAGGTAAGGTTTAAATATATGATTCATCATAGCTTGAAAAGTAGCTGGTGCATTTGTCAAGCCAAAGGGCATGACTAAGAATTCATAGTGTCTTTCATGAGTTCTAAATGCAGTCTTTCGAATGTCAGCAGGCCTCGTCTGTATTTGGTGGTACCCTGCTCTCAAATCCAGCTTAGAATATATTGAAGCACCTCCCAATTCATCAATAGTAAGATTCGAAAATCGATCCTTTACAGTGGCAACATTCAAAACCCTATAAGCAATACACATCCACCATGTGTTGTCTTGTTTCTTTACTAATAACACTGGTGAAAAGGGGCTTTGTGAGTTTTTAATAAATCTAGACTTAAGCAAATCCACCACGTGTTTTTCAATTTCTGTCTTTTGGCAATGAGCATATCAGTAAGGCTTAACATTTATTAGTTTGAATCCTTCCAATAAGTGAATGGAGTGGTCCATCCCACAAAAAAAGGAAAGCTTAGAAGGAACAACATAAACCTCTTAGTGAGCCACAATTACATCTCATAGCCTCAGTTCCAACTTAGCCTTGAGTAATACAATTTCTGAGTTAACCTCAGAACTTGTGTGCTTCGGCAGACAGCAGTTGCAAGGAACAACATGTTGCACAGTCCACGTTTCCTACCTCCAAATCATAATTGGTCTCCTTAGCAGGATGCACCCCTTGAAGGACAACAATGGAGCCTTCCTATAAAAATTTCCATTGTTAACCTTTTATAATCATGAGTCACCCTCCCAAGCATTTTGAGCCATGGCATTCTAAGAATAACATGAAGAGCAGCTAACTTAATGACCTAGAAATCAACATGAAACAATACATCTTGCAGTTTAATAAGTACTTGCAAACATTTACGATCAGAAAGCAAAAATTCCCCATTACCGAGAAAAACACGAAGTTCTTGGGAACGTACTGTTGGCAATTTAAGCTGAGCAACTAAGTGGCTTTGTATAAAATTATGTGTGGTTCCTGAATCAATCAAAATAGAAATGACAATACCTTCCAAGGATATAACGAAAGTCAAAGAGTGTTGATGTTCATTCACACATAAGGCATGCAACGATGCGTCCTTGCGTCCAGCAACACCTTGATCCGCCTGCCAAAGAATTTGTTCATCATCCGGATCTGGTTATGCAGAGAGCTCGTCACCAATCAATAGCGTAAGTTTGGACTTGCATCTGTGCTTACTAGTCCACTTTTCATCACAACTATAACAGAGTCTCAACTCTCATTTCCTCTGCAACTCCTCATGGCACATACGTTTAATATTCGAAGAAGAAGGCAATGCCAATGGGTGATTCTGGTTCGAACCAAGAGTCATTTAAGGAATATGAGTACTCTTAACAAAAACAGAAGTGCAAGGAGCAAATTTCCTTGAACCGGTAGAAAAAAACTCTGAGACAACCATGATGATCATCATATGCCATTGCCAAATGGGTCTCCTGATGAAGAGTGAATGGTGCTCTCAATTGCACAACAATTCATAGTTTGGCTTACAATCCCGAAACAAAAAAATGCATGAGTAAATCATTATCTAGTTCAGGGACTTGATTTACCAATGATTCGAAGCACTGAATGTAATCTCTATAGGATGAAGTCTGAGTCAGCTTGGATAAGGAACCCTTCAAACTAACAAAATCTGAAGTACCAAATATTTGACATAATGCCATAGTGAAAACATTCAAAGAATTGATTTTTCCACTATTAAACATCCACTAAAACCAAGTTGCTGCAATACCTTCCATGCGAATCCCCACTAAAGGAACCTTAGATTGTTCAAGAATGTGTTGAATTTATATAATTTATTTAAAAAATTTGAATTTTTTATTGCTGTTATTTGATAACCACTACAACTTGTTATATATGTATATGTTAAAAAAAATTTGTTTTCCTCAAACCCTAACACACTGACTTTTAAGCCCCACATTTCTAACGCCTAGCTTCTTCTTCTTATTCTGTCTCGGAAGTGTATTTCCTCTATTGTTAGAATCATGGTGAGATATTTGTGGTGAGCTTTATCAACTCTATCTCCTAAGCGTATCTCCTAATAGAGGTGTTCATCAACCGATCCAAACCGATTCAAACCGCGGTGACCGAACCGAAAAATCGATAACCGAATAAACAGAAAACTGAAAAAAAAACCGCAAATTTTAATTGGATTGAATCGATTTTTGGATTGGCTGATGAAAACCGATCCAATATATTAATTCCCCTCTACTTACTTGGGCCTTTCCTCAATCATAGCCTAAAAATATTTAAACCCAAGATCCATTAACCCATAAACTAAACAAAACAAAAAAACTTAGTCATATCTCATCAACAAATTTTTTTCTGTGTAGCTTCATATCTCATTACCAAAAAATATATATATATATTATCGTTTACTAATACTTTTGTATTTGAAAAAAAAATTAAAAAACCAATATATACAAAAGATATTATTTGCACAATAATCATGAAACAAATTTTAGGATTTTCAAAAAACCGAAAATCAATCCCATCCAAACCGAAAAAAATTGGATTGGATCGGATCGGATTTGAAAAAAAAATTAATACTGAATGGATGATTATATGATCAAATCGAAGGAATTGGATCAGAAGACTTTTGCTTCCAAAACCGATCCAATCTAGACCGCGAACACCCCTATCTCCTAAGATGCATCACCAGATCTGCATTAAGGCATTTTCTTCATCATTTTTTTGAGGGAACTAACAACATAGTTGTCTTCTTCTTCGCGCTCTCATATCAAGCATTATGGTGAGTTTATTGGCTGTTTTCTTTAAAATTTGCATTTTAGGATTTTTTTCTTTATAATTTATATTTATATTTTGTATTTTTCTAGATTTTGTCATATACGTTCTCTCGTTGGGGTTGAAGGTGTCAATTGTGCCATTTTAATCTGAGTCTTCAAATCAGGTATCTGTTTTTTTACCTTTTCATATATGGATTTTTTAAGTGTTGATTTGTGGGGGGACTCCCCGATGTGTTACTAGTAGCTTAATGATTTTGCGCTTGTGTGGAACAATGGGTTCGGTGTTCAAGTGGTTTGTTCTCTATTGTTTGGGGTGATGCAAAACATAATTGCAGAAGCTATTCCTCTATTGTTGGTTGCATATAGCATTTTTCGTTGCTTAAACTCACAGAATAGAGCAGATCTTGTCATGATCTATGCATTCTACCTTGAAACTACAAATCTATCGTCTTTTGGCTTCTTATAATGAAGATAATTATGATATTCTTTTTTTGTTATTACATTGTTGTGTCTTCACTAATTCCCTTATGGAGATAATTCTGATATTTTTGTTTTGCTTCTAATAGATAATTGTGTTTTCTTAGGACTTCTTATTGGTATTATGGTGTGGCTTTTCTCATTGCATTATCATATATATTTCACTTCTCCATCACTTATATGTTTATCCCTACAACAAAATTACAAATAGTATACAACATTGCCACTTGATAGAATTCATTTAGTGGTTGAAGTCAGAGGGTGTGATATCAAATTATGAAACGTAGTGTTTTCACTTTCAATTTTTGAGTTAACTTATTTTCTGAAGTCAACTTGTAAATAAAAGGCTTTCACGTTAGTTTCAAATATTATGTGTGGCAGAACTCAAGAAAGAAAAGCTGTTATGAGATTACTCTTTGTATTGTTTTCTTTAATTTACTCTTTATAAATAAAAGGCTTTCACGATAGTTTCAAACATTATTCTTTATAAAAGAAAACTATGAAGAACTTTCTCTTAGCAGCTTTTTAGAACAAACTTGTCAAAATATATTATGATGTTGAGGATGGACACAAAATGTTCTTTTGCTGATCAATGGGTTATTCAAAGCATCTTGGGGCTGACCTACTTGTGTAGGTGGGGGTGCAGTTGCAGTTAAACAATTTTATGGGTTCCCCTACTGCATTTTTCATTTATTAACATCTTGGTAGCTAAATATGGCAATTGCCCAAAATCTAGACCAAGTGGTAGTTTTAATTTGTCTAGGAGTTTGTCACACCAAGTTCTCAATCGTTTATTAACTAATGTATCAAATTGATCATTAAAATGGAATATGAATCCAAATGAACTAACTAGACAAAACCACCGTAAGAGGAGGGAATGGTTATTGATTAATTTATGTGACCGACTTTCAATTCAAACATTTGATTATGTCCGTAGTAACTATATGCTCTTTGCATGCCTTCCCATGTAAGAATCTCATAGTAGTGTCGGGTTGGTGGTTATGTTCTGAAGTCAAGGCTCAGATTTGTATATAGCAATCCATAATAATAACCTCAAATTTGCCTTGTCAAGCACGGGAAAATTCTATGTCATTGGTAGGATAGGTGTTGATCACTTAGAGCAGCTAACATGTGGTGAAGAGTTTGATCTCAAGACCAGAAAATGGCGTGAAATCCCCAACATGTTCCCAAGAGCTGAGGGGGCTGCGAGGTGCGGTACTACTGAGGCACCGCCTTTGGTTTCTGTGGTGAACAATAGTTTGTATTTAGCAGATTATGCACTGTAGGAAGTAAGGAGATATGATAAAGGCAGGAACTCATGGGTCACCATTGGAAGACTTCCTGAGGGAGCAAGTTCAATGAATGGCTGGGGATTAGCTTTTCGGGCATGTGGAGATAGGCTGATTGTTATTGGTGGTCCTACTTGTTATGGTGTAGGGGCGATCGATATTAATGCTTGTGTCCCAAAAGAAGGTGCAGTACAGTGGAACCTGCTTGCCAGAAGGCAATCAGGAACCTTTGTATATAACTGTGCGGTGATGGGATGTTAAGGTGATTGTTTTTGGCTCATGGGGTGATATCTTTCTGCACTATCTTTTGGGGGAAATTTCAGGTTCAATTTAAAATTATTGAAATAGTTTTAGAAGGTTTACAGATGGTTGATGTTCTCTTCTTTTTCCTTTTTTTAATTGGTCTGGTATATGTTGGGTTATGATGTCCATTTCATAAATTTAGAACCTTTGTTATGCACCAAGGGCTTTGGACAGACAAGCATTTCTTAAAGTGGATAGGGAAGATGCTAAGCACATATTCATTGGTATCAATTAGCAATTGCTAACTTCCATTAGTAAAAGATTGGATTGGTATCAATTAGTCCCAATTAATATCAATTAATATTTGTTAGATTCCATTAATAAAATATTGGTATCAATTAGTCCAAATCAGTATTGATCACCTTGTCTGTATTTCAAATCCCTGTAATATGCTTTTATAAAACCTGCGATGGTTGTATTGAATGACCAATCAACTAACTTATTCCAATCATTCTCTCTCTCCCACTTCTTCTCTATCTTTTCTCTCAGGAACTCTATCATTCAACAATTACCCTTAATAACCTTGCAAATGTAGGAGCAGATATGTTAGGTGAGATCCGTCTCAGATCCCCCCCCCCACACCTTAGTCAAAATATGTTACTAACCGTGTCATGGCATAAATGCATAATCAAAAGCTTTTGTTTGCAGACTCATTGCAATCAATTTTTTTTTTTTTATAAGCAATGAGGATGAAGCTGTCAAATTTCAAAGCATTTCTAAGTACCTGAGCAAATTTATTGAGCTGAAGAAGTGTGAAAAATCTTGGCATATAAACTGCTATAGAATTGCTGTTAATAGGCTGACTTAGCTATAAATCTTCTCCCAGTATCTTGATGTATTTCCCAATTTCCTTTTGTGGCACATTACCTGCAATTGAAATTTCTTGTCGTATCACAAGAGATGAAATTTTAGACTATTAGAGACGTCCTAAATCTAAAGTCTAAACTAAAGAGAACGACTACCCTAACACAAGAAGCAAGTGCAACGTGTACTTTTTTTTTCAAACTAAGCATGGACTCAGTTTCAGGTTTTCTGCTATCCAAGCAAGTTTAGGCAATACATTCATTACCTTATTTAGAGAGAGAAATTTGACTCTCCCTATTTATTGAAGCTTATCTGAATAATTTGACTGATTTTGAATCAATAGGGAAATAGGGAGAAAAATACAGCATAGATGCATAGTCAAATTAGAGTTCCTATAGACATAAATAAGGTAATGACGTTAGCAAGGACCAACTCTCCTCTAAATAAGGTAATGACTGTATTTCCTAAACTTGCTTGGATAGCAGAAAGCCTGAAACTGAGTCCATGCTTTGTTTGTAAAAAAAAATTACACATTGCACTTGCTTCTTGTGTGGGGGTAGCCATTCTCTTTAGTTTAGACTTTAGATTTAGGACACCTCTAATAGTCTAAAATTTCATCTCTTGTGATACGACAAGAAATTTCAATTGCAGCTAATGTGCCACAAAAGGAAATTGGGAAATACATCAAGATACTGGGAGTTTTACAGCTAAGTCAGCCTATTAATAGCAATTCTATAGTAGTTTATATGCCAAGATTTTGCACACTTCTTCAGCTCAATAAATCTGCTCAGGTACCTATAATTGCTTTGAAATTTGACAACTTCATCCTTGTTGCTTGTAAAAAAAATGATTGCAATAAGTCTGCAAACAAAAGCTTTTGATTATGCATTTATGCCATGACACGGTTAGTATCATATTTGGACTAAGGTGTGGGGGGATCTGAGACGGCTCTCACCTAACATATCTGCTTCTACATTTGCAAGGTTGTTAAGGGTAATTGTTGAATGACAGAGTTCCTGAGAGAAAAGATAGAAAAGAAGTGGGAGAGAGAGAATGATTGGAATAAGTTAATTGATTGGTCATTCCATATAGCCATCGCAGGTTTTATAAAAGTATAATTACATGGATTTGAAATACTAACAAGGTGATCGATATTGATTTGGACTAATTGATACCAATATTTTATTAATGGAATCTAACAAATATTAATTGATATTAATTGAGACTAATTGATACCAATCCAATCTTTTACTAATAGAAGTTAGCAATTGCTAATTGATACCAATGAATATGTGCTTAGCATCTTCCCTAATCACTTTAAGAAATGCTTGTCTGTCCAAAGCCCTTGGTACATAACAAAGGTTCTAAATTTATGAATGGACATCATAACCCAACATATACCAGACCATTTAAAAAAAGGAAAAAGAAGAGAACATCAACCATCTGTAAACCTTCTAAAACTATATCAATGATTTTAAATTGGACCTGAAATTTCCCCCAAAAGAGAGTGCAGACAGATATCCTCCCATGAGCCAAAAACAATCACCTTAACATCCCATCACCGCATAGTTATATATAAAGGTTCCTGATTGCCTTCTGGCAAGCAGGTTCCACTGTACCGCACCTTCTTTTGGGACACAAGCATTAATATCAATCGCCCCTACACCATAACAAGTAGGACCACCAATAACAATCAACCTATCTCCACATGCCCGAAAAGCTAATCCCCAGCCATTCATTGAACTTGCTCCCTCAGGAAGTCTTCCAATGGTGACCCATGAGTTCCTGCCTTTATCATATCTCCTTACTTCCTGCAGTGCATAATCTGCTAAATACAAACTATTGTTCACCACAGCAACCAAAGGCGGTGCCTCAGTAGTACCGCACCTCGCAGCCCCCCCAGCTCTTGGGAACATGTTGGGGATCTCACGCCATTTTCTGGTCTTGAGATCAAACTCTTCACCAAATGTTAGCTTCTCTAAGTGATCAACACCAATCCTACCAATGATATAGAATTTTCCCGTGCTTGACAAGGCAAATTTGAGGTTATTATTATGGATTGCTATATACAAATCTGAGCCGTGACTTCAGAACATAACCACCAACCCGACACTACTCTGAGATTCTTACATGGGAAGGCATGCAAAAAGCATATAGTTACTATGGACAGAATCAAATGTTTGAATTGAAAGTCGATCACATAAATTAATCGATAACCATTCCCTCCTCCTACGGTGGTTTTGTCTAGTTAGTTTCATTTGGATTCATATTCCATTTTAATGATCAATTTGATACATTAGTTAATAAACGGTTGCGAACTTGGTGTGACAAACTCCTAGACAAATTAAAACTACCACTTGGTCTAGATTTTGGGTAATTTCCATATTTAGCTACCAAGATGTTAATAAATGAAAAATGCAGTGGGGGAACCCATAAAATTGTTTAACTGCAACTGCACCCCCACCTACACAAGTATTTCAGCCCCAAGATGCTTTGAATAACCCATTGATCAGCAAAAGAACATTTTGTGTCCATCCTCAACTCCATAATATATTTTGACAAGTTTGTTCTAAAAAGCTGCTAAGAGAAAGTTCTTTATAGTTTCCTTTTATAAAGAATAATGTTTGAAACTAATGTGAAAGCCTTTTATTTACAAAGAGTAAATAAAAGAAAACAATACAAAGAGTAATCTGATACAGCTTTTCTTTCTTAAGTTCTGCCATACATAATATTTGAAACTAACGTGAAAGCCTTTTATTTACAAGTTGACTTCAGAAAATAAGTTAACTCAAAAATTGTAAGTAAAAACACTACGTTTCATAATTTGATATTACACCCTCTGACTTCAACCACTAAATGAATTCTATCAAGTGGCAATGTTGTATACTATTTGTAATTTTGTTGTAGGGATAAACACATAAGTGATGGAGAAGTGAAATATATATGATAATGCAATGAGAAAAGCCACACCATAATACCAATAAGAAGTCCTAAGAAAACACAATTATCTATTAGCAACAAAAAAAGAATATCAGAATTATCTTCATTATAAGAAGCCAAAAGACGATAGATTTGTAGTTTCAAGGTAGAATGCATAGATCGTGACAAGATCCGCTCCATTCTGTGAGTTTAAGCAACGGAAAATGCCACATGCAACCAACAATAGAGGAATAGCTTCTGCAATTGTTTTTTGCATCACCCCAAACAATAAAGAAGAAACCACTTGAACATCGAACCCATTGTTCCGCACAAGCACAAATCATTAAGCTACTAGTAACTCATCGGGGAGTCCCCCCACAAATCAACACTTAAAAAATCCATATATGAAAAGATAAAAAAATAGATACCTGATTTAAAGACTCAGATTAAAATGGCACAATCGACACCTTCAACCCCAACGAGAGAACGTATCTGACAAAATCTAAAAAAATGCAAAATATAAATATAAATTACAAAGAAAAAAAATCCTAAAATGAAAATTTTAAAGAAAAGAGCTAAAAAACTCACCACAATGCTTGAAATGAGAGCGCGAAGAAGAAGACAACTATGTTGTTAGTTCCCTCGAAAAAAATGATGAAGAAAACGCCTTAGTGCAGATCTGGTGATGCATCTTAAGAGATACGCTTCAAAGATAGAGATGATAAAGCTCACCACAAATGTCTCACCATGATTATAACGATGGAGGAAATACACTTTCGAGACAGAATAAGAAGAAGAAGCTAGGTGTTAGAAAGGTGGGGCTTAAAAGTCAGTGTGTTAGGGTTTGAGGAAAACAAAAAAAAAATTAACATATACATATATAACAAGTTGTAGCGGTCATCAAATAACAACAATAAAAAATTCAAAATTTTTAAATAAATTATATAAATTCTGGCGGTCAAAACCCCACTTTATGTAAATTAAAAAAAAAAAATTTGCAAAGTAGCGTTCAGCAAAAATGCTAGAATTTAAATATTTTCTGGAGGTTTTATTGACCTCCAGTAAATAACCTCCACAAATGACATAATTTTTTTGTAGTGTGAATCAATTCTAGAGTGCTTTTTGTTCTATTTTTTGTTGAATTCTGACTTGCATGTGAATTGAAGTGAACTTGAATACGTACAATTTTGGACAGTATTTCATTTATAGTTAATTTGGTGGGTACCAATTCAAAAAGTTTTAAAACTCAATCTATTCTCTCCGCTTAGGTTTATTGAAGTCATTTGACTACCATATTTTGATTTCATTCTCAAGTATTCATCCCATAAAGACTATTTACATTTTAAAAGTTTAGATTTTAAATCAATTTAAGCTTAATACATATAAAATTACATTTACCAATCAAACATTTAAAAAAAAAACAGATTTGCATTTACTATTGTTTATTACTTAATTTCCAAATGTTTTAGCTTTATTTCTTTTTAACTATTTCCTAAAAAAGTATTGATTTTCTTTGGTAAAAATATTAATCTCTTAATCTCATTTTAATTAGATTGTAAATATTCATTAATATTTGTCTAATTGAATGAATTGAGTTGCATCAGTATAAATGCTTTGAAGTGAATTTAATCAATTTATTAGAATAATTATGTCTAATAAATTATTTGTTTATAAAAAAAATTCTGTGCATAACAGGGTTAGAGTACTAATTTCTTTTAAAAACCCGACCATATCATATTATACAAAAAAAAAATTGCTGTTGTGCAAAATTGATGAAGATAATGGTTAGTTATTTTATATAAAAAATTTGTGCTTTTCACTTTGATAACATAACACTGTCATATTTTTTTTTTGTATATATTTAAAACGTAAATATATTTTTTTTGTATATATATATATATATATATATATATATATATATTTTTTTTTGATAACACTGTCATATTTAAAACGTAAAAGAACCGAAATCTTTCTCAACCGTTACTTTTAAAAGAAGACTCAATTCAGGTCTTGGCAATACATGCCTAGTTTGGGGTTTTTTTTTTTTTTTTAAAGTAAAAAGTTTACAAAAAGAAAGATTAATATGTTTTAAAGTCAAAATGCATGTGTTACAAACTTTAATAATAAATTTGCAGTAATATTTTTTACCAAAAAAAAAATTGCAGTAATATTTATAGATAATCAATTAAAAATAAATTGCTCCTATAGGAAATCGACCTTCTACTTCACAAATTAAACATTTCAATCATTAGTGGCTGAATCAACTATATTTGCAATTTGTTAGACTTCAAAGACTTTAGGTGAATTTAAAAAAAAAAAAAAAGACAAAGGACTTATTTGACTTTGTTCTTTACAAAAAATTAATAAACGATTTCATAATTTTTTAGAATTTTTATAGAATAAAAATATTAAAAAAATTATTTGATAAATTTTATTTGTAAGTAAATTTTAAAAATTTAATGATATTCCGGTGACAATGATGGTCACTCCGGCAACAGCTCTGGCCATGGCGACTCTGGCAACTTTTGTAACGATAGTAATTTAAAGTGAGAGTAAGGAATCAATGAAAAAAAAAAAACAATTAAAATGTGTTTTTTAATTCTAAAAATAAAATATGAAAAATTAATTTTCAAAATAATCAGAGAAAAACATGTACTTAAACATGTTTTATTTTATATTTTAATACTTGAAAATAAAAAATTATGTTCAAAAACAGAAAACATACAGTATATTCTAAGAGTATAAATAGGTTAGGTTAGGCTTTGGCTTAAATAAGTCAGGTTTGTATAAAAAAACTTAGGTCTAGCATGACCTGTTAGCCTTTGTAAGCTCAAATTACAAATCTGATTTAACCTATATTTAAAAAAATAAAATCATTTGCGTAGGTTTGTTAGTCTGTTTAAGCCTATTAAAATTTTTATAATTAAAAAAATAAATAAAAAAATATTATTTTATTATTCAAAATTAATAAAATAATAATTTTATTTTTAATTTCATATAAATAATATGATAGATGCCAACATGTAGTCTTATAGGCTCGACATGCATAAAAAAGCCTATGACCTATTTTCTAAATAGATTTTTATTAAAATCTAGATCGGTTCTATTTGAATATTTGTAATAGGTCTAATTTAATCGAAAGTCTCTCTAAACCAATCTAGCCTATTATTTATACCCTTATTTTTTTAGAGAAATTTAAAGTCTTATTTATATACGGCCCCAATAAAATTGCCTTCGATATAGGATAACTCTGGTTTATAAAAAAAAAAACACTTTAATTGAATGAACCAAGTCTTCGGTGCTAACTCCCAAGATCTATGGGACTAAGCCTCTCTAGTCTCTTCCATTTGACAATTGATATTTTATACTAACATTAAACCTAAAAGTAAGAGTGAGAAACGGCAATAAACAAGGATTTTGTGCACTTACTTATTTGTTTATGGGACAAAAACAAAAAAGAAACCCTTTCCTACCATTGTACTCCAATCAGAAGATCGTTGTTGGAAGAATTACATATTCCTTTCATATTCTTTTGCTTAAAAAAATCGAGATTCGTCAGGCCACGGCCCTTCCATTTTGTTTTTTTTTTTTTTTTTTTTAAAGAAAAAAAACTGGAAACCACCAATTGAGGATTCTATTTATCTCAAGCTTTGATGCACCATTCTGTCGTCCATCAATTGTGAAAAGTGAACAAAGGAATAAATCGGAGCACATACACATGCCCCGTCCATCTTCCTCCATTGATCTGTCGACGCTAACACTGGCCAATTGTGCCAAAATTGAAACCCTTTAATATTTTCCAAGATTATTTTCTTTAACTCTTCCATAATTGGAAAAAAAAAAAAAAAAAAAAAGTAGCTAGACAATTTCTTTGAGACCGTATGAAGTTTAAGTCTTTTTGGCAACACAAATTTATTCAATTGTTTTCCCATCCACAGAATCGAGAATCTTACAATCTTTCCTTTAAGTGCAATTTGTGAGGATGTTAACCTCAGTCCAAAGACTCCGCTGGCTAATCACCCTATCATGTTGATTCCACCTCCACTTGTGCATCTGCTACTCCCTTTCCATGCTAAATACATACACCCGAAACTATGGAAACAATTAGACCCTCATTATTCCAAGTAAAATGAAAAATCTAAATGCATAAGACTTTTCCATTTACGAGAATAGTAGTGAGGGTCGATTCTAAACAGCTCTGGCATAATAGTTTTTGAAGAGCTATTTTACATTCTCAAATTGTAACCGTTGTGGATTCAGAATTAGGACGGTATCTCTTAACAGAACTGAGATGTGAACTTTGGGTCCCTATCATTGATGATATTCTCGGATATCCCGTGAAGCCTCACAATCTTGCGAATATATAGTTTGGCCAACTGCTCTGTAATGAAGCTCACCTTCACAGTAAAAAAATGGGCAGACTTAGTCAATCTGTCCACGAGTATAATATTTTAATATATGAGTGCTCAAAGAGGTAGTGGTATAGATCAAAGCTCAAAGGGAGTCACTGTAGTCGTGCAGAGAAGATTGTGATGGAGATGGTATGTATGGCTATAGTGACTCTAAAATCAGCAAAGTAATAACTTATAAATGCATACAAAATCCGAGGAATTTATATAAGAGGGAGAATATCTTATAATCATGACTGAGAGATAGAGAATGAGCCAAAAATCGTTAGCTAAAACCTCAATTTGCATTGAGGCATTGTTTAACCATTGTGTGTGTACGATGATGAACTGTGTAGAAGAAAAGAAAATTTCCGACAATAAGGACCATATGCTATGGCCTGGCTGAAATAGTAACCATAAAAAAGAACAACTATACCGCTACTTCAAGTCATACCGTGAAAGTCACTGAATAAATTATAAAGTCAAGTTTTGGACAATCTCAAATGGGAAGAGTGGAATTGGCTAGCGATGACTGCGCCTGATTATTACCATAAAACAGTTTCAGTCAACAACTCCCTTCAATAGGTCCCACACGAGAAAGCCCTTAACCGTCCATTTTGTTTGCCCATGCATGTTCCTCGTTAATATGTAAAGGCCCTTGACTTGTCCATTAAGAGATGCCAAACCAATAATTTTAGCTCTACCAGTTTCTTTGAGAATAAACACTACTTCTTCAAGGTACTTCATCACCAAAGGGTTGAAGCCTTGAAGGAGCATGAACACTTGTGCCAACTCAAGAATGAGGCTCTCAGTTTCACTTCTAGTGGTCCTCATGATGCTGGTTTTCTTGACAAGGCCAAGGCTTGTAAACTGTAGAGTCCTTCTTTCATCAATAAAGACAGAGAAGGCCACTCATGAACCTGCAAAAGAGCTTCAATTTCCCATGACTTCAGTGACAACAGAGAAGGCAAACACTGAGGATAATATGAGCAGCAGGGTTTTGATTGAGAACCAATTCCACACCATGTCTTCGGGGCCAAGCAGAAGAGGTGCAGGTCACTAACACAACGTTTCAGTTTATGACTATTACTGGTTTACGGTTGTATTCATATGATAGAGCATCTTTGTACATGAATTATATATGGGAAGTACAACTTCTGTCTATAAGGTTTTTAGGTGTTGATTTTTTAGCAGAACAAAAGTATGTTGGGGGAAAAAAAATCAAATTTGGCACATTGTATAACAGTTTGTAAGCTTGGAAAATGATGAACACTAGTCATCGCATTGGTAGTATATAAGTTTATTGAGAGTTCAAGCTCTCAATAGTTTGTTCTTATTGCTAAAATTGATTTTTACAGTTAACTTCATTAGTTTAACTGTTAATTAAAAAGTCAAGTTGCGAATTTCAACATGTATCTGATGATGTAAAAACTCTGAGCACTCCATAGACAAATACTAATGTTGTAATCTCTTGAAGTAGGTGCCACCACTATGCGGCAGTAATAAGACTTTTTTTTTTTTGGTACAGTAACAAGACAAATACACATTCCATCAAGCATTTACTATGAGCCAAGATACTATGTTGGCCACACCAACAATCCCCGCAACTCTTTTTACTTACCCTTATCAGTCCAAACATTATGGTTTGACCTGACTCTGACCTACACCAGGCCTTGCCGAGTTGAACCTCAGCTTTATTGGCGTAGGGGTAGAAATCAAGTACATACATGGATCAAGCTGAGTGCCATATGTGCTGCAGTGTAACCGGTAATTCAAATGAGTAAGAGACTAAGCAAACCGCCAAACCCATCAAAATCAAATGGGTTACATTTTCCCCAGTAGATAAGCTTTCAGGTATATCAATTGTACTTGCCATGGCTAATTTTCTATTCTTTAGGAGAAAAAAATTTACAGCACTTGTAGTTGGTTACCAAATATGACAAGGATGTTGACTAGCTTTTATGAGATCCAACCTTCGGTTTGCAAATCAAATTAGGTCCATGCTTGCGGTCCTAAGTCAAAGGACTATCCTCCGTCAATCTGTTCCCCAAAGGAGAGTTACGGAATTCAACTACAACTAAAACTTTCTAGTGTAGATTCGATGAAATTATGAAAAGTCAGATCCTCTTCATTTCAATTCAACATGAACTCCACTCTAGAATGATTTCCAGAAGGATAGGAAGAAAACTTGCACATTCTTGTTCCATATAGTTTTAGAAAAAAAAAATTGTTCACGTTGGTTAAAGTCATCATAGTATCTGATCCGCTTATTAAAGATGTATTGCATTTTCACATAATAATTAATAATATCACATAGGTGAGCCCAAAAGAGATGTATTGCATTTTCACATAAATATGTACCCAGTTTGTGTTCAATGAATTGGGACTGGTTTGCATTCATAACACTGGCGTTCTAGTTACTGGTACAGAGGATAGTAAGGAAATGTATTTAGTAGCTGCAAGGCCAACTGCAAGGCCAACAATGCAACGCTCTTCTCCCTTGTACAAGGTGATTTGCATGCCACTGATACTCAAAAAAAGTAAAGAAAACTGAGACGTAGCATTGTTGGCCGCAGTGAAGAGTATATACATTGGGGTAAGCATTCAAACAAGTGCTGCATTTAATGTATCTAGTTATCAATAATCTATTGCAAACATCGGGAATAGACTAATCATCATTTATCTTACAATTTCTTTCATAACTTTATTTAATCGAGAATAGACAGATAATCATAACTTGGGGGAAAAGAAAAAGAAAAAAAAAGAAAGATCAAAACAGCTAAGCAAGCTATCTAAAAACCTGCTACTCCACTTCAGACACTTGAGAATACTTTATTGTGCCTTGAAAGGCTTGATATTCTATCTGGCGTCATCAATTTTCAACTGCGAGAAAACTGAATCCACTGCACTGTCGGATTCATCACCTCTCACTATGGAAAAGTCATCCATTTCACTTAGTGTGGAGAGGGAGGGAAGACGCCGAACATTAGGCAATTGAATTGATGCAGAAGCACTGCTAGAACTATCCTCATGTGGCTCTCTATGTATTGCACCTCGCTGAAGCTGCAACGCATACTCCAAGTCCCACAACACATCACCCATGGATGACCTATCAGAACCATCTTCTTGTAAGCATTTTTCAACTGTCTCACTAAATTTCCTGAGTGAGTTTTGATCTATTTGGCCCTTGATGGAAGGATCAATGATCTCATCGAGTATCCCCTTGTCTTTGCAAAGCATTCCCCACTCAGCCAAGTTCACCTGCTCCCTTGGAAGAGACGGGTCTATGGCTGGTCTTGCACATAACACTTCCAGAAGAACTACCCCAAATGAATAAACATCAGATTTTTCTGTCAGCTGTTGCGACCTAAAATACTCAGGATCAAGATACCCAAAAGTGCCTTTAACACCTGTGCTGACATATGGTTGATGATCAAGAGGACCTGACCTTGAAAGGCCAAAGTCAGCAACTTTAGCCACATGGTTCTCATCAAGCAATATGTTGGTTGACTTTACATCACGGTGAATGATTCCCCCAGCTGCTCCTTTGTGAAGGTAATGAAGACCTCTGGCAGCTCCAATACAAATTTCAAGCCTTTGCTTCCAAGACAAGCTTGGCAAATTTGTATTGTACAAATGGTCTCTGAGTGTCCCTTTTTCCATGTACTCATAAACCAGTATCATCTCATACCTTTCATCACAATACCCAATTAAGGAAACAAGGTGCCTGTGACGAATCTTGGACAAAACCATGATCTCTGTCTGAAATTCTGGAAGGCCTTGACCTGACCCTGGCTCACTTCTTTTCACAGCCACTCTCATCCCATTCTTGAGAACCCCCTTATAGACATTGCCAAAACCACCCTTCCCAATAATCTGCTTCGCATCGAAGTTCTTTGTTGCCGATTGAAGATCATGCAAGGAAATTTTCAGCCCAAGATTTATGTTTGGGAGAGGGGAGCCTTGGATGGTTCCCTCAGTCAATCTGCTGTGAGAACTCCCTCCTGCATTAACTGGAATTGGCAACCAATCTGAATTCTCAACAGGCCTTTGATTCCTGAATTTAAGACACCAAAGAAACCCAACTACCACGACAGAAAGCAGGACTAAACCTCCAGCAACTGAACCCAGCACCACTGGAAGAAGATTATGCTTGGATTCGTCAAGGGGAACAATTATTTCTGATGAATCAATCAGTTTCATTATTTCAAGCCCGTTTAGAAAAGCATACGGTCCATGAGCAGATGCTAAATTAGGTTCTACACTGATCTTTATGAGCCCAGAATCATCAGAGTGAACCACAATATCATAATAATAAGGTGCAGGCAACTGGTTATACACGTTTATGTCACTATTGACCACCGTAACAAGGCTGTCATAAATGGACAGATTGAAGGTTGTAAGACCAGGCTGTATATTCCATAAGTCACAGAAATGAAGCCGAACAAGATGATATGTATTATTGTCCACAGGAAGACCCCAAGTTATGTTTAAAAGGTTAGAGCCTCCTGCACTGGAAGAATTGTTATTAATCACTTTAGCAGTTTGGTAGACTTCTCTTGGCGCAGTAAATTGATTTGAGTTTGGACCATCAGAGTTATCATCTACATGGTACTTAATTTGACCCGAGTATGAACTATTCTCCGCGTTTCCTGGATTACTGAGATAACTATCATCTGGAAACCAGTTTCTCAATAAATTATCGTTGCTCCTTGTGACATTTTCTCCACCAACGTTAAGCCTGTGTTTGGTCTCCAACGCATGCGAGAGCAAGCCATTGTAACTAGTTAAGTTTCTCTGAGTGCCGTAAGTGAAACTTGAGACAAGATCGGAGATCAAATAGAGAGGGAGTACGAAGAGTTCTATAGCATTCACAAACGCAAATGATTGTGCCAGTGGTGTGAAAATGATTTTGAATCTGTGGTCTGTGATTTTCATGAAAAACTCTTTTACTAAAGCAGAGTTGCTATTATTTCCGGCATTGAAATTTTGCAACAACCAAAACCCAGGAACCGAAACATTGAACCTAGCCGAGGATAGGTTAGATTGGGAAGTGAAAGCAAAGAAATGAAGGCGTACCAGGTAGGTCCCATTTGTGTCGGCACTGAACTCATAATAAGATTGTTTTCGAAAAATCCTTGCTGTTTGGTAGAGAGGAGAAGGCACTGATGACTGTGTGCTTTCTTTGTTGCTGCTGCTAAAGCTGGCTATTGGGTTTGATTCTCCAACGTAAACGCGACCACTTTCAGTAACATCAACATCTGATCCACAATTGATGAAGTACTTATCTGGAAGATTGTACCCGTGTGAGGGGAACAACAGTGATGAGAACTGAAGAAGAAAAACAAGCACAAACAGAGAGTGTTGTGTTTTGAGGAGCTGAAGAGTTGCCATGGAAAATCAGTGCTTGATGATTATTTTCAGCTATGACTATTGCATCTCTGAACACTAAGAACCGGGTATTTTAATGAACATTGGACTCGGATAAGAGGAAGACTTCAACACAGGTCAAGTCGTCAGCTGTGATTTTTCTTCTTTTTTGTTCCTGAAAGTTGATTTATCAACTACCGAACTATTTGAGCCATGAAAATTGAAAAGTCTTGATCACGTTAAAAGATGATTGGTTTGAGACTTTTGATAAAACTTTGTCTTTACACAATTGCCGAAGTGAGCATGCCCCCACAGACTTGTTATATAATATTCCACATACTGAATTAATAAGGCTGCTAATAAAATACCCTGTTGGCAGAAAAATAGAGTCAAATAAATATCTCTTCAAGGCATGAAAATTTTCATGAAATCCAAAGGCATATAATTTGTCCTGGCATTCTTGGAAGGGAATAGAGCATAAGAAATTAGGGAGATGTTATTTTATTTATTATTTTTTCTTTATTTTTGTCTATCACTCTTCAAATATTATTAGATCAGAATCTAAAGAAGAAAGAGAAAGATATATGTCAATTAAGATTCTAATCTAATGATCTTTTAGAGTGATAGATAAAAATAGACAGAAAAATAATATGTAGGATAAACTATCCTAAGAAATTATTCAGAAAACATTTTTTTAGTAACATAAATGCCATTATCAATTTGTGAGGTAAACAACTAAATTAAAATAAATAATAAATAAATAAAGAACCCGTGATTCATGTTCAACACTTGAATTATTGATTGGAAAGGATCAACGCACACTAGATTAAATAGAGCACTTCGGCGCAATAGGGAAAAATGCATTGCATTTTTATTTTGTTTTTTGGTAACCAAAATGCATTGCATTTATAAAGAGGAAAAAGAGTTCAACCCGTGATTGAACAATTTTGTCCTAGGAACCACAGGGTTAGATTTATATTTATATAGTACAAAATTCAAGATCTGTAGAAAATAACTGAGTTGACTAAGTTAAAATTTAGTTGCAAGCTCACTTAACGTGTAGGAGTTGAGAGAGTGACATGAGAATATAAGTTCAATTCTTTTTAATATTATTTTTTGGAAAAAATTTAAAGTCTTAATCATAGATCCTTCTTAAATAAAATTACCTTCCACAAAAAATACATGTGATTTATCAAAAAAAAAAAAAAAATAGTTGCATAATATTAAAACAATAAAACTATATGTTGCCTATAATGACCCTAAATGGTAAATCTTAATTAGAGATTTAATTTAAGGATTTAAATGCCATAATTAGATTCAGTGAACGATTTCGAGTATCTTGACTGTAATCATGACTATGTTATGAACAGTGCGTTCTGCCGGAGAATTTGCAAATTGTGAATTTACCGGTAGAGCTTAAATGATTAAAAATGATTTTAGAGACATAATTTGACAATTCTGACGTCAAATATGAGTTCAGAACGAAAAATTGTATAGTCTGGCATTTTCCGTGAATAGTGTTTCTACCGGGTATTTGTACCGCTGTTTAAGCAACCGGTAGAGTCCAGAAATAAATAATTGATAAAATAAGAATAAGAAAGTCCAATATATGCCAAACAAGTCAATATAGGCCCAAGGAAATGATAAGTTAATAAGTTTTAAGTTCAGAAGTAAACGAAGTACAGTTAGTGGTTCACTGTGCATTTCGTCAAAAACGGTGCAGAAACCACACTGCGAATTATGAATAGTGTTCCTTAGAAAATAAAAGTAATGTAAATGACTTTAGAAAAATAAAAATATATTTGTAGCTTTGAGTTAGTTCCGGGTTAGTTTAAGTGAAAATACGCGAAAGAAAAATACCCGGGTAAAAGGCCACATGTGCTCACCTTCTTAAGTCACTTAAGTCTCATTTCCAAATCAGTTTCTCTCTCCTCTCCTCACTCTCAAAACTGAGCTGCAGCCATGGGGGAAGGGTTTGGGGTTGTCTTCTTCTTTCTTTGATTTCTCCATGGTTAAGCCACCAAATCTTCCACCCAATATACCAATCTCATAGGAAATCGTCCAAGGAAGCTAGTCCACCCCTCCGTTTGAGCTGATTTCGTGTGTGGAGAGAGATACTGGTCATCTCATTTTCGTGACACTATTCATCAAAGAAGAAAAGGTGCATTTTTGAAGGAGCCTTGCTTGGAGATGTGTCTTCTAGGCTTTGGTAGTTGATTAGAGGTAACAAACCTCTATTTTCATGGTAGTGTCTTGATTATTTAAGTTATAAAATTATGAATATGCTTTGGTGGTAAAGCATTGTGTGTTAAACTTTGATTGATGATGAATCCTTGATGTTTTGGATTTAGGAAATGAAAATAAGTGTTAATATGTATGTAAAAAATTAGAAAAAAACATTATGCCCTCCTCTATGCTTCGGCCATGATGGGTCACATAGGGTGCATTGTGCAAAATTTTATTTGATATATTTAGAGTGTCTAATGTGTTGGAGTGTGTATGAATTTGGTAAATTAGTGTAAAGGCCAAAGTGGGAAAAATCCTTTGTGTCTTGATTCCCTATGTTTCGGCTATGGAGAGTGGTGAGGGACTTGATGTTCAAACATTATGTTAGAACAATATGGAAACATACATTTGTATGTGTAAGTTACATGTAATTAATAAGAAAAGAGCCCTTGTCTTTTCCTTATAGTGTTCGACCTAGAGGGTAGTATAGGGGACATTTTGTCACATCTTATTTTAATAAAATGTGTTGTAATGCAATGTATAAAATGAATGAGTTAAAGAAAGTGAAATGAATTAAAAATCGTTGAAAGATATTTTGTTCTCCTCTAGGTAGGTCCACGGCCTTTTAAGGAAAGTGGCAAGAATTATATTGGAGAATTCTCAAGTGAACACTTGATTAAATTAAAGAACGCTAACGAGTATAAGGTGGTCTAGACTTGTGTATTGGCATAGGATTGGCAAAAATATAAAGAAATGAATATAAGCGATAAAATGTATGCCTTCTGTGAAAGCTAGGCATGATGACATTTTATTGATTTTGGATTTGTGGATTCTTGATCTATGTGTACCTAGGGACTAAAAAGGATCGGAATCTCTTGAAGACATATAAGTAACTTGTGCAACAAGTAAGCGTATTGGTAAAGCTTCAAGAGGTAAGCTCTATGTTTAAGGAGTCTTTTCCGGCTTGAGTGCTCCACCATGGTTAGTGAACTATGGTTGGACTGTATGACTGTTATTTAGATGCTTTGTATAGATGCATTCATATAGAGTTATTTGATAACATGATATGTTTTGCTCTGATATGACTTCTGTAATATGATTTTTGTAACAATCTTTGGCCATTGATTGTATAGTACCCGGACGTCCGCTTTGGGGTCCTCCCTCGGGACTGATGGTGTACGCCTCTGATATGTCTGGTTCCGCTTTGGGGTCCTCCCTCGGGAACACGTGCGTTGATTTCCGCTTGGGGTCCTCCCTTGGGAATGACGGCGCACATCTCTGATATGATATGGATATATGCTCTGTTCTGTTATGATATCTGTTATATGTTGTATTCGTATACTTTGTATCTGACTTTCATGCAGGAGTGAGCCAGGGGTATGGAGAATTCTCTATAAACCTGGAGCTTATTGAGATTTGTAATCTCACCCCTCTTTGGGGACATATTTTCAGGTGCCCAGATTCTCGGTGAGTCCTCACTAGGCAGGGATACGACACGTGGCTGAGGCAGTTGACAGATCGGATTTTGAGTGGTTGTAGGCTACTACCTTTTTGGAGTGTTTGATGTCTTTTAGTATTTTAGCATTTGATGGATCATTATATTGATCCTTTATTATGTATATGGCCTGTATATGTTTTGTACATGTCTGTCGCTTTGATGCATGTACATTTGGGTATTCAGGCACGTTATATGATGAGGTAGTATTCAGATGTGTTTACGTGTTGGATTGCATGCTGTTAGATATAGTGGCACTGAGCCAATTTATGCATGCGCCCATGAATGGGCATTTGATTATATTTGTATAAACTGTTTATCAGGAAATGCTTCTGTGTGGGATTGGAAAATCCCCAGTTGTCCGATTTATAGAGGAAACTCTGCCCGATTTTCGTTTACGACGAATGAGAATTTAAAAAGAAAAAGAAAAAGTTAGCTCGTATTTTCAGAAGTTAAGTCTTCCGTTGTTTCTGTTTATATCATGTGTATGTTAATTGAACCGGCTCGAGACGGGGATGTTACATTGCCGTATTTATAACTTCAAAAAGTTATTGATTTAAAATTAATAATATTAGTGTTATTAATTCAAGGTGATTTTATATAAATTGGACCATGATTATTTTAAAACAGAATAAGTTATACTTTTAATCTTAATCTTAATTGTTGATTTTATTTATATTTAATAATTTTAATTTATTAGATGTATGAGTCATTAAATACAAATAAATCAATAATCAAAATCTAGTATGAAAGTAAATTAACTGTAATAATAACTTCATTATAATTTTGTTGGAGATATTCTAATCGGTTCATCGTTTCGGGACTAGTCTGATTCGGGACGGGTCCCGAGATTAAGGCTTTAAATCCCTCTTAAAACGGTAATTAAAAGGATCGAACTGATACTTTCATCCCATTATAAAAAAAAAATTATAAAAGATATCAAGAAGAAAAAAACAGGAAGAGAGAGAAAAATATGAAGTTATAATTTGAGAGAATTTAAAAAATAAAATCTAAAATAAATGTTACAGCAATTCTAGTGGATAACTTTTATATTATATTATGGATAGATAGATTATGAACTAGTGCCGATTTGAGGATATGCTACACAATTATAAAACAAAATGAGTTATAAGTTATAACATAGTTATGTTGTAATATTTTTATACTGTCTTAGCTTAAAACTGGTTTTTCAACACAAATTAACACCTTTAAGTTTCGAGATTTGAAGGTGACTTCCTTGTTTTAAGATGCACTTCTCGAAAATTGAGACTATGAGAGTCGAGAATGAGCTTTTGGAGAAGAACCAGGGCAGTGTTTCATGGAATGAGGAAGGACATTGTTTTTGTGTGTCTTTTGTCGTGACTCCTGAAGGTGAAGAATGAACACCAGAAGCCGTTTGGTAAGCTTCAACCTCTTGAGGTACTGCGGTGGAAGTGGGAAGATTGTCAAGTCTTCCCATTTTCTTCCGGTAAAGGTGAGCTTCTCGTCAAAGATGTTGGCCAAACTGTCGTTCGCGAGATCGTGAGGCTTTATGGGATGCCCGAGAGTATCATCAGTGATAGGGACCCGAAATTCACATCTCGGTTCGGGGAAGCGCTGCAGAGAGCTTTTGGGACTCAGTTGCTACTGAGTACAGCCTATCACCCTCAGACTGCTGGACAGACTGAGCGGACCATCCATGTCTTGGAGGACATGTTGAGAGTTTGCACTTTGGTGCAGGGCTCAGCATGGGATAGGTACCTGCCATCGGTTGAGTTTGTGTGCAATTTTTTTCCTTGCTAGCCTGGGCATGGAACCCTACGAGGCGCTGTTTGGTAGGAGGTGTAGAACTCTTACCTGTTGGTCTGAGGTTAGAGATAAAGAGTTGTTTGGCATGGACCTTGTCCAACTTGCCACCAGTCGATTCAGATGTTCAGAGGAAAGCTGGAGCAGACGCAGTATCGCCAAGATAACTACATTGATGATAAGCATCGTCCACTGGAGTTCAGTAAGGGTGAGCACGTGTTGTGAGACTTTCACTGTCACCGGTGTTGTTCGGGCACTCGGAGTGAGGAAGCTGAGCCCACGATTCATTGGGCCATACCAGTTACGTGGTAAAGTAGGACGTGTTGCCTACCGGTTTGCCTTGCTTGTGAACTTGGCCAACACCCACGACGCGTTTCACGTGTCTCAACTTCGCAAGTTTGTAGCGGATCCTTCGCACGTGGTGCAACCGGATGTTGTGGAGGTTCAGGAGAACCTATAGATATTCCGTCGTACCACTCAAGTTTCTCAATAGTGGCGAGAAGAAGCTGAGGAGCGAGACCATTTCGATGGTCAAAGTACGATGAACGGGAAAAATCCCCAAAGGGTAATTCTAGGAGCGAGAGGACGAGCTTCTCCGGCCGTATCCTGAGTTTCGAGACAGGTATGTTTTCTGATTTTGAGAGCAAAATCCTAAAAAGGTGGGGTAAATGTAAGAACCTGCACCGTTAATTAAGGAAGTTAATTAATTAATTATGTGAAATTAGGAAATAATTCCATAATTGACCCTAATAATTATCATGAGGCTTAAATAAATGTAGTAAGTGATTAAGAATGCTGAAAGTCATTTTTCTGACGAAAAGTGTAGATACCGGTTTTGCTAGTCAGTATAAATGCGTACCGATAAAGTATCCCAAAAAATTATAATAAGTGCATGAATATTACTAGAATAGTATATAGGACTTGTAAAACGAGTTTCAAGTTAAAATAATGAGAACTGGTGCCAGAACTGATACTGGCTATGGGAAAAGCGCGTACCGGAAAGGTGCTCCGAAAAATAAAATAAAAATATGATAATTCTTGTAAAATTGAGTAGGTTAAGAATCCTGAGTTTGGGATTAAAATGTTAAGTGTAGCATTTAATGTTATATCTGTGTGTTTATTTCCTAAGTGGCTATATATACTTAGTAGCACATGATCCTAGGGCATATTTGTGCCTTCTACGTGAACCTTGTTGAATCCTTGTGACCAGCCACCTTGCTACTCCTCTTCTTCTCCATTTTCTAACCAAAGACACCACCTTTGATCATTGTTTCTCTTCTTGATCATGTAAACACTTGAGTGTGAGCATGGGAGAGTGCTAAGGGTGCCTTTTTTGCATTGTGAGGGCTGCCTTGTGAGGTGTTGAGGGGGCTGCGTTCTTGGGTTGGGTTGTGTGGGTTGTCTTTTTGGCTTGTGGAGCTTCAAGAAGCCTTCTTTGTGAAGAAAGGGCATAACTTGGTTGTCTTTTTTGTTTTTGGCAAAGTCAGAACTGTGAGGAGCCATTGGTGAGCTCCAAGAGCACTCCTTTCCTCTGTTTTAGCCTTGGGGTGAGTTTCCTAACCTTGATCATGAGTTTTAATGAGTTAAAGTTGATGTCTTGGCATGTTTCTTGAGTTAAACAAGTAACCCACTGGTTTGTGGACCTAAAACAGAATTAAAATGCATGCTTTGACGTTTTGAAGTGTTAAAAATGGAACATTTAAAGGATATCTTCACGAAATGCAGAACTGCATTCTGTCGTGAAATATCCGGATATTGGTATCCGGATATGATATCCGGATATGGGATCTTTTGATATCCGAATATGGATATCCGGATATGATATCCAGATATTGATATCCAGATATGTCCCCGACAAATATCCGGATATTCTAGGGTTGCGAAGAACAGTAGCTTATTGTTCATCCAGAACTGATGTTTGGGGGTTTGTGGACCCTAGATTGAGGAAGTTGAACTTCTGTAATAATTAAACTAAGTCAAAATCAAGGGATTAAGGGCTTATGGCTTTGTGAAAAGCCTAAAGACATGAAACGTAAGAAAGGTGTTGTCTTTATGTCAAAGTTTTGTTGAGTATGTATATTGATATATTTATCGGTCCAAAACAGATTGTGGTTGTGTTTTGTGTGGACCTTGAGCTTGGTTGGATTCTTGGTTTGGATAGCTAGCTTGAAAGGTAAGCTTTCGTGTCCTCAGATTAGTCTGTTGTTTGTTCCACTGACCTCCATGGGAGGGTGGTTTATATGCATGGTATGCTTTTATGAAAGATGAAATATGCATTGATATATGCCTGAGATGTATTAAATTAATTGTTGACTACTTGCACAATCAGACAACGACTCTGGTGTGTAAGACATGTAGTGTATGAAAGTGATGTTGTCACTTACACGGTCAGACATCGACTCTGGTGTGTAAGGCATAAGACTGCGACTCTTATGTTTAGATGGATCGCAGACGTGCATAATCCCTATCCTGTTCCCTGGCAAGTCGAACCGCATTTACATACATCACATGATTAATGAGTTGTAGTATTTAGCTCGTTGAGCAAGAGATTATACTGTCATGATATATATGCCTTAACATGAACATGCGTTGAAATTAGTACTTTTGAACTTATATTATACTTGTAAGTGAGCTTGGGGCGGAAGAGTCCTTGAGGACCCCTTGTCTTACTGAGATTTCTTGTTTAGAGATCTCACCCCACGTTTGGGGGCGCTTATTTCAGGTTCAGGTAATTTGGGGTTGATGCCTCTGGCGGCAGGAGGCCGGAGCTTAGTTGATGATTATTGTTATATATATTTATGCTGACATGACTGGATTGGATGCTGTTTATGTTTTCCGTCTTATTATTATGTTGTTGATGTTGAGACTTATGTTGGGTTTGATGCCTTATTTGGGTGAGCATGGGATTTGTCCATGCCACTTTGATTTCTGTTATGTTTAAGTTTAACTGGGTTGTATAAACTATAAGGGTTGTCCGGCTACGTGTTGTAGTTCCGTGACTAGAGACATACTTATGTTGTTTATGTTATGAAGTATTTCAGTTAGCTATCTTTTGCAATTTACATACAGGCAATGTTTTGAAAATGAATTAAGTATTCAACTTGGCTAAGTATAATGACGTCATAACTGAAAAGAAAAAGATATTCCGCAATTTTAATTAAGCGCAGCTTAATACGATGATATGATAACATTACCGGATATATACGGGGTGTTATAGACCACAACCTAATCCTTCGACATCCAGTATGTCTTTGTTGGATAATCACAATTAACAGCCTCGTAGTGTGGAATTGCGTTCCAAAATGATGTCACATATGCATATACATATATAATAGGGTAGATGCGAAAACGTGGTAACTAAAAAAAAAAACAAAAAATAATAACACAACTCTCTAACTAACCTGATGATGGTGGAACAACTACGATATTGGATATAAGGATACCCGTCTCGTATTCCATCGGATTATCATGATGTTCATCACCTACATTGCTGTCATTCTGATCATGGTCATTTGCCAACAGAGTATCGCCATCTTCCTTTTCCTCTCCTTCTTCATTGTCAGGTTCAACATCTACCATATAGTCGCTTTCTTCTCCATGTGCAACGGTTGATTGTGTGGGCTGCAAAATAGACGACGGTACATAATGTGACTGACTATTAAGATCCAGCCCATGAATCGGTATTGATAGATCCTCTTATGTCTCAATATCGACATATAACTCAACAAATTGAGACGTATTGTTTTCGATGAATGTTGTAAGGAAAACATCTACGTCCTCATCATCATATATTTCAATACTTGCATATTTGCGATTTTCACACGAGACTCTACCCGTAACTGAAGGTATTACCTTATTGTGTTGCAGATCCAACTTCTGACGAATCTTCTCATACAGATCCACAACGGACATGCCTCGGACAATATACATTGTTCTTTTCCCCCCTTCGAAGCTTAAACCACCTGCACCTACATTTTTACTACCATTGTAGTATACGAACGAACGAACGAAACTAGTCCATTGCAGTAGTGTTTTTATGCAAATAAAATACAAATTAATTTCGGATATTATGCTTAAAATAGCTTTGCGATTAATATAACATGATAAGATCCAATGGGTGACTGCGAACTATATAAATCACAAATTGCAATTGATAAAATGTGAAAGTGTGAGATGATAATGACTGAAAACACAAAGTAAAAAAAACACATTTACAATACTACACTGAACAATCCATTGAACGACTAAAAGGGTATATATATACAAGATTTGGGATTCGTTACATAAAATGAGTGGTCAGGATTTAAGTGTATCTATTCATATGTCTCAAAAAAAAAAATCACATCTGTATCACTATTTCATTACCATGCTTGTCAGTATCCTTGCTTTTCTTTTTATTCACGGGCGAAACTATCTCGATTTCGCGCTTAACTTGCTTTCTCTTTTATTCACAGACGAAACTATTTAAGATTATATGCAGTATGATGTTGATTCCACGCAGTACGGTGTTTTGTCTTTTCTGTGTCGATGTGTTGATCTTTTATGAGAAAAACAAACATCAGAAACAATATTGTGCAACAGCTTATTTTATTCTGACTAATGAACTTGTTTTTAAATACAAAACTGAGCTCATGCGGTTGCTACTAACCAGCTGATTTTGTTGGTCCACAAAATCAGCAACAAACTAACAAAGCAATAACAGTAAAATGCAGTAAACAAACTCCTAAACAAAAGACTAATCAATTTAAAAAACAACTAATTAACTCCTAAAAAATAGGACATCAACAGCAGCCTTGAAACACCAACATTCTCCTCCTGGATCAAGTGCTGCACACTCCTAGCTTCTCCCTGAGAAATTCAAATCGACTAACATGAAATGACTTGGTGAATATATCTGCAATTTGGTTTTCTGAACTGCAGTACATTAGCTTCACTTCTCCAGCCTTCTGCACTTCTCTCAAAAAATAATACTTGATCTTAAAATGCTTTGTTCTTCCATGAAATACTGGATTCTGTGAAATAGCTATAGCAGCTTGATTATCCACAAATACTTCTATGCCTTCTTTTTGCTCCAAATGCAGGTCATCCATCAGCTTCTTCAACCATAATGCTTGGTTTACAGCTGCAGTAGCTGCAATGAACTCAGCTTCTGCAGTTGATTGGGCCACTATTTCCTGCTTCTTTGAACACCAAGAAAAACAAGCTGACCCAAATGTAAAACAATAACCCGAAGTACTTTTCATATCATCCACTGATCCAGCCCAGTCACTGTCAGAATACCCTTGCAACTTAAACTTCTGAATTCTGCAGAATTTGATTCCATATGAAAGAGTACCTTTCAAGTACCTTAACACCCTTTTTGCAGCTACCATATGCAGTTCACTTGGACAAAGATCTGTATGAATTAGTTGTAGCTTCTTTGTAGCTCTCCAGGTGGATTCTTTGAAAGGAAGTCTTGTCTGTTTGCCCAAAAAACAAGCTTTGCACCTTGTGATCTGCTCCTCCAGGATTGGTAACCCAGTTGCCATTTCATTCTTCTGCATGAATAGTAAGCCTTTGTAATGAAAATGCCCCAACCTTTTGTGCCATATTTCTGAATCACTAGTCTGACACTTGAATGCCGCTTGCTCCT
Organism: Gastrolobium bilobum; assembly: GCF_033153095.1. Lineage (NCBI taxonomy): Eukaryota > Viridiplantae > Streptophyta > Magnoliopsida > Fabales > Fabaceae > Gastrolobium > Gastrolobium bilobum. The sequence goes on from NW_026899052.1 coordinate 611,061, forward strand.
TCTCAAGGGGATTTAGAGAAAAACTCTTCTGTTGCATCTTTATTCTGAACAACTCCTGACCATTTGAGTCAAAGATCAAACACTTCCCTTCTTCAAATATCACTTTAAATCCCTTTTCTACCAACTGCCCCACACTCAGCAAATTCTGATCAATATCAGGCACGTACATCACACCAGAAACCAGCTTAGTTCCAGCATAGCTCTCTATTGCTACAGTCCCTTTACCTTTCACTTCTAGATACTCTCCATTTCCAATTCTCACTCTTGACTGCAATGACTTGTCAAGGTCTCTAAATAGCTTTTCATCACTTGTCATGTGATTTGTGCAACCACTATCAACAAGCCAACTATCACATGGAGCACTAGAGGAGAAACAAGAGGCAGCAAATAATTGATCTGCCTCATGCTGGTCTGCAACATGTGCCTCACCTTGCTGCTGATCTCCTTTTTCTTTGCAGAACCTTTCAATGTGCCCAAGCCTATGACACTTTCTGCACTTCACATCTGGCCTCTTCCAACATCTGAAGTGTGGGTGATTCTGCTTTCCACAATGCTTACATGAGGAATGCCCGCCCCAATTGTTCTTAGAGTTGATTGCATTGTTCTCTCCTGCAGCAGCTTCTGAACCACTACTGTCATCTCCTTTCTTCCATCTTACATTATGCTGTTCTTTAGCCTGCAAAGCTCCTTCTGTACTTCCTTCAAGCCTCATTAACCTTCTCTGCTCTTGTGCTTGCAGAGCACTTAGCAATTCTGCCAACTTGATTTGAGACAAATCCTTGGTATTCTCCAAAGATGCAATGGTTGCTTCAAACCTTTCGGGCAAGGAGACAAGAACCTTTTGCACTAGCCTATTATCAGAGAGGTCAGTGCCTAGAGCTCTTGCTTGATTTGCAATATTTACCAACTTATCAGAATACTCCTTAATTGTTTCAGACTCCTTCATCTGCAATCTCTCAAATTGTGTGATTAGATTCAGCCCCTTCATGCTTCTAATCCTCTCATCTCCTTTATACTCATCTTTGAGGAAGTCCCAAATAGCTTGAGCTGATTCACAAGCCATAATTCTGCTGAAAATGGCAGGTGAGACAGCAGCATATAAACAAAACTTTGCCTTTGCTTTTCTTGTTATCCTCTCCTTATGAAACTTGATCTGATTGATGGTTGGATTATCAGGAAGGGGAGCAACTTCATAATCTTGTTCTACAGCTTCCCAAAAATCACAACCCTCTAGATAGGCTTGCATTCTCACTGCCCATGCTTGATAATTTTCTCCATCGAATATTGGTGGAGCCATTGCTGAAAAACCACTCGATCCTCCCTCCATTAATTTCTCAAGTCACTCACAGCCCCTTAAGATCAAGAAGGCTCTGATACCAATGTTGATCTTTTATGAGAAAAACAAACATCAGAAACAATATTGTGCAACAGCTTATTTTATTCTGACTAATGAACTTGTTTTTAAATACAAAACTGAGCTCATGCGGTTGCTACTAACCAGCTGATTTCGTTGGTCCACAAAATCAGCAACAAACTAACAAAGCAATAACAGTAAAATGCAGTAAACAAACTCCTAAACAAAAGACTAATCAATTTAAAAAACAACTAATTAACTCCTAAAAAATAGGACATCAACAGCAACCTTGAAACACCAACACGATGGATGGAGCCACATCAATGTGCATGACGAGATGAGTACCGTCAGTGATGCAATTATGTGGCGTCAAAAGCTTGACATGAGTTGTTCCGTTATATTTGTTGATGGGACTCAACTGAATAACACCACGTGGAGAGATACTCTAGCAATTCGTTGATGTGGACATAAGTGGCGTGAGTATTGTTGAGAGGACTGAATTCATCATGTTAGTTAATGCATTTGACTACGTACGACAAAATTCCCACATATGCTTTGATGAGGAAATTTTTTTTGCAGGTAAGCAGCTTTTGCCATAGTTTAATATCTTAAACTGAGCGGGTACAATATATGAATGACATCGGACCTATGCGCATTGATCCCTTTCCTAGAGAGAGAAAGAGAAAAGGAGAACGATGGCTGAAAATAGTGCTTGAAAGTGGTCTCAGATTGAATGATTTGGATGTGATTTGTATATAATTTGGAGACCGATTGATTGTACTTTTCTTCTTTACCTTGACACCTACTTATATAGATAGGCCTAAGGCTCAGAACATATAATGTTCAAACACATCTTTATTTCTACTTCTAATATGGTATAGGAGCTTAGGTTGATGTTTCCTTGATATTCTCCGCAGTTGTCAGTGAAACTTTCGGAAAATCAATTTGGGGATAGGTTATTGTGCCTGGAATGACTTGATATTCTATCTGGCGTCATCAATTTTCAACCGAGAGAAAACGGAATCCGCTGCACTATCGGATTCATTACCCCTCACAAAGGACAAGTCATCCACTTCACTTCGTGTGGAGAGTGAAGGAAAACGCCGAACATTGGGCAATTGAAGTGATGCAGAAGCACTGCTAGAACTATCCCCATGTGGCTCTCTATGTATTGCACCTCGCTGAAGCTGCAGCGCATACTCCAAGTCCCACAACACATCACCCATGGTTGGCCTATCACAACCATTGTCTTCTATGCATTTTTCTACTGTCTCACTAAATTTTCTGAGAGAGTTTTGATCTATTTGGCCCTTGATGGAAGGATCAATGATCACTTCCAGCATTCCGTTGTTTTTGCAAAACAATCCCAATTCAGCCAAGTTCACCTGCTCCCTTGGAAGTGATGGGTCAATGGCTGGTCTTGCACATAACACTTCCAGAAGAACTACCCCAAATGAATAGACATCAGATTTTTCTGTCAGCAGTTGCAACCTGAAATACTCAGGATCAAGATACCCAAAAGTGCCTTTAACACCAGTGCTGACACATGTTTGATGATCAAGAGGACCTGACCTTGAAAGGCCAAAGTCAGCAACTTTAGCCACATGGTTCTCATCAAGCAATATGTTGGTGGACTTTACATCACGGTGAATGACACCCCCAGTAGCTCCTTTGTGAAGGTAATGAAGACCCCTGGCAGCTCCAATACAAATTTCAAGCCTTTGCTTCCAAGACAAGCTTGGCAAATTCGTGTTGTACAAATGGTCTCTGAGTGTCCCATTTTCCATGTACTCGTAAACCAGTATCATCTCATTCCTTTCGTCACAGTACCCAATTAAGGAAACAAGGTGCCTGTGACGAATCTTGGACAAAACCATTATCTCTGTCTGAAATTCTGGAAGGCCTTGACCTGACCCCGGCTCACTTCTTTTCACAGCCACTCTCATCCCATTCTTGAGAACTCCTTTATAGACGTTACCAAAACCACCCTTCCCAATTATCTGCTTTGCATCAAAGTTATTGGTTGCCGATTGAAGATCAAGAAAGGAAATTTTCAGCCCAAGAAATGGGATGGTTCCCTCTGTCAATCTGCTGTGAGAACTCCCTCCTGCAGTGACTGGAATTGGCAACCAATCTGAATTTTCGATGGGCCTTTGATTCCTGAATTTAAGACACCAAAGAAACCCAACTACCACGACAGAAAGCAGGACTAAACCTCCAGCAACTGAACCCAGCACCACTGGAAGAAGATTATGCTTGGATTCGTCAAGGGGAACAATTATTTCTGATGAATCAATCAGTTTCATTATTTCAAGCCCGTTTAGAAAAGCATCCGGTCCATGAGCAGATGCTAAATTAGGTTCTACACTGATCTTTATGAGCCCAGAATCATCAGAGTGAACCACAATATCATAATAATAAGGTGCAGGCAACTGGTTATACACGTTTGGGTCATTCATATTGACCACCGTAACAAGGCTGTCATAAATGGACAGATTGAAGGTTGTAAGACCAGGCTGTATATTCCATAAGTCACAGAAATGAAGCCGAACAAGATGATATGTATTATTGTCCACAGGAAGACCCCAAGTTATGTTTAAAAGGTTAGAGCCTCCTGCACTGGAAGAATTGTTATTAATCACTTTAGCAGTTTGGTAGACTTCTCTTGGCGCAGTAAATTGATTTGAGTTTGGACCATCATAGTTATCATCTACATGGTACTTAATTTGACCCGAGTATGAACTATTCTCCGCGTTTCCTGGATTACTGAGATAACTATCATCTGGAAACCAGTTTCTCAATAAATTATCGTTGCTCCTTGTGACATTTTCTCCACCAACGTTAAGCCTGTGTTTGGTCTCCAACGCATGCGAGAGCAAGCCATTGTAACTAGTTAAGTTTCTCTGAGTGCCGTAAGTGAAACTTGAGACAAGATCGGAGATCAAATAGAGAGGGAGTACGAAGAGTTCTATAGCATTCACAAACGCAAATGATTGTGCCAGTGGTGTGAAAATGATTTTGAAGCTGCGGTCTGTGATTTTCATGAAAAACTCTTTTACTAAAGCAGAGTTGCTATTATTTTCGGCATTGAAATTTTGCAACAAACAGAACCCAGGAACCGAAACATTGAATATAGCCGAGGATAGGTTACTTTGGGAAGTGAAAGCAAAGAAATGGAGGCGTACCAGGTAGGTGCCGTTTGTGACGGTACTGAACTCATAATAAGATATTTTTCGAAAAATCCTTGCTGTTTGGTAGAGAGGAGAAGGCACTGATGACTGTGTGCTTTCTTTGTTGCTGCTGCTAAATCTGACTATTGGGTTTGATTCTCCAACGTAAACGTGACCACTTTCAGTAACATTAACATCTGACCCACAATTGATGAAGTACTTATCTGGGAGAGTGTAGCCGAGTGAGGGGAACAGCAGTGATGAAAACTGAAGAAGAAAAACATGCACGGACAGAGTGTTTTGAATTCTGAGGAGCTGAATGGTTGCCATTGTAAATTGGTGTTAGATGATTATTTTCGGCAATGAATATCTTATCTCTGATAATAGGGATATGGGACATGAATGACCAAGTGACTGAGATCAGTGGAAGACTTCAACACAGGTCAAGTCGTCAACTTTGATTTTTCTTTTTTCTTTTTTCTTTCTTTCTTAAAGTTGATTTATCATTTACCGGGTCTATTTGAACCAGCAAAAGCACGGACACGCTCTTTAGAAAAAAATTTGTGTGTCGGATACGTGTTCTACAGGGACAAGCTCGGACATGTGTCCGACCGATACGCAGTCAACATTTGGGGACACGCAGTCAATTCTCCAACACGTTCCGACACGTTTTTTGGACACGCGGTCAATTTTTTGGACACGCGGTCAACGCTAGGACACGCTCGGACACGTTTTTTTTTTTTTAAATCTTAATTTTATTTTGTTAACTAAATATAAAAGAAATAATTTATAAATTGATTTTTTTCTGTTATGAAATTTGACATGAAAAATTAACAAAGTACGAAAAATTATATATATTTATATTTATATTATGAAATTTAAATATTTGTTTGGTTATATGACTTATTATGGACTCTTATATGTATTAAATATAAATTATATTATATATATTAAAAAATTTATTTAATATCAAAACGTGTCCCAACGTGTCAAAATATAACATTTTTTAAAATTAACGTGTCGGCGTGTCGTGTCGTGTCCCGTGTGCGCGAATCATAGATTTGAACCATGAAAATTGAAAGGTCTTGATCATGTTAAAAGATTATTGGTTTGAGACTATTGACTATATGTATGGTTCGAAGATATGGTGTAACAATTTTGCAAACAAGAGGCTAATTCGAATTGCTTTGTTCCGAAGCAAAGACATCCATGACGGTTTGTCCTATTTAGATTCTCTTTCTTTTCGTTAATTTACAACTACATATATTAGAATTTCATTCCTACTAGCATAATTAAAAAAAAATAATTTATTGAATTGTCCAAGAGTGTACTCTAGGCAATCTTTACTTGGATTATTTCATTAATAACTCGTTAAAGTTGATTCGTAAACTCATTTACGTTTATATAATTATATTGGCTCGTTGTGATAATTGAGCAATGCCTATTCAGGCCTATAATTGAATGTATTTTAAACAATTCAAGTTTAAGCTTAAATTTACAGTTTGATAACAATTCAGTCGAGCTCAAAGTTCTTAGTGTTAGGCATAACTTAGCTTCATTTAATTCTTTTATATAATAACATTCAATGAACATTATGAGCGACTGATTTCACTACAAAGATGGTTAACTGAAAAGAAAACTAAAGGTACTAAGATTTTTTCATTTTAATAAGAAAGTTTAGAAGTAACTGAAGAACAAGGTAATTTTGCCCAGAAAAAGGGAAACCAGATGATGATGATGATACATACACATGTGATTTTTGTATTGTGTGTCTTGTTTTGTTTTTTTCCCCCAGAATCCTACAAGTTTGGCCGGGCCACAAAGTGCTCACAATAGGATTTAAGTTACCAATAAGTAAATATTTACAAATGAACACGTCATTGCATCCTGTAATTAAAATTTCATAAGCATTAGTTTGATTTGTATAAATACTAACATTTAAATTCAAAATCAAGCTTAAATTACATACAGGTTGGCCTGCGCATTGACACACCCCACCTATGTCCCATTTAACCCACCCCGCTTAGCAGCCCATAAAACAGCTCTGGTTGCCAACTTAATATGCTTATTTAACCACACATATGGTGTTTGAGTACACGAAAAACAGTGCATTGTGTACATTTTATTATACCTAGATCATATAACTGCTAGAAAACGATAATTTCACCTACATGTTTTCACCGGCTGTCTGAAAAACCTTGTTGATGATAGTTGGACGTGCTTTACACATGGCCTCTAAGGGAATCAGTTTCGGCGTTGTGGCCCCTTTTCCTTCAGTCATATCAATTTCTTTCTCACTTACTCGTTTCCACTGAAAACATTGAATCAATAACCCCAAAGTTAAACCTACGGTACGCTGCCCCAATCCTGCTCCAGGACAAGCCCTTCTTCCCAACCCAAATGGAATTAACTTATCTGCTTCCCCTTCTTTCTCAAATCTCTCAGGCTTAAATTGTATAGGGTCACTCCATAGCTGAGAATCTCTATGAATGGCCCAAGCATTAACCAACAAAATAGTGCCTTTTGGGACATTATATCCTCCTATGGTGCAATCTTTTGAAGAAAAATGAGGTGCCAATAATGGGAATGCAGGATGCAACCGAAATGTCTCATAGATAATATTTTGAAGGTAGGGAATTTTCGAAATGTCTGACTCATCTAATAGGCGATCTTGTCCTGTGTGAGTATCTATTTCATCCATTGCCTTCTTCAACACTTCTGGATGATTTAGTAAAGCAGACATTGCCCATTCTAAAGTTGTCGCTGAAGTCTCTGTTCCTCCGAGGAGCATAACCTGTGAAGTCAAATGAGTCAAAAAAAATAAAAAAGGAAAAAGTTCACCAACACCGTGTGGTTTGCTTCAAAATTACTTATGTTTCTGTGGTTTTTTTTCTATCACATATGTCCCTGTGATTTGCAAAAGGGTATGTTTTTTATCACATACGCCCATGTGGTTTTTTTATTTTTTACAAAGCACAGGGGCATATGTGATAGAAAAAAAACCACAGTAGCATAGGTGATTCTGACGCAAACCACAGCGTATATTTTGATTTTATCGGTCATGTTCCCAAATTTGAATATATTTACCATGATTATGTTAATGAAAATTAAGTAATTATTTATAAATTTCAACTGTGATAGTTGTATAAAAAAAATATGGGTTAAGAGTACATACTTTTAAAGGATACAACTCATGTACTTTTAATTTTTAATATTATATTTTATCAGTAAGATATAATTATAATATGAAATTGAAAAGAGATGAAAAAAAATTCATATTATAACTAGGGTTAGGATCATTTTACATCAGTTAAGTTACACTTTCAATCTTATCCGTTAATCCCACTTATATCTAAGGACTCTAATTTTTTTAGAAATATGAGCCATTGGATACAAGTGGATCAATGATCAAGATTGAGGAGCGTGAGACTTCAGGTAAAAATATTCTGACCCTTATAACTATATGTTACATTTAAGAGATAGTGTTAAATATTAAAAGAATACAAGTTTGTGTTCTCTAGAACACCAACCTTTTTCCCAAAAATATATTCACCAAAATTTTCATTTACTTTTAAGTCACTTTGCGAACTTGGTTATGTTAAGTCAAGAGCGTCTATTCCTCTTCCCCATATAGTTTCTTGACCATGAAATTGCAAACTCAGCTAAATATAAAGAAGGTAGCAAAAGATGGAGAATATATATCCAGAACAATAATCACAGCAATTCAAATATAAAGTAAAAATGTTTATAACAATAGTTACCAGAATAATCCCTTTGATGATTTGATCTGTATAATATTCAGGCTGTGATTGTTGCAGACTTAAGAGATGATCTATCATAGTATTAGCACTCTGCTTCCCACTGCGATGCTCATCAAGTAGTCCTTGTAAGAAAGCGTCATTTCTACTACTAATACTCTTTAGCCTTTTCTCCAAATTATCAAAATCGAACAACCTAAGAACACCCACGAATTCTGCAGGGTTGCTTGTCCCTCCAAATGATATAAGCTCTTTCATGAGCTCTCTGAATTTCCTCGCTTCTTCAACATCGGTCACATCACAATCCTCTCCATAGTATCTCTTTCCTGAGATCATTCTCATTATGATGTTAAACGTCATCTCTGAAAACAATGACTTCAGTTCCACCTTAGCAAAGTCCCTGGTCGAATCACGAGCTAGCTTTTGCACTATCTTCATGATCTCGTCCATTCTTATTCCCAAGAAGGAGTTGATACGGTGCGTCGAGAGGACCTCGAGGGAGATGATGCGGCGGAGGTTGCGCCAGTGGTCGCCGTAAGGGGCCACCGTCACGGCGGTGAAGTTGTAGCCGATGTGCTTGCCGGTGAGAAACGGTGGCCGGTTTGCTAGGATGGTGTCGTTTTGGGTGAAACATTCTTGGACTACGGAAGGTGATGAAACGACAACCACGAAACGGGAGCCAAACCACAGAGAAAAGACTTGGCCATGTTTTTGTGATAGGCGTTGGAAGGTGCGGTGGAGTGGGTGTTTAAGTTGGTGGAGGTTGCCGATTATGGGAAGACATGATGGACCTGGAGGAAGGTTCCTGAATCTTCTTGTTGGGAACAAGAAATTCAGAGTTAGAAGGAAAAGAACAGAGAGGAAGGTGTAATAGAAGAACGCGGTCATTTGATTGATTATTGATACTGGTTGTTAGAGCGATATTTTGTTTATTGATTCTGAGATGTATCAATGATTGCATGTTGTGCCTCATATAAATAGGGGCTCGGGTTAAGTTGGTCGTTTCACGGCACAGCCAGAAATAGATATTTAGGAGGCGCAATGAATTTTATTATTTTTTGGTAACAAAAGGCGCAATCAATTTTGACTGTGATTAAATCTGATTTGAGATTAAGGGGTTAAATTATCTAAACAAATAAATATTTGTGAATAAAAAAATTAAAAAATTATATTCACTTCTAAAGTTTATATAAATGTAAAGGAAACGAAGACATCTTCTAACCCCTCCCTATCAAATCTCATCTGCTTACATAGTCAATCTTTGTGTTTCTAGTGATTTCTGTGTACAATTGTGGATCCTAGCTTACGAGAATATCTTTAATGTTTACTGAATTTTTAGTACTAAACGATTGTTTGGTATTTTTTTTAAAGTGAAAAAAAATTAAAAATAAAGTTATAAATTATTTGATCATCATATAAAATTTTTAGCTTAAAAATAATTCAAAAGCAGTTCATTTTCAAAACATATATTTCAAAAAAAAATTGATACAACTTAAAAAAAGCTTATCTGGGAGCTTTTGTTTTTTGACTTTTTTTTTTTTGAGTTTTTATAAATCCCATTTGACTTAACTTTTATTTATAAGGAGAAAAAAAATAAAAAAACTCTCAAAAGCACGTAAGCAAACTGATGTGAAAAATTAATGCATGGGTCCAATTTGTGTGTATCACTATGATGTTTGGTAGAGTAAAAAAAAAAATTATTTCGGAATCACAATTATTAGAAATATGATGAAAAAGTGAATTTCTTGAGAAAGTTAAAAAAAAAAAATTGTTTACCGAAATATTATCAGCAAAATTGATTTAAGTTTCTCGAGTCTATGTTTGGTTGAAGGTAAAATATTAAAGTTGCTTTAGATGTCCCATGAAGAACCAGATCAAGAATGTGTGGTACGCGAGGTGAAGAAACGTTGTACGGAGGGGGAAAGAGAGAGAGATACGAAGAAGGAAAGAGTTATTTTTTTAATTTTAACCCATTTTTTCACTAATATTTTAGGGTTAGGTACTAATGCCAAAAACCGTTTAAATCCCCATAAACCTTCAAAAGATCGAATTTTTGGAGCGACCACGTAGTGGGGAGGGATTATCCAAATTCTCCCCGCACAAAACTTGCCATAAGTGAAATAAAAATCATTTCGACAGCACAAAAAATAAGCGTGAAAAATCAGGGATATTTTTGTAAACATTTTTGCACCCAAATTTTGTTTGGTTTGCCAGTAAAATCAAAATATCACTCCTTGGGTGATATTTCTAATTGGTATTCTGACTTCAATTTTACACACAAATCATAATTTTGGCTTTAATGTTTCTATAGTTAACGTAGATTTTATCTATATTTGCTCCCAAAATAACGTCATTTTGGGTTGAAAAATTAAAAAATGAAAATGAAAAAGACTATTATAATCCTGAAATAAATTATAATTACAAAAATACTTTAATTTCCGCTTCAAGACGCACATCATTTTGGGCTTAATGTAAATAAATTATTTACATTGATAGTAGAAAAAACAAACCCATCATATTTCCATGCAAATAAGTTTCCCAAGCAAATTTTTTTCAAACCCGTACCAAACATTATTTCCTTTGAATCCCATCTCCACCCGGACAACAAAATAAAAAACTCCTATCAAACACCCCTAAGATATTCTCCTTATCCTTACTTACCCTGAATTTTTTTCCTTCTTTTTGAAAGTTGATTGATCAACCTGAACTATTTTCAGCCGTGGAAATTGAAATGTCTTGTTTGCATTTAAAGATATGATTATAGGTTTGAGACTATAACGTCAAAGGAATCAAATCACTTTTCTACTTTTGTTGTGTTTATATTTATCCCTTTAATTAAAAAACAACGTTTTAATTAAAATAAAATTAAAAATAAAGAAAGAAAGTGTTGTTGTTTTATAAATACGACAAATTATTTTTTCTGAAATATTATTTTTAGTTGAAAAATAAAAAATGAAAAAAAACAAATAAGGAAGACATGTGATTTCTTCTTTTTTTTTGGTGAATGGGAAGACATGTGATTTCAATTCCTTCGTAGACATGGAACTTTGCTTGCCGTTCAATTACGACATTTAATTTACGGTCCTTCTTTTTCTTTTATTACCGCAATAAAAATAATTCTTTTGTCATCGATTATAATTATATATTTTAAAAAATACATAATTATAATATAAAAATTATTTTTTTCTTCACATCAGTCGATAACTTCTGAAAAAAAAAATTTAATATTATAATTATATATTTCTCAAAATACATAATTATAATCAATAGCAGAAAAAAAAAATCCAGCTACATAAGAAACAAATTTCTCTTTAATTTATCACATCATTCTTGCGAGGGAATATAGCCGAAGTGACATAGATTTCAGATGACAGATAAAATAACTCAATAACATATCAAATCATATATGCGTTTGGCAGTAGATAGTTTAATAAGGTAGCTGATCAAATGTTCACAATTTTAATGATAAAATTTGCAAAATAAAAAACATTTTAATTATTAATTATTAGTTAATTAATAAATAATTGAATTTTTAACATAAGATAATTATATTAAAATAAAAATAAGAGCCATTCCTATTATTTATAGTCACTCTTTTTTTCTAATTACACAAAATTCATTCTATTTCTTAAACTTCATACAAATCCCTCATATTTTATAATTGCAGTTCAATCCCCTTTATTATATTGAAAATTTGAAATTATTAGATACTTTGCTACCAAATTTTAAAATAAATATTAAAATAATATGAGAGAATAAACAACCAAGCAAGTCATAGTTTCATATCTTCAAAATAAAAATAGTCCTTTAAAATTTCATCTAGACCAAAAATATATACCAACGAAGCCAGTTGAATTAGGGTAAAAATTCATAACACGCTATCCTACGGATTACTTAGCAGCTCATATCTTATCACCACCTCACTTAGCCAATGATAGAAAGATGAAGACAAGTTTCCAACTAAGCCTCTATATATAATGTAGTTCACTAAGACATTCATAAACTGCTCCATCGTAATTCTTAGCCAATAATCTCAATTTAGGTTTAACAGTACATCCCAATAGAGGGCGGCCTCCCACAAAGCGTTATAGGTTATGAAGGTTACTAAAATGAACTAATCAAAAAACATATCAACTGAGTCGACACTCAAAGGCGATTTATTGAGTTTACAAGCACGTCATGCTGCACATAATAAATGGAAAGACTAATTAAGACCTAGATACATTCATCTTCCCATATTACTTAAAGCTCATTCATTTAGAAACTCGATCACTTAACATCTGAGTGTCTTGCAGATATCCACCCGAACCTATTCTAGTCAAATCAACCACTTGCGGGATCCAGGCTTCATCCTATGATATCATCCGCATATTATCTCTTAATCTTGAAGATAACCTTCAATATCAAAATATATCAATTTGGGCCAGATTTAATCATGTGTGATTAGACTAATTTCTTATCCTCTGATAAAAAATGTTACATAAAAAATTCTTTGAAAACTTAATCATGAGAACTCTTATCACATACTAATAATATGGATCAAAACTCATTTATTATTTTCAAATTTTCAAGAATTTAAGGATAAAAATAATAAAGTCTTAATTTCTTAAGACCTAGATCTTAGTAAAAATGTTACAAGAATTATATAATAAAAGAGGATTATCGTACAAAATTATACTTTGCGTAACATTAAGGAGAAAAAATCTTATTATTTTTCACATGAAGTATTTTCACTTAAATCCATGTATTAATAAATTTAAATTTTATTCTTTTATCATTTAATTTTCAAAAAATTAATCCTAGTAAATTAGTTTTGATCCATTTTATTAGTATGTGATAACAATTCAACTGATGGAGCTTTTATTAAATTTTCATTGCAACAATTTTATAGTATTTTTCCTTATTTAAAAATTGTGAAACAAACTATTATTTAGTTGTTTATTCTCTTGTATTATTCTAATGTTATTCTAAATTTTTTGTAATCTCTGTCTTTGATGATTTCAAAGTTTTACTAGAATAAAGGAGATTTAACTGTAATATATTTGTAAAATATGACGGAGTTTAGGTAAGATTTAAAAAATAAGTCTAGAGAGTGTTAAAAAAAAGAAAATAGTAGAGAGTTTTATGTGATAAGTCAAAATCAGCAATTAGTCTCAAGGGTAATATACTCATAAAGTATAAAATATTTTATATTGGGTATGACTCATACTTCGCATTCAGATAAGAGCTCTTGTTGATGCGGTTAATAGAAAGCCAACTGCGATCTCGTAGAGGCCTGATAACATTGTAAGCATCTGTCTTATTGTAATTTTATTTTTCTTAGTAATTTGAGTTTGGACTCACGAATAACCTGTAACGATTGGCAGTGAAGTGAATATAGTACGGATAAGCTGTATGTAGCTTACATTGGGTGGTGAACCAGGATAAATCTTCGTGTCAATTTTCTCTCTCTCTTTCTCTTTTTGTTTTAAATTTGTGTGTTGCACAAATTGTAGATTTGCAACATTTCACACACATATATAAGAGAATGGTTATATTTACAAATTCAAAGTTTACAAATTACATTATGTACTATGGGTAGTACATATTACTTAAGCATGTACTACTTATAGTACATAGTGTAGTTTATAAACATTGAGTTTATAAATATAACCCACACTTATATATAATTTAGAAATAAAACATTTTTATATTATACTCGTAAAATAGAGTGGAGTTCGTCTAATTTGATTACCTTATTATATATAACTTTAGAAAGGTGGGAGCCTGTTTGCATTGGTTTATAAAATTTTTTTCTTTTTATGGCTTCCTTATTTTAAAAGTACTTTTAATTATAAAAGTTATAGTTATTTAGATTTTTAAAAAAAATATTTGACTTTTGACTTCTGCTTATTTTAAAAGCTGAAATTTTTAGCTTTAAAAAAAAAAGTAAATTTTTGACCTTTTTTACGACTTCTGCTTTTTTTAAAAATATGCACCCAAACAAACTTTTTTCGAAAATTACTTTTTTTTTCTTAAAAAAGATAACTTTTGAAAGAAAAAAAACTTATCCAAACGAAGTTTAAATGCTTCAAAATTATGTCTTCACTTGGACCAGTCAGTGGTCATGCATTTCTTGTAATTGGCTTCTTAAAAGTCAGCAACGTCGCTAGGAGAGAATGACAAAACCAGTCAGCATATTTGAAAATATTTTTAACCTGGTGCCTGCTTATAATTAACGTTTTGTTTTTGTTTGGTGTAGTAAATTTTTTATAATTAATAATTTAAATTTGAATTCATGATTTCTTGATGATAAATTGTTCATTAAATTAATTTATCATTAAGTTAGAAGTATATATAACGTTGTCAGTTCCCTACTAGTTTCTTCATGTGCGTTTTAATTGTCTTCTAACTTCTTAGAGACGACTGAAAGAAAAGCTAATCATGGCAAATTTTCGAGTTTAATTGTTTGATCCTCTTATTTTAAGATCTTCTTGTTCTTATAAGTAGAAGCTAGGATTTAGAGAAAAGCTTTTATAATGAAAAAAGAAGAAGCCAAAAGTCAAAAACTTCTAATAGGAATTTTTTTTAAGCTCTTATCAGTCTTTCTTAAACCGTATGTTTTTTTTTTTAAATGAAGAGCTATAGAGATATGAAGAGAGAGGTTTTTCTTGAAATATATGTTTTTATACTAAAAATTTTATGTAATCACCGAACAACTTTTAGTTTTAGCTTAAAAGTAGTTTATAGTTTAAAAAAAAGAGAAATCCAAACACGCTCTTAGCCTTAGTTGGCCTACAATGACTGAAAATATTTTTAGTTCTACTCTTTTTTTTTTTTTTGGATATATATATTTTTTTAGTTCTACTCTAACCTGTGTTTTAACGCACAGTTGAAATGAGTAATTATGATACATTAATGTCATGTTACCAAAAGTATAAATGTTTGTTTAATAATTTTTAATAAGAATTCAGTTTTAATATAATATTTATACATAACGTTCATGCTATCATTCAATCATATGTTGATATTTGTTTAATAAATTTGATAACATTTTGAGAGATTAGCTCCTATTTATAGAGATGGATTAATAACATTTCAAAAGAGATTAGAGCAGTTGATTACAAACTTGTCAGAGGCTATAAATAAATTTTGAAAGGTTTTCGAAATTTGCCCATAAAGATGTTGGTTAATTGTAGACATGATTAATGAGAATAAATGTTCTAATGTCTCTATGATCATGTGAAAAATTTCAATTATTTATTGATAGATCAAACAACTAACAGTTAAAATGAGCATTTTCTCTTCTTTGTTACAAGTTATGTCGTTAAAATTAGGATCTGAATCCTCTCGTGTTAAAAAAAAATGACATAGTCATATGAAAAATCATAATCATTTAAAGGTGGATCAATGAAGAAAAATTAAGAGAGAAAAAATATTGAAATAGATAATTATAAAATCATAACCGTTGATTCATGTTTGTATGATTGTGATCTTCCTAATCATGTTATATTTTTCTTAATATGAGATGATCAATTTCCGTAAAATTATGAAAATTATTGATTTGTCAATGAAAGTTTATGTTTATTAAGAGAGACATAAACTGATCTATTCCTGTGATAAACTAATATAAAACTTTTGTTTAGAGAGGTGCACATGCTATGTTTGAAGTAAATGTGTAATAATATTATAAGAATATACTTAATTGATGCCATCACAAAAAAAATCAAGATGAGACATATTTCCAGCAAATCCGAAGATATGACATCCAATTGTCAATGTTTGAAGTGGAAGTTGTATTCATTTCCGTTAGATAGAAGGATGGTTAGACATAGTTTATGATATTTAATAGAAGGGAAAAGAAGTATCATTTTAAATAAGGGATAAATAAGAGTTATGTTGTAGGAAAAATAATTTGGTTATGTTAAGATAAGACAAAACAAAATCATTGAACAAAGTGTCTTATCATATTTTTTTATTATTATTATTTTTTGTCTTTTAGTGTTGCATGACATCATGTAACATGATAAAATAAAGACCCAATAAATAATATAAATTATGTTCTTTTAGGTGATTTACACAAAGTATGACCGGTCATACTTTGTGTAAATCTAAAAAATTACTTTTTTTTTCTCTTTTCTTAGTCACATTGTTCACGTTGATCTTTTTTTTCATATTTACACAAAGTATGACCGGTCATACTTTGTGTGAGTCACTAAAAGGACACAACTTGTGTCCTTTTAAATGACACACACCTTAATAGAAACACTTTTTAATGCGGCAAATTCAAAGAATATACATATTCATGCTCTCATGTAGGTGTGGGCATGGAGCTCATTTTTGGTATTCACGAAATACATGTTCCTTGTCCAAAAATGAGAGGGGAAAAAGATTGGGAGGAAATTATGAAAGAAGGAAGGGATTTGAATGGAAGAATTTTTTTTCATTTTTGGTAAAGGACCACCCAAATATCGGTGGCCCTAGATCACTTTAAAAAAATCTGTGAACATGGTTCAATTTTCTATTCCTAAACCCTAAACCAAACCGATTTTATTGTTACGAATTGATTTTAAGACTAAAAAATAAAATAAAAAATAAAAAAGCCAGTAGCTAAAGAAAAAAGAACCGGTTCGATTCTTTTGGTTCTTGAATTGGTTTAGACAAAATGGTATGGTATTTGAATCAATTTTATATAAAATGGTTCGATTCTTAAATTTGTTAAAAAAAATATAATTCTTTTGATGCAGTTTGGTTCGATTTACCACGCGATTTAGTTCTTTTGGATTTTTTGTATACCTTTACTCTCATGTTATAATTATGTGTGCTACTCTTACCATAAACTTGTATTGGTGTGTGGATCTTTTCGTATGGCTTTTTGGCTCTAGTAGTGTAAATTTTGAAACTACTTATTGATTTAAGTCTTTTGGTAAACTTATTACTAGTGTAATGCGAAAATACATGTACCCGGAGAGTACACATTAAGACGTGCATGGTAAAAAATTGCGTCTTATGTGACGATGAAAAAAAAAACACATGTTTCTTTACCGCATCTAAAACATGCATGGTGACAAAGACTCGTAGCATGCCTTGCGCGTCTCCAAAAGGCAATTAGAACATGGGCTGTCATGAGTGTCTCACGCTGCAATCAGAACTAGGGCTCACCCATAAACCTATTTGCTTATTTTCTAATAAATTAGTGATTGGTTTTTAGCTGTGTAATAACCTCCAACATTGTGGAGGATGGCGATGCTCTGGCCACTATAGGCTTGGAAAGAGCCAAATATGGGGATTTTTTTTGAATGGTCGAATCACAGCAACCCCAATTCCCCCTTCTTCATTATGATTCCTTTTGTACCTTGTCTTATCCTCTCTCTCTATCTCTCTTCCTTGTGATTCCTCCTTCATCATCGCCATCCATCTTTGCAAAAACCAAAACTCTACACTTTCTCTCTCTCAATCAAAGAGATTGCTTGACACATCTTTTTTAAAGTTAAAAGTTACTTTTAAATTAACGCTAAAAAAAAGAGCTTTAAAAATAAATATAAAAGCTATTTAATGATTATATAAATTTTTTAGCTTAAAAATTACTTAAAAGCTGTTCATTTAAAAAAAAAAGTTGATATAACTAAAAAAACTCCTCTTAGAAGTTTTTGGCATTTTTCTTCATTATAAAGAAAGCCTTTCTCACAAAAAAAGCTTTTTTTTTTTATTATAAGAGCTTTTGTAAAAACTTGTATGACCTAACTTTTGCTTATAAAGATAAGAGAAGTTAAAAAAAAGACCTTTCAAATACATACAAATAACAAGAGAGTGAATCTTCATGAAAATAAAATAAAAAATCAAAAGGGTTTTGTGGGATTTTGGTGAAACTTGAATGCTATGGTATGAGTTGGCCACTTACCTTGGCATTTGAGCTAATCATCCACTTTCGGAGACATGCAGGACATGTATGCACGATGATGTAAAGTAACAAGAGACGGTAGATGGTTCACTGGTAGGTGGTCAAACGATGGTGGTTCGCATGCCGAGACAAGCACAACAGTTGGTGGTTTGTTGGAAAAATCCACCAGACGACGGTGGTCAACGACGGAGGAGCGGTGGTCAACAAGTTTCTAACCGCGGTTTGCGAGAGAAAGCGCCGACAACAACACAGAGATGATCCAAGAACAAAAGTGACATCTGAAAACTAACAAAGAGGCAATATCAGGAAAATTTTTTTTGAAAAAGTTGATGAACAGTGGATTCACCGGAGAAAATAAGCGGATCAAGGTTCCTCTCGTTAGGCTCTAGATACCATGTAGAGTAACAAGAGACGAAATGAACATTGGAATAAATCTGTGTGTGTAATAGCATAAGGGAGGTTATATTATATATAGAACTACTGAGTATATATAACCTGAAATACATGATGTGGAACTAAGTCTACTATTTCTACTATATATATATACAACACACGATTTTTACCAAAATGCGTCATACCTCCACACACATTTTAGACACGATACCATGATGTTGGCGTTTTTGTTTGTCGCCACATAGAACACAGTTTCCAACCATGCGCGTCTTAAAGCATATTCTCAAAGTGCACATTTTTCCAATTATATTGGTAATTTAGTTTGCCAAAAGACTTAAATTGGTAAGTAGTTTCAAAATTTACACTACAGGGGTAAAAAAAACATGTTTACATACTTTAAAATATTGTTGATGAGTATGCTAGATAATGGTGGCCAATTGATAGTGAAGAAAACATTCCTCCAAGCATTTGTTCACATTTAACTCCTCATTAGACAGCACACCAAATGAAGGCCCACCAAAGTCAATAAGAATAAGGAATGAAATGGATTGGATGAATCATAAACTAAGTAAAGACGTTAATCTGCTTGGCATTCTGGTCTACATCTTCCTCATGCGCGGCTAGCAATAGGTGACCCCAATTATGTAAAATATCAAGTGAAATGATTAGGGGTGAAAGTGGGCTGGGCTGGGCCGAGCTTTGCCCCGTAAAGTCCAAGCATATGCCAAAAAATTTCAATTTGGCCTGGCCCGTTAGCATAGTATGAGTCCAACTGTTAGTCTGTCTTGGCCCATTTATAAAAAACAAATGGCCCGGCCCGGCCCGTTGGCCTGTTAAATTTTAACTTCGAAACAGACAATGAATCAACTTCACAAAATACTCAAATTATATTGGTAAAACAAAAATCACAATTTTAATGTACAGATAGAACCATGAAGCAGAACAATAACTCATCACAATTTGCATTTAAGTCACTGTCAAAAGCAAAATGCTCAAACTAAATAACATATATTTTATCAGATCCAACAAGCCAATTCATACTATGTAAATTAAAATAATTACAAGAATACAACAAACACATCTTGCTGAATGATGACTACAAGAGTAGCCAAAAACTTATCTTCATCTTCTCTCCCCTGCAAATACAATTCCAAGGTTGCATAAGTTGGCAAATAATTTATAAATGTATAAAACAAAAAACAAGAATAAAGAATAGAAACAAAAAACCTTTTAATAGATTCACATAGGCAATCTCACGTGCTGAGCCAACCTTTTAATAGATTCCTTGGAGGCTCATGAGCCAAGCTTAATACATTAATATACCGGCCCAATTATATCATCAAACTTTTACATCAGCCCAAGCCCAACTTGTCAAGTAAAAAGGCCGAGCCAGGTCAAGCCACTAATGAGCCGGGCTGTAGGCCCCTATAGGCCGGTCCGACCCAGTTTCACCTCTAGAAATGATGTTTTATACACGAAACATGTGTTTGTGTATAAAATAAGAGAATATTTTTTCTCATATTGCATGAGACAACTTATCTCATGCGACATACAAAAAGCGAGTGAGATTCACTTAAACAAGTGAATCCCATTCATTTAAACGAGTCTCATCGACGATTTTGTGTTATGCATGAGAGAAAGTTATCTCATGCACCATAAGAAAAAATAATCTCATAAATAATATTCAAATAATAATTAAATTTTTTAAATATATTTTTGATGAATAATTTTTTTTCTTAATATTAAAATGGAAAAATAACTTTGAAATTGAGTAAGAACGATGTTGAAGAAATAATATATTTTTTATTTATTTAATTTCTATAAAGTATAATGTTCACAAATTATCAGGAGTGAGTTACTGATGAAAAAAATTAAATAGCTTGCATGAAGTTATAAGTTTAAACCTTAATATAACTAGGGAAAAAAGTATCTAATGTTATTTTCGATAGTTTTATCTAATGTTTACTAAAACGACGTCGTTTTGAAGTTGAAAAATTAAAAAATTAGAATGATAAAGACTATTATAACCCTGAAATAAATTAAAATTACAAATATACCATGATTTTCGCTCCAAAACGACGTCGTTTCGACGAACATTAGATAAAGTTATCTAAAGTAACTTTAGAAAAAACGAACCCATATAACTATTGCGTAAAGAAATTATAATATTCACAATATTTGTATGCTTTTTGTTTAATATATCATATATGCTATGATTTTTTTCTTTTTATTATAAGATGAGATACAAACTTATTTACAATAATTGTTTTTAATGAATATTCTCGAAATAATAAAAATGATTGAACAATTTTATACCACTCATAACAATTATTTATATAACATGATCATTATAAATTATAATTAAACTTGAAAATGATATTTGAAATATTTTATTTATTTTAAAAAAATTATTCATCAAAATCATAGCAAGTAATAATAAAATTTATTTTGTTTATAATTTTTATAATTTTGTTAACACGCCTTGCCAAGCCTAATTATTTGATAAATTGTTGAGCAAGAAAATTGGAAAATGAAGAATTATATGGCTGAGTTTCGCCGTCGTCACTTCATTAATTCTTACAGGGTGGTTGCTTCGCTTCCGTAGCAAAAGAGGTTTGTTTTGCGTCGTTCTTTGTTGACCGCTCCTAACTCCAATTCTCCTTCGCCGCCTCAAAGTCTTCATCTCTCTCTGAAGCTTAAGCTTGTGTTCATTGTATACGATGCTATTTTCTCGGATATCAAGAAACCTCAGAGGCAGCTTCAAAGGATGTCGGTGGTTCCTGTCCAATGGAGACCAGAACCACCAGTTTCTTTGCTCACATAATTATCAGTCACGTAGAGACTCTACCGAACAGGTACTGTTTCCTTTCAGTTTTGCTTTGTTTTGTATTTTTTAGGTTCGTGGGATCCTCATTTGTTGTAGTTCGATCTAAAGTCTCGAACTTTTTGCTTTCACCCCTTTTTCTCCCAATTGGAACGGTTTCCGCAATGTGTCATATGGGATGATTGCTTTGTGAATTCTATTAGTGTGTATGATTATAGTGCCTACCAAATGTTTGGAATTATAGTGACCGAACCTATGTTTAGTTCTGAGTTTTAATTATGCTTTCTGGTCTTGGTTGCTCATGGTATTTCCTTTCTATAAAATTGACTTGCTGCGAATCAATAGCGAAGCACTTAGGATTTGGTGATTGCTGTTGCTCTGCAATATTTTAACATTTTTATGGACCTGTTGTGGGGAATTGTGAATGCTGCAAACACATAGAAGCTGTTTTGTGTTAACTAAGCGATGCTTGTCCTGGAAATTTTTATTTTAGTGATTAGCATTGCCACTTCGACCCAAAACTTTAAGGTATTGGGTGGAGGCTTAGGCCCAATTTTTGGTTTACTTTATGTTTATTTAATTCCACAAGTGGGGGGCGGTGATGATAGAACTCATGACCTTGTGGTCACCGAATCTCTGATACTATGTAAAGAACCACTTCAACCCGAAACCTTAAGGTATTGGATGAAAACTTTTTTAATGGTTTATATTATTTTCTAACAAGCATTATGTTTGTATGGAATATTGTAATAAGTGATGAAGGTTTATGCCCGGAAAATGGTTTCTTTTGGGAAGTCTCTTTGGTATATTTGGAGGTGCTAGAGAGCTCTATTGTATTAATGATTTAGTTGTGGTTCTGTTGTGGTTGGTTTGTTCTCGCTGTTAGTTTGTCAGAAGATAATTTCTTATCCTTCATTTGTCCTTCAGTTATGTAGTCTTTTTTCATTCTCATAAAGTTGTCTTCTTTTATCTAAAGAAATATGTTTTGCAACACTGAATTTTACTTGTACATGATTCTTGTTGGATGCAGGTCATGAGAAGTTTAAATTTTTCAAAGGGCCTGCCAGCACTGCATAGTAGTAGATATCAAATCCATCATCAAAGCAGCCCCATAGTTGAGGTAAATTTCTTTGTGTTCTTTCTTGGTATCTCCTCTTTCTTCTCTGTACTGATCAGAATCCCCATTGCTTAGAGGTGTTTCTATTTCTATACATTTAAGGTTATGCCATGTTGGATTTTCTTATACGTAGCTTTACCCTTGCATTCTCGGATTTGAACATGTGACCTTTTAGTCACAAAGGAACAACTTTACCACTGGCCCAAACTCGCCCTTTTTCGTCGAAACTCTTACAATGAAAAAATCCCAATATAGAAAAATTTCCCCGAATTGTGTCAGTGTATGTATGTGTGTGCACATGTCTATATGTAATAAAAAGCAAGAACATAATAAGGATTTCAAACTGCATCATTTATCTATTGAGTTATTCATAAACTGTTCTCAGGAACAACTTGAGCTTTTTTGTTTTTGACTATTACAGATAGATTTAATAAAATATCAAGAATTTAATAGAAAGACTCTCATCCGCTTTTTTCAATCACTTATTGATACCTAATTCTCTATTAAGATACATGTACTGTTCTCAGGATGAACTTGATCCATTTTCACTGGTTGCTGATGAGCTATCACTTCTTGGTAACAAGCTGCGAGCAATGGTGGTTGCTGAGGTATCAGACTGTTCTTCGTTTATTTTCTAATATATGCACGGAATCAATAACAGAGTCCTGAACTCCTGATTCATTTAGTCTAGTTCATGATGAAAATTGGGTTTACGTGACAGGTTCCTAAGCTTGCCTCAGCTGCTGAATACTTTTTCAAAATGGGGGTGGAAGGAAAAAGATTTCGTCCTACAGTAAGCATATGCTCAATGATATGCATATCTTGTTGTATGTTTTTGCAGAAATTTTTTCTTTAGTTTGGATTCATATTTGCATATCAATTATCACTGTAGTAGGACCATTAAATTTATGCTTGGAAAGTGCTGAATTTATTGAGCATCTCCTGCCTTTCAAGTTTCCCTTTAGAATTACTACAAGTAGGTTAACTAATTCGTACGTACTGATACGTTTCCTCTGTTCTATCACATGCTGGGGTTTACACAATTATGTGAAATATTGTAAAGAACCATTTCAACCCAAAAGTTTAAGTTATTGGGTAATGTTACAATAATAGTTTTATATATCTCTAACACGCTCCCTCACACGAGAGCCCATTGGGCTTGAAGGGTGGACAATGCATCAGGCCTAGCCTACTTGTGCTAAGAAACTCCACAAGATATAATTAATTATTAATAAATGTGGGGCAGTGAGGATCAAACCCGACACTGAGGCTCTGATACTATGTAAAGAATCAATTCAACCCAAAAACTTAAGCTATTGGGTGAAGCTACATTAATAGTTTTATATATCTCTAACAAATATGATCTTTGACACATAACATTAGGTGGACAAATTGTATAAATGGAAATACAAGGGGATCCTAGTAGTTTGGACTATATGTTAGTGTTGAGATATATAGTCCCACATTGGTTGTATGTGCAACTAATGTGGAGTTTATAAGGCCTTGGACACTCCCACCCTTTGAGCTAGCTTTTGGGGTGGTGTATCCCAAGGTTCTTTACATGGTACCAGAGCCTTGTGTTCTGGGTTCAAACCTCGCCGCCCCCCACTTTCTCTGGTGGAATTTCTTAGCACAGGTAGGCTGGGCCTGTTGCATCATTCACTCTTCAAGCCCAATGGGCTCTTGTGTGAGGGGGCGTGTTGAGATATATAGTTCCACATTGGTTGTATGTGCAACTAATGTGGAGTTTATAAGGCCTTGGACACTCCCACCCTTTGAGCTAGCTTTTGGGGTGGTGTATCCCAAGGTTCTTTACATATTGTTATATAAGACTGAAATGTATTTTTTTCATATATAGATTGACACCCCAAAGGGTTCTTTTTATACATATTACAAGGTAGTTAAGGAGATGAAGTAATAAATAAAATACACAGTAACCGAAGAGGCATCACACTATTCAAAGATACTAGTAGCTAGAAACAAGTAAAAGACTCTAGAATATTCTACACTCCCCCTCAAGTTGGGAGATATATATTGATCATCCCCAACTTGCTAATTAAATCCTCAAAGATGGGTTTATGTAATCCTTTGGTGAGAATGTCGGCTGTTTTCTCCTTGGTAGGTATATATGACAAACATACACTACCCTCCTCCAATTTTTCTTTAATAAAATGACGATCAACCTCCACATGTTTGGTTCTATCATGATGTACATGATTTTGAGCAATACTGACTGCAGCCTTATTATCACAATAGAGTCTGACAGGTAGAGAATAAGATATCTTTAACTCTTCAAGGAGTCTTCTTAACCAGATTCCTTCACAAATGCCATAGGCTAGCGCCCGAAATTCTGCTTCTGCACTGCTTCTGGCAACAACAGTTTGTTTCTTACTTCTCCAGGTCACAAGATTTCCCCAGACATAGGTACAATATCCTGAAGTGGATCTTCGGTCTATTGCAGAGCCAGCCCAATCAGCATCTGTATAGATTTCTATCATCCTCTTGTGTCCCCTTTTAAAGAGCATTCCTCGACCAGGGGTGTTTTTGAGGTACTTGAGGATTCTATAAACCGCACTAAGGTGTTTTTCCTTAGGAGAATGCATGAATTGGCTAACCATGATAACTGTAAATGCAATATCAGGCCGAGTGTGAGATAAGTAGATCAGCTTCCCTACCAACCTTTGGTACTGCTCCCTGTCAACATCTTTTCCATCTTCAATTCCCAATTTAATATTGGGTTCAACAGGAGTTTCTGCTGGCTTGCACCCGAGCATACCTGTTTCTTGTAGCAGGTCTAGGATATATTTCTTCTGAGATAAGGAAATTCCCGCCTTGCTACGAGTAACTTCCATTCCAAGGAAATATTTGAGTGATCCAAGATCCTTCAGTTCAAACTGATTAGCTAAACCCCCCTTTAAAGATTTTATTTCCTCCCAGTCATCACCAGTGACAATTATGTCATCAACATAAACAATGAGGATAGCAATTTTGCCACTATCGGAGTGTTTAAAAAATAAAGTGTGATCAGTCTGAGCTTGGACAAATCCTCTTTCTTTAACAGCACGAGTAAACTTTTCAAACCACTCTCTAGGGGATTGTTTAAGTCCATAAAGAGACTTCTTCAACTTGCATACTGAACCATCTCCCTCTTCAAAATCAGGTGGTGGATTCATGTAAACTTCCTCATGTAAGTCCCCATTTAAGAAGGCATTCTTTACGTCCAATTGATGCAAGGGCCAATCAAGGTTGGCAGCAAGTGATAGTAGGACTCGGATAGAGTTAAGTTTGGCAACGGGAGCAAACGTCTCCTGATAGTCTATCCCATAAGTCTGAGTAAATCCTTTGGCAACCAATCTGGCCTTATATTTGTTGATGCTGTTATCTGCATTAAATTTTATTGTGAACACCCATTTGCAACCTACAGTTTTCTTTCCTCTGGGAAGTGCCACGGATTCCCAAGTTCCATTTTTCTTAAGTGCATCCATTTCTTCAAAAACTGCATCCCTCCATTTAGGGTCATTAAGTGCCTCTTGGATATTTTTTGGTATTTTTGTACTGTCTAATATAGTGTTGAAAGCACGAAAACCTGAAGATAACTTTTCATATGAAATGTGATGAGAAATAGGATGAGCAGTGCAAGATCTAGTACCTTTTCGAAGGGCAATGGGCATATCTAGGTCAGATGTACCGGTGTTCTCAAGTGGATTGCTGGAACTAGGACTCGGGTCAGAATTCTGGCAGTCTAGAGGATCTTGAGGAGATTTACGCCTGCTGTACAATTTTCCCCATTTACCGAGAGGATCTCCAGTCTCTGGTACAGTTGTTGTCCTTTTCTCCTGTACATTAACTCCCCCTGTCTCCATAGGTAAAGAAACAACACTTGTTTCCAAGGGTAAAGGTAAGATAGTAGAATTATTTGGAATCCAAGACTTGTTTTCATTTACACCAATAGACTCCCCCTGAAGAGAAGTCGAAGGAAAAAATGATTGTGTTTCATAAAAGGTAACATCCATAGAAACAAAGACCTTTCGAAGAGAAGGTGAGTAGCATTTGTACCCTTTTTGATTAGGAGGATATCCTATGAAGACACATCTAACAGACTTAGGATCAAGTTTTGACCTTTGATGTGGAGGAATGTGAACAAAAGCCACACAGCCAAACAACTTTGGAGGAAGGGAAGAGAAAGCCCGAAAGGAGGGGAAAAAACGGGTAAGGCAAGATATGGGAGAATGAAAATTCAGGACATGAGAGGGCATCCGATTGATGAGATATGAGGCAGTCAATACAGCCTCCCCCCACAGGTATTTCGGGACATGCATCGTAAACAAGAGGGCTCTAGCAACTTCAATGAGATGTCTATTTTTTCTTTCAGTCACCCCATTTTGTTGAGGGGTGTTAGGACAAGAACTTTGATGGATAATACCTTGCTTGGTTAGGTAATCCCCAAGAACAGAATTAAAATATTCAGTACCGTTGTCAGTTCGCAGGATTTGGATAGAGGTCTGGAATTGAGTTCGTACCATAGCATGAAAGTTTTTAAAAGTGGCTGCAGCTTCAGACTTATCCTTTAGAAGATATACCCAGCATACTCTAGAATGATCATCAATGAAAGTAATAAACCAACGAGTTCCAGATATATTTTTTTCACGAGCTGGCCCCCAAATATCACTATGGATCAATGTAAATGGAGACGAAACATTATAATCTCTGAGGGAATAAGAAACACGAGAGTGTTTTGCAAACTTACAATCATCACAAAAAAAGGAACTTGGTTTTTTATTGATAAATAAGTTTGGAAACAACTTTTGAAGATAAAAGAAATTTGGGTGTCCTAAACGACGATGCCACAACAAAACATCATTACAATCGTCTGATAAACATAAAGAGTGATTTGCAAAAATTCTCTTTTCATGAGAATCTTCTTCAAAATAGTAAAGTCCTTCTTCCTCTCTAGCACTGCCAATCATCAGCCCCGAATCCTGTTCCTGAAAAACACAGGTTTTGGCAGAGAATTTAGCAGCACAATGCAATTCAGAGGAAAGTTTACTAATAGAGATAAGGTTACAAGTAAGAGAAGGGACATGAAGGACAGAGTTCAGAGTAATATGATCAGAGAGCTTAATGGATCCCTTTCCCGCAATATTAGAAAAACTACCATCAGCAGTCCTTATTCGTGACGAGTGATAATAAGGGGTATAAGAACAAAACAAGGATGCATTACCTGTCATATGATCAGAGGCTCCTGAATCAAGAATCCAACGACTACTACGATCAACATGGAATGCCATACCTTATTGAGCAACATGACTAGTTGCCTCAGCAGATTGAGACATCACCTTCTGGAATTGCTCATACTGAGCTTTCGGGATGAATACACCATCGGAGTTTGGAGAGGCACGAGACTCCTCACCCTTATCATCAGAAGAGATTTGATAAGCACGACTCTTGTTCAGCCCCTTTGTTTTCCAGTTTGGTGGTTTTCTATGAATTTTCCAACATTTTTCGCGAGTGGGACCACTCTTATTGCAATGAGAACACCATCGGTCAGAACGTTTTGCATCACTAGGGGGACGAGGAGTATGTTTTGCTACTAGGGCAAATACATCGGAGGATTTAGAGTTTTTGTCTCTCAACATTATCTTTCGGCGAAGTTCCTCCCGTCGTACCATAGAAAAAGCAGCTGCAATGGAAGGTAACGGGTTCTGCCCCAATATCCTTTCACAAACATCATCAAGATCACGATTAAGGCCAGCAAGAAAATCATAGAGACGTCTTTTCTCTAAATAACTCTTAAACCTTGCATTAGCTTCTAAACCTTGAAGATCTGCTGCATCATAAAGATCCAACTCCTGCCACAGAGTTTTTAAAGCAAGAAAGTATTCAGTAACAGACATCCCTTCTTGATGTAACTCTCTTACCTTGGTGTTGAGTTCAAAAGCTTGAGGAGCATTGCCTAGGTCAGAATAATATTCTTTAACGGCATCCCAAATTTCCTGAGCCGTATCAAGAAACAAATAAGTTTGACTGATATCAGGATCCATGGAGTTAGTCAACCAGGTCATGACCAAGGCATTTTCAGTCATCCATTTATCATAATCAGGATCATCAGCTTCGGGTTTTTCCTTTTTTCCATCAAGATACTCATTTTCCCTTTTGCTTGGATAAACAGCTTGACAGATTGATGTCATTGCACATAATTCTTACCGTTTAAACGGTGGTTAGTAATCTGTATAGCTGGGTTGTCTCCAGAAGACGAAGAACAGGAAAGAGGAGAGACACCGGAAACATTACCGGATAATTTTTTAGAATGCTTATTCTCATCCTCATTATTTCCAACTTCCATCGTTCTAAAAAGAAGGAGAGCAACAGGTCACGCCTATTGTCTTTGATAACGAAGAGGAAACAACTGGACTTAGCAAGAAAAGTGCTCCAATCGTGATTTAAACCCTCAGAACAGGAAGAGGGAAGCCAGACGAGCTGTTCTGTGGAAGCCGCGTGACAAACGGAAGCCGGCAGGGTGGCGCGTGGCTCGCACGCGTCGGAGAGGCAGATCTGTGGTGGTGGCGCGTGGCTGACGGTCCGGCGACGGGGCTGACGTGGGTCGACTCGGAAATGGTTTCTGAGTTCAGTGGTGGTCTTGGTTTCGTGATTGGAGGGGTCCAGATATGGTTTCTGAATTGTAAAAGTGAAACAGTGAAAAAAATAGAAAAAAAAAACGACGGAGGTTTACAAGAAGACCACAGGATAACCTGCTCTTGATACCATATTGTATTATTGTAATATAAGACTGAAATGTATTTTTTTCATATATAGATTGACACCCCAAAGGGTTCTTTTTATACATATTACAAGGTAGTTAAGGAGATGAAGTAATAAATAAAATACACAGTAACCGAAGAGGCATCACACTATTCAAAGATACTAGTAGCTAGAAACAAGTAAAAGACTCTAGAATATTCTACAGTTAGAGAGAAGGATACTTCTAAATAAAGCTAGAATTCTAATTTATTTTTTACTTGTTCTCGTTTTTTTTACTGTTACTCCATCTATCTATGTGAGTTGCATATAGATATGAGGTAAATGTGTATTTTTTTGGGTTTACTCTCATGTACTATTCGTGACTTTCTAGCTTAATTATTTCTCATACAGTGTTTGGGTTAACGTAGATGTTTCTGCAGGTTATATTGTTAATGTCAACAGCATTAAATCTACCAATATCCAAAGCTTCTCCTCCTATTGAGCTAGAAGATGTTTTGACAGCTGACCTACGGTCAAGACAACAACGCATAGCAGAAATAACAGAGATGATCCATGTCAGTCCTTTAGAAATTTTCTTTTATTAAATAATGCTTTCCTGATACTGCTGGTGATATTATCTTAAGAATACGTATTATTATATTTTATTGTATGGCACTCATTTAGGTGGTGTCTTATGTTTGTACTTTGTTTAAAAATATGATTCCTAATAACTTAACACTATATATATATATATTTCTTAAATTTACTTATTCATCCACTTAGTTTGATTATGTTGATTCTTTTCAAGCTATGTTGACAATGATTAAAAGATATACTGTTTTTGTTTACTTTTTGCTAAACAATGTTGCAATTGATTGTATCAGTTTCTTGATATCTCTCCCTTCTTACTTGTACCATGACCCATTATTCTTGAATTGTAGACTTGCTGTTATCTGTGATTCCTTGGCTCTTGATTGTATAATACAATTCCTAAGGGAAAGAAAACCTATAATTGACCTGAACTTAGCAGTTCATTAACTGGTTGTCAGAGTCTGAAGGACTTGATTCAAATCTGAAGAAAGCACAGGACTGTATTTATGGTCTTTTTCTATTTGTGATTTTGGTTGCTGCTATGGATGAGTGAATGAACATGCAAGAAAAGATAAGATCAGGAATGAATGTATTTGGAAGAAAGTTGGAATATAACCTATCATATCCATAGAAATTCACTTAGAGTGGCTTGGCCATGTGGGGAGAAGACTAATAGAGGTAGACGAAGAAGATTTCAGGAGCAATTATTAAAAAAGATCTTGCTCTAAATGTATTAATTGAAAATTTGGTTTTTGATAGAATCCATTGGCATTGTTTGACTTTGATCCTTGTAGCTAACCCACCTTGCTGGATAAGACGACGTTGTTATTATTTTTGTAGTGGGAGTAGCCATTTCTGACAGGCAAAGAGATTAAACAACTTCGTTGCAAATTTTAGCCTCTTTGGCTATGTGTTTTCCTTTTGTTATTTCTGCCGAAGTGGATATCTTTTTGTACCCTCTAGTTTTATTTTCGTCTTTTCCCTTTGATAGATTTTGTTCTTCTGTAAATTTTTGTTTTGATAAACCCTTGTAGCTGTTGTGCCTGCAATTTCAGATCTTGCAAAATGATTTT
This sequence comes from Gastrolobium bilobum, assembly GCF_033153095.1. Classification (NCBI taxonomy): domain Eukaryota; kingdom Viridiplantae; phylum Streptophyta; class Magnoliopsida; order Fabales; family Fabaceae; genus Gastrolobium; species Gastrolobium bilobum. The sequence goes on from NW_026899052.1 coordinate 641,959, forward strand.
ATGACTCAAGTTTGTGTTTCCCTGTGTATGAGAAAGATCCTTCTGAAGTGAGACTGATCATAAATATTTTACTCTTTTATCACCCCAGTTTTGTGATGTTAATATCTTCCCAATTAGATTAAGAGTTTTTCCTTGATCGCGGAAGACAGAATTATTTATGATATATGTTTAGTAATGTTTGTAAATAAAGAAAAATACTGTATCTGATAAGGGAATATCTTAATTAATGGCGGTGTGATCTTAAATTCACTGAGCCATTTGTTCTATCAATTATTCTTATTATTGTTATGATTCCACATCAGTTGTGTATATTGACTAAGTATGCCTAATAATGAATGACTTGAACAATCTTTCTCCTTTGAACTAGCTTTTGGGTTGAGTTCAGCTAAGTCTGTTCTCAATTCTAGTACAGTATGAGAGCCTATCTAGTCCTGATGCTTGACAACTTGCATATGTTCAGTTTTGCTAATTTAATGTTCCAATTTTCTGGTCCCAGGCATTAGGGGTGTGTATTAAGATCCCACAGGGCAAAGTACCCCTTATAATGACTTTGTAATCCTTCCTCCTTAAGCTAGATTTGGGGGTTAAGTTAGGCCCAATCTGTTCTCGATTCTAATTATTATTATTGTGGGTAGCAGATTTGGTTTAGTTGTTCATTCTTTAGGGTCCATCAATCAAGTTGACATTATTGTTCTCAAGTTGAGTACTTGCTTCTTGCCCCTAGTTGTGACAATCTGTTTCAAAATGCTATATAGTTTGTCCCTCAAAATGTTTTAGGAGAGTCCCTCGATCTTCCTTTTTTACCTTCAGAAGCTTTGCATAAGTAATGTATTGATTATTTCCTTTTCGATCACTTTCTTTTGTTTCCCTTAACAGACAATGAAATACTTGTTAGGTCATTTGGTGGAGTCCAAAACCAAGGAGACCTCCATCAATGAGCTAAGTAACAATCCACTATAATAAGTGGGCTGACTTTACATCTTAACCCAAAATCTTAAAGTATTGAGTTTATGGGTCTTTTCCACTTATATGATCCTTATATAGTCCATTCCTAATCACTGTAGGACTTCATCATTCATCACTGATCACCAACACTTGAATTTCTAACAATCTTACCCTCAAGTGTGAGACCTTACACCTGTATGCTTCTCTCAAACAGAAGCCTCTTCGAGTATTCATGGGATTACCAACCAAGAGTGGTCAAATCTTGACTTTATAACATGGGTTTGGCAACACAAACTCGAACATCAGCCACCATCTCCAATTACCCGGTCCAATCAAACCATTGGCTATTCTACTATGTGAAATTCTATATTGACTTGAATCCCTCAAAGGATTAGGGTTACAATATATACACAATCTTATACGTGTGAAAAAAAGGAAACCATTAATTACAGAATCAATCCTAATATGCCCAAATTAGTATTTTTTGGACATTTCTCTATTAGAACATCTGCCCCTGCCCCTCTCCTCTGGAAGGTTTGCAGGTTGTTTAATTCATTGTGTACTGCTAAAGTGCCCACTGATAATTCTGATGTACCACTTCTGCATATGCTTTTAAGAATCCCCCCCGCCCCCCCAAATTTCCGTTATTGTTATTATAAATATAAAACAATGATGGCACAATTTTGTCACAGGTTGCAAGCCTTCTTCATGATGATGTATTGGATGATGCAGACACGAGACGTGGTATTGGTTCATTAAATTTTGTAATGGGCAATAAGGTATGTGTGTAAAGTTGTGTTCCTTTTGCCTGCATAATATTTGCCATTTGCTCATAATTGTTCAGTGATATTTTCTGAATGTGTATTGTTATATTGTGCAGTTGGCAGTATTGGCTGGAGATTTTTTGCTTTCTCGGGCTTGTGTTGCTCTGGCCTCTTTGAAAAATACAGAGGTATGGTAAATGGGTAATATGTTTTATATGTGTTGCAATAGTCCTGCATCCTCGAAAATGTAATATCCCTTGTAATTATTAAAAAAATATTCTGTTACAAGGAGAGATTAATAGTTACCGTAGATCAAACGTTGATTTAGTTAAGTAATTATATAACGAGGTCTATATATTAGAACGCAACCATGTATTGAAATACATTCAGAAATAATATTAAGTCTTTTTTCATTAAAGTTGTTATTCAGAGCTCCGATTTGGGAGATTTTGCTTTTGCAAATTAACCCTAGTCTGCATTCATCCCAGCTATCTTCGTCGTGCTTAAGACTCCACTTGTGACTGTAGCTGCTACCGCTCATCATCGGGCACTGTTTGCCGCCGCAAGTTCTCCATCTAGTAACCCCCATCAATAGTTTTGGGTCCCAAATCGTCCAACCACTGAAGACCCACGGCTGGTGGCCCCGCCATGCACTCTTGTGTGCATTTGGCCATTGTCTAGTCCGCAATCAGTTCTAGCTAGCTTGACTTTACTTCTTGTACCCCAACCAACGCTAGTCCATATAGTATCCCTTGCATGCTCTATCCCATCACCTTTCACAAATCAGCCACACCGTCCGCCTGACCCTAATTATGTTTGACTCTGAGACGACCCACAACTTTACCACTACCTATCCATCATTTCAACTACCATGCTGCTCACACACCTTATTGAAAAATATTATCTACAATGGGCTTAAGTCATTTGTATTACCCTCAATGGATGACAGAAGCTAACCACATTAAAGGGAAAACCCTTAATAAGATAGACCCAAAGTTTGATGAGTAGAATAGTGAAGACTCCCTGATCATGGCATAGTTACGGATTCTATGGCACCAGAGGTTTGTCATAATCGCATATTCTTGCCCACAACTCACGAGATTTGGGACATCCTCTATAAAACTTATTCTATGAGATAGGGTATAGCCATTTCTTATGAGTTAAGAACCAGAATTTTTCTACTAAACCGGGAGCCTTCTTAGTTACAAATTTTTGTGGGGTCCTTAATCATAGATCAATACCAAAATTTGAAAATGCAGCGTAGCAAGGATGCTTCCACCTTGGTGAATTTTTTTTAGAGAGACCACATCTTTTGGTTCCTCTTTAGTTTGAGTTTCAGGTATGATCTTATTAAGGTTCCAGTTTTGCGAAAGGCATAGTTGTCAATAGCAGTTAACGGCCGGTAGCGGCCGACCCCGAAAATGGTATAGCGGTGTAGCGGGTAGCGGTATTGCCGCTACGGTGAAGTATTAATTCCACATATATTATACTAACAGTCAAGAAACGAGGCAATATCGCTTTTTGTATTAATGCTCAAACATAAGAAGTCACACAAAATCAAACACATAATTCCACAATCAATGTCAAATACAAGAAACATAAAGGAAGGATCCAAAACTAAACACAAATGAACAATAAAATTGTCAAATAGTCAAGTACAAGAAGTGAACTAATGAAGAAAATCATCATCATCTCCGGATTCTCCATCAAATTCCAACATGGGAATGGTGTAGCGGGTAGCGATATTGCCGCTACCTTCCGCTACGGCCAATGTCGCGTAGCGTCGCGGTTTGTTGCGGCTGACCGCTGCTAACCGCTACGGTAGCGGTTTAGCGGCGCTACGGGCCGCTATTGACAACCTAGGCGAAAGGAGAAACTTCCTTCTCTCTTTGAGGTTTTCTACACTATTCGAGGTGAATAAAGCCTTTGGGCTGTCATGCTTGATGACGAACCCAATAATGGATCAAAATTGATAGGGAGCAAGTTTACAAAGCTTCTTCCAGTCCAACAATGACAACTACATCTGATCACACAATGGAGAACTACTTTAATCTCCATGCGAAGGACCGGGGTTTTTGTTGCATAGGAGGGTTCAAGGGTATTCAATACAGCTAGGCCAATCTGACTTCTTAGTAAGGATGAGATGGAGCACCTATGGTCTCTCATTGACTATCTCAGTAAGCCTTTAGCTCTTGTTCTTTGGCCATTGTTAAGAATAGTGGTTTAGAAGTCCCACATTATGTATTTCTCATTGTATTTTCTTTCCTTTCAGTTATATAATTGAACCTCCATTGTATAGTTTAGACACACGGATTAACAAGTTTATATGTCTCATGTAAAGTCTATAGTCTCATGTCTTTGGTTATGTGGCATTTATTCATATACGTTGTCATAATGTTAACAAGTTTGATCCTCATGTTGTCAAATCTGTGTTTCTTGGTTATGCTTCTGACAAGAAAGGGTACAAAAGCTATCACCCTTCAAGTCATTTCATTGTTTTCATAGATATTACGTTTCATGAAAATGAATCCTTTATTCTTGTCCCTAGCTTTAGGAAAAGAACAACATTTGAGAAGCCAAGAACTCTCCTTTTGAATCTTCCTTTCCCTTATTGTCCTCTGGTTTGCACGAATAGCATCTTCTTTTGATACCTCACTTCAACTAGCTAAGGCCAAGGCTAGCATACTGAAATCAATGTATCAAAGGAGAAAAAAGACCCAAACTATCCCAACAACTTTATATGTCTGAATCTATGTTAAGCACTGAAGACACTAGTTCTCATGTTAGTTAGCTCTATACCTTAAATATTCCTTTAATTGACTGCGGTCTTGACCTAGACGACTTACCAACCACACTGAGAAAAGGGAAAAGGTCTTGTACCAAATATTTTATTTCTCAATTTATCTCTTCTTAAATCTTTCTTTGCGGCACCAAAGCTTCATCTATGCTATAGATTCCTTTAGAATCCCAACTTTAGTGGAGAAGAATAGAATATGGGAGGTTGTTGAGAGACTAGGAAACAAAAAGCCAAAAGGGTGTAGAACGATATATACCTTGAAATATCAAGTAGTACACTAGATTAGTATAAAGCAGTTATTTGCAAAAAGATACACTTAGACTTATGGATTTGACTAAAAGAGACATTTGCTCCAATAGCAAAGATGAACACTATGATAATCTTGCTCTTCCTTGTTGTTCAATACCTTTCTCCATGAACGCTTGGAAGAGGAAGCTTATATGGAATTTCCTCTTGGATATGATTCCACTAATGGAAGTGATAAGGTGTGTAGGTTAAAAAAGACTTTATATGGGTTGGAGCAGTCTCCCCGTGCTTGGTTTAGAATATTTCAAACACAATTGTGTCCTGGGGATAAAGACAGAGTCAAGTTGATCATACTCTCTTCTTTAAACATTCACAAGAAGTTAAACTCACTATTCTACTTGTGTACGTTGATGAGATCATTATATTAGGCGATGACCCAAATTAGTAGTTGAGTTTGAAATGAAAGATGTTAAAAGGCTAAAGTACTTCCTTGGAATTGAAGTTGCCTGGTCCAAATATTTTATTTTTCAAAGAAAATATGTCCTTGACCTTCTTAAAGAGATACTTGAGTGTAAGTCTATTGGTGTATCCATTGAACATAATCACATAATGGGAAATGATGAAGAGAGTTCCAAGGTTAGTAGAGCCCAATATCAAAGATTAGTAGGGAAATTGATACACTTGGTACATTCCAGACTACATCTAGTTTGTGGTGTCAGTATTATTAGCCATTTCGTCCATGACTCGAGGGTAAGACACCTTGACTCGAGGGTAAGACACCTTGACTCGAGGGTAAGACACCTACAAGCTATGGACCGAGTTTGACTGTAATTTAAAACCATTTCTGGAAGAGGATTATTATTTAGAAAGGTGGAAATCTATCTAAGAAAGTATATAAAAATGCTAATTATGCAGGTTCAATTATTGACAAGAGGTTAATGTATGTTTTTGGGTGGAAACCTAATAACATGGAGGAGTAAAAAACAGAATGTGGTTGCCCAATCAAGTGCTAAGGCTCAATTTTGAGCTATGTCACAAGGATTTTATGGATTATTATGGATGAAGATCATTTTTTCACCATAGAATAAAGTATGAAGCGCCTATCAATATGTTTTGTGACAACAAATCAGCCACAAATATTATAATCTAGTTCAGCATAATAGGACAAAATATATTGAGATAGACCAACACATCAAGAATGAAAATTTGACAATGGTTTGATATCCACTATATATTCTTAGTAGGAATGATTATTAGTTATCATAGATTAGACTTAATTTTAAGCAAGTAATTATTTAGCCAGGTCTACATATTAGAATGAAACATGTATTGAAATACATTCAATAATAATATTCAGTCCTTTTTCATTGATGTATACGTATGTAAAGTTGTAAAGATGTATGATTTATCTAGTTTCCGTGATGGTACACATAATTATGTACGTGCCATCTGTCTAAGGATTGTGTCTCTGTAGGTTGTATCTTTGTTGGCAAAAGTAGTGGAACATCTTGTAACAGGGGAGACCATGCAAATGACAACAACATCTGATCAACGGTGTAGGTATGCTTCTAAGTCTGTTTCTGTCATATATGAACATGTGTTTTCTTTTGCTACGAAGTTAACCTTTATCTTAGGTAATTTGTATTAGAAATATAATGTAAAATAGAAACCTTTCAACTACCTTCACCTAATAACTTAAATTTTTGAGAGAATTGGTTACTGGACATGGTATCAGAACCTTTGTGATTACTTGATCAAGAGTTCAATGCTTGCAGCCTCATTCTTTTAAAAATATTCTAATAAAATTGTTGAATTTATTAGCACAGGCAGGGGAGCCATTATCCATCTTTTAAGCCCAACGGACTTTTTTGTGACGAGATGTTTTAGAAATATAATATAAAATCTAAAATTATTCTTCCGCTTCCACCTAATAGCTTAAGCTTTTGAGATAGTTGATTTGTGTTATGATGTCTCTCAAATTCCTGGATTTCCCTTGCACGAACACATAATTATAGATCAAACTTAACTTTTAAGAATGCATTGAATCATAGACACATATTGGGTACCTATGGTTGGTTTGATTTTGAACAATTGTTTATATTTTCAGCATGGAATATTATATGCAAAAGACGTACTACAAGGCAGCATCGTTAATATCAAATAGTTGCAAGGCAATAGCCATCCTTGCAGGACAAACAACAGAAGTTGCAACGCTTGCTTTTGAGTATGGAAAAAATCTGGTGTGTATATTCGTAGAGTGACACTTTTCAGTACAATGTTTTCTGTTGTAAACAGTGTGTTTAATGATTAATAGTTAGATGCTTTGCATAGAGAGAAGAAATGAAACCAAGTGTTCAGGATGTGTCCACCATTTTATCTGGCAACATTTTGGTTGATATCAGTCTACCTGTCTGTGCATGTTATAAATGTTTCTGTTTATGATTTTTTCTGTTTGGCATAATTTAATTCCCTCTCCACTGTTTGCAGGGTTTGGCGTTTCAGTTGATAGATGATGTGCTTGATTTCACAGGCACCTCAGCTTCCCTTGGAAAGGGTTCTTTGTCAGACATCCGCCATGTAATTTCATATTTTAAAATATTTTGACTTTTGAACTATAATGTAGAATATTTTAATGAAAGCTAATGAATCCTTGATGGTTAAGCTAGTAAAGAAAATACACACTCTCTTGTCAATAGAACCATAATTCCTCATCTTTCTATCTACATTATGTTTGTCCATGTTTACATGTTGCATATCTGCTTTTAGATGGACATTATCTATGGCTAGGTTTGAATAAAATAACAATCTTTATCATTAAACGGTGCTGAAAGACTTCCATATTTTATTCAGTGGGGACGGATCATGGAGGACTCCCTGGTATTTATACTGGCCCCTCCATTGTTTGTAAACGTGAATGGTTTTAAACCAAATTACTGTTTGTGTCCTTAAAAGCTTGCTTTTTATTTGCTAGATAAAAACAATCCAAGTACCAAGCTTGCTTTGCACGTGAGGTGTACTATTTCAATCTTTAACCAAATTTTCGTATAATCTGTAATTTCTTAATTCACTAATTATAAATATATATTAACCTACAATGAATTAAAGTTCTATCATGAAAAAGAAACTTCCAAAAAACCCTACTAATATAAAATAAGTAAAGTACTGCCTGCTCTTGACTTGAAACGTTTTTCATTTATAACTGTATATGAATGTCTAATTTATCCTGCTTTTTCTTGACCCTGTTGTTGACAGCAAGAATTTTATTTTTGCAGTGATATCAGATCCCTATGCTAAAAACCCTTTTTTGGGTTGATGTCATTTAAAAGAATTTTTTTTCCTGTATATTATGGTTTGCCTTTATCTTTCATTAGATCTGGTTTTGTTTTTGTTTTATTTTTATACTACTGTCTGACCTGGTGATGGTCCAAAAAATTGTTGCAGGGAATTGTTACAGCTCCAATATTGTTTGCGATGGAGGAATTCCATCAGTTGCATGCAATTGTTGAAGAGGGCTTTGAAAACCCTGAGAATGTTGATCTGGTACGCTAACATATGTTACTTGACTGCATTTATTCTACATAATTTGCTCTTATGCGACAGAACAAAAGTAATAACTACTTTGAGATCTTTGGCTTCGGTAAATTTGCCATTTGAAGAGGTTACAATTGGTTTTGGTTGATCCATTCTTTTGCTCATACATATTAAGATTTTAGTTTGATCAGATTATTGACAAGGTACTAGGGCATGTCTGATAAAGTGGTTCAGAATATAAACCCTGAACTTTCCTACTTTTATAGTTAAAATTTCAGCAGGAGATAGTAGTGAGGCTGATTTTTCCCTGCTTTTTATGAAGGTGTATCTTTGATAATAGGTTTGAAGCTTTACTACACATGAATGTTGCACTTCATGTTTTAAATGGGCAGGATAACAGAAAGTAATAGAAAATTAAAATTTCCCAATGTTTATTATGGCTCCAACATTCTTTATTTGCTTGGCTTCTTGAAGTTTTGTAAGTTTCCACCAACCAAACCAAACTATGCAGAATTTAGATATGTTGCTTGAGCATCTGAACTTATGGTTAGGCAATTATGCTGTTTGACTTTACGAAGAACCAATTCAACCCAAAAGTTTAAGCTGTTGGGTGAGAGCCTTTTTAATGGTTTATATTATTCTTTAACACGCCCTCTCACATGAGAGCCCATTGGGCTTGAAGGGTGGATGATGCATTAGGCTCAGTCTACCTGTGCTAAGAAATTCCACAAGAGAAAGTGGGGGGCGGTGAGGATCGAACCTGGAACACGAGGCTCTGATACCATGTTAAGAACCAATTCAACCCAAAAACTTAAGTTGTTGAGTGAGGGTCTTTTTAATGGTTTATATTATTCTTTAACAGACTTGATTTGTTTAAGTTGATTTTATATATTTTTGTGTCAGTGTGGGTGTGGGTGTGGGTGTGGGCGTGCCTGTGTGTGTATGTATTGGTAAATGAGGTTTTATATTTATTTGATTTATTTTTTTGAAGTCATATATTGAGTTTTAATTTGTACCATAAACACTTCTAAGTTCAGGAATGCAAATTTCAGTATCTTTTATGGGGCATCAACATGACTATGACTGAACTAAAGCCTTATTATCCCTTCATATTAAACATGTAGTTTCACAAAACCCACATCATACAAGCTTATTACGCAGATTACATATTTTTATATTTGCATGTGTAGGCCCTGGAGTATCTTGGAAAGAGCCGAGGTATACAAAGGACTAAGGAGCTAGCTGTGAAGCATGCTAATCTTGCAGCAGCAGCAATTGATTCCTTACCGGAGAGTGATGATGAGGAAGTAAGAAAATCAAGGAAAGCCCTAATCGATCTTACTCACATAGTCATTACAAGAACAAAATGAAAGGAAGGTTTTTTTGTACTCCCAGATTTTTTTAGTTAACTAAAAAGAAGGCTCTCATAGTAAGGCAGCAGCTAACAAATGTTTTGTTTCCATTCTTCAATTTTTCCATCATTGTTCCCCGAAGCCCGAAGGTGTAGGGGAAAATAAGCTGTCTCCAGGATTAATGTTATTATTCCTTTATCTTAATTATTTTAGATTAAATCTTTTTCCTTCCTTCTATCTCTTTCCCTTTATATCTGTGTTCCTTTGTTTCTATAATAAACTCTTTTTTACTAGTATGCCTCCTTGTTATTCTTACTCCCTCATTACCCTTCCGCTGCTTGCAAGCGGAGCATTCAACAAATTTATCCCAAGTGATAACACTATCATAACAAGAATATAAAATGATTTTTTCATAAATTTATTAATAAATCTTGTACATTGTAGGGATATATATATCATAAATTTATTAATAAATCTTGTACATTGTAGGGAATAAATTTATTAATAAATCTTGTACATTGTAGGGATATATATATATATATATATATATATATATATATATATATATATATATATATATGGGATAAACATTTCTATAGCCACTTTAGATAAGGTTATCTACCGCTACTATTTATAACTATGTTCTTCCGGAAGAACATAGTTATAACATTAAAGTTGTTGTTTTTTTTCTCTCTACGTCAGCAAGCAAGTTTTAAAAAGTAACTGAGGAGAGAAAAAAAAAATAACTTTAATGTTATAACTATGTTCTTCCGGGAGAACATAGTTATAAATGGTAGCTGTAAATAATCTTATCTAAAGTGGACGTAGAAATATTTTTTCATATATATATATATATTAACAATTAAACTAGGGAACAAAAAGGTTTTTCGAGATTATACACATTGGGCCAGCCACACTGGTTTAGTCCGATCGGTAGGTCATTAAGACTCATTTAAGCTGTTACTTTATTGCATTCCTAAAGCGTGACTTTTGGACTCTTATAATAAAGTATTTTACTCCTTAACACTAGCACAATTCACTCCTTAAGTAGGAGCATCTTTTTTTTTCGTGCTCTGGAATCACGTGGGACGATTAGAAAAGGGAGACAGGAGAGGGAGAAAGAAAAAGGAGAGAGAAATGGATCACTATATATTTTTTCCTTTAAGTAGAGATAAGTATTTTTGTCTCACACATAGTGAAACCTACTACAATAGAAATGATTATGATTCATTCTCATTTATTATTAGAGAAACTTCCCAACATATTTATACCCTTTTTTTTCAACCATTGGAGAAGAATCTTTATATTGATTTCAGAGCTATTATTATGTACAAATTTTTTATTATTTAGAAATTACACCATAGCCAGCGTGTCCTCGCACACGTCCCTTTTTCTCAACTTTTCATGTGACTATACATGGTAATTCTCACCATAGAGCTTTAGTTTATACGGTTGCATCTTTAAGCATTGTTGTATTGAGATGCTTTATCTTTGAGGGAAATAGACATATTCTCATCCACACAACAGTTCAATATGAGAACATAGCTTTCATTTTTTAGTTCAATTGCTTAGTCTTAAAAGTTGAAGTTCTTGATTTTTTTTTTTTTTTTTTTTTTTTTTTTGTGAACTGAATTCTTGATTTCTAACTATAGATAACATATGAAATGTTTTGTTCATAAAATTATATAACATAATTATCATTAAACTAATATGCAACTCTATAATAACATATATAAATGTTGTTCACAAATATTAAAGTTATTTTGTACAATGTTTGGCTATATCTTTTTTAGCACTTAAAGTATACAAAAAAAAAAGGATTTATCCAGTTTATATTGGAAAATAATTTTCACTCATTAAGTTAAAAAAATCAATTTTAAAAATAAAAGCTCTTGATTTCTAACTCTATATAACATATGCAATGTTGTTATAGTTTATTTTTAATTTTGTACGGTAAAGAAAATTTAAAATCTGTATTTTTCGATCGCACCATTTGAATTAAATTGAAATTGTGCAGACCTTTATCTTTTCCAAAAAGAGAATAGTGATGTTGCGCATGTTGGGATTATGATGTATATAATACGTTGAGTGTCAACAATGAAAATTGGAGGTGCATTTTGTATGTTGGAAGAAACTTAACATCAAGTTATTCGGGAGTTTGATTCTTGATAATTTTAATTTTGGTTGAAACTCGAAATTGGATTAGTTAATCTTATTAGAACTTCAAATACCTGTTGACCTCTATTAAAAAATAAATTGTACGATAATAAATAATTTTATTAAATCTACCGAAATTTTTTTGTATAAAATAAGTATGTTGCAAAAGCAGACCAGCGAAAAAGCACAATTATGGAATGATAACATTAGAACAGATCTACTTACCACCACTAAAGTTTATCATTTTTACAACCAACTTAATCACTGTCAATTGAAATTAAATCAACTATTGTCATTTGATATAATTTTTCTTTTCTCTCTTCCATGATTTTCGCCACTCTATCTCTTAACTTCCTCTTTTCATCATGTTTTAGTCATTGTTGATTTGATTTCATCCGATGGTGATTAAGTTGGTTGTAAGAGTAATAAATTTTTATAGTGATAAATGGATCTCTTCCCATGATAACTTAAACAAGATCAGTTTCAAAGTGGCCAAATATTGCCTTTGCCATTATATCATCAGAACAAGAGGCCTGCAATAATCTGTGGGAGATTTGAAACAATTAATTTCATCATGATGTCCACCAAAATCTTTGTGCCACTCAATATAGGGATTTAGGTAATTTGTATTAAGTTGTGTATTCAAATAAAAAAAAATGTGTTGGACCTTAACGAAATTCACATGGTTGCTCATAGATTATTCACTTTTATAAGTTGCACAGTTAATCAAACCAAATTAATTCGGTATCCCATTAAAATTTGACAAAACCATTAAAAAAAAGGGTTTGATTTTTCTAAACTTACTTTAGATAACTTTATCTAATGTTCATCGAAACGACGTTGTTTTAGGACGGAAATCATGGTGTTTTTGTTATTTTAATTTATTTCAGGGTTATAATAGTCTTTATCATTCTATTTTTTAATTTTTCAACCCTAAAACAACGTCGTTTCAATGAACATTAGATAAAGTTATCTAAAGTAACGTTAGATACTTTTTTTCCAAAAAGAAAAATAGCTTATAAGATATCACGTTCAAATTTGCATGTGAAAGCATAGATGAATTAGTATCTCCGTTTATCTATTCACCCAAAAATATGTATTTAAATACAAAATAAAAATATCTATTTTCCCGCAAAGTTAGATAACATATCCCGGCACATTGCCATTTTGATACCACTCGGAACAGTAAAAAAATTCTAGGGAATAAAAGAATGAAAATTGGATACATCTCCAATGGATTATAATGACCCAAAAAAAAAAAAAATAGTCATTTCTTTTGGTTCGAACCGTCATTCACTATGAAATAACGGACGATATATATATATAATTTTTTTGGCAAACAAGAACGATATAAATTTAATAAAACTTTTCCCAATCTGTTTCAAGAAAGAGATAATTTGGAAGTTACGTTACGTGTACTAATCTTTTTTTTAGTACAATTATACTCTTTTTTTTAGTACATTCTCAATTGTATTTTTTTTTTTGGGGGGTACAATTAGGGGCTCAACCCCACAAAAGAAAAAACAACTGGTAAGTAATACGATGCAGTCTAGCAACAGAAGAATAATCTGCTAACAACAAGGTCCTAATACCAAAGAGAATCAGTGAAAACAATATAACCTGCCTCGTCTCCATGACGAGGGGAAAATTAGACAACCAGATCGCACAAAAATTAGCTTCCCATAGTGTGAGATAGCTGGCTTCTCCACTTGAATCGGTTTGGATCGGCGGTTGATGAACACTCTGATAATAAAGTAATAGCTAATTGGATCTGAATTCTCTAATGTAAAAATTCACATGATCATGTAATGTGGAGAATCATAACCATACAAAAGTGAATCAATGGTAAAAAATGAAGAGAGAGCAAAAATGATAAAATAAGTAATTACAAAATCATAACTATTGATTTACCTTTATATGATTGTGATCTTCCCACATAACCATATCATATTTTTTTTGGCACAATTCATTTCCTAGCTAATTAGCTATTGTTGAGTTACTTTCTAAAATGATGTCCCTCCAACTTTTTTACCATGCCAACTCCATTCACTCGAGAATCTCTCAAAGCTCGAGTGAATCTTAAGTACCATTGTAATACGTGCATCATTTCCCAAATTAGAAAACAATTACAACATAAAAGAAAATAATTAAAAAGGATTCAAATGATATAGAATTTTTTTTTAATTTGGAAAAAAAGGAGCACTGAGTTCTGTACCTCGCTGTATTAAAATTTCCCCCCCCAAAGCTCAGCAATGAGAGCCGAACATATATCAATATAATGAGCAAATCCACATAATCAACCTCCCATATGAGTTCTAAAAATGCCACAAGCTGCGGACCTTGGGTTTCCTCTAATATTTATACTTTTTATGGAAATGAATAAGTAGGTGTACTAATCTTTCTCTCTCTCTCCCTCTATATATATCACTCATTTAATACATAGAAATTCTCTCTATATATAACACTCAATTAATACAAAAACTGTTCAGAATATAATAAATTAATGCAATAAAACAAGTAAAAAAAATCAATCTATAAAATATTTTTTTAAGAATATGTTTTTTTTTACATAGAACATGTTTTGAATTTCAAATATAGGCTTTAATATTTCTAAAGTGAATGTAGATAAGTTATCTACATTCGCTCCCAAAACGACGACGTTTTGGGTTGAAAAATTAAAAAATTATAATGAAAAAGACTATTATAATCCTAAAATAAATTATAATTATAAAAATACTTTGATTTCCGTCTCAAAACGACGTCATTTTAGACTCACTGTAGATAAATTATCTACATTAACTATAGAAAAAGCGAACCTTATATATTAGAATGTTTTTAATTTAATACATGAATATTTGATACATTATTAAATTAGCTTATTTTGATTTAAAGTAAAAAGAAAATAATCAAAACATTTCAAAGTGGTTTTCTTTTTCACTTAAAAAAGGCTTTTTGAGTGTGAAATAAATTATTCCTAAAATATGTTTAATCTTATAAAGTGTAATAAAAAGATTCATATTCTAAATTTTATAATAGCTTAATTTTAGTTTATTTATTTGTAATAATATTTTGATAACCTTTTAAAATAAGTTTGCAAGTGTAATTTAACAATAACATGTAAATTTTATAAACATAACAAAATATAATTTTATTTTATTTTGACATGCTAAATTATTTTTCCTATAAGATAAAATTTTATAAAATTTTATTTTTTTCTATTTTACAATTTAATTCATTTATGGCTCAATTTCAATTATATATAATATCATTAATTTCTTTTTTACATTTGATAAACAATAATTAGTATTTAATAGCGGATTCCGTTACTTTTTTTTACAGAGTTGATATCATCAATTGCTTTCAAAGAAATTAATTCTTCGTGCGTGGGAATTAAAACTAAAAATAAAACTGTTGATATTCTTTTCTTTTTTTGGTAGACAATTGTTGATATTCTTAATTATTTATTCAAACCGTCTTGTTTTGGAATTATAATTTTCAATTAAAATTAAAAATAAGTTATAATATAATTTAATTTCATAAATATGATAATTTAAATCAATCAAAATAGTAAAAATATTAAGCTAAAATAAATTCTTTTTAAGTTTTAACAATCATCACGGTCATATCAGAGATATGGACGTTTATTTAGATTTAAAATAAGGAAAAATATTTATTCTTTTAAAGGATATAAACTTATATTATTTTAGATCCTAATCTTTGATTTCTGTCCATCAACAGTTATAATCTATTGGGTCAAACTTAATAGGCCAAGTTATTATTAATTAATTAATAATTTTGATCCAATAAATTATAACCGTTGATGAACGGAAAACAACAGTTAAGATCTAAAATGATATAAGCTTATATTCTTTAAAATGACATATGTTATTTCCTTAAAATAATGAATTTATTAAAAACAAAGGAGAAATATATTGTGACAACCAAGTTGTGTTACTACCAAGTGACTACCAATCAATCTCACCGTTAGATCGATTATGTTGATCCAATAGTCATATTTATTTCCATCTTTGTATGGTCATGATTTTCTAAATTTAATAATTCATATTTATTTTCATCTTTGTATGGTTATGATTTCTCATATTTAATGTTTTCACTTTAAATATGGGAAATCATAACTATATAAAGATGAAAATAAATATAACCGTTGGATCAACATAATCAATCTAACGATAAAATTGATGGGTAGTCCCTTGATAGTAACACAACTTAATTGTCACATTATCTTCCCAAAAAACAAAATAGGAAAAAAACCCTATCCAGAACGTAGAAACTGAAAATAGAAGAAACGGAAGCGGAGTTAAGTAAGCGGCAAATACAACCCAACCTTATTGCGTTAGCGTGACTCTGGCAGTTTCTAATCCTTCCCCGGTGCTAACCGGTAACGACGGTTCATCCGGCTCTTCCACGTGTCCCTTCAACTTCAACGTAACCTTCAACTTCTAGAATAAGAGCCTTCTTCTTCTCAAGCTCGCACCGGTGCGGTGCTTTTCTCTTCCTCCGTTTTCGCTCTGGTCGTCGAGGTGGAACTCATGGTCGCGTAACCGTTCTCGAAGGCCGTTAACGCCGCTTGCTTTGAGAACATGACCTCCATCACCTCCGTCGAACTCAATTACCTTGTGTTTCGTTACCTTCAAGAATCAGGTTTCTTCGCCCTTCCTTCCTTCTTCTTCTTCTTCTTCTTTTCTTCTTCTTTATTTGAATTCCACAATCCGTTAATATACACGCTTGTATTGTCGCCTTTCTTGTTTTCGTTTCCGTAAGGCGTTAGAGTTCTAGAAGTTTGGATGAATTTTGAGTTTTTCGAATGTTGACAATTTCGAGCTGGTTTGAGCGTTTAAAGTTTGCTACAACGAATTAGGGTTAGCTACCGCTGAACCTGTTTTCTGGTTGAAGATAGGAGGAGGACAGAAAATTGTTAGACCCGCTATTAAAAAAAATAGATTTATTGTTCAGACTTGATATTTGGAGTTCTGAAATTCTCTGTTTATTTTACCAGTTATGGCTATCTATCGTGAATAAGGCTCTTCTAAAGTGTGCTTGTTTTTAAAGTGAGCAATTTAAGTGTGTCTAGATTTTAATTGACTAAAATTCAAGGGTAGATACGCCCTTGGTTGTTCACTTTAATGATAATCTTATTTTACAAATTTTTTTTTTTTCCATCTATTAATATTCTTCAACTCTGGAATTATTTGCTGATAAGTAGATGGTACTGGTTATGGTTATTGGGTCCTTTTCACTTTATACTGCGTGAGATGTGTACAGTAGATCAAAATAATGGATATGAGGAACTTGTTTATTTGTTGTTCCTCCTTAAATATTTTTTATTGTAATAGATGTAAGTTGGGAATTGTTTTTGCAAAATGGTAGGAGAAATATCAAATGAAAGGAATAAATGTTTGTTTGGTCTTTAGACTATATGCGCTTTCTTAGAACCATACAGCATGTTATTTGTTAGATATAAGACCATTTGTGTGTCTTTACCTGCTTAAGATTTTACGAGATTTAGTTTTTAACATGATACCAAAGCCTTACGTAAAAATGAGCCTTTGCATTATGTACCCTTCAAGATCAAGGGCTATTGTTTGAAGCGGTATGTTAGAAATATAAATAGAGCCATTCATGTGCGTTTCCCTAACAGCTTAAGTTATTAGGAGAGTTGGTTATTGATATAATATTGGAGCCTTTATGTTCGAGTGGTGAGGAGTTTGACCCTTGCCACCCCTGTAAATTAACATTTGAATTTCAATACCAGGCAAATTGAGCCCGTGTATTGTACACGCTTCAAACCTAAAAGACTATTGTTTGAGACAAGAGTATGATATATGAGACCATTCATATGCTTTTGCCAAATAGCTTAAGTATTTAGGAGAGGTGGTCCTTGAAAATATCCCTTAAAAGAACGTTATTTTTAATTTGTACTTTCTTAAGATGCTGACGTCAATTTCACTTTTTTAAAATTTGATGTGTGAAGTGATTTGTCAAGATGCCAACGAAGAGTATAATAGGAAGTAATTCTTTACTGATAAAAACAATGGAGACTAGCTCCTCACAAGACAGAAACTGAAGAATGAAACTACAAAGAAGCAAAATGCTATCTCTGCCCTATGGCTTCAGCCACCCAAAGACTACCCAAATGATCCTATGCCCTCTGCACCTCCATTTCCTTTATATTCAGGATCTCCCTTCCACTACCCCAGTACCCTCCACACCAATTCCCTGCTGCCAAGTGTCTATTCGGTTAGAGCCACCTTTTTCTTGCATAACAGTCCCCTCCCACTATACTTCCCAGCTCATTCCCCAATCTACCTTTATTCTTGCTTTGCTTTCTGTGATAACATGAATTGGAGACCCATGGTTTCAAGGCCCATCAGAATATTTTGGGGCTGTTGTCTTGGAGGAATCATAGTGATAGGAATCAAACAATAAAAAGAAACAACTATTGAATAATTTCTCTGTATTCACTCAAATCCAGTAAATCACCAAGGTTTAACACGAATAAATCTAGCTACATCTCCATACTAATTGCTATGGCAATAACAACAACGAAATGCAATAAACAGGGTCCTTCGAGACACCTTGAGAATCTCCCACAATTGCCTCAACAACAGAAATGACTTCCACAGTGACTCAGCAGATTCAGCATTCCCATTGGGCTGCCACTTAATCCTTTTACGGTCTCTAATATAAACCTTACCGAATTAGGCTTTGTGAAGTTGATCCCTATCAATACTCCCCCCCCTAAAGAAAGCACCTTGTCCTCAAGGTGGAAGTCAGGGAATTGAGCCTGGATAACGACAAAGTCTTCCCAAGAATTCTCGAAGGAGGGAAGGTCATGCCACTGAATTAAGACTAGCAGTTCCCACTCCTCAGACAGCTCAGAGGGTATAGGTTGAGCATTGACAATAGGACGTTCCGCTTTCTTGAGCAGGGACACATGAAAAACTGGGTGAACTTTACTATTAGCCGGAAGAGCCAACTTATAAGCAGTGTCACCAACCTTCCCCAACACTTCAGATGGACCATAGTAACGGGGACTTAGTTTTTCATTGACTTTAGAAGCCAATGATTTCAACCTGTATGGCTGGAGGCGTAAATAAACGAAATTTCCCACCTTAAACTGCATGTCCCTCCTCTTTTTATCCGCCTGCGACTGCATACGGTCCTAAGCCTTGTGTAATTGCACTTTTAAATCCTCTAAAATTGCTTCCCGATCAGCCAACAATTGAGAAATAGCGTCTATTGCCGGGAAACTATTACCAACTCTCAAAAGACTAGGAGGACCTACACCATAAAACGCCTTAAATGGGGTCATCCCTGCGGAGTCCGTAGAGGTGGTGTTACACCAATATTCCACCCAATACAGCCACTTAGGCCAGGTGCGGGGTTTGGGACTGCAAAGACAACGTAAATAAGTTTCAAGACTCCTATTCACCACTTCTGTTTGCCCGTTTGATTTTGGATGGTATGCAGTTGTAGAATGGAGTTTAGTTCGGTCGCATTTAAAAAGTTCAGACCAAAAATGACTTCGAAACAACCTGTCTCTATCCGACACAATGGTAAATGGGAAACCATGCAGCCTCACCACTTCCCTTACAAACAAATCAGCAACTTCTTTGGCAGAATAAGGATGAGATAAAGGCAAGAAATGAGCATATTTTGTGAGATGGTCGGCCACTACAAAGATAGTATCAACAGCGTGAGCTTTAGGTAATCCACCAATAAAGTCTAAGGATACATCTGTCCATACCTGAGATGGTATCGGCAATGACTGAAGTAAACCCGCAGGGGATAAATTCTGAATTTTACTCTGATGACAGATTGCACAATCCATCACATATTGCTATACTGTTTTCCTCATTCCCTCCCAAAAGACAACCCCAGCCATTCACTTGTAAGTCCTAGAAAAGCCAGAATGCCCTCCAATACACGAATCATGGAATTCTGACAGAACAGAGGGGATAAATCTAGAATTTTTGGACAAGACTAACCTATTTTTGTAGAAAAGGCGACCTCTATGCAGATGGAACCCCACATGTGACGCCAGATCTTCCAGGAAGTTCTGGATAATGCCTTTAAGCCTTGGATCCATCTGCACTTCGCGGTCAATCTCCTCCAACTGAGGTAGTTGCACCATAGAAAGCAAATAGAATTCTTCGCTTCGAGACAAAGCATCAGCAACGACGTTTCCTTTTCCAGGCTGATAATGTATCTCAAAATCATATCCCATTAATTTTGAGATCCATTTTTGCTTCTCCTTGCTTAACACTCTATGTTCCAACAAATATTTGAGACTCTTTTGATCCGTTTTAACAAAATGTCTACCCAATAAATATAGTCTCCACTTCTGGACAGCAAACACAATGGCCATTAGTTCCTTTTCATAAATTGGTTTCCCTATAGCACGCTGCGAAAATCCCCGACTAATAAATGCCAGGGGTCTGCCCTCTTGCATAAATACTGCCCCAATGCATTTACCGGAAGCATCAATCACCACAACAAATGTCTTGGAGAAATCGGGTAATGCTAAAACAGGAATGGTACTCATTAACCCCTTCAACTACTTATATGATTATGATTTTTCATTGAATGACTATTCATCTATTGTATTTTGGTGTAAATATGGGAAAAAAGCTTTATGGAAAAATGGTGGTTCAATTCTATGTTGTTTAATAGAGAATTAGACTACAGGTGCGGGTTAAGTGAATCGGCGGATAGTTTTGGTCCTATTGAAAATACCAATCTAAGTGAACACCCAATTTTTACGTATCCTTCAACTGATCAAAAGCAGCCCATGCTTCGCCTCCCCATTTAAAAGCATTTTTCTTCAATAAACTTGTTAGAGGATGCGTTATCTTGCCATAATCTTTGACAAACTTTCTACAATAACCCGTTAATCCGAGAAAACCCTTCAGCCCCTTAACGTTCTTTGGGACTAGCCATTCTTCCATGGCCTTTATCTTTAAAGGGTCAGCCCGTACTCCTTCTATATGACCCAAATACTCTACTTGCTTTTGTCCAAAAACACATTTCTTTTTATTCGCAAACAATTTATGATTTTGCAGAATAACAAATATTTGCCTCAGATGGTCTACATGTTCAGCAACTCCTTTGTTGTACACCAATATGTCATCGAAGAAAACTAGAGTAAATTTTATCAGATGCGATTTCAGTACGTCATTCATAAGGGCTTGAAATGTTGAAGGGGCATTAGTAAAACCAAATGGCATTACTAAATATTCATAATGCCCGTCGTGAATTCTAAAGGAAGTTTTGGGGATATCTTCCTCTTTCATTCGACTCTGATTAAAACCCGATTTAAGGTCCAACTTACTAAACACCCTTGACCCCCCCCAACTTCGTCCAATAATTCATCTACTACTGGAAGGGGAAACTTATAAGGAACTATGACTTTATTTAAGGCCCTATAATCAACACATACTCTCCAGCTGCCATCTTTTTTTTCTTTTTTTTTTACCAATATGACATGGCTTGAATGAGGGCTCACACTAGGTCTAATCATACCATCACTCAACAGCTCCACAACCAACTTTTCAATCTTAGATTTCTGATAATAAGGATACTTGTAAGGTCTGTTGTTGGGAACCTAATTACCCGACTTTAAGATGATGGCGTGATCCTAACTTCTCCTTGGGGGAAATCCCTTGGCTTCAACAAAATCATCTGCAAATTCTGCTAGCAGATCATCAAGCTCCTTCCAATCCTCCTGGAATTTCTTAGAGAGCAAGGAATTTTCCCACCTCACGTAGTAACCCTGTCCATCTTGCACTAATGCTTTGACCATCGATTTAAGAGAAGAAATGGTCCTGATGACGGATCCCCCATAATGGTTGCTTCCTGCCCATCAAGAACATATTTGAAGGTTATCTCCCTGAAATTTGCCTTAATTTTGCCCAACTCCTTGAGCCAATCTAGCCCCAACACCATATCCGTGCCACCCAAATCAAACAAATACAAATCTTGAAAAATGGTGCTATTCTGAATCTCAATAACAACTCCCCTACACACCCCATGGCATGCCACCTTATGCTCGTTTCCTATCTCAACGTTGCACGTGGGAGTTACCTCCACCTTCAATCCCAGTCTGTCAATCAACCCTTGTTTAATGAAATTTCTCGACGCCCCACAGTCAATGAGCACCTCCACTCTTTTGTCGCCAATAACCCCCCAAACCTTCATGGACTAACTTGATGAGATACCCATAAGACTTTGCAACGATAGCTGAAGAGCCATTTCCTCATCATTTTTCAATGGCCAACTAGACTTCTTCCACAGACTTCGGATCTTCAGCGTCTTCGCTGTCGATGATGAAGAGATGAAGTTGTCGTGCCGCACACTTGTGTTTGGGTCCTTATTTTTCATCGCACTTGAAGCATAATCCCTGTCGATTTCTGACGACGTTGCTCTGCGACGGCCCACCCTGCGTCGCACGCATTTGGGTCGATTTGGGGATTTTAGAAGCTACCTTCGTTGATGCGTGCCTTAACTCGCTGTTGGAGGTTCCCCATTGTTAATTGTTCTTTGGGTCCATATTGGGTTTCAAAGGCCCACTAACATTTTTAGGGCCAAAGAACCCCACACCTTCTACCCAAGCAGCATTCTTGAGGTCAATCTTTTGGGCCAATTTCATCATGGATGCCAATTGCAGCCTAGGGATCATAAGCACCTCCTCTCTAATGCTAACCTTCAGCCCACTCAACCAAGGACTTTTCAACACTTCTTCATCAGCTACCGAACCAGATTATTTTTCAACGCGTAAAGAGGACCATACGGATTATCAAGCATCTGCGTTTGGAAACGGCTTAAAATTTCTTGCCTGAACAACTCCTAGTTAACGGTGGCATTGTTGAGCTCCCACCATTGGTACCACATGAGAGCTTCACCTTATAGAACTACCATTACTGCTGCAACCTTCTCATTCTCATCATCTCCAATCTCATTCACTTGGAAGTACCTCTCTACCTTGCTCAACTAGGCGTATGCGTTTTGTCCGGAGAACGTTGGGATTTCAAGCTTCCTACACCTCAGCTCCCTATAACTTATCCCTCCACGATTCCTATTCGAACCAGATGAATCGCTTCTCCTTCTCCCTCCAAGATTACGTTCGTCTCTAAATTCTCACTGCCTTATTAGCATTGCTCGCAACAACATTGATCTTAGTAAAAGGTGCTTTGGATGCGCGTGGTTCCAAATTAATGCCGGATAAAAAGGAAACGGCACTGTGCCGGTATATCTTATCCATCTCCCCATAAGAATAAACATCTCCAGAAATTTTTTTTAATTCAACCCCCCCTTTTTTTTTCTCCACTCGGACTAATCCGCCTACACGACTACCTATGAATGTCCCAACTACAAGAAAAGACCTCATGATAGTCAATATATCTATTTTTCTTCAAATTCTGGATAATTACTATTAAAAAAAAAATTATTATGATTAGGAATATAAAGAAATATACCCTGAATCTTATTTATCAAAATGTGATTTTTTGATATTGAATAATTGTTCTGTACTCACTCAAATCCAGTAAAAATCACCAAGGTTTAACATGAATAAATCTGGTTACATCTCCATAGTAACTGTTATGGCTCAGATTTAACAGTAAAATAAAGGAAATAACAGCAACGAAATGCAATAAACAGGGTCATTCGAGACACCCTGAGAATCTCCCACAATTGCCTCAGCAACAAATATGACCTCCATGCCACTCCTATTTCACGCACATTTCTAACTGCCGGCGTAACAAACTCTTCTAACAGACTGCTGACTCAGCAGATTCAGCATTCCCATTGGGCTGCCACTTAATCCTATTATGGTCTTTAACATAAACCTTACTAAATTGGGCTTTGTGAAGTTGAGCCCTATCACATATATACTAGGGCATCTATCAGAAGTAGGAAAGCTTCTTGAGATTGTTTTTATAATGTTAATTTGTTTATTTTTGAACAAAAAAAGTTTGTTCTTTCCATTTATATGAAGCTCTTTGTATTTATGAAATGGCAATATGAGCCTGCAACTGATTTGGTTTACTGGCTATTTGTATTACATCACTACTGCAGGTTTCACACATTCTGCTTTTGCTTTTGGTTATGAGGCCGGTATTAACAAAACCCCCATTGATGGAAATTTGGTGCCGCAAGGTGCTCTGGTTACATTTGTTCAGAAGGGGCTACATTATTTTGAGATGGAAGCCAACTTGAGTAATGTTAGCATTCTCTATTTTTTGCATTCTTGATTTACTAGCAACATAACATTCATCCATATGAGTAGACATTTTGAAGCTTTCACACCCTAGGTTTTGTGTTGATCAATGTTTCTTTTAAGCCTGCCAGTGTGATGCAGACCTGGAAGAAGATTTTTCATTCTTAAAACCTTTGGATCTTATCACAAAAGATGTGCATGAACTTAGGCAAATGGTAAGTGAAAGACGGAAAAAACTACATAAGGAGAGAAATAAGGAATTTGAAAAGGAGCATGTGGGTGAACGTAAACGGGCAAGAGAAAAGGAAAGACATGAAAGGGAGAAAGAAGTTGAAAAGGATAGGGAGAAGATAGAAAATGATAAAGAGCGGGAACATCAGCGTGGAAATCAGACTCACAGAGAAATAGTCACGGATCAAGAAGATAAGGTTACTGTAAAGCATGCAGAGAATGGAGCAATTGGAGGTAATCTGATGTTCAATGGAATTGGTGTACATTGTCTTGTATAAAATATGTTCTTCGTTTCATGTTTGGCATTTGGCTACAATTTTTTAATTAATAATCTACCCTAAATGTCAATGTCATGTAATTTTGTTTTCCTTTGCTATCTTTCTTCACATTGAACGGATCATATTCTCCTACTCTATCTTTCTCCCTCTCTTTTTTCCCAACTCCATTGTCTCTGTTCTCGTATACAAGTGTTCTGACTTTTACTATGAATTCCAGTTCTTTTTCTTCTTCTTTTTGACTTCGTTCCTACGTTATCATGCTCTTCACAGTCATGCCATCATCGACTCAATTATGAATGTCTTTAATTTTGGGAATTGTTTTTTGTATTTTTTCGGCATTTATTTGTGTATCAACATCAACATCACCTTTATCCCAAATTAATTGGGGTCGGTGGTAGATGAACCCATATGAAAGATACAAAACGGTTTTTAAAAAAAAAATAAAAAAATAGTAAATAATATATATATATATATATATATATATATAGATTAAATATCTTATATCTATAGTCTTTAGTATGACGGTATCCGCCATCCTGCTATAAGCATATTTGGAGTCTACCACTCCGCACTATGATCTGGGATTGATAACTTTGACTAGCGTCTAGTGGTCTATTTCAATTAATATTCTTCTTTCAAATATGGCTGAAAATTTTTCGTTCACTTTAATAGGACCAGAACCAATGGACATCTGTACAACATCAACATCTCAGCCATGTGAAATTCCTAGTTCGGATGTGACAATTTTGGAAGGGCATACTTCAGAGGTTAAATATATCATCAATTCTTTTCTTTGTAGACTTCTTAAATTTTCTTTCATCTACTTTTTCATCTATAAAACTCTTTGTTGATTGGCCTGTTCACTGTCCATTTAGGTGTGTGCTTGTGCATGGAGTCCTAAAGGATCTCTTCTTGCATCAGGGTAGGTATCTCTGTGAATGATTTATTTTTGCATTAAAATGTGTTAACATGTGTATAGCATTATGGTTGATGTGCATAACTTTGTGCATCTTGGATTTCCATTTGCTAAACTTCCAATTTTGTTTGACTTCCTTATGATATTCTTGTACTTTACTATCATCATTTCAATTTTTAGGTCTGGGGACTCAACAGCTCGTATTTGGACTATAGCAGAAGGGAGATGTAATCCTGATTCACAGAATGGTCCTTTGAATGTGTTGGTGTTGAAGCATCTTAGGGGTAGAACAAATGAATTGAGTAAAGATGTCACTACGCTTGATTGGAATGTGAGTTCAAATGCATATTTTGATTGATATTTATATGTATGAATCCAAAGTTGTTTTTTGGTTCACCATTATAAATTTTGTGAAGTTCCTTCTCCCCCACCCCTTTTTCAGAAAAAATAGCAAGGGGGATATAATATAAACTGCTATACAGAATTTATTTATTATATAATATTTATTTACTATTAAGGAGACACAAATTCTGTGTTTGGCAACTAGATATCTAAGTAAGATGGTGCTGGTTTTTGTCTAGAACCAATTTTCCTAAAAGGTTAATCTTTTAGGTGAAGATACATGAATGGTTATATAGTTTTATAACATTTCTAACACGTCTTCCTCGCACAAGAGTTCTTTGGACTAGAAGTGTGGACAATGCATAAGCCCACCTATCATGTTCTCAACTTTAACAATTTTATTTAGAACGGGGGCAGCGAGGATTGTACTTTAGACCACTTCGTTATAGAGGCTCGTATCCCATGTCAAAAGCCAACAACATCTCTAACACTTTTTAGATGTAGCATGTTTGGTTATAACGTAAATTTTAAAAATTGGTTTTTGTTTGAACTAAATTAAGATAGAACTGGTTCTTGATATGTTTATTTTTCGTAGTCCAAATTTCTCAACTCTTTTTCTTCTTTTTCATTATCGCTTTCTCTCTCCTTCAGCTAGACTTATGGGTGGTTTTAGATAAGATATAGTTGTAGGGAACACTCATTCTTGCAAGAGTTAATTATTATGTCAACTCTTTTGAATTAGATAATCACATTCTTTCACATTTACATAAAAACTTGTATATTCTTGGAAGACCCCTAGATGCTTCAATAAGAAAGTTATTAACATGGTGGAGGGGTCAATTTTTCCCTATGTTCCAAATTGCCCTTTTAAGTCATTTTTCCGTGTGTATATATATATATATAAAAATTTTATTTTATATATTTTTCTTATTTTTTATTATTTTCTTTAATCTACTCTTGGTTTATTTTAGTTTAGTTCGTTGACCGCTGACTCCAAGTTGTTTGGGATAAAGCCAATGTTGATATTGATGTATAAATATTAGAATCAGTTTTGATGTAGTTTTAACCAAACTCAGCTCAGTTATGAATTAGTTTTTTTTTTATAGGGACTTGTATAACTGGTTCTATCGTGTACCATTTTATATTAGTTTTGGAAGTTGTTAATTACCCATGTTTGAGTTTAACCAGTGAAAATGTGTAAAGGTATTTTTTTTTTCTTCCTCATTTTAAATTAGTTTTGAAAGTTGTTAATGACCCGTGTTTGAGTTTAACTAGCGGAAATTTGTAATGGGATTTTTATGTATTTTTTCTTCCTCTCCTGTTGCTTCTTCTCACGAGTTTCAGACACATTCAAATGATTCTTTGGAGAATTTTTTTATTTTCATTTTTGCAGTGGGAAGCAACTGCCTTAGTTTCCCTATTTGTTGCCTCCCCTTCAGCAATCTTGCTATTTATTGTGCCTTAGAAGCATGATTGAAACTGTTGAGATATATAAAACCATTAATATAGCCTTACCCAAAAGCTTAAGCTTTTGGGTTGAATTGGTTCTTTACATGGTATCAGAGCCTCGGTGTACCGGGTTCGATCCTCTCTGCCCCCCACTTTCTTTGTAGTGGAATTTCTTTCTTCGCATAGTAGGTGGGCCTGTCCATTGTCCACCCTTTAAGCCCAGTAGGCTCTCGTGTGAGGGGGCGTCTTGAGATATATAAAACCAATAATATAGAATTGGTTCTTTACAGAAACTTATCTCTGCCCTGAAATACTTCATTAGACACAAGCCCGATGTTATAAATCAATTTCTAAGGCATTCTTGTTTGAAGCCATGGAGAGTGTGCTTTTATATTTCATCTTAATTCTCTTTGTTTCCTTTTCTCTTTGAGCTGCTAAAAAAATGATATCTTGCTCTTTCAATTGCTAGTTGCATGCTTCAGTTAGAAACTAGTAAGTCTAGCTGTATAAGTGCCTATTTCTGTCTGAAAGCTCCGTAGAAACCTTTATTTAGTTCGTTATTGTTAGAATAGATATGATTAGATACGATTAGATTACTTCCTTATTCCTTTGTAATTAGTTCTGGGCTACTCACTTAAGCCCATTAGGGTCTCTATATATTGTAACTCTTTGTATCAGATTAATACACAACATATTATTTTATATTCAAGTTGGTACCAGAGCTCTTTTGTTCTGAGGACCCTCGCTTCTGCTTAAAACCTTGTTTTCGCTTTAAAACCTAAGTCCACTGCTTAGGAGTCATCTTTTCTTTGTCGTGCGTCCTTCCGGCAAGTCATCAAGGGCTGTAAGTCCCTTCTGGGTAATTTCCGAACGCGTCAGCACCTCCGACGGTCACCGGAACCACCGTCCGCCACTGTTCAGGCTGCCGGAGAAGTTTTCTGGCGAGTTTTCTGCCCGGACCATACGCGATCAGAACCCTCTCCTCCCGGCCACCAAGTCTGTGGAAGTCCGACCACCATCGGAGCTCGCTCGCGCCGCCCAACCCCTCTGCGCGTGGGCCTCACGCGCCACCTTCTGCCGGCGTGTGTGCACTGTTCCGGCACCTTTTTCCGGCCGGTCTTGGACAGACAAGCTCGCCTTCTCCTCCTCTTTCCGGATCTGTGGTTGGTTCTTTGTGGGTCTGACTTTTTGTGCGCGCCTCTTCTTGATCGGTGATCAGGTTCGTTCCTATTTACTCGGTTTATATCTTTGTGATTTAATATAATGGCAGCAAATTCTCCTGTTCATTCGGAGGTTAGTTTTCCACCTCCTCCTGTCAAAAATTCTTCCAATATCATCTCCACCAATGTTGGGTCCATTACCTCTTCAAAGTTGAAGGGTTCGGTTAATTACAAGAACTGGGCCACCTCTATTCGAGTTTGGTTCTTTGGACAGGGACATGGGAACCATCTCACGACTAAGTCTACTGATGTTCGTAAGGAAGAAAAATCTGATTGGGAAAAGATTGACAACCAGCTTCTGAGTATCCTTTGGCATTCTATTGATCCAGTCGTCTTGGACATCTTCTACTCCTTTCAAACTTGTACTGAGGTGTGGGAGGAAGCTAAAAACCTCTACACTAATGATGTTCAGCAGCTCTATTTCATCATCTCTCAGTTTATGGAACTGAGCAAATCATCCGACATTCAGATGAAGACATATGTTGGCAAAAGTCGATCTTTGATGCAGGTATATTTGGATATGTTGCCTTACCCTACTGATGCTTCTGCATATCGGAAACAGGTGGAACGTCTCTTTATGGTTGCCACACTATCTGGTCTCCCCGAAGAATATGATAATGTCCGGGATACTATCTTGACTAGCAGGGAGCTTGATCTATCAATGACGTATCAGCGTCTTTTGAATCTTAACAAGAAATCTGGTCCTGCATCGTCTGCTGTTGTTGATTCCACTGCTCTAGTTTCCCGTACTGACTTTCGCGGGAACATTGGAGGTGGACGTGGTCGTGGTAGAGGCCAGGGAAGACGTGGCCCAGGAGGACGTGGTCAGCGACCTCGTTGTCATTATTGTCAGCAACTTGGTCATTATGAGGAACGTTGCTACACAAAGTATCCTCACCTGCGACCTTCTCATGCTGCTAATATAGCTCAATTGGATTCTGCTTCAAATGGTACAGTCTCTCTCTCCTCTGAAGACTATGCAGCATTCCAGACCCTTCTAAAGAAGATCTCTCCTCAGTCTCAGGCCTCTGCTTCAGAAATTGGTAATCCCGTTGCTTGTGTTTCTCATTCTGCATCACTTGGCCATTGGATATTTGACTCAGGTGCTACTGATCACCTCTGTGGTAACAAGGAACTCTTTTCATCCCTTACATATTCTGATAATTTACCCTCTTTTACCCTTGCTGATGGCACTAAGGCTATTGTTCATGGAATTGGACAAATTTGTCCAACCTCCTCATTGACCTTGACATCTGTCTATTACATTCCTAACATCCCTTACAATTTAATATCTGTTAGTAAATTGGTCAACACTCTTAACTGTATTGTCACCTTCTCAAATCATTCTGTTTCTATGCAGGACCCGGGTACAGGGAAGATGATTGGAGTGGGCCGTGAGTCACGGGGTCTGTTCTACCTAGTTGTGCCGAGTCCTTCCGTTGCTTGTTCTCTTACAGAATCTCCACAACTCATCCACAGTCGCCTCGGGCATCCTAGTCCTTCCAAATTACAGAAGATGGTTCCTCTTTTGTCCGGTCTTCAGACTTTAGATTGTCAGTCATGTCAGCAAGGAAAGCACATACGCTCCTCCTTTGCTAATCGAGTCAATAAATGAGCTGATGCTCCTTTTTCAATTATTCATTCAGATATTTGGGGTCTTAGTTGTAGTGTGTTTGTTTTAGGTTTTCGGTATTTTGTTACCTTTATTGATGATTTTTCACGTTTTACTTGGATTTATTTAATGAAAAACCGTTCTGAGTTGTTTTCTATTTATCAAAATTTTCTGCTGAAATTCATACGCAATTAGATAATGCTAAGGAATATGTTTCTGTGAACTTTTCTAATTTCTTAGCCAAACAGGGTACTTTACACCAAACTACTTGTCCTCACACACACTCCACAACAAATTGGAGTAGCTGAAAGTAAGAATAGACATCTCATTGAGACTGCACAGACTCTTCTTATTCACATGCATGTTCCTTTTCACTTCTGGGCCGATGCAGTCCTTGCCTCTTCTTTTCTCATCAACTGTATGCCTTCATCTGTGCTTGATAATGACATTCCTTATAACTTATTGCTTACAGATGTTCCTCTCTATCCTCTATCCCCACATGTTTTTGGTTGTACCTGTTTTGTTCATGATCTCACCCCTGGTAAGGACAAGTTAACATCCAAAGCTTTTAAATGTATTTTTCTTGGTTATTCTCGTCTTCAAAAGGGTTATCGTTGTTATTCTCTCGATCTTAAGTGTTACTTAGTTTCCGCTGATGTCACTTTTCTTGATCAACATCCCTTTAATTCTATCCCATCTCAGTTGTCACAGGTTGATCATGTTCTTCCTGTCCCTTTTCTTGACTTGTCTTTGCCAGCTGCAGGTGCTTCTATTCCAGATGAGCAACCTATTGCTTCTATACCTGCGGAGCGTCCACTTTTCACCTATCAGCGTCGCAAACCTGTGCCTCCTGTCGACTTGACTCTTGATGACTCATCATCCACTGCTGTTGCTTCTTCCCATCCGGATCCTTCACCAGAGGCTCTTCCCATTGCTCAAAGGAAAGGTCACGTACTACTCGTAACCCTTATCCTCTTTATACCTTTTTGAGCTATGACCGTCTTTCTTCACCTCATTTCACCTTTATTTCTAGTATTTCTTCTATTTCTATTCCTAAGACCACAGGTGAAGCACTTTTCCATCCAGGGTGACGCCAAGCGATGCTTGATGAGATGACTGCACTTCATTCCAATGGCACTTGGGACCTTGTTTATGCTCCTCCAGAGAAGTCTATAGTTGGTTGTCGCTGGGTGTTTACTGCGAAAGTTGGACTTGATGGCCATGTTGATCGACTCAAGGCACGCCTAGTTGCAAAGGGTTTTACTCAAATATTCGGCCTTGATTATAGCGATACATTCTCTCCGGTCGCTAAGATGACGTAAGTTCGCCTATTTCTTGCTCTTGCTGCTGTTCGTCACTGGCCACTCCTTCAACTTGACATAAAAAATGCCTTTCTTCATGGTGATTTACAAGAATAAATTTGTATGGAGCAACCACCTGGTTTTGTTGCTCAGGGGGAGTCTGGGAAGGTGTGTCGTCTTCGCAAATCCTTATATGGTCTTATGCAGTCTCCTCGGGCATGGTTCAGTCGCTTCAGTTCTGCTGTTCAGGAGTTTGGCTTAATTCGCAGTAAAGTTGACCACTCTGTATTTTATAGGATCACATCTCTTGATAAGTGCATTTATTTGTTAGTCTATGTTGATGATATCATCCTCACAGGGAGTGATCAAGCTGGAATTCGTCAGTTAAAACAGTATTTATTCAGTCAATTTCAGACAAAGGACCTCGGGAAGCTGCGTTACTTCTTGGGAATTGAGGTAGCACAATCTAGACAGGGCATTTCTATCTGTCAAAGGAAGTATGCCTTGGATATCCTAGAAGAGACTGGTATGTTGGGGTGTAAACCAATTGATACACCCATGGATCCCAATGTCAAGTTATTGCCCGGACAGGGGGAGCCGTTATTTGATCCTGGTCGTTATCGGAGACTAATTGGGAAGCTCAATTATCTTACGGTAACTAGGCCAGACATTTCTTTCGCTGTTAGTACGGCTAGTCAGTTTCTTGATTCCCCTTGTGATTCTCATTGGGATGCTGCTGTGAGGATCCTCCGATACATCAAAGGAGCACCAGGAAAAGGTTTGTTGTATTCAGATCAGGGAAATACAGAAATTTGTGGTTATTCAGATGCTGATTGGGCAGGATCACCCTCAGACAGACGCTCTACTTCTTGCTATTGTGTCTTCTTTGGAGGAAACTTAATTTCTTGGAAGAGCAAGAAACAACCTGTTGTTGCTCGATCTAGTGCAGAAGCTGAATATCGTGCAATGCAGTTACTACATGTGAGTTAATCTGGTTAAAGCAGTTGAGTCAGGAGCTTCGTCTTTGTGAACAGAAACAACCCATGACACTCATTTGTGATAATCAAGTTGTGCTACATATATCCTCTAATCCTGTATTTCATGAGAGAACTAAACATATAGAGATTGATTGTCACTTCATTCGAGAAAGGATTCACTCAGGAGAAATCAAGACCGCTTTTGTCAACTCTAATGGTCAACTAGCGGATGTCTTCACTAAAGCTCTTAGAGGTCCTTGAGTTGAATTCATTTGTAGCAAGCTTGGTGCTCACAATATATACGCACCAGCTTGAGGGGGAGTGTCAGAATAGATATGATTAGATACGTTTAGATTACTTCTTTGTTCCTTTGTAATTAGTTCTGGGCTACTTACTTAAGCCCATTAGGGTCTCTATATACTGTAACTCTTTGTATCAGATTAATAGACAACCTATTATTTTATATTCAAGTGTTATCTTCCTTTTTACTATCAAATAAGATTTCGTTTTCTATAGCACGAGTAAATAACTCCAACTGTTAATCTATTTTTCTGATTTTCCACTTACATCATCTCTACTTTTTAAGACCCACACCAACCTCGGTTGAACTGGGAAGTTTGTCAAAATCATGAAAATTAAGGAAGGTTTATTGGGGATAATTTTTTGTTCGTGGTAGGTTTGTGCAGGTTATGAAAACAGAAGGGAGATATGTGAAAAATGAAGACAGAGGGGAAGTTCAAAATCTTTTTCTTAAAATATAAATATACTCTTTTGTAGCTTTTTTCTGAAAAATATCTTTGGCAGTATCCCCCCCCCCCCCCCCCCCCCTCCTCTTTCTCTTAATTTTGATGTGCTTTGGTATTATTCTGGTAACTGTAAGATGTGTAAATTCGAGGTTGTTATTATCTGTAATGTTTGCTTGTAACTCTTATACCTTATGGAGAGTTCACTCTGGCGTCTGTTGTGCAGGGGGAGGGGACACTTCTGGCAACTGGTTCATACGATGGGCAAGCAAGAATTTGGACCACTAATGGTATGACATTTTTTTCTATGCTATTCTGCCATAACTTTAAGGGCTTATATATGATGAGATCAGATGAAAAGAACTCAAAGATTCGTTGTTTTTAATTTTTGGCGTAATATTTATTTTGCTGTTAAATAATTGGGGTGGGTAATTTCTTGCTATCTTGGAAGCCTATAGAAGGTCAAGTGGCCCGAGGTGAACATTGTCTTTAGCTTCTTGTTTACATATGCATTTACTCCTACAGTCATGATAATAAAGGAAGAATTTAAATCATTATATGCATGAGAAGCTATTTGAATTAGTATTCATGTGCTTTTTAGGCTCTGCTGGCCTAATTTTGCTGTGTAAGTTGCTATATGCTTTTTAGTATTCATTTACTCAAAGATTCATTGTTACTCTTAATTAGTATTCATCAACCGATGTATGGGAGCTATGAAGCACCGATTCGTTAAAAAAAAAAAATTCACGTATCCCATACGCGTTCCAGACGGGTACGCTTCTGACACGGCTTTTGCAGTATCAGATGGGTCAACGACTTCTTCGATACAGTCAAATGAAAGTTTTGAGAATTTTTAAAAAATGAAGGTTGTTTTCTAACGAACAATTTTGGCCCAAAAGTACCTAAATCGAAATCTCACTTGTATACTCACCTCATTCGAATAAGCTGTCTCTGTTCTTCCTCTCTGGACGCCGTTGTTGTTCCTCCTTTTATGCTCCGGCGACCTCTTTCGATCTTCCTTCTTGGCTTCGTACATCTGCCTTCTTCAGATACCTCTCTCTATTTGCATGTGCTGATATGCCTTTGGGCTTTGTATCTGTCGTTTGTCTTTATCCTTTCTCGTTGTCGGTTATCCTCATTCATTCTTTTTTTCTTTATTATGTATATGAAGGAGCAGAGCATTAATAAAATTGTATATCTTTTTTTAGTTTTGGGAAACATTATAATATCGTATATCTTTCTACCCATTTTTATTACTAGTCATTTTGATAAAAAAATTAAAATAAAATCAATTTTGTTAAATAATATTTTACACACGATTTAAATTACCATCTATACTTTAATGTTTTCTCTTTTTTATGTGTCATTGTTATTATTGTTGTTCATTAATTTTTTTATTTAATTTTGTATTATGTTAATTATGTATGCTTTTGTCTTGATTTTCTTTTTATGTTATGTATTTCTTAAATTTTATGATTCTGTTTGAATAATCTATTATCTATGCTTATAATTTTTCTTTTATTATATTTTGTTAATGTAAAATATATTCTTTATATTAAAATTATTATTTAATACTAAGACGTATCGGAACGTATCGAAATATTAGTATTTTTGAAGTAACGTATCGACATCACGTATCGGGAACGTATCGAAAACGCCGTGTCGGTATCGGTGCTTCATAGTATGGGAGGCTGATAGGGATGTGGATAGGATAGGAATTGCAAGCTAATTTATGTTTAGGTTGAACTAGATGTAAACCTGTGCAATGCGCTGGCAAATTTGAGAGATACATTAGTAGTTGTTGAAAGAGAGTAATTATTGAGAGAAATGATGTTTTAACGTAAAACAATTACGTCAAAATTTTTTACGAAAAATATTTCCATAAAAAAATTTCGCAAAAATTTTTGACGAAAAATATTTTCATCAAAATTTGAGACTAAAAATATTTCTATAAAAAAATATTCAGAATATTTTTTTTGTCAAATTTTTTTACGGAATCTAAATTTCGTCAAAATATTTCAAAAAAAAATATATTCATCAAAAATTTCGACGAAACACATTTCCATCGAAATTTTTTGACGGAAAAAAATTTCATCAAAATTCTTTACAGATTTCAAATTTCGGTGAAAGTTTTTGATGGAAAATTTTTTGCTATACTTTTAGACAAAAAAAAGATTTCGTCGAAATTTTTAGCGAAACACATTTCCATCGAAAATTTTCAACTAAATATTTTCGTCAAGTTTTTTGATAAAAATATTTCCATCAAAATAAGTTATGATAGGCAAAACTTTGGTGGTGACTGGAACCAATGAAGCGAATGGATAAAAGAGAATGAGCTAGGTCAAGGCAATGGGAATGGAGAATCAAGGCAAGAGAACAAGATGTGGCTGTTTGAATTGAAGGGATGGAATGAAGGATTGTGATTACTTGGAAATCAAGATGAAGGGAAAAGGTTTTGCTCTGATTTTTGGTTCATGAGAAATTAGAGCAACAGCAGTAGTCTGTTCATTTTTCAAATGGCTACTCAACTTGTAGAGAAGCGTATGGCTATTCATTTTATTTTGTTAAAAGTAATGGCAATTGTTTAGGAGAGACCTGAGAAGACTATAAAGATGGAAGGTTGCTGATCTAAAGGAAGACCAAGTACTAAAGGAGGTTGACTCAAGTGGTACATGCTTGATTATGCTTGTTAGAATATTAGATATGATATGATTAGATTTGATTAGATATGATTGGATTCTGTCTTATCCGTAAATAGTCTGACTGTATTCTGACTGTATTAGGATTAGGTTTGGATTAGGTTTGGGCCTTACACTTAAGTCCATTAGGGTCTCTATATATTGTAACTCCTTGACACAGATCAATAAACAACGTATTCTTTTACATTTATCTTGGTATCAGAGCTTTTTCGTTCTAGGAACCCTCGCTTCCGCTCAGAAACCTTGTTTTTTGCTTTAAAAACCTAAGCCCACTGCTTAGGAGTCATCTTTCTTGCCGTGCGTCCTTCCGGCAAGCCTTCTAAGGCTGTAAACAGCCTCTGAGTGATTTTTCCAAACGCGTCAGCACCTTTGACGGCCACCGGAACCACCGCCCGCCGTCAGAATCACTGTTCAGGCAACCGGAGACTTTTTCCGGCGACTTTTCCGACCAAACTTCACGCGATCAGGACCCTTTCTTCTCGGCGACCAGGTCTGTGGTGGTCCGGTCAGCAACGCATCTCCCACGCGCCACCTGTCTTCACTGCGCGTGGGCTTCACGCGCCACCTTCTGCCGGCGCGTGAGCACTATTCCGGCGACTTTTTCCGGCCGGTCTTGGACAGAGAAGCTCGCCTTCTCCTCCCCTTTCTGGATCTGTGATTGTTTCTCTGTGGGTCTGACCTTAGACGCGTGGTTCTTCTTGATTGGATATCGTTTGCCTTCGTTTACGGCTTTTATATTTTTTCTTTAAATGGCAGCAACATCTCCTGATCTCTCGGAGGTTAACTCTTCTTCTATTGTTGCAAATATAGCTCAGTCTGACAAAGCATCATTTGGTTCAGGTTCGGACTGTGCTGCACTCCAAACCCCTCTCAGGAAGGCTTCTCCTCAGTCTCAGCCTTATACTGGTAATCCCGTTGCTTGTGTTTCTCATTCTACATCACTTGGCACTTGGATATTTGACTCCGGTGCTACCGATCATCTCTGTGGTAATAAGGAACTCTTTACATCTCTTACTTATTCTGATCATTTACCGTATTTTACCCTTGCGGATGGAACCAAAGCCCCAGTTTGTGGGATTGGACAAGCTCGTCCGACCTCTACCTTGGCCCTGACATCTGTCTATTACATTCCTGGCATCCCTTATAACTTAATTTCTATTAGTAAGTTGATCCA
Organism: Gastrolobium bilobum; assembly: GCF_033153095.1. Lineage (NCBI taxonomy): Eukaryota > Viridiplantae > Streptophyta > Magnoliopsida > Fabales > Fabaceae > Gastrolobium > Gastrolobium bilobum. The sequence goes on from NW_026899052.1 coordinate 678,931, forward strand.
CTCCCTCACTTGCACCATTACTTTCTCTAACCTTTCTGTTTCTGTGCAGGATCCGCGTACGGGGAAAATGATTGGAGTGGGTCGTGAGTCACGGGGGCTTTATTATCTGGATGTGCCTCGTCCTTCAGTAGCATGCTCTCTCACAGAATCTCCACAACTTATCCCCAGTCGCCTTGGTCATCCAAGTCTTTCATAGTTGCAGAAAATGGTTCCTCTTTTGTCCGGTCTTCAGTCTTTAGATTGTGTGTCATGTCAACAAGGGAAGCATACACGCTCATCTTTTGCCAGTCGAGTCAATAAACGAGCTGATGCCCCTTTCTCTCTTGTTCATTCAGATATCTGGGGTCCAAGTCGTACCTTGTCTGTCTTAGGTTTTCGGTATTTCGTTACCTTTATTGATGATTTTTCCCGTTGCACTTGGACCTATTTAATGAAAAATCGTTCTGAGTTATTTTCCATTTATAAAAAGTTTTCTACTGAGATCCATACTCAATTTGGTGTTTCTATTCGTATTCTACGTAGTGATAATGCTAAGGAATATGTTTCTATTGATTTTTCTAAATTCTTGGCCACACAAGGTACTTTACATCAAACTACTTGTCCTCACACTCCACAACAAAATGGGGTGGCTGAACGTAAAAACAGACATCTCATTGAAACTGCCCGTACCCTTCTTATTCATATGCAGGTTCCTCTTCACTTCTGGGCAGATGCTGTACTCATCTCTTGTTTTCTCATCAATCGCATGCCTTCATTTGTGCTCCACAATGACATTCCTCATAATCTATTGCTTCCAGATGTTCCTCTTTATCCTCTAACTCCACATGTCTTTGGTTGTACTTGTTTTGTTCATGATCTCACTCCTGGTAAGGATAAGTTAACATCCAAAGCCTTTCAGTGTATCTTTCTTGGTTATTCTCATCTTCAAAAGGGTTATCGTTGTTATTCTCCCGACCTTAAGCGTTACTTAGTTTCCGCTGATGTCACTTTTCTTGATCAACAACCCTTTAATTCTATCCCATCTCAGATGTCACAGGTTGATCATGTACTTCCTGTCTCTTTTCTTGACTTGTCTTTGCCAGCTGCAGGTGCTTCTATTCCAGATGAGCAACCTATTGCTTCTATACCTGAGGACCGTCCACTTCTCACCTATCAGCGTCGCAAAACTGTGCCTCCTGTCGACTCGACTCTTGTTGACTCATCGCCCACTGCTGTTGCTTCTTCCCCTCCGGATCCTTCATCAGAGACTCTTCCCATTGCTCAAAGAAAAGGTACACGTACTACTCGTAACCCTTATCCTCTTTATACCTTTTTGAGTTATGACCGTCTTTCTTCACCTCATTTCACCTTTGTTTCTAGTCTTTCTTCTATTTCTATTCCTAACACCACAGGTGAAGCACTTTCCCATCCAGGGTGGCGCCAAGCAATGCTTGATGAGATGACTGCACTTCATTCCAATGGCACTTGGGACCTTGTTTCTGCTCCTCCAGAGAAGTCTATAGTTGGTTGTCGCTGGGTTTTTACTGTGAAAGTTGGACCTGATGGCCATATTGATCGTCTCAAGGCACGTTTAGTTGCCAAGGGTTTTACTCATATCTTTGGCCTTGATTATAGCGATACATTTTCTCCGGTCGCTAAGATGGCGTCAGTCCGCCTCTTTCTTGCCGTTGCTGCTGTTCGTCACTGGCCACTCCTTCAACTTGACATCAAAAATGCCTTTCTTCATGGTGATTTACAAGAAGTTTACATGGAGCAACCACCTGGTTTTGTTGCTCAGGGGGAGTCTGGAAAGGTGTGTCGTCTTCGGAAATCCTTATATGGTCTCAAGCAGTCTCCTCGAGCATGGTTCAGTCGTTTCAGTTCTGCTGTTCAGGCGTTTGGCTTAATCCGTAGTAAAGTTGATCATTCTGTGTTTTATAAGATTACATCTCCTGATAAGTGTATCTATTTGTTAGTCTATGTTGACGACATCATTCCCACCGGAAGTGATCAAGACGGAATTCGTCAGTTAAAACAGCATTTGTTTAGTACATTTCAAACAAAGGACCTTGGGAAGCTGCGTTACTTCTTGGGAATTGAGGTGGCGCAATCAAGACAGGGCATTTCTATCTGTCAAAGGATATATGCCTTGGATATCCTAGAAGAAACTGGTATGTTGGGGAGTAAACCAGTTGATACACCTATGGATCCTAATGTCAAGTTATTACCCGGACAGGGGGAGCCGTTATCTGATCCTGGACGTTATCGGAGGCTAATTGGGAAGCTCAATTATCTTACTGTGACTAGGCCAGATATTTCTTTCGCTGTCAGTACGGCCAGTCAGTTCCTTGATTCCCCTTGTGATTCACATTGGGATGCTGCTGTGAGGATCCTCCGATACATCAAAGGAGCACCAGGAAAAGGTTTGTTGTATTCGGATCAGGGAAATACAGAAATTTGTGGTTACTCAGATGCCGATTGGGCAGGATCACCCTCGGACAGACGCTCTACTTCTGGTTATTGTGTCTTCTTCGGAGGAAACTTAATCTCATGAAAAAGCAAGAAACAACCTGTTGTTTCCCGATCTAGTGCAGAAGCTGAGTATCGTGCAATGGCAAATACTACCTGTGAGTTGATCTGGTTAAAGCAGTTGATTCAGGAGCTTCATCTTTGTGAACAGAAACAACCCATGACACTCATCTGTGATAATCAAGCTGCGCTACATATATCCTCTAATCCTGTTTTTCATGAGAGGACCAAACATATAGAGATTGATTGTCACTTCATTCGGGAAAAGATTCAGTCAGGAGAAATCAAGACAGCTTTTGTCAACTCGTCTAATCAACTAGCAGATGTTTTCACTAAAGCTCTTAGAGGTCCTCGGGTTGAATACATTTGTAACAAGCTTGGTGCTCATAATATATACGCACCAGCTTGAGGGGGAGTGTTAGAATATTAGATATGATATGATTAGATTTGATTAGATATGATTGGATTCTGTCTTATCCGTAAATAGTCTGACTGTATTCTGACTGTATTAGGATTAGGTTTGGGCCTTACACTTAAGCCCATTAGGGTCTCTATATATTGTAACTCCTTGACACAGATCAATAAACAACGTATTCTTTTACATTTATCTATGCTTAAGTAAGATCTTGGGTTCAAGTTTTTGTGAATGCAAAAAATTTCCTTTGGAGAGCTAGCCCCACTATAATGTGGATGTTCCCGGCTCAAATAGGATTGCCTTACGTGGAAGATAACTGTGGTTTATCCAAAAAAAGAAGAAGACTAAGTTGTTGTTTGCACACATGGCTAAGGAAAAAAGAAGAATTGAAGCTGACATGACAATTGTAGAAAGCTTGAAGATGTAACGATGACTTCATAGCCTGTGCTTCAGCTTTCATATGTTATAAATAGTTTTTCTGTAACCATTAACATGAAAATCTCTTCCATGTTTTAGATGTCTCTCAAAAAAGTGTAATTGTTTCAAATTTTACCACCCAGCTTACCTAAAACCCCTCTCTCCCGTTTTGTTTGGGGTAGGTGCCCTTAAAGAGCGAAACAAGGACAAAGAAAAAGTATTCATTTGCATTCAAATGCCATTTCATTTTTAAGATTATCAGAACATTTAGATTTATTCTTTTGCACTCTCGCTTGGTAGACCTGTTTGTCTACATTCACAGCTGTGTGTGTATACATTCTTATCACTTTTTGGTAATGCATTTTATGTCAGCTTTTTATTTTTTTTCCCTTGCCCTTTATGGATGGAATCTATTAGAATAGATATGATTAGATACGATTAGATTACTTCCTATCTGTAAATATTATTCCCTTGTAATTAGTTCTGGGCTACTCACTTAAGCCCATTAGAGTCAATAAACGAGCTGATGCTCCTTTTTCCATTATTCATTCAGATATTTGGGGATCCTCGTTGTGTTGAGATATATAAAAACATTATTGTAGCCTCACCCAATAGCTTAAGCTTTTGTGTTGAATTGGTTCTTTACATGGTATCAGAGCCTTGGTGTACCGGGTTCAATCCTCACCTCCTCCCACTTTCTTTCTAGTGGAATTTCTTTCTTCACTCAGGTAGGTGGGCCTGTACATTGTCCACCCTTCAAGACCAGTGGGCTCTCGTGTGAGGGGGCGTGTTGAGATATATAAAATCATTAATGTAGTCTCACCCAACAACTTAAGCTTTTGGGTTGAATTGGTTCTTTACAGAATCTTTGTACGGAAGTTGAAGTTGCACCATGTATGTGCTGATTATCAGTGTAGCTCAGGTGTTGATGTTTGTATTTATTATTGTCTAGTGGCTCTAACACTGTATGGTTGAAGAACCAAGGAAAAGTAAGGCGGACAGGAAGGGAAATGGATACTCATATTTGTTTTCATTTGAGATTGTGAATGGAAACATAAAAGAACCATTCTCCTCCAAATTGTAAGGAAAGGGAAGCAAAAGAAAATTTTCTGTTTTGATAAAAGAGGCATTGAAAAAATTAAAAACAGGAAAAAGTATATTGTCCTTTTTCTTTCTGGTCTTGTTAGACATACACAGAATGTCAAGGTAAATAACTTCCCTTCCCCTTCTCTACTGATTCTAACATGGTCAGATTGAAATTGTTGTCATTGTGCAAGTTCATCTATCCCATTATGTAGCCAGCTTGTTTGATGTATTAGACTACCAGTTAGTGATTTATGCATGTATCCAAAAGTTGCAACGCATCTTTTGTGCATAAATTGATGTGGGCTAGTTGGCATTCAGCTGATCAATAATATGAGTAATGATACTCCCAAAGCCATTTGGGTTATAAAAAGTCACAATTGTGTCTCTGGGTTATTGATTTTATGCATAGTTAATTGTATAATGGCTTGGTGACAGAGTTTTGATTTTCTATAACCAAAATGGTAGAGAACAACATTACTCTACTTATATAATTATTTTTTTTAAGTCAGAAAATTAATTTAATAAACATTAAAACTAATTGATTTGGGTGCTAGAAGATCAGTGTTTTAAAACCCGGCTTTGGCCGGCCGGGTTTCGGTAACCCGGTGCCCTCATCGAACCGAAAACCAGGTTCAACCGGTGTTGAACTGGGTTTAGCCGGTTTTATGTTAAATTTTGTAAAATATACATTTTGCAAGCAATGAGATTCGAACTAGAGTCCCCTTGTTTGAGGATCAGAAGGCTTACCACTAAACCACTTTTTTTTTTTTTTTTGGTACATACCATTAAACCAATTTTATTTTTTGAACATAATGTTCATAATTTAATATTTATTATATATTATTTTGAAATTCGGTTGAATCCGAACCACTGACCTAGTGATCCAGTACCTCGACTGAGTCAATGGGCGGTCCGAGTTTTAAAACACTGTAGAGGATATTATACTCTGCTTTGACAATTTGTAGTTTATGCTTTCTTGCATATGCACTTTTTGTTATGTGTTCTTTCTATTTGTCTTGTGAGAGTATCCTCCATGGGTATATTGGTGTCTGATATCTGTTGTTACATTGTTACATTCATCCTATTTGTAAAAGCATTGAATTTCTATTGTTAATTTCATTAAGCAAGCTTTGGGTATATTTGAATTTGCTTTTAGGACTTCCAATTAAGATCGATGTTTTGATCATGTGGTGGTATCTTTGACCAGGTGAATTGAGGAGTACATTAAGCAAACACAAGGGACCAATATTTTCTCTGAAGTGGAATAAGAAAGGCGATTATCTTCTGACTGGAAGTTGTGATAAAACTGCGATTGTGTGGGATGTGAAGGCAGAGGAATGGAAACAACAATTTGAATTTCATTCAGGTCCATATTTTGAATGTATATTTTAATCAAGGGAGCTTTATATAAAATGAACTCTTGGTGATAATTTTCTTAACGATGTTTATGAATGATTGTATAATTTGTGCTTGATATGATGTGTAGGTCCCACACTTGATGTTGATTGGCGCAACAATGTGTCTTTTGCCACATGTTCCACTGACAATATGATATATGTTTGCAAGATTGGTGAAAACCACCCTATGAAAACTTTTGTTGGGCACCAGGTTTGTACATGAGATCTTATTTTGTGGCATTATGCTTTATACGGATACCTGATACTTACGCTGAAACCATACACTATTAGGAGAAAGAAGGGTTCGTACCCTACTTTCTTAACAAGTTAAAAAATGGCTGGGAAGGTTAACTATATGGATCAGTGGATAACCCTGGGCTGCTACTTTGAAGACGAGTACTTACTTTCTGAGTGTCCTACTATTTAGTTGGATATCTTATGAAAATGTCCAGCACTGTATGAATTAATCTGGTAGCAAATTGAGTTTGTAATTTGCTTTGATCAAGTAAAATCCCACAGAACTAGTTTGGGCTCTGCATGTTTGCATTTTATATCGTAGTTGGTTGAGGTTGAAGGTTCAGAGATCTGAAATTGTTGGCTGTTGAGTGATCAGAAAGCAATAGTTTGAGATATTTCATTGAAATGCAATGTGATTGGAGGATTCTTTCAGGGCGAAGTTAATTGTGTCAAATGGGATCCCACAGGTTCATTGCTGGCCTCCTGTTCTGATGATATAACGGCAAAGGTAATATTTGGTCACATAGTAACTAATCTTATCTATGTTATCATTCCATAATTGTGTTTTTTTTTCCTCGTACAGGCTTTTGTAACTTCATTTTATAAAATTATATATCAGAAAAATATGAAGTAATTTGTGAAATTACTGTCTGTACGTTTGATGTTTATTGTTTTGATTGGATACGTGATTGTTTTGTAGATATGGAATATGAAGCAGGATAAGTATCTTCACGATTTAAGGGAGCATTCCAAGGTACCCTGAGTTTTGAATGTTTTCCAATGTCAGTTCTTATAATTCTATTTGCATTTGAATTTTTTACTCATTCCGCATGTTGTTGGGGAAACTGAATAATTTGCTTTGTAGGAGATATATACTCTCAGATGGAGCCCCACTGGCCCTGGTACAAATAACCCTAATCAAAAATTGGTGTTAGCTAGGTAAGCTAGTTGCTTGGTGAAATTAGGTTCATTAGTCTTTATTTACATCCATGCATTTATTTATGATTTCTCAAAATTTAGAATTATTGTTTACTGTATTTCCTGACCCCAAATCTTAGTTGATAGGTCACGACTGCTTCAGTTTGATTTCTCAAAATATTGGCAGCTTGACAATTTGATTATGATGATCGATACCTGCATGCTCTTCTTTTTTTGGTTCGGTACTACTATAGGAGAAGTTTGTTTTCAACTTCGCTGTCATCTGTTTGTGCAGTGCTTCATTTGACTCAACTGTAAAGCTTTGGGATGTGGAACTCGGGAAACTCATCTACAGCTTGAATGGACACACGTAATTTTTTTTATAGTTTTGGTTTATTTCTGTGAGGAACTGTTATAGCTCTGGTTTATTTATAATTTATATGTGCGGTTAGTATGCGATTCACCCGCCCCCAGCCTCTTTCCATTTTCTGCTTCGGAGTTGTAAACTCTGAAAGAAGACTGATCGACATGAAGTTCTAATCTTCATAATTTCACAAATGCTATAGATCTTTATGCAACTATGTTAAGTTCCTAACTTCCAGTTCAGCTGGAAAAATTTGAATACCCCTGGAAAATGGATTTACTTGTGGAAAAAAATATATCAGGCATAGTGAGAGGAGGCTGATAGATTCTGTTTTTTTGAATGTGATAAATTCCTGTGTTTCTGACATGATCATTTGTTCCTGCAGACATCCCGTATATTCTGTTGCATTCAGTCCCAGTGGTGAGTATTTAGCCAGTGGGTCTCATGACAAATCTGTGCACATATGGTCATTGAAGGAAGGCAAGATCGTCAAAACATACGCTGGCAATGGAGGCATTTTTGAGGTCTGTTGGAATAAGGAGGGTGACAAGATCGCTGCATGTTTTGCTAATAATACAGTTTGTGTTTTGGATTTCAGAATGTAAGATCCTGAGAAGCATCAAGTTCTTCTGGCTGTTGCATTAAATTCTTTCTTTTCCCTCCTTTTTTGTGAGATTGGTGGAAATGTATTTTGGGTGGGTAGGTTTCCCATTTTAACCATAGTTGTAGGCATAGCTCATTGTTCTTGGACCCTGTTATATTTTGCTATATCATTTAGTGAAAAGTAATTTGTAGGAGTGCATTATTAGTAAGCAAAAATGTATAGATTTAGTTGGACAATATTCTGTATAATCGTCGTTTGATCTCTCTAGTATGTATCTAGTTGTCTTTACTCTTCTAACATGGATGGCTTAGAATTAACTTGGCCTCCGTTGTCTGCCCCTTTGTTACATATGGGTATGTTTGATGGAGAAGGGAATTGGGGGGAAGGTTTTTGATAAATCATCTCCAGTTTAAAAGAGTTTTATAGAATGATGGGATAAAATGATCGATTTTCTTTTGATCTTCTAAAACATCTTTATATTAGTTCAAATTTCAATTTCTGGGGATGTTTAACATTGAAACAAAGGGAGTAAAAATTATTATCGAACTCGTTATTAATATTAATTTTTGTTTTATCATCATTTCAATTTTTTATTTTTTTTCTTCATTTGCATCTAAACTTGCTTTAAAAGAAAAAATAAACTAGACATTTTTTTTTTAATACAAGTGGAAATTGAATATATAACTTAATATAACTTAATTTTCTTTTCACTTAGTGACTTAATAAGCTAGATTTATTTTCTAACCGTTGATAAAATTCGGCCTTTTGAGTGGCTGTGTTATTATTAGATTAGACTTTTACTCTTGACACACGTTTGCAATATTTCTTAGCGCAAATATTGAAGGGGAGAGCAAATTCACCCTCATAACCACACCTTCTCTAATTACACTCTCAGTCGATTTGTAAGTTACATTCATAGAACTAGTAAATAACACTGGCCATCTGAAAGGAGTAGATAACATTAGCTGCGTTTTTGACTGTGAGAGGGATGAAATTAGTGACGATGAGATGGAATGGACTGAGAATGGAGAAATTTGTTTCATGGTTTTTCTCAAATGGATAAATTTACTTATGATGTGCTAAGTGGTAAGTTGTTCACCTTTTAATCTACCAGGTTGTTGTGTTAAGGAATATGTCAGAAAAATGTAATATAAAAATTATTCTTATAATATTCACTTAATAACTTAAATTTTTAAGTTAAATTAATTCTTTATATAATATCGGAGTTTGATTTTCCCATCTTTTATTATATTATTAAATAATTAAATATTGTAAAAAATTAACACCAATAAGTTAATTGTTAACCCTTCAAACATAATAAACTCTAATGTGAAGAGGTTTTTCAGAAAAAAATAATATAAAATTATTTTGACTTTTATAAAAACAACTTAAATTTTTGAATTGAATTAAATCTTCAATTTACCAGGATTTGAGTAACAGTCGTAGGTTGAAGTGACATGTTAATATTCAGTTTTAAATTTTGTCTTAGAACCCGTGGGTGCTTCTTCCACAAGAAAGGAATTTTATGGATAATAAATTAAGTTCACCAGTAATCCCCACATGAACATGAACCGTTCTCAAAGTGGTGGAACCGAGTCCGGTCCCTCATTATAATTTTACGCCCAGTGATCTTAGATATCATTTTCATCACAGCATGACAATCCAAACACACTCTAAGGTTCTTTACAATCTTGACTGTGATTCCAGGACGGGTACTTATAAGTCCAAATGCTAAGGCAAGCTTCTCACTGTGAACTTCCAAGGATAGCTCCTTTTGTTGCTCCCCTATGTCATGTAAAACGATATCTGTCTTTGGGGTATAACCATTGGCCTTGAGCCAACAATTTATCTCCTCCAGCATCAAATATATATCTTTGCTCTTTGGGTGTCTTAAATCACCAGCAAGAAACTCATGTACCTTGTTGTTAACTTCGATTAAGCTACAACCAGGTTCCTTTTCAACTCCACTGTCTTTCATCAATGATCTAACTTTAGCCACACCAGCCCAGTTGCCAGCAGCAGCATACATGTTAGAAAGAAGAACATAAGTCCCTGAACTAGCAAAATCATGGCTCACAAGATACTCTGCAATTTCCTCTCCCAATGAAACATTGTTATGGAGTCTACAAGCCCAAAGTAAAGTTCCCCATAGGACAGGATCAGGATCAATCTTCATGCTCCTCACAAGGTCATAAGCTTCTTGCAGACGCCCAGCTCGGCCAAGAAGATTCACCATACATCCAAAATGCTCAATCTTCGGTTCCATCTTATATTCCTTCTTCATCAAATTGAAAAACTCCCATCCTTTGCTGACTAAACCAGAATGTCCACAAGCACTCAAAACAGCAATAAATGTGATATAAGTAGGTTTGACTCCCATGTCACACATCTCATAAAACAACTGAAAAGCTTGTTCACTAAATCCATGGATAGCATATCCCATAATCATCGAGTTCCAAGCCACCACATCCCTACCATCAATCTTATCAAAAACCTTGCGCGCATCCTCCAAGCTCCCACATTTGCAGTACATATCAACCAAAGCAGTACACACAAGAACCTTAGCCCCACCAAACCCAATGCCATTGTTCTCAATATATGAATGGACCCATCTACCAGACTCCAGAGCACCAAGCTGCCCACAAGAATTGAGAACAGCCAACACAGTGATTTCATTAGGCCTAACATTCTCACCAAGCATTTTCCTAAAAAGCAACAAAGACTCATTTGGGAACCCATGTTGAGCATACCCATCAATCATAACGTTCCAACAAACCACATCCTTGTCCTCCTCCATTCCTTCGAACAACAACCTAGCCTCCCGGAGCCTTCCATGCTTAGCATAGCAAGTAAGCATGGTCGTCACAGAAACCAAGCTCTTCTCACCCATTTTATCAAACACCTTCTCTGCAGACACAACATCACCCCCTTGAGCATAAGCATCAACGAGACCCGTAGCAACGTAAAGGTCAGAACCTAACCCGAATTTGATGACTTGGGAATGAATGGCTCTCGCGGGTTCAAGAGCACAGTCCTTGAGGATAGAGGAGAGGGTGAAGGCATTGGGTTGAACATGTTGGGTAAGCATTTGCACGTAATAGAAGAGTGCTTTGTCGAAGAGACCACAGTGCACGTGACCGTGGATAATGGAGGTCCATAAGAACACGTTTGGGTTGTGGGTGCGGTTGAAGAGGGAAACGGAGTAGTGAAGGTGGCCCACGGTGGAGTAGGAGCGTTGGAGCTTGAAGTTCAAGATAGGGTGGTCGTCCAATCCACGCCGAACAAGAGCGGCGTGTATTTGGAGAAGCTGGTTTGTTGATTTGGACCTGTCGATTAAGAGGGCCAGCCTGTCTACCTGAGTTGTTGGTGCCGCGGCCGTGCGCAGGGTGGAGGACGGCGGTGGTGTGGTGAAAAGAGTGGCTGAGGACATCCTTGTTTTACCGTCGTGATTTGTGCACGTAGTGTGACATGAATCCAGTAGTTATTATTCCACCACTTATGAAGTATTTTATAGATTTATAATATTTGTATTATTTTAAAAAAAAATTAAATTCGTTTCAAAATGGAAGAAAAATACGAGTTTTGTAAAATTTGAAATTGATTTATATATTTAAAATTGGAGTTTGATATTTGTCATTTTAAATGACATAAGTTATGTCATTTTAGGGGAAAGAGATAGATACAGAAAAATGAAAATTATGGAAGAGAGAAAGTGAGTAGTTTTTTTTTAATTTAAAATTTATATTTTTTGTGTCTGTATCTCTCTTAAAATGACATAACATTCTGTCATTTAAAATGAGAAACTTTTTCCGTTAAAGTTAAGGATTATATTGCGAGTGACGAATAATTTGAGATCGGGAGTAAGCTCCTTATTTTATTTGTAGACACACTTCTTTTATTTTGAAGTACATGATGAGTAGATAAATAAAGATTTATAATTTTATTTATCTAGAAATGAATTAATTAAAATACACGGGAAGCACTGCTCCGGAAATTCAAGGTATGTGATTGCAAGTCAATTATTACTCCATTTATGAAAAATAAGAAGCCGCAAAAGGATGACGCCTAACTTTACAGGAGTCTGATTGGAAGTTTATTATATCTTAAAGCCATACACGATCACACAAAATGTATGCTACAAGTCTTTTCTCTATATTCATGTTGAACCCAAGCCAAATTCATTTTGGAGCAGCTAAAGAATACTAAGATAAATTACAGGTCCAAAAGAGTTCGATACATGGTATACTACCATAACTAAAGTTTGCTCGACTGCATCAAATAGGGATTAGGCACGATAAGAAGATAACATAACTTGAAGAGCATACACGATATGCCTTCTTATTTGATTTTGGAGTATTCAGATGATAATTTATCGGTTAATTCCTTAAATTTGGCAGATTCAGTCATCAAATATAACTCATCAACTCTACTTAAGTCGCTCCCCATAAATATAAGTTGTCATGAGATAAAAGACGAAATATGTTCATTATACAGAAAAAATAAGGAGTGTGCTGTGTCACACTTAAAGATGGTAATTTTCAATATGACCCATTGACACGAAACGGACAACAAAAAATTTATATTCGAATTGATCTGTTTTTAAATTTATATTGTTTTCGTGTTGGTAAAAAGTGACATGAAAATACAAAATTGACCCGCGCTAATTTTCTTGCTGGCTATTCTTGTCATATTGTGTTGTGTCGTTTGTGTCAACACGATATTGGTGAGAACAATATTTAATATATAAGTTTGTGCGTATTTTATTATGTTATATCAATCTGCAAAATAAACGAGTCATGTTCGTATCGAAGATTTTCATCCATTTTTAAATTCATGTCATATTCTGTTAAATGCATTTGTATCATATATGCCACTCCTAGTCACATCAATAAGTTTTCTTGTGTATTGAGTACTAAATTCCTCATTTACTCAATATAAAAATTGATAAAACATCTAATTTAGATTTTTTTTAGTTTGGGTTTAGGTTTCTTACCCAGTTTATTTATTTTCTCCGTACCAGTAATCCACCTCACCTTCTTTTCCTTCGCATTGCACTACAAAGTCAGAGAGATGGCTATAGACACTTAGGGTGTGCATGACAACCATTCTATTTCCTAGCATTGTTTCTGAAAAGAAACAATTATTTTCTATTTCTGTTCCTTGGAATAGTTTCTGAGAAAAAAATGTGTTTGATAACATATTCAATTTTTATTCCGAGAATGAGAATTGTGTTTCATAACACAACAAATAATATAATAAAAAATAATTCCTATTAAATATAAAAAAAATTTGGATCATCACTTTCCTTTCCATATGGTGTGGTTGTGGTGGCGACGGCGGTGGAGGGTGGCATGGTGGTGGTGGCGGCGGCAGTACGGCGGCGGTGGTGGCAGTGATGTGGTGCTGGTTGTGATGACAGTGGCTGCGGGGATGGTGGTGGTGGAGGTGACGGCAGTGACTGCGACAATGGTGGTGGAGATGGTGGTTGGTGGCATTGGTGGCGGCGAGAATGGTAGCGGTGGCATGATAGTGGTGGTTGTGAAGGCATCATGGAGATGATGGTGGTGGTGGCAGTGACAGTGGCTGCGGCGGTGGAGGTAGTGGTAGGTGATAGTAGTGGTGGTGGTGGCGGGGTGGTGTAATGGTGACGATGGTGGTGGTGGTGGTGACAATAGTGACTGTGACGATGGTGGTGGTGGTTGGTGGCGGCGAGGGCGATATCGGTGGTGGCTGCAACAATGATAGTGGTGGTTGGTGATAGTGGTGGTGATAGTAGTGGTGGTGGAGGTGACAGCAGTGGCTGCAACAATGGTGGTTGGTGACATTGGTGGCGACAACAATGGTAGCAGTGGCATGGTGATGGTGGTTGTGATGGCATCATGGAGATGGTGGTGGTGGTGACAGTGGCTGCGGCGGTGGTGGTAGGTGCAGTGGTGGTGGTGATGGTGGCAGTGGTGGCGGCGGTGGTGTAATGGTGGCGATGGTTGGTGGCGGCGGTGTTGATGGTGGCTGCAATAATGGTAGTGGTGGTTGGTGACAATGGTTGTGATGGTAGCGGTGGTGGTAGTGGCAGGAGTGGTTGCGATGGTGGTGGTTGATGGCGGTAGTGGTGATGGTAGTGGTGGTGGTTGCAGCGGTGATATTTGTGGTGGTGGTGATGGTGGCATGGTGGAGGTGGTGGTGATGGTGGCGGTGACATCGTGGTGGTGGGGGTGGTCACGACAGCACTAGTGGTACGACGACAACGACGATGGTGGCAGTGGTCGTGTTGGGATGATAGTGGTGATGATGGTAGAGATGAAAAAGTGATTAAGAGATATAAGTGTTTCTCATTTTGTTCTCGGGAACAAAAAAACAGAAATTTTTTGATTCTTTTTTCTGTTCCTCAGCACAAAAATTAATCTGGTTCATCCCGGGAACAAAAAAATAAACTGGTTTTACCAAACGAGTTTTCTATCCATTTTTGTTCCCGGGAACAGAAATTAAAAAAAAAAAAATTGATTCTGGGAAGGTTGTCATGCGCACCCTTAGACACACCGAACCCTGGACACGAATTAAGAATCTCATTCTCAATTCCATCAAAGTTGGTTATCGCCATTTTTTTACGATTTTTTTCTACACTCAATCCCTTTCATCTTTTTAAATAGTTACACTAACCCCACAAAACATGTTGATTTTATTAATATTTAAAACTTAATTTTAATCCATGTGTTTACTTTTTTTACTATTTAGGGATGTGTTGATAAAGCATATGGTGGTTTATGAGATTTAAATGCGTTGCAACAAGCTTAAGGATCAAAACAAAAATTATATTAATTTTATCATTAATTTGTTTTATGATTTTATTATTTAAGCAAGTTAACCTATCAATCCATTATAAAAAAAAAGAAGGTATTGATATTCTAAACTGAACTTTAAAAAGTGAATCTACCTGTCTCATCCCATTTTTGACGGGATGGAGATGGATAGATAGAGTGACTTTGCCATTTCTATTAGGGTATTCTCTTGGACATCCAACAAACAAGCAATAGTTATACAATCAATACCAAAAAGTAGTTGTTGTAGAATCAACAAGGCAAACATAGCTTAGAAGAATAATTAAAGATATAAGAGATCATCAGATATGGAGTGGTATTAGTGCAATAACAAATCGACAATTGCAATGGCGAATTGTTAGGTATCAACCTAACAGAGAGAGGAAATAATAGAGAACAAAGAATAATCAACAAGTTTATTATTTAGATATCTTTTTTCGGTATACATCAGTCTCCTTTATACCACTGTTTACAATCAAAAACCATGTAACAAACTAGCCAACTAAGTAACTATGACTCCAACTGCAAATGAACCATAGTGACGGGGACTTAGTTTTTCATTGACTTTAGAAGCCAATGATTTCAACCTGTATGGCTGGAGGCATAAATAAACGAAATTTTCTACCTCAAACTGCACGTCCCTCCTCTTTTTATTCGCCTGAGACTTCATACGGTTTTGAGCCTTGTGTAAATGCACTTTTAAATCCTCCAAAATTGTTTCCCAATCAGCCAACAATTGAGAAATAGCGTCTACTGCCGGGAAACTATTACCAACTCTCAAAAGACTAGGAGGACCTACACCATACAACGCCTTAAATGGGGGTCATCTATGTGGAGTCCTTAGTGGTGGTGTTACACCAATATTCCACCCAATACAGCCACTTAGGCCAGGTGCAGGGTTTGGGACTGCAAAAATAACGTAAATAAGTTTCAAGACTCCTATTCACCACTTTCGTTTGCCCGTTTAATTTTGGATGGTATGCAGTTGTAAAATGGAGTTTAGTTCTGACGCATTTAAAAAGCTGAGACCAAAAATGACTTCAAAACAACCTGTCTCTATCCGACACAATGGTAAGTGGGAAACCATGCAGCCTCACCACCTCCCTTACAAACAAATCAACAACTTCTTTGGCAGAATAAGGATGAGCTAAAGGCAAGAAATGAGCATATTTTGTGAGATGGTCGGCCACTGCAAAGATAGTATCAACATCGTGAGCTTTAGGTAATCCACCTATAAAGTCTAAGGATACATTTGTCCATACTTCAGATGGTATCGGCAATGGCTGAAGTAAACCCGCAGGGGATAAATTCTGAATTTTACTCTGATGACAGATTGCACAATCCATCACATATTGCTATACTGTTTTCCTCATTCCCTCCCAAAAGACAACCTCAACCATTCACCTGTACGTCCTAGAAAAACCAGAATGCCTTCCAATACGCGAATCATGAAATTCTGACAGAACAGAAGGGATAAATCTAGAATTTTTGGACAAGACTAACCTATTTTTGTAGAAAAGGCTACCTCCATGCAGATGGAACCCCACATGTGACGCCGGATCTTCCAGCAAGTTCTGGATAATGCCTTTAAGCCTTGGATCCATCTGCACTTCGCGGTCAATCTCCTCCAACTGAGGTAGTTGCACCATAGAGAGCAAATAGAATTCTTCGCTTCGAGACTAAGCATCAGCAACGATGTTTCCTTTTCCAGGCTGATAATGTATCTCAAAATCATATCCCATTAATTTTGAGATCCATTTTTGCTTTTCCTCGCTTAACACTCTATGTTCCAACAAATATTTGAGACTCTTTTGATCCGTTTTAACAAAATGTCTACCCAATAGATATGGTCTCCACTTCTTGATAGCAAACACAATGACCATTAGTTCTTTTTAATAAACTGATTTCCTTATAGCACGCTGGGAAAATCCCTGACTGATAAATGCCACGGGTCTGCCCTTTTGCATAAATACTCCCCCAATGCCTTTATCGAAAGCATCAATCACCACAACAAATGTCTTGGAGAAACCAGGTAAAGCTAAAATAGGAACGGTACTCATTAACCCCTTCAACTGATCAAAAGCATCTCGTGCTTCGCCTCCCCATTTAAAAGCATTTTTCTTCAATAAACTTGTTAGAGGATGCGCTATCTTGCCATGATCTTTGACAAACTTTCTACAATAACTCGTTAACCCGAGAAAACCCTTCAGCCCCTTTGGGACTAGCCATTCTTCCATGGCCTTGATCTTTAAAGGGTCAGCCCGTACTCTTTCTATATGACCCAAATACTCCACTTACTTCTGTCCAAAAACACATTTCTTTTTATTCGCAATCAGTTTGTGATTTTGCAGAATAACAAATATTTGCCTCAGATGGTCCACATGTTCAGCAGCTCCTTTGTTGTACACCAATATGTCATTGAAGAAAACTAAAGCAAATTTTATTCGATGTTATTTCAGTACGTCATTCATAATGGGCTTGAGATGTTTAAGGGGCATTAGTAAGACCAAATGGCATTACTAAATATTCATAATGCCCCTCGTGAATTCTGAAGGAAATTTTGGGGATATCTTCCTCTTTCATTCGACTCTGATTAAAACCCGATTTAAGATCCAACTTACTAAACACCCTTGACACCCCCCCACTTCGTCCAATAATTCATCTACTACTGGAAGGGGAAACTTATCAGGAACTATGACTTTATTTAAGGCCCTATAATCAACACATACTCTCCAGCTGCCATCTTTTTTTACCAATATGACATAGCTTGAATGAGGGCTCACACTAGGTCTAATCGTACCATCACTCAACAACTCCGCAACCAACTTTTCAATCTCAGATTTCTAATAATAAGGATACCTGTAAGGTCTGTTGTTGGGAACCAGAGCACCCGACTTGAAGATGATGGCGTGATCCTAACTTCTCCTTGGGGGAAATCCCTTGGCTTCAACAAAAATATCTGCAAATTCTGCTAGAAGATCATCAGCTCCTTCCAATCCTCCTGAAATTTCTAAGAGAGCAAGGAATTTTCCCACCTCACGTAGTAACCCTGCCCATCCTGCACTAATGATTTGGCCATCAATTTAAGAGAAGAAATGGTCTTGGAGAGTGACGGATCCCCCATAATGGTTGCTTCCTGCCCAAAAAGAACATATTTGAAGGTTATCTCCCTGAAATTTGCCTTAATTTCGCCCAACTCTTTGAGCCAATCTAGGCCCCACACCACATCTGCGCCACCCAAATCAAACAAATACAAATCTTGAAAAATGGTGCTATTCTGAATATCAATAACAAATCCCCTACACACCCCATGGCATGCCACCTTATGCTCGTTTCCTATCTCAACGTTGCACGTGGGAGTTACCTCCACCTTCAATCCCAGTCTGTTAATCAATCCTTGTTTAATGAAATTTCTCGACTTCCCACAATCAATGAGCATCTCCACTCTTTCGCCGCCAATAACCCCCCAAACATTCATGGACTAACTTGATAAGATACCCATCACACTTTGCAATGATAGCTGAAGAGCCATTTCCTCATCATTTTTCAATGGCCAACTCGACTTCTTCCACAGACTTCGGATCTTCAGCGTCAGCGGCGGTCTAACGACCCCCTAGGTTGGAGCTATGAAGCTTACCTTATTTATTAGATGTCGTCGATGATGAAGAGATGAAGTTGTTGCGTCGCACACTTGTGTTTGGGTCCCAATTTTTCATCGCACTTGAAGCATAATCCCTCTCGACTTCTGACGACACTGCTATGCGACGGCTCACCCTGCATCGCACGCATTTGGGTCGATTTGGGGATTTCAGAAGCTACCTTCGTCGATGTGTGCCTTAACTCGCTGTTGGAGGTTCCCCAATGTAAATTGTTCTTTGGGCCTATATTGGGTTTCAAAGGCCAACTAGCATTTTTAGGGCCAAAGAACCCCACACCTTCTTCAACCCAAGCAACATTCTTGAGGTCAATCATTTGGGCCAATTTCATCATGAATGCCAATCGCAGCCCAAGTTTTATAAACACCTCATCTCTAATGCTAGCCTTCAGCCCACTCAACCAAGGCCTTTTCAACACTTCTTCATCAGCTACAGAACCAGATTATTTCAACGCGTAAAGGGGACCATACGGATTATCAAGCATCTTCGGTTGTAAACGGCTTAAAAATTTTTGCCTAACCAACTCCCAAGTAACGGTGGCATTGTTGAGCTCCCACAATTGGTACCACGTGAGAGCTTCACCTTCTAGAACTATCATTACTACTGCAACCTTCTCATCATCTCCAATCTCATTCACTTGGAAGTAACTCTCTACCTTGCTCAACTAGGCATATGCGTTTTGTCCGAAGAACGTTGGGATTTCAAGCTTCCTACACCTCAGCTTCGTGTAACTTGCCCCTCCACGATTACAATTCGAACCAGATGAATCCCTTCTCCTTCTCCCTCCAAGATTATGTCCGTCTCTAAATTCTCAATTGTCTGATTAGCATTGCTCGCATCCATTCGTTTGATAAGCTCTTCCTATCCCATCTCTGTTCGACGTAGCCTCTCTTCTAGTCCTTCAATGGTTCTCGTCCACACTATAACCAGCTCCCTTTCAGATTTTTGATACCAATTTGATAGGAATCAAACAATAAAAAGAAACAAATATTGAATAATTTCTCTGTACTCACTCAAATCCAGTAAATCATTAAGGTTTAACATGAATAAATCTAGCTACATCTCCATAGTAACTGCTATGACTCAGATTTAATAGTAAAATAAAAAGAAACAAATATTGAATAATTTCTCTGTACTCACTCAAATCTAGTAAATCACCAAGGTTTAACATGAATAAATCTGGCTATATTTCCATAGTAAATTCTATGGCTCATATTTAACAGTAAAATAAAAGAAATAACAGCAACGAAATGCAATAAACAGGGTAGTTTGAGACACCCTGAGAATCTCCCACAATTTCCTCAGCAACAGGAATGACCTCCACTGTGCCACACTCCTCTTTCACGCATATATCTAACTGCCCGCGTAACAAACTCTTCTAACAGACTGCTGCCTCAGCAGATTCAGCATTCCCATTGGGCTGCCACTTAATCCTATTACGGTCTTTAACATAAACCTTACTAAATTGGTCTTTGTGAAGTTGAGCCCTATCACATATATACTAGGGCATCCATCAGAAGTAGGAAAGCTTCTTGAGATTGATTTTATAATGTTAATTTGTTTATTTTTGAACAAGAAAAGCTTGTTCTTTCCATTTATATGAAGCTTTTTGTATTTATGAAATGGCAATATTAGCCTGCAACTGATTTGGTTTACTGGTTACTCGTATTACACCACTACTGCAGGTTTCACACATTCTGCTTTTGCTTTTGGTTGTGAGGTCGG
The DNA here is from genome assembly GCF_033153095.1 of Gastrolobium bilobum. NCBI lineage: Eukaryota > Viridiplantae > Streptophyta > Magnoliopsida > Fabales > Fabaceae > Gastrolobium > Gastrolobium bilobum. Next base: position 699,073 of record NW_026899052.1, read on the forward strand.
TATTAACAAAACCCCCATTGATGGAAATTTGGTGCCACCAGGTGCTCTGGTTACATTTGTTCAGAAGGGGCTACATTATTTTGAGATGGAAGCCAACTTGAGCAATGTTAGCATTCTCTATTTTTTGCATTCTTGATTTACTATCAACATAACATTCATCCATATGAGTAGACATTTTGAAGCTTTCACACCCTACATTTCGTGTTGATCAATGTTTCTTTTAAGCTTGCCAGTGTGATGCAGATGGAAGAAGATTTTTCATTCTTAAAACCTTTGGATCTTATCCCAAAAGAAGTACATGAACTTAGACAAAGATAAGTGAAAGAAGGAAAAAACTACATAAGGAGAGAAATAAAGAATTTGAAAAGGAGCACGTGCGTGACGTAAACGTCCAAGAGAAAAGGAAAGACATGAAAGAGAGAAAGAAGTTGAAAAGGATAGGGAGAAGATAGAAAATGATAAAGAGCGGGAACATCAACGTGGAAATCAGACTCAGCGAAATAGTCACAGATCAAGAAGATAAGGTTACTGTAAAGCATGTAGAGAATAGAGCAATTGGAGGTAATATGATGTTCAATGGAATTGGTGTACATTGTCTTGTATAAAATATGTTCTTTGTTTCATGTTTGGCATTTAGCTACATTTTTTTAATTAATAATCTGCCCTAAATGTGAATGTCATATAATTTTGTTTTCCTTTTCTATCCTTCATTTTCTATTCATCTTTATATTTTTCCACGATTGCTTTCTTCTTCTAGAATTTATAAAATATTTGATTGAATATTGTTGTTGGTTTACGAAGCTGGGTTGGTTTAATGACTAATGACAAAAAAAGAACCCTTGGTATTGTATCCATTATGTACCAATTGTACTTTTCAAAAAACATGGATTACTAAATCATTAAAATTCCACACAGCTTTTTTTTTAGATTGCTACCTGAAGTACCTCCTAAATTCAAGTAGATTATGCCTAAATGGTTTTGATGATGTCAAAGCATGAAGAACTCATTTTGAAGATGCTAAAGTTTCGGGTTAGATAATTTTTAGATTCCTTGTAACACATTAGATATATCACTAAGCATGATTCCAAGCTCCATTGCATTTCTTTGCATAACATGTATTTAGCTATGTTGAGTGACTTATTAAAAAATTAAATAAAAAGATCTTTAAAAATAAAATCCAAGTAAATTAAAAATATTTTTTAATAAAAACTAAAAAGGTAAAAGTAATAATAATAAAACTCATCAAAAGATTGTTTACCAATTTGAAAAATAATACGCATCTCTCACGTAACTGATGGTGATGGTCAAGTGTTTTTCTTTTCAAAAAAAAAAAAAATATATATATATATATATATATATATATAAAGTTAGTTAGATTTAAAAATAATAATAATAATAATAAAAAGTGAAAAAAGCAACTGATTGCACTTTTCTCGAAAAACAAAAGTTATCAGAATTTTATTGTATATAATAATAAAAAAGAGAGAGAAACTTACACAATTACATACATCTTTCACAGTACCTATTCTTTTACTCTCGAAAAAAAAATCAAGAAGAAGCAATCTCGTTTTCTCTCTATCATCGTCTTTGCTCGTCGGAAGTTTCTTAATAGTTTTGGAAGCAAGAATATTTTCAAAGCTCTCACCGTCTCTGCTTTTTGATAATTTCTCAACCATTTGGAAGCATTTAAATTCAAGATTCTTGGAACTAAGGTTGAAGAACCCTGACTACATTTTCTGTTTTACTTTGCTGAAAATTTGAGATCTGTTGAGGTGATATCTTAAACCTTGTTTGGAGCATCCTTTGGAATACTCTTGATACTTGATATTGTTGATTTAATTTTCTGTTTTCTTTTTTATATATTGTGAGTATTTCGATTTCTTTGTTTTGATTTTAAGTGAGTATAATAGAAATCTTGATGCTCTTTGTGTAAGATTTGTGTTTCTAATTTTTGCGAAAGATTGATTAAAAAAATATTAAATCTGAAATTTTTTTACATTGTGTTAATTCAGATTTTTGTTTGGGATTTACTGTCTAGAAACCTAATCTTGAATTGTTCTAGAAATTTTATTGGTGGAATATTAAATCTGAATTTTCTATTTTAACTGAGGTATATTGTGCTTAAAATTCAGATTTCTTGTGGTTTATTACTAAATGATTTAGCTAGAACTAATTCTGAATTTTTTGTGAAATTTTGAGAGAAATTACAATTCTGATTTTTCTGGATATAGTGTGATAATTTCTATTTAAATCAGAATTTTTAGTGTTCATCATTCAGATACTTGATATAAATAAATACAAGTTCCTTATTGCTGAAAATTTGTAGTTTGTGATACATATACTTGTGCTCTAAATTTTCTGCATATATCATATCATTTTGGAGCTTGTTGTTGTGCCTTATTTGATATATCAAGTGTGATAGGACATTGTAATAGTTTGATAAATTTTCTGTAATAAATTTGAGATATTGTATTGGTTGTTAAAGTGGAGTTGTTGCATGTTGTAAATCTGTCCTAGGTGTGTGGGTGCAACCATGTGGGTTGGCAACCTTGTGCTTGGCTTGAGAGTGTGTCTCAAGGCTTGGAGCCTCAAGAATCCACTAAGGAGAGTGGAGGTCTTGTGTGAGAGAAGTTGATGAACTTTGTAGGTTCGACTTGAGAGTATTCTCAGAGCTCGGAGCAGTGTTGGCACTAGGAAGTTTTTGATATTTTGTTTGATTGCTTGTGTGACGCGTGCTTGTAAAACAAGTACACTTCATAAATAAAATATCTGCAGCGACTTCAGTCTGGACGTAGCACCCTACTTAGTCTTAGTGGTGTAAACTAGGATATATCGTGTGTCTCTTTATCTCTCTGATTTAATTTATGAATATTCTGTTTAGAGACTTAAAGTAACACTTATTTCTGGTTTAAAAGTGCTATAGCGCGTGCTTGTAAAACAAGTACACTTCATAAATAAAATATCTGCAGCGACTTCAGTCTGGACGTAGCACCCTACTTAGTCTTAGTGGTGTAAACTAGGATATATCGTGTGTGTCTTTATCTCTCTGATTTAATTTATGAATATTCTATTTAGAGACTTAAAGTAACACTTATTTCTGGTTTAAAAGTGCTATAGCAGAATTAATATTTTTCTGTTTTGTTTAAGAAAATTACATTGTTGCGTTTATACTCTATAAATTGCTAAGGTACGCATTCTGATACTATATTGTTCTTAGCATTGTGAAAAATTATTTTGGGCATATAGGGACTGAAGAAAAATTGTGTGATTGTATACTAAATTCAATTAGTAATATAAATTGATTTTTGTCAACTAGTTAGTTGCTGTGGTGATTGAACTTAATTGTTCAACTTTGTCTAGACTTTACAGATTTATGGATCTAATAAGAAAAAGTTTTTAAAAAAGTTTAGAACACCTATTCACCCCCCCAGTAGGTGTTCTGTACGCGTCCTCTGTAAGAAGCCATTTGCCCAACAAGTGGTATCAAAGCTTCATGCTTTGAGTGATTAGCTAACTGTCAAAAAGTTAAAGATCCTATGGCTTTTTTCCATTAGGATATTCCTCTTGAGGGTGGTTCCACCAACCGTCCTCCGTTTTTCAATGGGATTGATTATCCCTATTGGAAAACTCGGTTGCAGATTTTCCTTGAGTCAGTAGATCTTAAAATTTGGTATAGTGTAGTGGAAGGATATCAACCTCCAACCACACTAGATGACAATAGAAGAACTGTGCCTAAAAAACACACAGATTTTACTAAAGAAGAATTAGAAAGAGCCCAATACAACTCAAAAGTAAAGAATTTAATAGTTAATGCACTTGGTAAGGACGAATACTACCGAGTATCTTCATGTAAGACCACACGTGAGATGTGGCTTATTTTAGAAATAACCCAAGAAGGTACTAGTGAAGTAAAGTGTTCTAAACAAAATGCATTATCTAGAGAGTTTGAGATCTTTGAGATGCATAAGGGTGAATCTATATTTGACATGCAAAAACGTTTCATGCATATAGTTACATCAATGAATGCTTTAAATATTTTTCATGATGATGAACTGTTAGTTAACAAAATTTTGAGATGTCTTACTAAGAAATGGGATGCAAAGGCTTTAGCAATCTATGAAGCTAAAGACCTCTCCACAATGTCCATTGCTACCTTATTTGGAAAGCTTCATGATTACGAGTTAAACAGAAGGGCTAACCGTGAGCTTAACAAGAAGAAACAAAAGGGATTAGCTCTCAAGGTATCATCATCTCATTCAAAGGAAAGTACTGATACATCATCAAGTGATTCAAGCACCGGTGAAGATGACGAAACGACAATGTTTGTGAAAAAGTTTAACAAGTCATTCACCAAATTCTTCAACAAGAAGTTTAACAAAACAAGAAGAAGAGATGCTGGCCAAAGAAGAAAAGACAACAATTCAAGCAATGCAAACTCAAACAATGCTTGTTTTTAGTGTGTAAAAGAAGGCCACGTCCAAAAGGACTGCCCTAACAAAAAGAATAAATATGACAACGGCAAGTTCAAGAAAGGTAAAGGCAAAAAGAAAAAGAAGGCCTACATGGCATTCTCGGATGATTCATCAAGCTCCTCAAGTAGTGAAAAGGCAAACTTATGCTTAATGGCAAATCTAGAGGATGAACACACCGAGGTATACTCTTGTAACTCTTCTAACTCTTTATGTGATAGTAGTTCCTGTTATGATTCTAACTCTAGGTGTGACACTAGTACTTGTGATATTTCCTCTATTGTTGGTCCATCATATAATGACTTGTTGTATACTTATAAATGTTTGCAAGTTGAAAATGAAAAATTAACCTCTAAGGTTGAGAAAATTAAAAAGGAGAAAAATAACTTGCAAAACAATATTGATAGTTTGAAAACCATTGTGATCTAATGAAAGACAATGGGGATCTTAAAAATGAAAATCTTTTTATGAATTGTCTTGTTGGATCATGTGATGATGTGAGTCCCCCTTCCACTATTTCATGTGCTAAATGTGTTGAATTATCTAATGAAGTGGATAGATTAAATATAATGGTTGATAGAATGATTAGTGGGAGAGACAACTTGAATGTCCTTCTTGACAAACAAAGGGTTGAATCTACTAAATATGGACTTGGTTTTCAAAATCCTCCCTTTGCTCAACCAAGAAAGACAAATCATTATCCCCCTAAGTTAATGTCTAAGCTACTATTTAAAAAATGTACATATTGTTGCATGAGTGGTCATCTTGTATATCAATGCAATATTAAGAAATATGGCCTAAAATGAACTAATCTTAAGTGGGTTCCTAAGAGGACTATAGATGTGGGCAACATTGCCTCAACATCCCATGGACCTCAACCTAATATATATAGCATGTTCTTTAGCCCCAAGGTAAAGAACATGATATATGTTCCTAAGAAGACTTAGTGGATATGTATGTATCATGTGCCATGGACTGTTTTATTGTTATATTCTTTTTACACATGATATCTAGTCACTATTTGATATAAAAGAAGCATGTATGGACTGTTTTGAACTATCTTTTGCACATGCTTAGTATAAATATTGTGCTTAATTGTATCATGCTCCTACCTTAAAAATAATGTTGTTAAGTTGTTAAATTATCCATAAATCATTTATACTCAATTATGTCCAACTTAGACAGCAATGATGTTTGTGACATTTCCCCCTTGAATAATGCTCATCTGTGCTTGTTATTGCAATACTAATACGTAGGACTATTGTGCTTTAGCTTATGTATCAATACTAACATGTAAGGACCCAAAAGAACAAAGGATACCAATAAATCATATTATTTTTCTTGTGTTGTAGGTCTATTTTAGAGCAAAAAGTACTAAATAGTATTTGGATAATGGTTGCTCAAGACACATGACCGGAGATCTCTCAAAGTTCTCAACATTTCATAAACAGGAACACGGGAATGTCTCCTATGGTGACAACAACAAAGGAAAAATTCTTGGCTATAGTAATGTAGGTAACTCTTCAACTATATTAATTAAGAATGTGTTGTATGTTGATGGGTTGAAACATAATCTCCTTAGCATTAGTCAATTATGTGATAAAGGCTTTGTTATAAAATTTAATACTTCCACATGCATAGTTGAATCTAAGGATGATAAATATGTTAAACTCATTGGACATAGATGTGATAACATTTATATGATTGACCTTGATAGTATGTCTTCTCTTGAACCTAAATGTTTGGTCTCTAAAAATAATGATGCATGGTTATGGACTACTATGCATTTGTGATTGTGGATGATTACTCTCGATTTACATGGACTTTATTTTTGAAACATAAAAGTGATGCTTTCAATTCTTTTGAAAAATTAGTCAAGTCCTTATGAATGAGAAAGGTGTGAAAATTGTGCTTCCAAGCAAGACCAACTGAACTGGAAGCAACA